>NC_086248.1:83510433-84110433 GCF_021018805.1 Prinia subflava
CTTGTTACATTATAAATGTACCATTGAATAAAAACTATGTTAGATCAAATTAAGTTATATTTGTACAGCTTAGATTGTCTCCATTAGATGTACTGTGCCTTGCTCTTTAATTATGACTCTTGTTTTCCATATGCCTTAGTCTTAAATGTATTTCACAGTAGCATAAACCTGTTCCAGTAGAAGACTTAAATATTTATTCATGTCCTGTGTTCTGTATTAAAGGACTTTTTTCCCCCTGTCTATGAAGGGGTAAAGATAATTTTATGACTACCCTTGGCCACAGCAGCATGTGCTGTACAAACGTAGCTGACTGCACTGACAGTCACACAGTTGAAAAGAATACATTAGCACAAGAAGAGATGTTCCCTTTTGAATTCAGCTTGTATCAACACGTGTACGTGGTGCTCTCTCTGCGCCTGCCTCAGCCCTCCCCTGCATTTCTGCTGCTGGTGGGACAATTGCTTCTCAGCCTACCTCAGCTTTGGCCTCTGTACCATCCCAGTTGTGTTTTCTAATAACAAAACCATGATTCTTGGCAGTGAATGCAGCTTCTTTTCTTTTTTTTTTTTCTTTTTTCTTTTTTTTTTTTTTTTCTTTTTCTGAAAAAGCGGTTAGGTTTTGGGAAATTGTGCAGTTCAGTTGATTAAGTTACATAATTTAGGGAAAGGATGAGAAGAATAAAAATTTAATTTTCCAAGAACCACTGTGAAGAGGCACAATGTATGTTTACAAAACAGTGTTGGTAGTTACTGGGATGAGGGCTCCCTCACTCTTGACTTGGGAGATGCCATCTGTTTTGTGTAACTCCTGAAGCCACTTGCACCCAGTTGTATGCATTTCAGCATGTGCATCATGGACATTCTCATCAGAAATTTGGTTGCTGTATAGTTAAATCAAAACAGTGAATATTGAGGTACCACACCCTGACAGATGCAGTGTTCTGATAGATCTCCGGGACCTGCCTAGCTGTAATGTGTTGTTAAGTAAGCTGACAATTGTGGGTGGTATCATATGAAACAAAAAACTCTTGTTTCTTTTCTGGAAGAACTGAGTTCTTCCTACCTATGTTTTTCATAAACAGAAATTATTATAGCTGCCTCCTGCCTCCTGCCTTCTTGGGGTGGTGGGGCCATGGTGGAGATGTGAATAAGGCCCACTATATGCATCTGTGCCTTGTTTCCTTAAACTTAAGGAGAACAAAAGCTCCAACAGGAATAATGCCGAAATACTGATAGGTTAATTTGTAGTTCTGAAGTAAAACCCAGAAAATATAAAGAAACATGGTCATGTGAATTTTCCTTTGTATACGTATAAAATTTCTTCCTAGCGTTGTTGCTTCTCGTGTTCATTATATTTGTTTTCCTTTTCCCAGAGTAACCATTTTTTGATTGTAGCTACATAGCGGTTTAGGAGTTAGTAGACAGTAGGAGCAGGGAAGCAATAAAGCATGAAACACCAAAAGAGAAAGACTGCATCCAGTTATTTACATTGTGTTACAACACAGACTGCCTTTATATCAGTGCCCTTTGAAAGTTAGTGTTTAGCGAGTAATTATTCAGGGTGATGTGTCAGAGGAGCCAGCGGCTGATTCCTGACAGAACCAAGCCTTAATTTTTAAAATATTTTAAATACTGCAGCTGAGTGTTGAGGGGCCACAACTGTTTCCTCCTCGAGTACTGGAGTTTCGATATCCCTCCAGCTTCTGTCACAGCCATGGGTGCGGAGGGGCAGGTCAGCAGTGAGAAGACTCCTCAGGACTTTGCCAGGAGCTGAAGGTGTGTATTTTGGGGTTACTGATTGCCCCCAGGTTACATCACACCAGGGTCTGATTTTAGCTGTAAATTTAGAGGAATTGCCTAACTTGGCTGAAGTGACTGCTTCTTTTCTGGCCAGGTAGCTGAAGACTGACCCTTTGGTATCAATCCTTTTACCTTGTAGTAGGCAAATAAGAAAATTTAGCCCAGGTCAGTCTTCTGAATTTCGATTTTTATTGATTTAAACTAGTAACAGACTTTTGAATACTAATGAGAACTCACAATAACAGCATGCAAAGTTATCACTGTTCCCGTTTACCCAGTGGCTTAGTTAGGAAGAGACAGACAATTAAAGAGCTACTGTATAAAATAACAGCGCTCCAAAGAGAAAGCAGGGGCTGAGAATGAGCTGTGTCTCGGGATTTTTGTACAGGCAAAACCCACACCCAAGAGGGCAAAAATTGTAGCCTGACTCTCAGAATCTGCGCCTGAGCATTGTCGCAGGAAGTGGAGGAAGCTGTATTACAAGGAATGATCAAAATTTAGAGCATCTGTATTGTTATTTTCAGGAATTATTATTCTCTGCTTGCCAAAGAAATGGCTATTTAATCTGTCTTTCTGGATATCCATCATCTTAACCATGGATAGCTGTAAATCGCCAAGAGATAGAGAAGGAGAAGTCATTAACTTCCATCATTACCAAGTGCACATTAAAATCATTAAGATCCAAAAAGTAAAGAAGGATCGACATTATTTAATACAGATTTTATTGCAAGATCTCTTTTCTTAACTTTAGTATTAGAAGATTTGACACTTTAGGAGGACAAAGCATGACTTATTAACAGACAATGCTACAAAATTATTTTAGCGAGTGTTTGGAACGTTCTCTTAAAGAGACAAAATGTTTTCATTTAGAGTTGGCATGTGCCCCCACTGCAGTCTTTGGAGCATCCAGAACAGAGACCCCATGCTTGAAACAAGGTGACACAAAGTGGCTGAATTTCTGCTGTAGGTGCTCTGCTGCCTTTTTATACAGAGCTTATGAGTAAGGATGCTGTAGCCAGCATCATCAGAGAGCAGCCCAAAGCCTTAGGAGAAGGAGCTATTTCTGTTCTCAAGGCTGGGGGTTTCACCTGCTCAATCTCTGCTCTGTTGGAAACCTCACTGACTGTGATGGAGACAAGCTTCTGTGAGAGTGTGGTCTCTAAAGACTGGCTTCCAGTTTACAACTGTCTGCTGGTTTCAGAAACACATTTAATTATGGATTGTTTATTGCTTCTTTCTCTCTGGCTGCTGTTTTACCTGAAGTATTTTATTAGTTCTAGCTGAAATTAGTAGGAAAAAAATCACAGCTGAAATGCATTGTAGTGGACTGTATAGCATTTTTTTTCAATTGTGTCAATATAGTTACTTTTCAATTGCTATAAATGCTTGCTGTCGTGTGATTACTAGCCAACAGGCTTTTAAATTTCCATTTTACTCTGAAAATTAGGATGTCTATTTGAGTCAGCTTACACACAGAGCCTGGAGATGCATAAGAGAAGAAAAATGGTGTGGAGAGGTTTTGGTGGATGGCCTCTTATGTGGCGCTTTTTGGTAAAGATTTCTATGTCTTTATGGCTTGCTGATTCCTTTTCAGGGGTTGGAGAACCTACAACATATTAAAGGGTGGGCTGTTTATTTTCCCTGTGTTGTTTTTATGTACTGAAATATTGTAGTGAGAATAGCTGGGTGGGGTGTAATGAATGTTTTCAAAGACCTTCCTTTGAAAGAGGCTTTTTTCCAGCCCTTGGTGGTCACCACCCATTTTCCTGTGCTGTGCACGCCTCTCTCATTGTTCCTACCCACAAAGGCCCCTTGTGTGAACCTGTCCACAAATGTGCCAGCACAACAAGCTAAAATGTCATACTGGTCCAAGCCTGCAGCAACAGGGTTTGCCCCCCAAATGTTGGTGGGTATTGCCCAAGGCACGACACAGGGTTAGATTGTAAAACTTGGGATTTGTCAACAATGCTCTGCGAGGCTCTCTGAACTGTTCACGGTTGAGTGGGTTTGGGCCCCAAGTGTAGGTACGCACACCACTGATAGCGAAGTCATGCTATGGCAACATTTGTCCCTTAGGGTTGAAGTAAAGCTTAATTGAGAAGTTGTCCCTCTTTGCCTGCAGTTGTGCTGTCTGGTTAAATAAAGCTGATTGTGGTTTGGTATGGGCTGGGGGTGTGGTCAGTGCCCCATCAAAAAATGAGGCTGGTTCTGAATTTAACTGCGGAGCCCACCGCACACCCCACCTCCCCCAGCCTGCAAATTGCACTTCATTCACCTTTAGCTTTAACCCGCTGGTGAAGAGATAAAGCACATCCTTTCATATGTGTTTTTTAGAGTAGGTAAATAGTTGGGTTATCTGAAAACAGATCTTAGCAATACCTGCTGAGCCTTTGAGCAACAATGTGTATGGACCTCTAGATTAGCTGTCAAAATTGACTGATTACTACAAGTAATGCCCCAAGATAAGGATCTGTAATCTCTCAAACACAAATCATTGATAAACATCTGGGGTTGTGCATTGTCATAACCAACTGCTGCAATGCGATCCCAGGAGAGAAAAGTAGAGTGATACATTTATCACCCACAAAAAAAAAAAAAAATTGGCTGGTTTAAAAACAAATTCAGTTTTGGCCAGTGTTGAAACAGACATTTCTGTTGTGTTGTTTAGAGTGTTTGGTGCTGGGCCTTCTTCAGTCTGCAGGTTCTTTCTGAAGCTTGCCTTGTCTTGGCTGGTGTCAGAGTTGATTGCCACAGGGAAGGAATCCATGATCTTGATGGAGCAGAGCAGCACAAAACCAGTCTGGGGAGGGAAGACCTGAGCTGGGGTGATTGGCTGGTCCACTGAGATTTGACCATACGCTGTCCTTGTTTCTCTCCAAATGTCCCTAATATTTGAAAAGATGGAAGCTGTGTTTTGCTGATCTGTTTTAAATGTGAGCTGCAGCAGCTTTACATAGGTGACCCTCTGTGAGCAGCACTGGTGTTTTCTGAGCATGCAGTGACTTGGAGCAGGATACTGCACTTCCTGAAAATGAAGCCAGAGTAAAGTCATCTAGCCCTAATATAGGCAAAAAGGCAGTGCCACTATCTGCTCTAACAGCTGATCAGCAGCCTGGCATCTTCTTTGCACACTGTGGGCCTCAGGTGGTTCCATGGGACTGTGCCTTGCCCTGGACACAAAGTGTTTTGCACATCCTCTGAGGCAGCAGGCTTGTGCTGGCGTGGCAACTGAGGAACAGGCTGGCGCTCTCAGTGTTGTAAAATAATCCAGGAAGAGATTAATGGCTGCCGAAATCCAAATACTTATCTTTCTGTTCAAGGTACTCATAAAACCAGAGAAAAAAAGGAAGAACATAAATCCTTAGACATTGTTTTGCTTACTATGATTAAATTTATCAGACTCTGTTGACACACTGTGAACCTAAATGCTTTAAAAAATGTCAGTGCTCCTGCAGCCTCAGTGAGGTTTGCAACATTCAACTTCCCAAGTGCTATAGTTGCTGTGAGAACTTCAGTATTTACAGTGATACCTTAAATTGCACTTGCAAAGTGTTTTTCTTTTAGTAGCTCCATTAAATGCAGTTAGTGGTATAAAAAAGATGCCAGTGGTACATTTTAAACACTGTATAGGTATAATGCTTTTTGTTTTAGTACCACCTTTTTTTCCCCTTTTTTTTTTCAGAAATCAGTGCCAAAAATGTTCATGGAAATAAATGTAAACCTGATACATTTTAATTGTTATGACTAAAGGTACCATTAGAGCTTTAGACACTGGAGAAGTTGTAGTCTTACGTGTGCTTTTAAAGTATATATAAATTTATCCCCTGTGAGAAAACCTATTCCTGGCTGTGTTACTGTCAGCTGTGAGGGTCTTGGAGTGATATGGACTTAGTGAATCATAAATAAGTTCGAAGGCACTAAAACTTTGATATTTGTTTAGGCCTCATCTCTTGATACTGTAATTGTGTAGCAAAATTAATCCTCTATTGTTGTGCCAGGCATCCTAATGAGAATGGAAATGAGTTCATAACTCTTAATGCAGACTTTTCCCTCCTCTGTCCCTGAGACACTCAGCTTTCTCATTTTCCTGTCATCTCGCCTTTGATTTTAAACTTTGGTGAAGGAATTGCATCGATATTGCTATGGCAGTAGGTGTCAAGCTCTGCTGAACGAGCAGGGATTTGTTATTTGATTAGTATGTACAGAAACAGAAGAAATTCTTCAAACAAGCCAAGGAGTTTCTGGTGAGTTACTGTAAGTTAGGCAGCTTTAAAGGAAGGGTGGAAGATGCTTCATTTCCTTTTTTTTTTGTAATAGCCCTTTCTGTTAGTAGCCTGTCTTGTTACCTTCGAACTTTCATTTCCTTTATTAACAAATTCCCCATTTTGGTGCCCTTTGAGTTTGTTTTGTCTGTGTACTGGGTTCTGTGTCCCAGTGGGCAGCAACCCTGCTTTAGCACTTGCTCTCCATGAGCACTCCACATATTTCAAACTGGTTGGGGATTTTTTTAGCCATCTGAAAATAACTCTGTGTCCTTACCCTTCTTTTTGCACTTGCTGGTGTGCTGAACCTGGGCATCTGGTGTCTTCTCAAGCTTTAGAAATAGTTATTTTCACTGGAAAGAGCTATAAGGAGGGATCTGCATGGCCCTGTGTATGGGTTTCCTTCACAGTTTTCATAGTTTGGCCTGAGTTCGTGGGGAGTGAGTAAATTGCTGCTTCTAGCACTTTTTATTTACCAATGGTCACTTTTATTACTTTAACGGAGGGACCTTTCAAAAGCACAGCATGCCATCCAGAATAAACTGCTTGTCAGGTAGAATGGTTACAAATACTGTCTGAAGGAATTTTAAGGCTAAGTAAGCATGACTGCTGGCTGTTTGGTGTCTGCAAGCACATCTCTGGGGCAGTCAAGTGGTGTGGTTCTGAGATAGCAATGGAGTGCCTCACAGTCAGCAAAACTCCTTTTTTATTATTCTGGTTCAAATCAACTAGGGATTTGCCAAGCAGAAAGTCATGCAAAATATAAACTCAGCAAAAAATGGATTTGCTAGTTTGAAATAAATCTTTTTTGTTATCTAAGGTGGTACTGCCTGTTAAAATACTCTCATTGAGTTTTTACAGGTTTAGTTTGAATTTTTTATGCTAAGCATCTGATTTTTCATTTATCTGTACTGTAAAGGATTTTCTTATCTTTGCATCCAGAGAATGTATTTTTCTTGTTCTGCAGGTTAGCATTTGATGCTTTAACTCTAAACCATTGAAAATGAGCATTTACCAGAGAAATTTCATATGACAACTTAACTGTGGATTCTTGACCTTTAAAGTGCTGAAGCTAGAAACATTTAATAACCAGCCATTGGACATAAAGTAATATGCTTGTTGTTTTACTAGCTTGCATACATGGCAGTTTGAAGCAAAGTCCAAGGGTCACCAAAATCACGAAGTAAACTCAAGCAGGTCTGTCTGAACTGCATAACTCAAAGTGCTGTCTGCATGTGTCACACAGAGCGTAGGTACGAGTGAAGGCTACCGAGTTACTTATGAGATATTTTTCTGCAAGGTGTGCATTTCAGTTTCTCTGAAAGCTTCTGTGATCTGGAGCCTGCACAGTGGGAGTGTAATTCAGTGCAGTTGCTGCACTGCTGAATCTTAAACAATCGTGTGTGTGTGTGTGCGTGTACAACCTGAGTGTCAACCCACATGGAATTGTGAAGAGCAGCAAAACTCCAAGCAGAAGATTGCTGTCCTGGCAAGTCCCCTCCATCAGCTTAGAGGAGACCACCAATGTCCTTGGCAGAAGGGAGGACCTCTGACACTGACTGCCTCGCACCCTCATCAGCTGAGTGGGTAACGAGGGCTTTGAGCGGGTTGGAACAGCCTGCGGGAAGGACCAGGCAGATGTATGGGTGGAGGTGGTGGGCAGGGATTACTGGTGGAGATAAAGTACTGGTGGGATTGAAACTGCAGAGAGCAAATACAGTCACAGTCAGTGGAAACAGGACTGAAACCTCAGCTCAGTCTCTGGCTGAGGAGGATTGTGTGGGTGCCTAGCCAAACTTGGAATCAGTGAGTGACGCTGTGTGCTGAAGCTCCCAGGCGGGGAATGGTCTGTGTGCCCCCATTGTTTGTGGGGCTGATCCTCCTGTCACAGGTACCTTCTGGGGATGCTGCAGCAGGACAGTGGCAGCAGTGCAGCCCATGGCTGAGGCTGGCTGCCTCAGCTGTTTTCCTGGCTGCTGGAGCCCAGACCTGTCACAGCAGTGGGCACTGGGAAGGCAATTCCTAAGCTGATGTGGTAGTTTTGCAAGATTGTTTAAACCAAGTGGGTTATGTGGGGCTTCAGGTTTTGCCAATAAGTTGCTGTCCCTGAAGTTTCCAGTCCTGCAGTAAGAGAGGCTTTAAAAAGTCAGATTATGATCTTCACCCCAGGTGTGCAAGACCTTTGTCTGCAGGCATTCCTGCTGATTTCAGTGAAGCTGTGTTACAAGGGCCTGCCGGACATGAGCAAAGAGATAGGAATCTGGCTCCTGGGATCCATGCAAGGCATTCCTATATCACCTGAAATGTTTTCACCCAGTGAGATCAAGAGCTCTCTTCCTGGGCATGGGTGTACCCCTGGGACTAGTTTGGTGTTTGGATTCTAGGAAGAAGCATGGAGAACTGCTTATGAAAATTTGGAAGCTTCACCTGGGAGCGCAAATAGTTGCCAGTTGTTTGTCATCTTTTCTCATGTGCATTGGCCCATAAATTCTATTTTCAGAGTGCAAACTAAACCCACCAGGAGGGAGTGGGAAATCATGTAAACAGCTGTCCTGAGGGTACAGTGCTGTACTTGTGTTCTGTGTCACAGAACTGCCTGTGCCTCCGGAACTCTTCCATTCCCAATGGCTTGCACGCCCATAAGCCGTGCAGCACCGGCGCATCATCCAGCAGCCCAGGAAGAGTCCTTGCTGGGAACCGGCACCTCCCTGTTCCTTCTTAATTCTCCTGACCACGTTTTATGTAGCCAAGTCCTGTATGGAGTCACAAGACCTATTCCACAGCTTGGCTTCCCCACTTCCAAAAGAAATTCAAGCTTCTCCATTCCTTTCTTGGTTTATTGGGACCATTTATGCTGTGGCTGCAGTGTGAGGGTGCATGTGCAGCCCAGTGGAGTCTGATCCTGCTGATCCTGGGACCTCCTGAAGGAGCAGGTGTCCAGGAGCTCCCTGGAGGCTTACCTTGGAATACCCTGGGACATTGGACCAGCATACGGGTGGCTTGATTTATGGTGGCTTTCTCTGCTCTTCCATCTGCACTTTTAGAAATCCGTCAGAGAGGTTTCTGCTCGCGTTGCTTTCTCCAAGCGATGATGCACGCGTGCGCTCTTTTTCTGCCACATAAGAGGGTGGTTTCAAACAAAAATCATGAAAATACTGCTTTTTGCAGAATTCTGTCACTCAGCTGCAATTTTGGGAGTCTTTTGCAACCAGGACAAGTAAGCACAGAATACCCATCTCTGACATGTACATCCCTGGGAGGCACAGCAAGCACGTGTAGATGGAAGTCTTGAGTGGGGAAGCGGGATGGGGGCATTTTGGGTCTTGGTGGGCTTGCACTGCCCTGGCTACAATAGCAACACGACTCAACAGTGGTGCTGTGTGAGGGGAGATGGGGAGGAAAACTGAGGTGCAGGAATGAATCCACAAGGGGAAAATGCTTAGTGGGCAAGCTGTTTGTTTATTTAAAATGATAATGGATGAACAAAACAGTACTTTGAAAGCAACCAGGCAGGCCAGTTCCTCCCCTTGTTTTCTGATGTGAGAAAGCTCTTGTGTGGTGCGTAATGGACGGAGATGTCTCTCTGAACAGGACCTTAGCAGGACAGTCAGAAGCGGTGTTGAGGGAAAGCATCTGTAACAGAGAGAGAGAAAATCCTTCTCTGCTCATAGTGTTAATTACTAGAAGCCTTGACCAACCCATGGTTATTGAAACCAGCTTGTCTCATTAGCCACACTTCAAAATTATATTTACAGAGGTTAGAAAACTAAATATTTTTCCTTGTGGCTGCAGTAGTGTCACGAGAGACCCTGTCTTATACAACCTGTTTTTAGTGTATAAATTGTGACCTTGGCTTTGGCCTTGGTTCCCAAAGTTTCATATTTAAATGTGGAGGGATTGGATCTTGTTATGCCCAGGTTGGTTCCAATGTGAAAATTGTGGCCTCTAGATTTAGAACAGGCTCATTCATTTATGGTTGAAGTTATATTTTTCAAGCAGTGATTGGAAATGCTCACAAATACTGCTAAATAGTTTTTGTTCTGTTTGGTTGGTATAATTAGAAACTGAGATTTATTCCCAGTCTAGCATCTGTATAGGCACAGAGTAGGCCCATTTTTCTTTTGGGAGCAAGACATATTTCTGCAAGTACCATCAGTATTAAGTATTATACATGACTCTCCTGTAGCCAGCACCTGCCCCAGGAGAACATGGGGCATTTTTTGTTGTATCTTCTCAGATAGTGGTAAGAGACTTTTTTTTTTTTTTTTCACATGGATGTAGTATGACTCTTACTTGGCAAGGAGAAAAGTAATGAGTTAGTGTCACCTTGTGAATTTCCTTTAGATTCAGACTTAGGCAGGGTGCTGTTAGCTTCAGCAATACCCCCAAAGTAATTATTGCAGTTGGATCCTGCCATTTTGTATTGAAATGTGTGTAGGTCTCCTCCAGCACATGCCTCCTGTAACAGAGACCATGTTATAAAACATTCACCTTGAGCAAAATAGTTGTGAAAATGGTTTGCTGAGGGCTGATCACAGATCTTGAGAAGATACTGTAAGAATCTGAGCCTCCTTGCCCTGTTAGCACACCAACTAGTGAGCACCTGTCTGATCCCACATATGTACCCAGCTTCTTGTGTTTTGCAGCCCAAGGGCTCTGCTGATGTGTTGTGAGCTCCCTCCTGCTTTGAATGATGATGTTGAGTATCCAGCCTTGTTGAGCCTCAGCAAACACCTTCTTGTGACTTTACTCTTGGCATTTAAAGCACATCCTGGCTGTTTTACCTTCTTACTAATTTTTGAAGCTTCCTGTGGTTTCAGTGCTAGATGCTTTTGCAGACTGTCTAGGCCTTCAAGAAACAGTAATCTTCTTTAGAATACTCTACTATGAATTAATACTCTTCTTCTATTTTAGGGAGTTTTGCATGAGACCAGTCATGATTGAAACGGTTTCTAGAATTAAGAGATGTGATTAATACTTGTTTTCCTCATAATCTTCATGCAGCAGAATATATTCATTGAAATGCCTTGTTTTGAAAGGGTGGGGTTTTTTGGTTGGTCCATTTTTAGTTTACAGGCTCATTATTTTACACTGATGTTGGAAAAAACAAGTTATAAGCTGCTTCATTTTTGGGAGCCTCACAAATGGAGACAGGTGCTGCTGGTGATTCTAGAAATGAATGTGCAGTAAAAACAGCAAAAACAGTGGAACTGTTCTACTTAGCACTCTGTTCTGTGCTCAGTCGAGTGGCACTGGGGGACTGTTGCAAGAGTTGGCCTGAAAAGAAATGTATTTTGTGTTGGTGTGACTGTGATCCTCAACTGCAAAACGTCAACTCGTGCAAGTGTAGGATCTTTTAGTATCAGCAGAGCTACGTGGGGTTGAAATGGCTCATGGTTTTAAATGGATTCAGGTGCTTCATCTTCTGAAATAAGAACTGTACTTCATTGAAGAACCCTAGAGTCAGCAGAGTTCGCTCTTAAAACACCCTATCCTAGAACCATTATAAATGTATTCCTTGTTCTTCTCACATGATAAATTTAGCTTTACGTCCCTTGGTGGCTTAAATTTTCATACTTGCTTCATAAAACGTCTTCCCTTTGTTATTTCCTGCCCTTCGGTTCTCCATGGAGTTTGAAGAAGGTTGGCTCTATTGCTTATGTTATTTTACTCAAGAAGGAATCTATTTTCATAGATGGTGGAGAGATGGTGATTTAATTAGAATAGCTTCTCCAAAGAAGGGCTATCTTTCAAGCAACAGTATTTTCCATTTTGCACCCTTCATGGTCAAAGAAAGATGGCTTTCTGGACAAGTTTTGAATCAAGAGCTGAAGCAGTTCCATAGACCAATGCAATTTGATACTCTATTATTACTTTTATTTTAATGTGGAGTGCAGCCATTGAAACTCCACAACATTGTTGTATCTATGTTACAGCCATATTCACTGTAATTATTCTATCTTTAAAATGGATTGCCACCCTGTCCCAGAGTAAGTAAATTTAGATTGAACAAATAAAGAAGTTATTTTTAATGATTCCTGAATCCTAGAAATAATAGTTTGCTGTTTCATTTTGAATCTCTTTCCTAAGGCAGATCTCAATCCTGTTGTACTGCGTGGGGATTCAGGGCGTTCAAAGGCTGACTCATGTACAGTCAGAGCTCTTTCCAGCTGTGGCAGTCCTCTCCTAATTCCCATTCAAAGGGCACAAATAGGTATTAAAGCCTGGCCAATGGATTTCAAACACTTGACAGAATTCATTGCTGAGAAGATAACGCTCTTGTAAATGCCTCACAAGTTGTGAATTGCAGTTCAAGAAATGCTTTTTCCTTTCTCTTCTTAACCTAACAGGAGCAGTTCCGAACGGAGGAAGGAGAAATCAAGAGATGCAGCAAGATGCAGACGAAGCAAAGAGACCGAGGTGTTCTATGAACTGGCACATGAGCTGCCCCTGCCCCACAACATCAGTTCCCACCTGGACAAGGCATCCATAATGCGCCTGGCAATCAGTTTCCTACGGACTCATAAGCTTTTGTCTTCAGGTAAGATCTGGCTAAAAGAAGTTAGTTGTCCGGGCTGGCTGATGGCAGCTTGGTAAGATCATGCATGAACTTCTCTGATTATAGGGTTACCAAAATAACAATTAGTGCAGGTTTTTTGTCTCTCTAAATAAAACCTCTGAGAACTCTTGAATGTGGTTTATTAAGCTACGAGATTTTGAGCTTTTAAGAGTTTAATCAGAATTCAAACATATGGCTTAAGCTTCCGTGCTGAAACAAATCATTTTTGATTTGGCGTGGCAAGCATGTTGCTGCCTGCACATTCAAACAGCTACTGAGATGCTCTGAAGGTCCAATACTTTGTTTGAAAGGAGTAATTGCGTGATCCACTGGCAAAGAGTAGTAGGTAGCTTGTTTACAAGCTATACTAAGATAGCTAAAACAACTTCTAAGTATTTGATGTGAGTGGATTCTACACAAGCAGTTTAGCTCATGTTGGAGTAGTAGGAAATGTGAACAAGCATCATTTTTATAGCCTGTGAAAACTGATAAAATTAGGAATGTTCTTATTTTGCCCCTATACTTGAATAATCACTTTGATGGAAATATGTGGCTTGAGTAGCCTGTAAGATCAATGCAAACAACTGATGTTTCCAGAACTTTCACACGGTGACCTATGAATGTTGAGAATAAGTTAAGAAAACAATGCCTGCATTGTTTGTGAATGGTAACCCCAGAATTTTGTCTTTTCCTTCATTAATGTCAAGACTCCCAATAAGGTCACGATTGCACTTCCTCTACTCAGAAAAGTTGAGTCAAACAAGAGCAATTACTTTAATAAATGTTATTAGGAAGCATCCCATTTTGTGGTCAAATTTGCTGTTGGTTAGTCTGAAAGATACGGCAAATTCAATTCTGCTTCTGTGCGCTCTGTAATTTCTTGTAGCACTTTTGGCTTTTGCTGAAGCCTACTGTATAAAATGTAGGTATTTTTATTTTAGCTTATAGAATGTGGTTTTATCATGTACTTCTGTGAAAAGAAAAGTTTATGTGCTGAACAGTGTTTGGAAATCATCTCTCATTTTATCATGTAACTAATACTTGAAGAAGTTGCGTAAATAGGTAAATGTTCTTAAACAAAGCCAATTTGTTAGTAACTTTCTCATAAAAACACAGCCTCAGCTTTTCAAATATTTATATGGCATGAATGGGAGATGGACACGCCATAGGAAAAGTAAACTTTTGAGAGGCTGTAACTGATAAGTAATGTGCATGCCTGTAAAAATTGACATGAAATAGTTGGATGCAGTCATCATCAGAAATATACCATTTGCTAACCTGCAGAGATTAAAGTGAACTTTTCAAATTAATTTACATTATTCAGTGAGGAAAAAGTCTGTTGACCAGTAACATTTATTTTGATGCTTCTATAGTGTTAAAGCTTAGACACATTATTTGATAGTGATGACAATTCAGTATATGTGTATAGTATTCATACATACCCATACAGATATGATATTTCTGGCATATTTCTGTGACAGTGTTTGAAAAATAATGTGATTCATGTAGACAATTTGCATTTTCTTGAAGTACCACCAGTACCCAGCAGCAGAAAAGAATCTGGAAATAAAATGTTACAGTAGTAATAGGCCGTGCTTTAATATTTCATGATTTCTCTATTAGTTATTTGCTTAGCCTTAAATCTGATGCACTCACTTTCTCAGTCCAAATATTAACCTGGAGTAAATCCTCTCATTGAAATTTGTGTTGTTAGTCAAAGGCAGATTTGTCAATGGCTGCATCTTTAGGCACCAGAGGTGTAGATAAGGGTTTCAAAATCTTAGATGTTTCTATTCTGAGGGATTGAACTGGAAGTACTTTAAAACGCAATTTTGGGTATTATTTTCTGATAATGAAAATTAAAAATTTTCTATTTCATTTTCATTCATAGAAATTCTAATTAAAGAACTCAAGTCAGAAAACCTTTTCTGCTGCTCATCTACTCTTCTGAGAATAACTAACATATAAATTAAATTTCTTATCCTTGTGGACCTCTGAATGGTGTCAGTCTTTAGAAGGACACTGGCTTTCACTAGAAGGCCATCCAGTTTAATTCAGAGCAGTAGTTTTTGGTGCAGCTGGAGACTCACAGGTCAAGAGCTTTGCTGCTTATCCGGTTTTGACAAGTGTGAAGCAAGATGGAAAATGGGCTTGGGTGATGTTTATGCTCATTCTGTTCTTGCTTCTGCTTTGGACACATTCTGAGCCCCAGGCAAAGCTGCAGCAAAGGTTTCATGTGCGTGTTTAGCAGCCTGGAATTTGACCATAAATACACTGTTGCATTTGAGAAGTCCGATTTGACTGGGGAACACTGTGTCATCTCTTGATGGATGAACTGGGAAATGGGGAGGTGGAAGTGCATGGGTGAGCAAATGCCCACTCCAGCCTGCAAACCCCCTCTTTGCTTTAGGTTATCTTTATTGAAATGGCTTTGATTATTTCGGCTGGACACCTACTGTAAACTGGAGTTAAGTGAATGTATTTGTCAGCAATTTGGACATTGAAATAACATTTGCTGCAGCTTGAAAATAGCTTCAAAACGTGGTAGAGAAAAAACTACTGCTTGATTAGCATTTTTCTTGTTTCTGACTTAGTCTATCAAAACCTACTAGCACACCATATTTTATTTTGTGTTACTGCTTGTGGGCACAATTCTCAAACACATCTCTGTTTTAAGGCAATTTTGCCTGAAACAGAGAGAACAAGGCCTTTCCCAGGACTGTGCCCACATCTTTCTGCAAGCTGATGCTCCAGGTGGGATTTTGGAGATGGCTATAGGCAATTTGCCAGTCTCACTCTGCTGGCATTGAGTGTCTCATGCCCTTTCCTATTATTCCCTGAGTCGGAATAGGGCTTTTCACTTGTGTAACTCGGGCTGTTTTATTAGCTGAGTCTGCATAATGATCATTTATCTGTTGAGCAGCCAAGACCAAGGAAAATCTATGCCCACATTCTTCCAGCAGGTGAATGGCAGAGCCCCTGAATCTGAGCCCTCATTGAAAGCTCTCCCGCTACGTGCCTCAAAAAATCCTGACTTCTGGACTGCAGAGTGCACGTCTCCTGCAGGCATTGCAGGGCTTGGGCTTGGCCCTTGGATCCTATCATAATAGGAAATAGCTGGTTGTATATCTCAGAGTTCAAAAGGGTAAAAAATACCAGGTTTTGCTTTATAAAAATTGCTGCTTTACTTAGTAACACGTTTCCCTTTGATTTTCACAGTAGGCAATTCTGTGTGGGAATGTTGGAGAGGAAGCCTTTAACATTTAGAAATGCAGGCTGTTCGTCTGACGGCCTGATTGAGATTAGTATCACAGGAAGCAAACTAAAACAATAGCTTTATAATACTGTTTCCATGTTGTGCACAGAACAGTACACGGTATAATTGGAATGTTAAGTAGAAATATTTAATTACGATCATCTTAAATATTTTTCAAGATGTCTCCTAATTCTGTTGGCATAATGCATTTTTGCCATCATCATATTCAAATGTTTGGGATAAATTTAGAACTGATCTTTGTTCATTTCAAGTAAAGGTTTTGATCCCATAAAGCTGTTGCTGAAAATAGGCATTCTGATGCTTATCAGTAGTGGAGCTTTTGGATTTGGGTTCTTATGTCCTTTAGTGTGGTAAGAAAAACTGTTAGCAGTACTTTTCCCACATTATTTTCTAGTATAGCGAGTAAGTAAGGCTGATGCTTTTGGGGGAGCTAATAGATGGCAAAAGAGAAATAATGACTTCTGCTAAAGAAAGGCTGCCTTGGTTAACAGCTAGCATTGCTGCTAAGGCTGCCTCAGACAGTCTCTTTTTGTCTGAATATGAGCAGGAGAATCCATTTTAGGAAGCCTGTATGCACCGTGCCAGTAATTTTAAGTGTTTATTTGAACCGAGATGATGCTAAAGGTGTTACAGGAACCAGAACTCTTCGGTACAGTGAGCTTCCCTGTGCCAGGACTACGGACTTTTTAATCAGGCTAATCAGGCAGACACAATTTTATTGGCTTGCCTTAATCCCATCCCAATTGTGTGGTCACCCGGGTGTCTTTTCTGTGCAGAAATTCAGCAAAGGAAACTGGCTGGGAGTTGTTCTTGTGCAGGCAGACAGCAGCAGCAATGGGGAGGGAGCAGGGATACAGACAGGAAGTTGTTTGGGAGAAGGGAGGCCACAAGGAAGCCAGTGTGAAGGTTTCAAGGGAGGGAGACAACAGAGCCGGAAAGCCAGCAGGGAGCAGAAGGGGAAAAAATAGCTTTTCTCTAGGCTTTTAAGGGAGAGGACAGACTGCAGGGAGAACTGATGTGGGCATTGTTTTTGAATGTCTGGACAAGCAGCATCTAATGTCAGACCATTGTGGCATAAAACAGTGCTTTAAAAATAGCACGTCTACTGGATTGCTTTTATTAAATTGGAAAAATAGCTTTATGCCAACCATGCTGCTAGGAATGAGAGTGAGTGGGGTGTGGAGTGCTTCAGCTGCTTGAAGTGATGTTCCCTTTCAGGGAAGGTGCACCCAAAGGTCCCATGGGACTCAAAGCCTGGTCTGATGGGGTGCTGTATTCCCAACACTCAAAACGGATGGCTGCAGGACTCCAAGCAAGTTCCTGGGAGCAGTATATGAATGATTTGGCTAGATACAAACTGCAATCAAAACAACACTAACATAAGTGTTTTCTTTATCCAAGATTGCTTGTGCACTTGGAGATAAGAGCCCTTCAGGAAGCTTCAAGTTTAGGAGTAGCTTTTTCTTGATGTACCTAAATTGAAAGCTTTTATTGAACACATTGAAAATATCCCCTTGAACAGGATGTACTGCCCTGTCAAGACAGAAAAAAAAAAAGGGGGGGGAAAAATTCAGTCGCTTTCCTTTGATGGAAAACAAGAAACCAGGAAGAGACAAGTCTGTCTCAAAGTTGCTCTCTCTGAGGCAGGATGAAGCTGCTCTTAGATCTTCCCTAACTTTCGCCTGCTGCCATCAGGCAGGTTTTACAACCCTCCTCTGGAGTGGCAGCTGTAGCCTGGTATCAGTTATGCACAGTATGTAAGCGACTTACTGATGCTTATAGGAACCAGGATGAGAGACAAAGCCAGGAAAATTCTGTGCAGGTGATGATGTGACCTCCAGTAGAAACACATTTTATCATTGTCTACCTCCGAACTGACCAGAAAGACCCCTTTGAGTGAGATCAAAGGTGTTGAGAGGAGTTATAGGCTGTTTGCTAGGAGGTTGTTTATACCTGCACAGTTATTTCTTTTAAGGAGAAGCCTGATTTTTGAGCCTTCAGACTTGTTCCAAGAGGTTGGACTGAAGGAAATGAGCAAGCATCTACGGAAAAAGTGTTCTTAAACTTGGGAACAGTGCACATCCTGACAGTGAGAATTAATCAAAGCTTGTTTACAAAAGTTATTTTTAGCATAAAAGGTTATCATAAACACTGCAACAGGCATTTGCCATTACAGTTCAAAGTTTCTTGTCAATGAATAAATTCTATTTGGTGGTTAGAAAATTTGTCAAAATAAATACTTATCAAAATGTAATACAGACTGAGACATAAAAATACTGTATCAAAATTTAAGGAATACTGCCTTGGGGTAAAGTGAGCAGTGGGTAACCCATCAAATGTTGGTACATGGGACACCATTGCTGTTCCTGGTTCTCCTATAGCTCTGACAGTCTTTCCAGGAAGGCCACAGCAGCAGTTTTATGAGGCTCTTTGACATGTTTCAGCATCTCCCTATCTCCCCTAGACAGGAATTCTCCTTCTCTATAGGCTTTCCAGCTTTACATGAACACAATATTGGCTGAGCTCCGTCAAGTAGCTGTAATATGAACGACAATATCACAGCACTTCATTCTGCTGAATGTGCTGTTAATTTAAACTGGCATATTTGCAGTCCAGCCTCCCTGCTATACTGTCATGATGTCTGAACTGAGGTACCCCCCCTTAGTTGAAGGGAGGTGGAAAAAGTCGTAGGAAAAAAAAACAGAAACACATCCTCATTTCAAAATTTAGCTAGCAGCTATTTTGAAATGCAGTGCTAACAAAAAAACAATCAATCAAAAAAACCTCCGCTCCCTAAAAATCAGTGTAAACTGGGTCCCACTCTTACCCTTCCCAAAGACCTGTGAAAACCTGCCAAGTTCCATGAGGTGCTGCTCTCTGGATAAAGTGACCTCAGACCTATTGGAAACCCAAGGCTGAAGTTCTGCTCTCACCTCCTCATGCTAACTTCCCACTTCCATTTGGTCTCAGCTTTCTCTAATATTTTCCATCTGAAGCTGAACTTTCTTACACTAATGCTCCGTTCAGCCCCAAGGTAAAATAATGAAGACACTTAAAAGCAAAGTGAAACACAATAGGGATTTCTGGGAGGAGCTTGCAGGAGACATGCGATTATTTGTTTTGTATCTGTAAAATAGAATCTTTTGAAACAAATCAGATTTTTGCTAGCGGCAATGACTGAATTGCTTCTGATGTATCATTCTCCTGAAATGTGTGTATCCTCTTTGTATTAGCAGCTAGTGGTTTCCACAGGAGAAAGGGAATATGCTCTAATGCTGACACTGCAGCCATAGGAGAGACTCCTATTTATTATTTACATTACTATAATTATACCAAGTTACCTGATACGGGGCGTATCAGGGCTGCCACAGTGCAGCCCAGCATATTTCTTTGCTGCAGCCTTAGGATCCTCAGGTAGCTGACCTGCTTCAGCGGGTTAGCACAGATGCCACCTTCTGGGGCTGTGTTTGCAGAGAACCTGGGAACAGTCGCAGACATGAGCACCTTTGGTGTGTTCCCCAGTGCTGGAGCTGCGCGGGGTAGGCTGCTGGGGGCCAGGCCAAATAGATGGGCAAGAGAGCAGAGTGGCTCTGCAGGTACTTGGCACCCACCTCTGTGTGCCTGAGAGTGCCTGCAGTTTCCTCGTCTGTGAAACGTGAGCACGCCCTATTAAGTGCCTCAAGAAACCCGTATCTGCCTGCTCCCCTTTCCTGCTGCAGCCGGGCTGCTGAGGAGAAAGGAGGGGTGCAGTGGGCTTTATTGAGTTACCAGGGAGGATAGAGCCTGTCTGCAAAACACCTTGGTTGTGCTTTTGGGTTAGGTTAGACGGGGTGCACAGCAGCACAAACAATCTTCTCTCCCTTCTCCCTGTCCACATCACAGATGCCTCCAGCTGGACAAAGATAATTTTAATAAAAACAGTGAACTCTGATCCCACAAACCCCTGTAATCACATGCTTTAAAGCTGACTGTATCTTTAAGTGCTGTGCTCAGCTCAGACCTTAAGGGGTTGAACCTGCAGCCCTGATGTGAGTGATCCATGTCCTCTGTGTGTGTTTGTATAAGTAATATAATTTATATACATAGAAAAGCAAACTTAATCATCTGATAATACAAGTAAAGTGTTTGTCTTTCACTGTTGGAGGCATTTAAGAATACAAATGCTTTGAATAGCCTTCCTGCCTTTGAATGGTCATGTTTTGTTAATGCAAACTTAATGAGCTGGGAAAAAAATGGAAAGGAGGGTCCGGGGTTAGAGCTGAAAAGTCATTTTTTCTCTGAACCCACACTTGGCTGATTGTCTTGGGCTATAGCCATGATCCCTGCTGAATAAACCATTTGTTTGCTTCCGGAAAAGTAAAAAAAGACCCTTGACATTCTTTACGCAGCAGAAACAAGCTTGGGAGCAGATGGTCACTTACCTCTTTTTTTTTTCTTTTTTTTTTCTTTTTCCTTTCCTAAATGTCATTTTAGTCAAAGTGCATACTATTCAAATGTATTATTGTATATTTTTCTGTATTTTAAATGCTAGTCCTGATGTAATTTCCTGAAGTCATTTGCTTTGTACTGAGGAGGAACTGGCCCCTGCATGTGTAGCCAGAATTGCAGTGCAGAGACGTGAAATGATAAATTCCCAGCCTGTGCTGGCCATCCCCAGAGAGCATCCTCTCTTCCCTGCCACCAGTCTTGTTGAGAGGCAAAGGGTGATAAACCAGGTGCTCTCCGTGGCTCTGGGGCTGAGTCCATTCCTTCCCTTGTCTGCATGGTGTGTGATGGGCTGCTGCCAGGGAGGGATGTTGAGGAACAGGAGGATACAGCAGCAGCCAGCATAGTTTTTGTCACCACTTACCTGCTGCAGGCAGTGTTTGCTGGGCTCTGCACTGCGAATGCCCATCCCTCTTGGTTCGCTTGCAGTCCATCCTCAGGCACTAGCAGATGCAGTTCCAGGAGCTGTGGAGATCAAACTTATCCTTTAATCATCCCTCATTAGTGCTTCAAAGTAAAAACTGCATTAGGTTTGCTCAGCCTCTTCCCTATTCAAAAAGGCAACAGACCCAAACCATATAATGTTTTACAAAGCTTCTAGACTTCTTGCAAGATGAGTATTTCAACAAGAAACAGGAAGGAATATGATCAATGTGCTGTTTCACTGAGGAAAAGAACGAAAATTAATGACTTTTCTCAAGTGCTTACATTATGTGTATTACAGAACAAACTGTAAGCTGAAATTGCAACATTAAACCATCAAAGAAGAGCAACTTCTCCAAGAAGTTTGTTTGTGTCCCACTGTTCTTGCAAGTAAGGCTGATGCAGTTATGGCTGGAGCCTCTGGACAGCAAAATTGGTGGTGGGCCCAGCCTGGAGCACTCTTGTGCCACCAGGAAGGAGCACAGAGAGCAGAATTGCTTGAGCTCTTTTCTCATCATCCTTGCTGCCATGGGGTCTAGGGCACCTTTGATCTAGGTGGGACTTACCCATGGCCCTATATTTTGGAGCTGGTTATTCTTTATTCTGAGACAATAAGGTGGGATTTTTTTCTTCTTTTACTTGTTTTTTCCCTTCAAAATAAGAGCTTTACCATGACATTTACAATGACCGATCACAAATGTGCAGGCTGACTGACAAAACTGTAAAGATAAGCTCATCACAGCATGTCTGAGGTACAGACCAGATACAATATCTGTAAATGGTTTTGTAAAAAAATAATTCCAGAAGTTTCACGTAAAACATATCAAGAAATTAATGGGCCAGCTCCTACACAGATTTTTTTTGATACTAGCTTGTCTGCATGTCATTCCCTGATAGCGTCTTATTCCTGGAGCTGAGACATGCTTAAAAGCATAGAAGGGAAATGGGCATTTGTGTGAGTGGTATCAGGAGGAGCAGGGCTGTCCCCTCACACCCTGCCTGCAGCTTTGCCACGTGCTGCCTCCCATGGCACCAGATGGGCTGTGTGGAGCACACATGACGAGGGCATCACAGTGCCATCGATTGTCACTACACTGCAGCCAAAAGGTAGCAGGAAAATGTAATAACCAAAAAAACCACGCTGTAACAAACATTCTAGCACAGCCTTAGGTTTCAGCTGAACCGTGGCATATCTTTCCTAGAAATTACTAAGGTGCTCTGGGTTCATGAACATGCATAGGCAAACAGCTAGGACATGGGCAGAGTCTGAGGCTCTCCTTGCAGGACAGGGGAAGTGTGGGTGGGTGATGAAGCTTGTCAGACTTTGGTGGAGTGGAACATAGGAAGTTCTGAGGTCTGCAGATGAAAAAGCAGGTATCAGTGAGATGGATCTGTGGTTTTCCAAGAATACTGAGATTTATGATGACAAAGAGATTCACTCAGAATGACTTCAAGGGAGCAGTTTTCTACTTTTTTCTATCAAAGTATTGTTAAGAGATGTGTCTGTACTGAGTGAAGAGGTCTGTTTAGGCACGTTTTGTAGGAGCTGTATTTGAACTTCTTAGAAAGCCTAACCTGACAGAAGAGTCCTGTTAGGTGTTTGTTAGGGATGCACAGATTTATATACCTTCTGTAAGAATTACTCTCTACCTTGTGCCTGTTAGGATGTACAAATGCTGCAAGTGACCAAGAGAACGTGCACAAAGAAGACGCACTTCAGTCATTTGCATCTGCAGGTGTTAGTGACTGAAAACATGTCTTGCAGAAACATGCTAAAGGTGAAGAGAGGGAATTGCATTTTCCAAAACATTTAGAAAAGTATCTCCTGCCTTTCTAGTGATAAGGGCATCCTTTTCATATGCTGTTCAGAAGGTCCCACCAGAAGAGGTTTGATGAAAGGAAATTTTAACTGCAGAAAAATATTCTGTCGCCTTGCAACCAGATGTGCTTGCATTACAAAAGGCTGGCTGGCATGCTGAAGGCTTTAAATGCTTTTTTTTCTTTTTTTTCTCAGTATGTGCTGATAATGAGAATGAACTAGAGGCAGACCAGCAGATGGACAACTTGTACCTGAAAGCTTTGGAGGGATTTATTGCTGTGGTGACACAGGATGGAGACATGATCTTTTTGTCAGAGAATGTCAACAAGTATATGGGTCTTACCCAGGTAACCTGTCCCTTTTTGTAATACAGTTCATAGAAACAACTCTTAGGTTTAAATGCAGAAAACCAGCTGTGTGTCACTGCAAAAAAAGACTGGAAATGTCTTACTTCTCTTGTTCCCTCTCCCTTCCTATCAAGTTGTAGTGTCCATCGTGACTGCAGAGTTGCCTTTCAAGATCTTACTGGGGAGATGAGAAGACATTTATTCTCTTTGTGCCTTAGACTTTGGGACACAGGGGATAGAGCTGCTCTTTTGGGTTTCCCCTTTCTGCTTTGTGGATTGGGAGTTTTTTCCTGTGTTGGAATTAACAAGTGGTGTTGACTGTTAACTGCACTGTGCAAATTCTAAGATAAGAGAATCATTCTGGGGAGAAAATGAGGAGTTATGCATAGGATAAACAAAGGCAGGGTTGTGGGATTTGTGTCTGTGAGAAGCCTGTTTTAATGCACTTAGTTCAAGAGACCAGTTTCATCAATTGTTTTTAAAAACAGATAGTTACTTTCAGTTGCTTTGATTTGGCTATGTGTAGCTTTTACTTCCACACAGGTGGAGCTCACTGGACACAGCATCTTTGACTTCACTCATCCATGTGACCATGAAGAAATTCGAGAGAATCTGAGTCTGAAAAATGGTAATAATGAAAATACAAAAGTCCCTGTTTGTTTTGGAAATAACTAAATTAAGTGAATGGCTAGTAGTGGAGATCTGTTCATCACAGTAAAAGGAATTTTCATTCCTGCAGTAACCATTAACTGTTATCAGCTTTACAGATTCAGTTTGTTTTGCCAAATATTGCTTAAATACGATAGTACTAAGGAACTATTTGTCTCGTATTTTCCTTTCATCAGGTTTAGATGGGTATAATGTTTTCAGTTGTAACACTGTGGAAAGATTCATGTGCTGAAAGCTAAAACATAGCTTAAAATGCATAAAGTCCTATTTAAGTTCCACCTAAAGTTTTAGGTCTGAGCTCCACAAACTGCTCTGCAGTGATCAATGCATCTTTGATGGTCTCTGCAAGTAAATTATCTGTTGTTTCTGTTGAATCTTTCATGCTTATAAGTAGAAGAAATCAAGAAGGAAAATGAGAAAACTAATTTTCCCTATATAGGTCCAGGCTTTGGAAAGAAAAGCAAAGAGATGTCAACTGAGCGTGACTTCTTCATGAGGATGAAATGCACTGTTACCAACAGAGGCAGAACTGTTAACCTCAAATCTGCCACATGGAAGGTACAATATTTGAGCCAAATTAAGCGTGTTTGATTTTAATAGACATTTTGACGTGGAGAAAAAGTACATCCTAAGTTTGTTTCTTGTTATTTCAGGTTTTGCACTGCACTGGACAAGTTAAAGTGTATAACACTTGCCCTCCTCACACTCTGTGTGGTTACAAGGAGCCTCTTCTCACCTGCCTTATAATAATGTGCGAGCCTATTCAGCACCCTTCAAACATCGATATCCCCCTGGACAGCAAGACCTTCCTGAGCCGCCACAGCATGGACATGAAATTCACCTACTGTGATGACAGGTATGCTCCATTCATTTTTCCTTTCCAGAGGTGTTTTTATCCTCTTGAACAAAACAAGCAGTTCTTCCAAACGTCCTGTGTGGACCTGGTAAGCAAGGAGCAGAAGAAAATTCAGCCTGTTACCAAAACAGCTATTTAGTGGCTCACTTAATCCACCTCAAAAATTTCATTTTGGTGAAACTGTATTCCTGCTGTACTGCCTCATCCTGCCAAGTGAGGAATTCAGTTTTACTGGCAGAAGATGAGGCAACTTGGAGCCACAGACGTCAGGTTCTTGGGGTTTAACAAACTGAAGGGTGTACAGGGTTCCTGTGTTTCAGAGCGCGTGTCCCACGGCACGCGTACGGACCTTAGTCAAGGACTGTTTTACGGCTGCTTTGGCCCAGGGTGCTGTTATCAGTTAGCTGGCAAGTACTTCATGCTCCACATTAACCAAGAATTGCCAAGGCACCCAGAGCACCTGCTGCTCGGAAATGGAGTTGCAGGCTCTTGCTCAATGAAAAGCAAACAGCCTTTATTGGTTATCTCCCTGCGCCTTTTAGTGATGAAATGAAAGGGAGGGAAGGACCTTGGATCAGGCAAGGGGTTGTCCTCTGCTCTCCACACTTCACTCTTGAGTGGAAAAATGGAGATCCCTCGAGTCTCCACCTGCCTGACTTGTCCTGGGATCTCCAAGGCATTTCATACCATCTACCTCTTCTCCCTATGTTCTGTGATAAGCTTCTTCCATGCATGCGAGTGAGCCAGAGATCCCTTCCCATGAAGTGTCTTCCTGTCCTCCATTTGCCCAGAAAGTCCTGTCTTTACTGCTGTAGGTTTGGGGTTTGTTTTGATTTTTTTTAAGTTTATGAGGTCATCCCTGAGTTTAAAATGAACCTAAAGAAATTGGTCACCTGAAATTCAGAGAATGCTGGCAACCTCTGAGGCCTGGAGTGTTATCAGTGGGGTTATACACATGCCTGAAACTTATGTGGAAACTCACAGGACTAACATCTTCATTGATTTCTTCAGCCTTCAAAGGTTTTTTTAAACTTTGCTAGGTAAGATTATTTTTTAAACAATGTGATGAAGCAGCCATATAAACTTGCAGTGTTAGCAGCTGTGGATGTAAGCAAGATTGCAAGTGTGAAACTTGTGACTGACCTTCTGACCTCTCTGTGAACTGAGCAACAAATAACTAGAAATGGTCTCTGATGTAATCACAATCAGACTTTTTCCTTTGTTAATATTTTCAGCATGAAAATATTGAGATATTAATAGGATGTTGCTGCTAGAAGAAGAAGCAACAATATGGTAGTGACTCATTATTAAAAGTAATGTGCTCTGAGTTACTGGGGCCGTTCAGTGGCAGGCTACAGGAGAGTAGCAGAGGATTTTGTTTTATTGCAAAAGTAAAGTATTCACGTGTCTCTGCAAGACTTAATGCATAAGCAATTATAAATGAGAATTAAAGGGACTGATGCTATTCCATTAAAGATACACGTACTTATTTTAAAAATAATGATATATTATGCCTTGTCTTAAATAGTGAGCATTTGATTTACAGGGAAAATGTTTCACATGGCAGTGAAATACAACAGCTTCCTCTGGAAGATTGAACTTGTAGGGATTTTAGAGATTTTTTTCTCTAAAACCAGACTACAAAGTAGCACATCTTTTACTTTAGATAGTTTTGGTTGAATATTTCATTCCTGTGTTACACAGATTTTGGTAAAACTGCAAAAAGATAGCCAGGGCAGAGAAGGAGGAAGACCTCACAACCCTTTCAGGTCCTTCCCAGCAGATCCGGCTGGCCCCACTTCCCTCCCAGAGGGATGTTGATTTCTCTTCAGCAGGCACACATCACTAGACACATAAAAATGCAAAACACTCGGCTGTTCTTATCAAATTCAGTGCTGCTAGACAAATTGCATTGAAGGAGCAGCTTATGCCAAGAATGTAAATCCAGGCTGGGGCACGGAGGAGGGAAGGCAGCATGTGCCAGTCAGATGCCTAAACTCTTTTCTACAGCCTCTGTCCTTTCTGCAGCGACACAGCAGGGCTGACACAGCTCCTTGCTCCATAAGGGACAGCCTCTTTCCAGTTCAGGGCTGGTATCAGTGAGGGCAGTGTGCCTCCCAGGCTTCTGCAGTGGTCCTGATACCCTCCTAGCAGTTCATCTGGTGTGGGCAGGTCTGCTTCCAGGGAGCGTGAAGTTTTTATTTTCAAAGCACTCAGTCAAAGAAACTCTCAGATTTCTGAGTATAATTTCCTTAGGAAAGCTCATAGTCTCTGTCACAAAGCAGCATGCATAATAAGGCTGGCTACCTTACAGCATTTTATGACAAGAACTAGTTGTCTTGTCCTTAGGAAGGTAGATGAAGTAATATGAAGCAGGCAAGACTGGCCATCATTTAAAACATGTGAGACAGAAGCCCATATAATTTGCCTTCCAAAAATAAATTATGTATGTGGGCCTATGACTTGCCAGTGGTTAGGTGGAATATGTTTGTATTCCTAAAACAGTTTTTACAAGGTGATGAGCCTGTAGAGAAAGGTCTGTGGATATGAATAATAAATAAGGGTTGTTCTCTCAAATGCCTGCTTCAGCCATTCCTGGAGAGTGATTTAGAACTGTTCCCTTGCTCCACTTATCTTGGCTAAGTGGTTTACAGGAAGGATTATTTTAGCTGTAATACAGAAATGCTGATCAGTGGTACAGTTTAATAATCCAAGTGAGGGTTTAGTTTAGCTGCACAATGCTTTTATGTCAGGAAGGATTGCCAGTGAGGGTGTTTTAGTCAGAAGAAAAGGCATGTCTTTGTACAAAGGCAATTTTGTTACCTTGTGGCATCTGCACTTACTTTGAAGGCATGGCTTGCTGTGGGGGATCTGTCTGTCCCTGCTTACTAGAAACCAAATTAGTTATATACCCTTTTCTTCCTTTTCCTGACTGGGGCATTTTAATGGTAGAATTTAAGAAGACAAAAGGAGCAGTGGAGGATATGTGGTAATTTAGAATAGGATGGTGCAGGGAGATGCAATGCCATAGTGTTGGTCCCAGTTGGATTTTCCCTATGAGTATCCATGTAGGATCCAGGCTGTGCCCAGCTGAGAGGAAACTGAGTTATATTGTGTTACCAGTTATGTTCCAGTAAATAAGAAATATTCAGGCACAAGACTTTGGAGGAGGATTTAAGTCAATTTGTCATTTGACCTATACTTGGGGAATATTTTTAAGTTAAATGAGAACACGGGGAAGTATTTGAATGCTTCCCCTTTCATTCCTGCTCAGGAGAAAATGCAGTTTGGAGACAGGTAAAGTGGTGATATCTGAAGCCAAAGATCCATGTTTGACAAAACTGACTTTTGGTATATGTCATATATAAGAGTAAAAATTCTTGACCTACTTCTTTTGTTTATAACAAACAAAACCATGATTTCGGTTGACAAAACAAGTGGGAGTGACAGTCCTGGTGAAGATTTTCGTGTATGTGTATAGTTTTCTTGCCTTGCAGGACAGATACACCTAACCAGGCTATCCATCCTGCTTAGTAGTCAGGAGTCAGTAGTCAGTAGCCAGGGATCCCAGGATTTTGCATTTTGTTGGGTTTTTATTTGTTGGCCAGGGCTAGAGTAGAAGCAGCCACGAATATTTTTGAGAGGAAATGTGGTTAGTTGGCAAGACTGCCCCACTGCCTGCTCTAGCAGGCTGACAGATTGCTTTACCCCAGGCACAGTGTCTGTGTTAGGCTTTATTATTTTTTCCTCTTTTTTTTTTAAACTCGTTCTGCTTTAAGTATAACTTGGTTTTGTTTGTATCCTCAAGACCAATTTAACTTCAATAACTTGGTAACAGTTTGAATACAGAAAGACTTTGTTAAGAGATCCACACCCTCACACACACAGTCCGCACAGGGCGCGATGTTTTTTATATACACCCGGCTATTTTTTATAAGCAGTAAACATTAGAGCAGTCTTTCCCAGAGCCTGACTTCTCGGTTCTGATGGTTCCTACCATACTATTTTAACTCAAGAAATGGTATACAATAAAAAGCTTTGTGCTCCTATAAAGGGACAGAGAAGCAGAATTTTAAGAAAAACAAAAATACTTGAACTAGCTCATCTTGTAGGAAATGCAGCCTCAAAGCAGTGAGTTTTGATTGCTTCGCCATATCTCAAAGAGGTAAAATAGGGCAAAGTTGTACAAACCTAGAAATAGGATTCAGATTGCTTGTTTCTTTATTGCATACCCTAAGCACAACATTTGCCATTATTCCATGTCCCAAAAATTCAATATTAAGAGACTTATGTATATTGTATATTTAAGAGAAATTGAAATAATGCTCAAAATACACTTGAGTGGTGGCAGCTGGGACAGATCTACTGCAGATGACTATTGGCCACCTCTTCACTGTGTTTTCTGAGATTTTGACCCCTGTACATCATGATGACAAGTTTAGCTTAGAAAACTGAAATGCCAGTCTGGCAAAAATTAAGATTCTCCCAAAGGTATTTGTGTTCTCAGAAATGAGTTGGTAACAGGAAAATAAACAGCCTCACAGCCCACCTGTCATCATCAACAAAAAATTATTATTATCTTACTAATTAGCATTCTACACATGCAAAGGAAACACAAAGCCTACCATGACAGGAATGCCATCCAAAACCACCATACAGTTTGTTTTCTAATTCTGTCATTCCACAGCTTGCACAAAGAGCAATTTTCTGCCTGGAGTCTAAACAAAAGTTGATGCCTTGTGCCTGCACTCAGTTTTGCAAATGATCCTTTGGTATCATGAGGTTTAGACATTTTCCTGACTTTCTTAGCTACGTACTCCGCCTTCTCTTACCTCCATGGGATGCCTTTTCCTTTGCATTTAGTCCTCTGTGTGCTCACTTGGCATTTTGTGTTGCTAAAAGGATCCTGTGGAGAGCACACAGCGTTCAGAGGGTGCACCTCACTGGCAAACCTCCAAGTAATGCTCCGGTGAGGCCAGTACAAGGACCTGTGCCAAAACACTCTGCCTCCTGTCCCAGGGACTGGTCTTGGCTTTGCCCCATCTTCTTCCACGAACATCTTGGGAGAGCCACAGGATGAGTGTGATGGATATAGGGATAGCTGCCCACTTCAACCCTGGTGCATAATGTGGCGTGAAATACATTAACCTGATTTCCAGCCCTGCAAAGCCTGCAGCCTACAAGATTTTTTTAAGCTTTTCAGGGTCAACAGCACCATGGGAGGAATAAAGGAGGGTGTGAACTGCCAGTCTGTGTATCCAAAACTAATAGAGATAACAACTATTGGAGAGAGAGTGTTTTTTATAAAAGAGTGGTATTTTAAAATGTATTTAGGAAACACTGTCAGCCAGTTTTAGGGGGGTTTTGTGAGTGGGAAAATGGAACATTTTACAATTGTTTCAAAAAATCATGTCAATCTGAGGAGCCTTCAAAGAGAAGTGGAATGAATCTGAATAGTGTTAACAGATGAACAGATCAGTTAATGAGAGCATAGGGGCTGTTTAGCTATTTATTATTGTTTTTAAAGTAACTATTTTAAAACAATTACTTTTCATTAGTATTTCACTGTTAGCAGGCATGGATTTAGAACTTAGCCAGTGTTGTGGGGTTTGTGGGTAATTTTTTGATAACTTACTTCTATCTTTTCACGTAATATGTAGTTGCTTGTAGTAAAAAGATACTACCAACCTACCACTTGCTAACATCCATCCAAGATTGCATTAGATGTAATTAGATTTGACTTTGTCACAGTAGGATTGCGCCACAAGTCATTCTGTGCCATGGAGAGACAAGAAGAGTAATTTTATAGTGAGGGTGCTCATTATGAACAGCAAGGAGCAGTTTGAGAAGGGGAATTACAGGACTGGAATACATAAATTTTGCATAGAGATTACAATTCCCATATGAGAAGAGTCCCTCAGCCTGCTGTAACATGTATTTTTGTTTGCTGTCTCAGTTCCACTGTTGAATTCCATGAAGGCTGTAATGTGGGTTTGGATTTGCACTGGTGCTGCTGGCTACATGGTGCTTCTGTTGTTTCCCTATTATCTTCGTTTCATTTTCCTTCTCCCTGCTCAACCCCCACTTGCCTCTCAGCGCCCAGTGACTGGATTAAGAGTAAATACTCAACTTCTTGAATTTTAAAATCCCTCCTTCTGGGATGAACTCCAGACTAACTGGAATGGCTTTGTAGTATTGTGCCATTATATACCCAAAGGCAATAGTTTTTGTTTTTGAAGACCATGTATTTACACTGCTCCTGGCAAAAGCCTCTGGTCACTTACACCAATGTGTCCCAGCTGACTGTGTAAAGGCATGCAGCAACTGTATTTGGTGACCCTTAATTTTATCAGGACTCCTTCAGTATTTGTTTTCTCCTGACGATTCAGCTTTGATGACCAATTCATCATGAGAAGTACTTTTCAGTAAGAAAGAAAAAACAATTGTGGTTTCAGAAAAAAAACTTAGATCTGAGTGGGATGCAATTTAAAAGCTCAGAAGCTTGTCAGTGAAGAGAGTAAAAAAACTCTTTGAAACCTGGATTCAAACATTTCCCCTTTGTTGGTCTAATTTTAAATGTAAATAAAACTGGAAACATAAACAGAAGAGTAAGTTTTTGAGGGGAACCCAATACGAGCTACACTTTTGCTCAACTGAAGTATTATAAACCCAGGTTTGTTCCATGGAAATCAGGACAGAGGATAGTTTTCAGAGTGACAAAACCAAGGTGTCCTGGGGCTATGAGCTATGGAGTTCTGTGGAGGTGGAGGCAGGGAAAAGCTGACTCAATACCTTGGCGTTCAAGCCATACACAAAATAGTCCCATCTTATGTGTCTTCCTTGCTGGAGGGGGATCAGGGAGATGAATGCCATGCTCTTGCTCTGTTTGTTTTACAGTATTTACATGTCTGTCTTGTAAAGACATGCTTGTGTCTAGAGGGCTGGGCCAAAGCTGTCCTTCCAGGGAGTACACAAACCGGAGGATGTCTCTTAAAAGTAGCAACGCCGCAAATCAAATGTGGTGGTGGTGGCAGAGAAAGCCATTCCAAGTGAGTTAGTGACCTGGGCACTGCCACGTACAGCTGTGAGGTGCTGCAGGATGTGACCATTCCTTGCAAACCTCACAGCTTTTAAAGCTTTATGGCAGCTCCACAATTAGTTTCTGTCCTTTCTGCTGCTGTTCTCAGTGTTACAGGTTATTATAAGAGTTTCAGAGGCAGGAAGATGCATCTAAGTGTCACTGTCTTGTCAACCAGAAGATAACTTTGCTTTTGAATTAATTTTTATGTACCTTTTTTAACTTACTGTGTTTCCTGTAAAGCTGTGTGTAATGGTATTTCCAATTGAAATAGAGCATTTTTCTTCCACCCTCTCATTAGAGAAATCATCTGCACAGTTTGATGACCTATTTTCATTGATTCAGGAACTTGTGAGAAATCCTGCCTTGCCTCAAAAAGACTCTGAAAAAAAGGTCTAGTTTTTGAGATCATAGCTTTCTTTGTGTAAAATCCTACTTAGTTTGTGGATTAGTCACCCAAGTAACCTAATCCATATGCCAGAGTTTTCAAATTATTGAGGAAAGACTAAGTAGATGAGCATTTTTTTTCCCTTTTAACTGCCCATAATTTCTCTATGGCATTTTTCTTTTATTAAATGCAGTCCCCAAAGTAGTGATTTAACCCTTTTGTGTATGTTTTTAAAATGAACACATACTTTAAAACCTGGTGACACCAACCACTACCCCCTCACATGTATTTGATTTTGAATGGTGGTTGTTGGGAGTTTCTGCATGTTTGTCAGAACAAAAGTTGATACCTTCTATTAGAGATAGCATGCAACAGGCATAGGAAAATTTGCAGTGCACACATTGACATCCTTAGGAATTTATATTTCAATACTAGGACAAGGCAGTTTATTCTGAACATGGAGATATTTCAGAATGTGATCAGAAGTCCTCTACAGCTCCTCATGTGGTTGGAAGCTTAGAATTTCTCATTTTGCTTTTTTAATTCTGTTAGTTTAAGGACTTGAGCTGATAGCTGCCTTGCACATGTAAGCATAAGGCTACAATGACCTGAATTTTAAATACTTGCTTTTTTTTCTTGAACAAGAATAACAGAGTTGATTGGATACCATCCAGAGGAGCTGCTGGGCCGTTCAGCATATGAGTTCTACCATGCCTTGGACTCGGAGAGTATGACCAAGAGTCACCAGAACTGTAAGTCACGTTCTTATTTTTCTTTGTCATTTGCATATAAAGCATAAATTGTGGGTACCTCAATACATAGTTGAAAATACAAGTGCATTTTGTGTGCAGATACTCTCCAAGAGCGGTATTTACACCGGGTCACTGTGCTTGTCTAGCTGAAATCTGCTGCTGGTCCTTTCAGAGGGTCTGGGTTTTGCTGTAATTTAAACTAAACTTGGACGCTAGAGAGGAGAATCACTGACTCTCTCAGGTCTAGTGCAAGGTCCAGCAGAAGATTGGAAAAGCTGAGTTAGGCAGTTCTAGCCTGGTGAGAAGAGCATTTCCTGGTGGCCAAGAGAATTGGTGTTGTTCAAAAAGAAAAGAGAAGGAGTGTATTGAGGTGACCTAAATGTGGCCTTCCAGTACCCAAAGGGAGCCTACAGAAGAATGGAGAGGGACTGTTTACAAGAGCATGTAGTGACAGGACAAGGAGGATTGGCTTCAAACTGACAGAGAGTGGGTTTACGTGAGATATTAGGAGTAAAGTCTTTCGTATCAGGGTGGTGAGGCACTGGAACAGATTGCCCAGAGAGGCTATGGATGCCCCATTCCTGGAAGAGCTCTGTGCCAGGTTGGATGGGGCTCAGAGCAACCTGGTCTAGTGGAATGTGTCCCTGCCTATGGCCGGGGCTGGAGCTAGATGCTCTCTAAGGTCCCTTAAAGATCCCAAGTCATTCTGTGATTATCTTTCTCATGTGCTGTTGGACTCAGCAGACAGAGCCAAAGGGAAATAGGAAGAGCATATTGCAGTGGTTTTTTTTGAATGTCTCTCTTTTGCTACCAAATAACAACGATCTTCGCTATCCAAAGTGCAAGAATGTGCAAGGAGATTTTCTTAAAGGAATATTCATTATACAAATAATACCTACTGCCAGGAACAGTTGCTTCTCGTTATTGTTATGCCTATGGAAGCTGCCAGTTTTTGGTGTTCTTAAAGTAAAGTAACTGAATTTTCTTGGAGCAGAGATCAGATCCAAGATTGCTCTCTTCAGCAGACCACATAGTTACAATTTCCATCTCTTTCACATCAGGCGTCTTAATATAATTGGATATAAATCTTCAGTCTGTGTCCTTAAGAGTTAGTACTTTGGCTGGAGACAAGGTAGTGCATTAATGTATAAATGCCATTTCCCACCCTTGGCTGTTATGGCCCCCAACCAGTTTATTGGAGAGTTCTCAGCAGCACATCACTAAAACATCTGCAGATGCTCTTTTAATAGAAACAAAGCAAAGCAGCTAGCCTGGAATTTACAAAATCAAAAAACAAATCCCACACACCTTGTAGTTGCTGTGATAAATGTCGCTGTCCTCAGGAAAAAGTCCATGACTTAGGTCACATCTATAGGGAATTGGCCACCAAATAGACTTAAAGAAAGTATTTCTGTACTTCCCAGAGAAAAGTCACAGCAAAGAATAGCTGTCTGACCTTAAGGGGCTAGCTCCAATGGCAAAGATACAGGACAGTTTTAAGTTGAAATGTTTCTTGAAAAAGTGTTTGGCAATGATGAAAGTTGTGTCCTGTAAAAACAGTGTTGATATAAATCATCCTGTTTCCAAAGCTGCTTCAAAGAAAAAAATAGATCAGCCCATACTCAGTGAGAGTTATCTGGGAATGTAATTTTTTAAATTGTTTCTTAGGTAATGTGTTAGTGTTTTTACCAGTAAAAATGAATAAGTGATATTTATAGATGGGATGTTAATATCCTGTGCTGGGCAATTGAAAGTCATCCTGTGAAATCAGAGGGGTGTGCTGCACTGATGCTTTTGACTCATTGAGTTGGATTTCTAAGAATGGGACACCATCAGGGAGGGAATAAAATGGGAGCTGGCAATCCATTTGGTAACAGGCAAGGGAGGGTGAGCAAGCCCTTGCTGGTTATCCCCATCTAGTTAATGAAATGGGAGCACTGAGTTACTTGTCCATGTAAACGTTTCTGGAGAGTTTCTAGTACCCGCTGTGACCATTAATAGATGTTGCTCCTCACTCCAGCCATTCAGTTACCCTCACGTAGTGCAGGGTGTGTGTCCAGATGCCATTTGTGCCCACTGAAAAGGGCCATGTCCTACAAACTTGCTGCAGGGTATGATGTCTGATGAAGAAGCAGAATGAGGGCAAGAGTAAGTCTCAGAGGGGTGGTGTTACACCAACAAAAAGTCCTCAAGGCAATGCAGAGGCTATAAATGTTTAGGATCAAACTGTTCCATAGGATTTATGATAGCATTGGATCAGCATGGATTATCTTTTTAGTGTAGAAGTCCAGGACCAAAGTCTATTGCTATGATAAATGTGATTTCCCACAACAGAACCATCAGTTTAAATGGCCAGCAAATTTGACCCCTTTAGTTTTTCTAACATAAATAGTTCCTGCATCTTCTGGGACCATCAGCTTCGTACCAAATCAGAGAACAACCACAAAGACAAAATGACAGCAAGCTGTGACTTGACAAAACACGTGTAAACCCTTCAAATAGGAAATGCCTGGATGCCATTATATGTGTCACTGAGAGGCTGTGTAATTCTGGGTAAAAGGTGTACAGCTTATACAGACCCTACGTGTTCTTCCAGGCATGTGGCTATACAGAACTTACTCATTTTCTCTGGGCACATCCTTTTGTACATGGAAATAGCCACCTCAAAATTCATGTTCAGCAGACTTGCATTTGTTAAACAATAATTTTTATTAGAAATATGTTATGTATAGAGTATGTCTCCTTGCAATAATGCAATTCTGGCAGTGCCCATCAGTTAGCAGGAGTTCAGCAAGCCTTCCAAGGGAATCATGGTTTTGTGTTCTATAAAATTCGTCCCTGCCTTCCCCCTCTCTTCACACAAAGATAAGGAGTATAATTGGAGCCTATTTCTTTGAGATGTAACAAGTTCTGTATAGATACAGGTAATGTATACTTTATAAAAAGTAAAAATATATAAAGAGAGAAGTGAGAAGTTTACTCTGAAGGCAGAACTTTAAATGTAGCATTGATAACAAAGTCAGCAGTTACAAGTGTATTAGTAATTTATGAGATTACCCCATGGAGGGATTCTGCTGTACTTTATTATATCAGAACATGACATGCTTTGAATAATAATAATAAAAAAGATTAAAGCAGTAAAAAGCTTCTTTGTAATGTAACAGGCGCCTACACTGTGACTCTTATTGATGAGCTGATGATTAGCAAGCAGTGTAATTATGTTTCACAAGCAGAGCAGAACAGTCCAGTCACTAAAACACTTTGAAACTAAAGCCTTTTGATTTTGTTCCACCAGAAGTATTTAATCAATAAAAGTAATGTTCTACTTTGTCTAAATAAATTAAATGAAGGATGATTAAATACTCCTAGGAAGAAAACAAACAAACTTCAGAAATGAAAGGATAAACACAGCAACAATTATCTGCAGAACAGTTGTTGTATTTCACAGGCCTGGATTTGTACATTTGTGTGGTGGCGATGTAGGAGAGGCTGACAATAAATAGCTTCTCTTAATGGCCACATTCACAAGGAATTTTTCTGTAAAAAGACCACGGTATCAATTTTCCAGTCCTCCTGAGTCAAGTTGCATTATTTCTCGGGCATTAGTTTGATGGCATACTTCTTTTGGATGTAAAAGCTGTTTAAAAGGAAAGGTTGCCAGTGTGTGGTCAAAGGTTTAGTTCGGCCAGTTCCCACTTCTGCTGCTATTCAGAGTGACTACGTCCGCTTACAAGTACAAGCTCTTATTAGTGCAAGTACTGCTTGTCTACTCCAGCCCTAATATTTTTGCCATTGATCGACATTATTTTTTCTTCACTGACAGCTTTGAATTGCAACAGACAGGACATCATAAATCCTTACATCTCAGAAGTCCAAAGCTCCACACTAAAAAACCTCATTCTCTTCAAACATTGCAAAATATTGGGGGTAGCAGGGCTAGAAATTTCACCCTTCAAACATTTAGAAGCTTTAAACCCAAGTTGTACTATTGTAAGTTTATTGTTTGAGAAACACGGGATAGTTCAAAAAACAGAGTTAAATAAACATTATTTGATTTGGTCATGTGGGTCTTGGTTTCTTCTAGGCTGCTAATTCCAAGCTCTTGCAGAGGAACAACACAGTTCAACCCAAGGGAGAAATATAGTAGTTCAGCTTTTTTTTTTTTTTTCTTTTTTCTAGACAAAGCAGTCCTGTTTACTCTTCTTAATTTTAATACCTTTTTAAGAGTGATATTGCTACCATAAGATCTTACCTTTTAAAAAAATCTTTGTGAATATGGTTTTTTAAATCACCTGATTTTTATATTTATCGATTACCTAAATAAGGAAACTATAGTTTCCTCAATAAATTTGCTTTTCTACATCAATTTGGGAGCCCCGACTGACACACTTCTACAACAGGGACTCAAGAAACATGCACTCAGCAGGCATTATTTTGGGAGTTGAGATATTATATTAAATTTTTTAAATTCCGCATTCTGATCTGAAGATTCAGACCATCTCAAGAACTCAAATGCCAGAATTTAAATTTTCACTCTTTTCTAGAAGCCTCAAATGAACAGCCCCTTGCATGTTTAAAATGGCTGAATTTCCCCAAAGTTAAGCACATTCTTGTCCACAAATGCCTTCTTGCACTTCTGCATAATGAAAACTCAGAAGCGGGAGTATTTAAACCAAGTGTTACGTGTTGTGTGTTCCTGTCCTGATGCATTATTTATCTCTCTGCCCCCTTTTCTCAGTGTGTACAAAGGGTCAAGTAGTGACGGGCCAGTATCGCATGCTTGCCAAGCATGGGGGGTACGTGTGGCTGGAGACCCAAGGAACAGTGATCTACAACACCCGAAACCTGCAGCCCCAGTGCATTGTCTGCGTCAACTACGTGCTGAGGTGGGTTCAGGGGACGCACCAGAGCACGTGGGCGTTCACGCGCTGGAGAAACGCAATATTTGGAGGAACTTTTCAAGGGTCTATTTATTCAACACTGTTGTTCCGAAATCAGTTTGGTCATGTTTGTTCAGTCTTGTTTACTGATGTTAGACATCGATGAAAAATGTGGCATGCCTGTTCCCATACGTGCTGTTGAAATACACCACAGCCTCTCTCCTCTGCAGAGCAGCTGCTGTGCTCGTACAACAGAGTATAAGGTCTGCACTGAAGATTTTATTGTGTAACACCACTGCTAATGTGTTTTGTTTTTCTAATGCTGTGACCCAGAGATAAAACTAGAGTAGTAACTGTATGGTATGTTGCTAGGAGAAGCTGTTTACAGCCTTAAAAATCAGGACCAATCAGAAGTTTTGCCTTCATTTGGCAAAACTCGAGGGTTTTTGGTCCTAGTTGGGGCCAAAATAGGAAATACTTATTTGAGTGATAGTCTGGGTCATTACAGCCTCAACTACATCCCTTTAAAAAGCAGAGCAACAAAGCCCTGAGTATTCCCACAGAAGTCCTGACCACACTCTCTGCGTCATCTGAAATGGTGGTGCTCAGCAACGCTGGAACTGTGCCTCGCCTGTCGAGAGCCTGGCATGCAACCGAGAGGCCAAAATGCTCCTATAGCCCCAGCTTCAGAGTTTGTACTGCCTGCTTTATCCACATCTTTCATCTTTATGGTACAAAATGCCTAAAACCTATTCTCTCATTAGTGAAATTGAGAAGAATGATGTTGTGTTCTCCATGGACCAAACAGAATCACTCTTCAAGCCTCACCTGCTGACAATGAACACTGCCTATGACAGCAGCATCCCTGAGACAGAGAAGAGTGACTTCTTGTTTACTAAGCTAAAGGAAGAACCAGAGGAACTTGCTCAGCTGGCACCAACACCTGGTGATGCCATTATTTCCCTGGATTTTGGTTAGTATTTGTATAAATTATTTTTGTGCAACAAAGAACCACATGTGAGCCTACATTTAGAAATTAATAGACAAGGTCTGTTTGCAGTGTGTACAAATTGGGAGTAATGGCTAAAAGAGCCCACATGCTCACACCAGAAGAAAATTTCTGTGAATGAGAGCAGAATCAGGCTTTCTTGCTGACTAAATAACGTGCATTAAGTCTATGCCAATTTATTGTCATGGCAACTAGGCGCAGTGTTTACTTTTAATGAATAGCTCCAGTTATATCATAACACTGCACCAGCTAAAAGTATTCATTAATATTATTAAAACCCCATCCAGGAACACAGAAGTTTGAGGAAGCCCCTGCCTTCACCAATGCTGTTTTGACACCAAACAAAGCCTGGCCAGTGGAAGTGAAAAGCCACCCTGCTCAAGGTGAAACACGGATGATACCATCCTTCACAATGCCTCAGATTGCACCTGGCAGCAGTACTCCAAGTGCAAGCAGCAACAGTAGCTGTTCCACGGTAAGAAGAGCTTAAAAGACATTAAAAGCATGTTATGCTTTGCATGCAAATCCCATCAGTATATGCAGACGACATTTTTTTGTTGGCTATCCTGTCTCAGTGCTTATTAGTAAGGCCCCAGAGTATCTCTATCCTTCATATACTGCATCATGCCTTAAGAATTAATAGCAAAGCTATCAAATGGGAACAATATCCTGGCTTCACATTGCAGTCCTCAAAGTCTCCCAGCTGTGCCTCAGTAATTACTGTAACATATAACACAGCTCGTAGGAGAACATGCTACCACCTTCATGGAGTTAGCCTTATATAAAAAGCCAGTGTAGAATTGTGTGGCCATTGGGATCATTGCCCCAGACCCATCCTCCTTCTATTAAGTAGAACCTGTAGCTTTTAGGAAGCTTAGCCAAGTCAGGCTTTTGAGGGCAGCCCCTTGGAGTTTCCCACTGAAGAAATGAATGTACTTCCATGGCACTGCCCCCAAGGGCTGGAGCCACTCTTACCAGAGATCATCCAGTCTTAAGAAAAGCATGGAGGTATTGCTAAGCATCTTCTTTCTTGACAGAAGTATTTAATGGTGGACATTTCTTGTTCCTGGTTTAAGTTGCCACAAAACGTTTAAAATAGGATGACAGCCGGGTTCCTGTAGTGGGTGCCTGTGTTTTGTACTGACAGTCTTGTGTCAGAGAAAAGCTTCTGATAGAAGTGGACAGTTTTGGTTCTGAGCACACTAAATATACCATCTGCCTAGGCACTTTTTGTAGGAAAGATCTGTTACTGAATAACAGCATGGTACAAATGACACGACGCTAAGCAGTACTGTGGTTGTTTTCCTGGTTATAACAAATTGTTATTTCCACACAGCCCAGCAGCCCAGGAGATTATTACAGTTCTGTGGATGAAGATCTTAAGATCGAGGTGATTGAAAAACTTTTTGCCATGGACACAGAATCAAAAAGTCAGTGCACCTCCCAGGTAATGAGCTATCTCTTCCAAAAGCCACCAAGGTCAGTTTCCTGCTAGTATACAACACAGCAGCGTGTTGTGTGTGCAGATATACTGGGATACAGCATTGAAACTGCATTTGCACATGCACATCAAATCTTTGATGCACATTAACAAAACAGTGCACTTCCAAAAGCTGCCATGTCAATCTCTGTCCCTAACTCTCTGATACACAAGGTTTGGAGTGTCACTGCGGTGGCACTGCTAAGAAGAAAGGATCTCCAGAGAGCTTTCAAAATCTGGAGTCGTCTTTAGATTGGATAAGTTATATGGGCAGCAGCAATTTGTTTTTAAATCCAGCTGAATGACTAATGAGTAAACATCCTTTCTAGAACAAAATATAAATAAACTAATTCTTGAAAACAACCAAATGAGAGAGGAATTCCCCTCATAGCACACATCTCCTTTAACTACAAAATGAAAACTCATTTTAGATATATGCTTCCTCTTTTTGCCTCTTGGAGATTTTCAGAGAGACTTGAAAATTACGTGTGCATAAAGTAACACACAGTCTCCATCTCCTGCATTCTAATAATGATGTAAGTGTAGAAATTCCCCCTATAAATAAATAAACCCACTACTGTAACATTACAGCAAGTGAGCTAGTGAATAAAAGGTGTGGGCCTGATTCACCTTACTTAACTTTAGATACTTAATTGAAATGCCTTTGTGAAGAGGTTATACTTTATTGTTGAGAGAAAGGAACAGGCACTGCTGATTGGTAGCGCAGACCTCACACTCATCTCTATCTATTAATCCTGCAGAAACTTTGGGATGCCCAAATTAGGTACTTCAATTTGCCAACGCAATTTGCAGGCTTAGGTAGGCTGCAATCCATGTTCTGAAGAAATTTTATCTAAGTCTGGACATAGAAATAGAAGTAAGAGAAAGAGTGGACAGATAGGAGACAAGCATGGAGCAGGATGAAACTCACTGCAAGACTTCACATGTGCAAACTTCAGTATTGTCAAATTCAGCATCTGCTTGCTCAGGTGTGTCCCACCACATCAGCTTCTTTGGTGGGAAAAACAAATATTATAAAACTGCTGCAGGGGTGTTATGAGCTGATTGGGGGCCCCAACACTGATTATCCTCTCTGTTCAGCTCTGGGCAAATGCCAAGAGAACTGAATGTGGGTATGACTAGTCTTCCAAGGGGAAAAAATTACAGATTTTTCAACCCTCGCATTTTTAGGCACCTTTTTTTATGTAGTTGGATTATGAGAAAGCTGTGTTTTCTATTTTAACATGAAAAAGCCTGAGGTTGAACTACATGTTGTAGAGTCTTGGCAGACAAGTTACTCAAAGCTTAGTGAAACAAAATCTACTTGAGATCACAGTGGTGCTGGAGGCTGCATGCAAGCTGCTTTAACAAATATTGCTCCTCTCTGAGGCTTTTTCCTTCAGTTTGTTGTCTTAATTTTGCTGCTGATGATATGATGAATATGTATGCTAGCATAGAAATAAGACATCTTTAACCAGGAGTTGGCCAGTTTCATTGGGTAAATTTGGCATACAGTGATTTTTCAGTTTTGCATCTCTTAGTATTCCATATCACACTAACTGCCACAACTAACTTCTAATTTCTTTATGAACTTACTTCATCTTTGCACAGACTGACTTTAATGAACTGGACCTTGAAACCTTGGCTCCTTACATTCCTATGGATGGAGAAGATTTCCAGCTCAGCCCCATCTGCCAAGAAGAAAGTCCTCTCTCTGAAAGTGCACAAAATACCCAGCAGAGTCTAAGTAGCATGAGTACCATCTTCCAGCCCCTCGCTCCTACTTCACAGAATCAGTTCCTCCCAGAGAAATATTGCCCACAGCTATCAACTGAAAAAATTAACTCTGGTCATGGGTCCCTGTCATCGGTGTTCTTCAACAACATGAGTAGGTCATCACTGCCACCGTACCATGACCAAGCCAGCACTCCCCTGTCTTCGATGGGAGGAAGACCAAACACCCAGTGGCCACCTGATCCCCCATTAGAATATGTTCCTGCAAAATGGAGACTCATGGATAAATACTCAGGATCCCTATCAAATTCCCCCTCAGGCCCACCAATAGCCTCCCAGAGGGTGCCCGTATATAAAAAAAGGTACGTGCTTCTGTGGTATGACTGTGTATATTTACCCAGAAAATATTTTGGGAAACGAGAAGGGTCAAAATCTTGAAAATTGATTTTTCTCAATTCAGCTGAAACAATTTCTTGTGATAGGCATCAGACTGCAGCTCTGGGGAAATTAATGTGGTGCTCTCCCAGTGGCAGTGAGTCTGGAGGAAGCAGAAGTGGGCTAATTTTTCATTGCCTGTAAGGATACAGAAATGAATGTCCTGTGGTCCAGTTAAAATTACACCGGTAATTTTGCAAAGCGTGCTTGATTTCATGCAATTTAAGAACAGTACCAAAAAGGCTTACTGGTCCAGCAGTAGCAGGGACATACACATACCTTGCATATATTTTCTGCACAAGAGAAAATGGGGAAGAGAGAGGAATGAAAATACATTATTGCTGGCATATGTAAATACTGCAGCCAAGACTTAAATTTCAGGCTCTTTTTCTACATACAAGCTTTTTGTTTGCTTTCTTACACATGTGAGCAGTATGTGATGAGATGTAGATCAGAGGGCACAGTTCTACAAGTTGCTTCATAGCTAGAAGTTTCTCGGCAGCTGTTGAGATTTCAGTGTTGCTCTCACTGACATGTACAGGAAGTAGATAAAATACCAATGGTCATTTTAAAACATGAAGCTGTGCAGTTTGCTTTTTGGGATTTCTTGTTGGTAGAAATAGCAGTGTCTGAATCTGAAAAGAAAGGGTTTGTCCCCAGTCAACAACTTGTGTGTTCACACTTAATAAGTGAAAGCAAGGGGACATGCATGGTTCTCAAATTCAGTTCTTAAGAATTACATGACTTTTCTTTCCATAGCATTTTTTTTGTCTGTCTGGAGATCCCTAGAGGCTGTTTATGCTAAACTTTCATAAGTCTTTCATCCCAAACGTTAGAAGTTACTAAAGATGGTGGGATGACTAATAAAACAAAATAAAAACATTTGATGTTTGAGATCTGTCCACTGGCAAGTCTCAGACACCTTAAATGTCTTTAAATGAAAGAAGAATCTGTATAAATGAACCAGATGATTTTGATTTGCCTTCTTGTGCACTCACAAAGATCTCCTCTCCACAGGCCCCTAGATGCTTTTGGACAACGAGGCATAGATGTGAACCCAGCAAGACTTGCTCTGTCTAACAGTTTGAAACTGAAGCGACAACTGGATTATGAAGAACAAGCCTTGCAACAGCTGAGTGGGGTAATCATAAGAAATGCATCCCCTTCACAACTTTGGACTCACCGTGGTCATCAGTGTAATTGTTTGTTTTGCTTCCCTTCTCATTGTAGGGAGATCCATCTGTCATTAACCCATCTCACTTAATGTGGAAGAGAATGAAATTTCTCAAGGGGGAAAACTGTTCCTTGGTAACAGAAAAGAAGTCTCTCAGCACAAGTGTTCTTACTGGTAAGACAAAAGAAGGTGGTTTTGCAATGTTACATATTGAAACACCATTTTAACACAGGCTGAATAGAGAAAAAAGCTCTTTCGAAAGGAAATGTAAATAAGCTCTGTAAATGTTACACAAAGCTAAAATTAAAGATCAGGTTGTATCACTAAGAGCTGCACAATTTAAAGGTACACTTGATAAATACCATTTAGTTGGTTTCACGTATGTTCACACGCTTGCTTCGAAAGGAACAGAAATCAGCATAATGGAGCTGTGTTTACCTCCTGCTGATCCAAGATGTGAATATCTCAGAGCAAAAACAGATACTGTTTCTCCACAACACTGTGTTTCCTTACACAAGCATATTTTGAGTGAACTACTACTGCTAGAGCTGGGGCTGTTTCTAGACTTCCTTTGTGAATAGATGCAGATTGCCTATGCTGTAACACCATCACACCAAGCTTCACTTTGCTTTGGATCAGCATTATCTACTATAATTATTACACTGGCTTCATTTAGCTTTTCTTTTTCCTGCTATTTACATAACAGATGAATTTTTCTGTAACTCGAGAGGTCTGAGCCAACCAATGAATCAACTGCAGCAGCAGCAGCAGCATCAATCCACCTGTGACAGTCCGGGTGAGAATTTGAAAGCAGGAGCGTTTCCCCCTCTGTTTTACAGTTCCCATTGTCAGGACTACAGTGTCCAGCCAGCTAATAAAGCATCAGGTAAGAGCTGTCAAAGACAGGCACTGGAAAATGTTGGTATTTTGTTCCAATACTGATTCCATGAAAAGAAAAAAACCACACAAAAATGTGGAGGAGGATGATAAAAATCAAAATACTGCACAAAAAATTAGTTTTGTGGTTTAGTGTGAAACTGTAATGCTTACATTTGTAACGTATGAGAAAAATATTTTACCCTCCATTTCAGTTAAACTTAACACCTTTTCACCTTGGAGGACCTGTCTTCCTCCTTCCATATTCTTGTCTTGTAATGGAATTATTACATTGTACTAAACAACTTTGCTGCAGCATTGACATGGAAGTTTGTAGATTAGAGTCTTCACCTGTGCCTTCTAAATGTTGGAATAAGTAATTAAAGGGGACATGTGTCTGTTCTTTTTAATACATGGGAGGAGTGGTGTCAATTCAGAAACCGTGTCTTTTACTACAGCTTTCCTCATCTGCCCCAATACAGTTTTTCTCAGAACAATCTCAGTTTGGGGGGGGATGTGAAAAACAGCACTTGTTTGTGTGACACTCTTGGAGCAGTTTAAGGAGGGGCAGAGCACAGATTTGCTCTTGACACCTGGAACTGCTGGTGGTTTGAGGCATACTGACATAAAACCGGAATGAAACGGTTGTAAACAGAAGAGGTGAGAGGAAACAAGTGCCCTTTCTGGTCTCAGCACCTTAACTTGCTTCCCTGCTGTGTTCCAGGTATGACCAGCCGCCTGCTGGGGCCCTCCTTTGAACCCTACTTGCTGCCTGAGCTGACGAGATACGACTGCGAGGTGAACGTGCCCGTGCTGGGCAGCTCGACGCTGCTGCAGGGCAGCGAGCTGCTCCGAGCGCTGGACCAGGCCACCTGAGCCGCCCGCGGCCTTCCCGGCCTGCACCGCTCAAAACAGCGCCCCTTCCTAAATATATTTTTGCAAGTAGACAATTTCTAATACCAGTACACTTCTGCAGGATTTTACTTAGGTATTGAACCTGTCCACATTACCAAATAGTGGCCTTTTGAAGTTACTCACTTTATTATTCATATTAAAGAAATACATCTACTGTATCTTCTCTATTGCAATTAAAGTGATGTTTAGAGAGATTGATTACCCTTCCCTTATCTCATTACCTGTAATTTATATTCTGAATTTATTTTTTTTTAATTTCATGCTAATAAAAAGCTGTGGTATAAATGCCTCATCATGTGATACTTTGGCTGCAGTACTGCAAAGATATATTTTTATTGCCAAAGATGAATGAAACAAATTTGATCTCCAACCACAGTTTTTTGTTGATCTGCCAAATTAAAATCCTTTGAGTCTTTCTGGTTTCCAGCATTTATTTTATTGTAACTTTAATAACTTTTGGAAAACCATACTAAGGAAAAAATCCCAGCCTTCTGCCTTCCTTCCCTTTCCTTCATTTTTATACTCTTCATTGAAAGAAATGTGAATGGTGAAATGCAGTGTTTGTGGGTATCTGTGAAAGTTGCACGTTTTAAGCTTTTTTCCTCAGAAGCAAGCCACATTCTCAGCTGCCTTAACATGGCTTAGCTCTACAGCCAAGGGAGTCCTACAGATTTGCCCCAGTGGAGGATTTAGGCCTGTGTTTTCATTTGTGTTGAGGTTTCTTGTTTTGTTCTTTGTTGTTGCCTTTATTTTTTACACAAAACAGATTTTTTTTCATTATCTCTCTCTGGGTCAGTTGTTAATCATCTCTTGGTACTTTTGCTATATATCTATGATACAGCTACTTTAACAGGTGTTTCTGCTAGAAACATGTAGTGATGTTGCTGATATTTCAGGAATCAGAGCAGTGGCCAGTACTAACACCTCTGATTAATGTTACCCTTTCTCATTTTATATGCCAGCTAGCAATGTAACTTGCAATATTGAATCAACAAATCTCAAAATAGTATTTCCCAGTGTATTAGGCTAACTCTGTTATAATTAGACAAAAAGAGTTTGCATAGTGAGATGAATAGCCAGCAGGGAGGTCTCTCATTTTGACTTCCCTTACATTAATCAGTAGCTACAAAGGCATTAAACAGCAGCCAGAAATTTTCAGAGCTCCTTTCCAACTATCATTACTTGCCATGCATATATTTGAAAAACAGGGCTTTGAATGCTTTCAAAGGGTTTTGAAAGTTTAAATTACAACATGTACAGCAAAAAATATTACAATAAAAGGCAGGTGAACAGTTCTGACTTTAAAATACATACAGACTTAGATCTGTGTTGGGATCTATCTTGTTTCCTCCACTGGTATAAATCACTGTAGATTCACAGAAGAAAATGAAACAGTGGCAAAGTACTAAAGGTAAAAATCTGGCCCAGAAAGTTAGAACAAAAATATATTTTTGAGACTTCTGAGTCTGCTGAAGCCTGAAGGTGTATAAAATTACTTTATATCATGCACTGACACTTGCATAGAGAGAGCCTTGGGTTCATAGAGCACTTCAGAGTTTGCTGTGTTAAGCGAGTCTTAACCACATTTACTTAGAAAAGCTGAAGACCTTTTGTTATGGGTACATGATGTAAAAAATATATACTCCCTATTGTAGGCAATCTTTCCAGAGTTTATTACCAAAAATAATCTACTTGTAAAGTGAAGTTATTACTGTGTGAAAAAAATTATTGTAAGCATCAACATCTGATGAAAATTGGCCATCCAGGTTTGACAAATTTGCAGTGGCATAGACTTAAGGCTTCAAGGATTAAAGACACTTGAATACTGCTCCTCTGTTTCTTATTTGTGTAGTTTCAGCATTAAAGATGTTATACCCTAACAGTTTACTAAAACACTCTGAAAAAATATTCCATGTCTTAATATTAATCATACTTTTTATCATAATGACTTCATAATCTATATCGCTGAATTCTTATTGACAATATTATAACTGTATGGGAACTTTAACTTGATAAGGAAATGTATTTTGACACTGATACCTTATTAAAGTATACTGATCTTAAATTCTTTGTGACTCATTTGCTATGAATTTGTTATTTGTTGTATCATTGTAAAACAAAAGTATTTATTAAATTATTTATAGAAAATAAAGGTTTGCATTGATCTTTGAAGACTGAAAGAACAATCAAATGCTGCCCATGTTTGCGAGCTGGGAAGGAGCCTGCCAAAGGTCCGTACTATCAACTGCTTTGTAGAGTTTACCTGTGTTTCCTCAAATGAAGAATGGGTGCCCTGCAGACCACTGCCCTCCTAGAACTTGTCCTGTGGCTCAGACTGCTGCTTCCATTTCAAAACTGGGTTTCTATCTGAGGAGCTGAGGGTGCCTTTCGTAATGCTACCCTTACAAGAAAAAAAAAAAAAAAAAAAAAAAAAAAAAAAAAAAAAAAAAAAAGGAAATTTAAGTCCACCAAATCACAGTTTAGAGGCTGAATTGCCATAGTTCCCAACCTGAGTTTTGGTGGAGAAACAGAAGCCATCATATTCTAGCAGTCTTGGCAAGCCCCTACTAATGGACCTTCCCCATCACTTCATCCCCACCACTGAGACTGGACACTCGGTAGGCACAGAAACCAAATTCTTGCCTCTAAATCTGTTGTAATTAACATTAACTATACAATACTCTCTCTTTTAAAGTATCCCCTTAGTCTCTGTCCAAGTGTCCCCAGGACTAACTCAGCATAGCAGATCCTAATCCAACTGAGGAGTATTGGAGAAAAACAAAACAAAAAAATCTCTGAAATAGATACTAACCTGTTAATATCAACTTCCATCTTTTGAAGAGTGCAATAGCTAACTAATATGAATAGTAATAGTTAATATGTAATATGTAATAGTTAATATGAATTAGTGCTGTCAGGCATTATTTTCTGGGGTGTCTAAACAGCTCACACACTCATACTTAAGGGGGTCCTGCATTCACCATTCCCATGTTCAAATAGCTGAAGGAACATACTGGTAGTGCCTTGAGCTGCCTTTTTTTCTTCCCCCTTTACAGCTAAACACTTACATTAGTGAGTTTTAGTGGGTTTTCCTTACATATATGAAGAACATCCTGGACAGCTAAACTTTGACAGTACAATCTACATACCCCAAAGACCCAAACCCTGGTCAGAAACATGATGCAACCTCTGAATTAATAGTTCCGTTTTGTTGTGCTGAACAGGGATTTATGGCAGCTTTTTAATTTATTTTTCTCCCCAGTAGGCCAGCAGAAGTACTTAAAATTCAGCGTACATTATCTTTCACTGCCTAAAAGCACCATTTCTTGGCATCAGACTTTGTATCTCTAACAGCACAGCACTGATCCCAGCGATGTTTTTCAACACTCATTACATTCTGCTGAAAAATTGGCCTCTTTTGCCAAGCTCTCATGACTTGGGCTAGTCTCAGTCTCTGGCTCATTATCAAGTGTATCATCTTTTAAAATGATCAAGCAACCATTTTTCCCAGAACACAGAATTCACTCAGGTAAGATTCATGATGTTTATCAAAGAAATGCTTATAACAAAATACAATAGGAAATTCTCAATATGTGATTACTAATAAAAATACAACAAAGCCCAGAAAACTTGTATAACAAAGTCCAACTGTCTTTTCACTGGAGACGCAGGTTTCTAAGCCATACTGAAATCTGCAGGCACTACGTGATTCATCACACTCACTTGGAGCAGCAGGCAGAGCACACAGAAAACTAACACAGATGCTCCAGTTCTAGGTGGTAAAGGCTTCATCTGTTACTTCTACCTGAGGAGCTTTATAAATCTATTCACAGACATGCCACATATGTGTGTGTGTGTGTATTTTTTTTTAAGAGTTACAGTGGGGAACTGAAAATATCCCTCTACATCTAAATAAACAGCTTGTTTTTTCCTTCCCCTCCAACTCCTAATTATAGGCTTCCCAAGGGAGGAAGAAATCATTTCTAAGAAAAAAGCAAGTCAATTTCTAAGAAAAAAAGCAAGTCCTTAACAATATTTTATTAGGACAAGGTCTGTCACACATCCCTGTCCTGCTCCCTTAGCACAAACCAACACTCAGCACAAAGGCTGCCTTTTGGTTTCCTGGGGCTGTGTCTGAGCCCACCCTCACCCGCGGGGGAGGCAGGTGTGATTCCTGCTGCTCCAGGCTCTCTGTTCATTGATGTTTCCTTAGTTAACTGATACAACAGAAGCACCATCAGAAGGCTCCAGTAATTGGGATGTACCTCAGTTTTGGATGTTTGCATTAAAAGTGTATTTGAATACATAAAATATTTTTAAAGTGAGAAACACCTTAACTTCTTCTTGTTTGACTGAAAGCCAACCTGAAGTTTTGGAAGCTTGTGATGTGCCACAGGTCTCATATGGAACATTTTCCTTGAAGAAGTCCTAAATTCTTCTAATCAAGGAGTTACTTAATTCTCTTCAGTCATGCCTCCAAGTTAGGAATGTGGTTAGGATGTCTCATTAGAGAACAGCAGCACATGCATGAGCCTGGCTTGCAAGGACTGCCTGCAAGCCAACCAGAACCAGCCCTTGACATGCTGGAGGCAGCAGCAGCTGTGTCACACCTTGGGCACTATCTGATGTGAAAATTCCTGCATCTTAACTGCACTTGGCTTGCATCTCAAAAAAACCAACCCCTTCATAAAAAAAAAAAAAAAAAAAAAAAAAAAAAAAAAAAAAAAAAAAAAAAAAAAAAAAGGTGGTGAGGAAAACCCATCCCCCAAACTCCTCACTTGAAAAGTCTGTGTTTAGGTCTTGGAATTACACACAAAACTAGCAAGCTAGATCCTCAAAAGCACCAGCACCAGAAACCAGAGTGACTTTGTCACACCAGGCATATTTTAATATTTGGGGTCTGGCTGTTGATCTTTGAAGGACTGGCACTAGCTCTAGGGACTGAAGCTGTCTCCCCACAGAACTGGCAAAGGCAAACCAGAAGAAAACTATCTCAAGCATTGCCTCTTCCAGGCGTATTGGTGTCCCCCTCCAGTGCATAGTTCCAGGACCAAAGGCCCTAAATAAACCACAGCAGCACAGCACCACCATCTTGAAGGCTTCCTCATCCATCAAACATTGAATGTCCTCTAGTCTCTCAACAGCTGAATGTGCTTCTCAGCTGCAGAAGCAACTGCAGACAATTGCTTAGCCTTGGCTCCTGTCCTTTCCTCTAACCCCAATGCTATGCCCTCCACCAGCCCCCAGCCCATACATAGGTCTGTGCTTTCATCATTCTGATCTCTGCCTCATGCTGCCTTCCCCTTGCCCAGCTCACCTTCCCCTCCTGACAAACCTGCTCCAGTCTGTCCCATCTCTACACAATCCTCATTGCAGGCAGCAGTTCCCAGCAAGGATTTTGGGACTAGCAGCGAGGGTTCTTTCTCATCATGTCCTTGCCTTGGCTGCCTGTTTGATACGATGGTCACACTCCCAGGCATTTTCACCCAAAACTCAGCTTCTCTGGTTCTTGGGTTGAGCTCATGTTAAAAATATTCCAACCCCATTCCTACTCTAACCACTGGGCATTATAGATCACAATCCTTTCCCTGACATGAAAGCAGATTTAATGCTCCAACTCAGAATAAGTTAGTGCATCCTCCCAAGAGCTGCAATACCACCCCTGAGTCATTTCAGACATTTTTCTCAGCCTGTTTCAGCTATTCAAGCACTGGTGGGGTATGAATGAAAAAGGTCCTGCTGGCTCACAGAAAAGATAGAGTCTCTTATCAGCCCCTTGATACAGTGCTTCAAGAAAAATCCCAACAAATTTCAGATGTGCACATAATTTATCCTGCAGTTTTGCAAATGAGAGCAGAGTTCAGCAAGTTCCCCAGATGGCTGAAGTCTGATCTGTTAAGCCAGAACCATTTCCCAGCCTTAAGAGGAGCAGGATTGCTTTGCTCTTTTAGCCCTATCAGTACCACAGAATAACACTAGTGGGAAGAGAATCTATATCTGTGGCTCCCCAAACCTTCTTCCCATACAAATACTTGCTTGTTCAGGACAAGAATCAAGCCTGGCACAGAGATAGGTGCACACACTTGTTAGACAGCTTCCAAATGCTGCTAGGCACTTGACAGACACCAATAAGCTCACAAAGGATGTGATTTCTAAGTCCCACTTATCCATCAGTATTTTCAGCCCTAAGCAATCCTTACACACTCACTCCAGAGTTCGGCTGCCCAGTACTTGGAGAACTCTGGGGTGTCCCAGAGGAGAGTGATCCATGGGGATTTCTCTCTGTCTAGTTATAACCCGTAAGTCAGAAAAGTCAAAGGTTAAGACTCACGCAGGCAAACTAAAACTCACTTGTATGTCCACTGGAGAGGATGACAGGAAAGTGGTTACAACACCAATTCAACAGAATTTTCCAGAACAAAGCTCTTTTTAAAGACATTGGCAGGAATGCATTTTCCCAGTTACAACTGTTTCTGCAACTGAATTACATTTTGTATTCTCTAGTGGGAAAAGAACATCAAACAAACCCAGCAGCCTGAAAGTCTTGGTCTCTTTTTCTCAAGATGTTGGTAAACACCAAAATTGAGATAGAAGGGGAAAGCACAAATACAAAAAATCCACAACTGTCAAGCCCCCAGACGAAAGCACACAGCTCCCTGGCATTATTTTGTAGCACAAGTTGTGTGAACTTTCAAGAGGCAAACCACAAAAGGTGCCTCATATAATGAGCCTTATGATCAATACAACTACATATTATTTCAGTTCAGCCCCTCCTCCACACAGCAGCCCACAACAGTATTACACTGGATCAAATGAAGCATAAAATGGGTGTCGTCACCGTCCAATTTTAGATCCGTCGCATGACATCCATTGGCTTTTTTCCTGGAAGAGCAGGCAATACTAATTGTGTCTATCGCTTTACTGCTAACACAGATAGTGCTGTCCTTAACTGCAGCCCCCAGAACACACTGGAGTCCCACAGAAATCAAACCAGTAGAAGTTTACTGGGAAAACAGGTTGCTGTTCTTTACTTTAACTTCAGCTGCAAACATCACGATGAGTTTTCCTGTGCCTTGCTCAACTACAGAGATGCTATTTCCTAACATATTTACACCTTCTAACACAGGTTGTTGTTCACAACTTCCATTTTAATCTATGGTCAGTTTTTGGAGTGCACAGTATGACCTATTTCCGAGCCATTCTGATGACCACAGAAATCTCAAAGATAAAAGAGACACCAACACTGAATAATTCTGGGTGAACTTCCCTTTTCTCTCTTAAAACCTCTCTTCTGCAGAAGAGATTTTTTACTGATAGGCAACACCTTGAACAACTACATGGTGGGTTTGCTTTTATCCAGCACTCCTTTTTGACTTCCCCAGATCCACAACAAACAGCTACCCAAGCACTCTGAAAAGTGGACATAAACCTGGCTATTTTTACCATCAATTGTATCTTAATAATAAACACTTTAACTTCTATTTTCATTTTTAGAGGAATTCCTTCAAACTCTCTCCTTAAACATTCTCCTCCCCTCATTCAAAACAAGGAAGAAATCATCTTAAAGTCACTAAAACACTTGTCTGGTTAACCAGCAGAGGAACCAGGAACCCCTTGAAATATCTGGAACTCACTGGAAAGACAGGGAACAGGGAATATTCAAGGCAACAGTACTCTCATTCTTCTTTCTGCAACAGTCCCTGTTGGGCTGGGTTTGTTTGCACTGAGGTTTGTATTAGACACACACACTTAGCTAAATTACACAAATTCCACAAACCTATGCTGAAAATAATAAACAGAGTGCAAAGTGCCCATGGCCAGCACTCAAGAGCCACAACAGGTGCCTCTGGATGGTAGACTGCCATGATGTACTACTCAAAGCACTTGTCCCAAAACCTGCTCAAAGAAGTGATCCTCCTTCTTCCCCCCTTTCCTTTTTCCCACGTAGTCTCCCATTCCCACGGAAACATCTCAAAAAGTATTTTGATTCTTATAGGCAAAATCATATCTGACACGCCTGGGAAATAAATCCCATGTGCCTACAAAACCTATGGTACAAGGTGGTTGCTCAGGTGCTACCATCCACAAAGACCCTGAAAAATGGGTGTTCTGCAGCCCATGGCAGGAGCTCATGGTCTCCACAGGCATTCCTGCCCCTGGCATGGGAGCACCCAGCACGCTGCACAACAAGCAGTGGCTGTGCCCAGCAGACACTGCTGCTCCCTGAGTCGTGGGCCAGAAGCGCAGGGGCCGAAGAAGCTGCACATTTCATGTGCTGCCTCCAACACAGGTCACCTCTACAACACCCATCTGCTTAGGTTTAAACTGACTTAGATATGGAGCAAGGGGGCTAATAAGCCTTGCAATGCATTACTTCCATGCTTCATGGAAATGCTTTGTGGCTGCGCATTACAGAGCAACATCATTCAAGGCAAAAGTTGCCTAACAGGAAATTGCCCCAGGAAGATTTCCAAACCCCATGTACTCTACTTTCACACTAAACCCCCAAGCTTTACTGCCCAAAGGGAAACAATTTAGCACACCTCCTACGCCAATATCCTACCTTGTTCTTCCCAATGAGCCAAACCACAATGGCTGGGGCTGAAAATGCTAGGGCTGAAAGCAGCACGACACGGTCCCCCGAGCACACTTGTGCTCAGCCCCTCACTCACAATGTTTCACAGTGATCACATACCTCTCCAATTTGCAGGAACCCCCCCCGGTCATACCCTTCCTTTCCTCACTACCAAAATGCCAAATTCTTCTCCTGAGAGAACACCTCCACCTCATTTTTCCACAATGTTCAACAGCATTTAGAAATCCTTTTCCAGATGCTCTTACTGGAAATGCAGACCCCACAATTACAAAAGGAGTTCTGGGATCTGATCTCACACTGTATTAGTGTGACTAATCTTTGAAAGCAGTATTTCAAAATACTTCCTCGAAGTACACCAAAACATACATTCAAATTACTTGTTCTTTTTTTTTTTCAGTGAGATACAGAATTAAATACATAGTCACGTGCAGCACTAACACTTTGCAGCTGGACAGACCTAGCTTTGACAGTATGAGACGCACGCAGAAATGAATCAGTTCATACCCAAAGAGGTATGGGCTTGTGGGACTAATCTGCTAAGAAAACTAGGCACTCAAACCCCAGTTTTCAATATGTTGTAGCTGTACAGCAACACTGGAAACAGGAGACTGCTGTACCTGTATCACACAGTGCCAGTAACTGAACTAATGCAGAAAGAGTGAAATCCCCCTTTCAGGATCTCCTATCAAGATCCCAACAAACAGGTATTTTTACAATAACCAAGGCAACAAGACAAGGTGTATGTGAAGGCAGAAGTCAGCAGGATACAAAGAGAGCTTTCTGAAAATAATGTTGAGTATTCTGTCAGATTTTTAAATGGAAACAACTAGAAGCCCATCATCCCTTTCCACACAGTTATAACATGTTCCTGCCCAGCATATCTTTCTACTGACAACTTATTATGTCTTCACATTTCTCTGCTCCATTAAAAAACCACAACCAACCAACCAAAAAAATCACCTGACAGGCTCATTTGGATTTTTCAGCTTCTTAGTGTCTCCTGTTAAGAGCTACAGAAATGTAATTTACATGCTCTAAAAAAATAAGCTACTTTGAAAATTCAACTTTTTAAACAGCTCAGAGAAGCTGATGTCTGTCATCCTTTCATTTCCAAGCAGAAGTTTGTGTAGATTTTAGTACAATCAACTCATGTCTATGTCATGTTTCATTTTCATGCTTCATTTTACAAGTCCACTAATCAGACTAATGAGGTTGAATGTGAAGAAATCCCTTTGTTTCAATCTGAACAGCTTCTGAAACCACAGTTATAATGGTCTTTCTTTGCTTATTCATTTCCTATTTGCAAGTAATAGCAAAAAAAAAAAAAAAAAAAAAAAAAAAAGGCATTACAGAATTTTTCTGCTAAACCCTAAAGGCAGAAAGCCATCTCAGTACAACATCCTCTGCAATTTACAGGAGCTCAGGCCATATGTTCCTGTAAGGGAGTCACAGTGCCTTCCACTTTGTGAGCATGCTTAAATGAAATAAAATCTTATTAACTGCTTTGGTAGGGTCCCAAATACTCTCTATATGTTCCAAAGCAGGGGCTTAAGACGGTCCAGTGAGCAAATGCCTGTCTGCAGGCCGCAGGGAATTTGTGCTGTGCTGAGCACACTCCCACACAGCGTCATCGATTCCCCCATGCCTGTGTACAACACGTCTAGGACCTGCCTGGGAACTGGGAGCTTCCTGGTTCCTTAGCCCATCTAAGCCATCAGCCACACATATACACATAACCCATGGCATGAGACAGAAGCTAGAGGTGAGGAATGGAAATTCCTGGTTGGAGATTGATTACAGAGCCATCCCAGGCTGCAATACAAACCCGCCAGCGCTCCTCAGAGCTTTTTGCCATGCGTCAGTGGAACACAGAGAGATGCACCAAGAGACTTAGAAGGGAATACACTCAATTATGGGACAGTACCACAAAAGGCAACACTGTCTACCCTCCAACAACTCTGATAAATTTGAAAGCACAGTCTAAACAATTTTGACTTTAATTTGTTCATTCTGAGGTTGGGCTTTTATTTTTTCTGTAACATCGCATACAAGCAAGGCTTGTTTCTGATCGTCTAAATGCCTGAGGAGTTGCCCAGACCACATGCTGAACAGGTGACAAGTACATTGCACAGTCAGAGGATCACAGAGCATTCCACCACAGTTACTGTGAGTGTCACTAGACCTGCTCAGAATGAATATATATGGTTCACCTGTGGTTCAGAGTTCTCTGAAAGAAGCTGGATATGCCTGTAAAGGGGGATGGAAATGGAGAGGGGACAAGTTTCTCTTTTTAGCCTGTAGCATGATGACAGCACAAGCAGCACAGTGCCATGGTTTACATCTGACTATGGTCCCATTCAAAGAACAAAGTATCCATAGACAAAACCAGGCAATCCATTTCCTCCTAAAGCTGTAAATCGAACTAGAAACACACTCCTGCTGCAATACATCCCAGGCTATAACAGAAGCTTTAATCCTTCACAGATCACCAAGAATACCAGTGCAGCTTTAGGGAACTAAGAGGTACCAATTACTAACCCTTCTGTCCCAAACCAGTCCGTAGAGAAGGGATGAAGATGTCAGAAGACAGATTTACGATTGCACAGCAGCAGCCAACACTACTCCGTAAGGTCTCTGCCTGTTTAACCTCCAGCACATTCCTTGGGGAAGGAGGAACACCACTGTGAAAAGACAAAAAAGGCTTTTCACCTCCTGCTCTTTCCCACTCCTGGAACAAAACCACCTATCACACAGTGGCGTCCTCCATATCAGCTGGAGCCTGGCTGGGGAAGCAAATGTGGAAGGACTGGGGCAGAGTCCATGGTGGGTTACAGCACCAGTCTGATGGCTGCTACCACCACAGCATGTGTGCATCACCATTAGCCAGATCCTATGACACTAGACATTTGAAAGTGTTTTTGTTTTCCACCTTCATAGGAAACAAACCTGAGCCCTCATTAGCAGTATCTTGGCAGCAAAATAACTGAGAGCTGACGAATCCCAAGAATTCGGTCAGAAAAATCATTTTAGCTTTCAACTATCTCAAATGATCCTTTGATGTTTAATTACGAATAATTAAAGAACAAACAAAAAGCCTGAATCCTTTCATGAATACTTCATAGGTATATGCTAGTTATTTCAAACAGGGGCTCAGTTCTAGGGTGGCAGACTCCCTTTGCACAGGAGCTGAAGAAAAACAAACGAATCTGTTAAAGACAGAGCAAAAAGCTGTCAGATTTCTTCCAAAAGAGTGGGGTTTTTTAAACAAACAAACTGGTTACGAAGCTTGAACAAAATGTCTGACTAATGACAGACAGTGATCCCCCACAACCAGCCTCAAGACACAGGTGTTATTAAAAATCAACATGTAGCTTTACTGAAGTCTTTAGACACTGTACTGCCTCCCAGACATGGGAAATGAACAAAACTGCCTGAGCAGCTTGGGTTTGGCATAGAAAAAGAGCATTCATTAGGGAGTTGGGTTATTCCCAAATCCTGCAGTTTACGAAGCCCCATTATACCTGCTGCACAGTAGGTGGGACCCATTTTGTTTGGCAGTGCTGGTGTCAGATGTTAATTGAAGACCATGTAAGGAATACACCCCTAAGATAAACTATCTTCTGCTGAAAAGATACCAGTCATACTGCTGGGAGCACTGCAAGGGAAGCTCACTGGGCATGTGGCTGAAGAGCAGGAGGACATGGCAACATACACTCAAGCAGCCTTAAAGCTGGAAGATGGAACATCATTTAGAGCCATCAGGGACACAGGAAGAGCAATGGAAGAACTCCTCAAGGCAAAGAGTGCAGCCTCTATCATCCTACTACGCCTCCTGACTTCTCTCTGTTTTTTGGCACAATCTGAGTTTTACAAACACAAAGAATGTCCCTTCTGTGCTGCTGTTCCCACACTGAGCAGAGCAGGAGATAGTCAGCACCTCGTGAGCATCCCTAGGCACGCTCATCCTCCCACGGGGACACGGGGGGAGGACAGGACAGAGCCCCACGGCTCTGGCGCAGCTGTAAGGGCAGCACGCCACACGCCCTGGTGAAGCGGCAGACACGTCGCCTCTCCAGCAGATGTGGGAACGGCCTGTGGAGACCTTCCCGTGTGAGGGCGCAGCTGGCACGGGGGCTGCCCCCACATCCTGCCCCCACCGCTCCAGCTGCACGGCCCAGCTGGGCACTGCTCCGGCCACGGGGAACCGGCACACGCTGGCACGGGAGGGACGGCGGGCACAGCAGAGGGGGCCAAAAAGCAGCATGGAGAGAGGGGAGAAGTGAGCAACAGCACCCCCACCACAACATCGCACCTCTCCTCAGAAAGCCTGTGCCCCAGAATGACACAGGGGCTCACCTTCCCTCTCCATGGGCACAAGAACCTCCTGGGTGCACCAAGAGTCACCAGGGCAAGGGGCAGGAGCATCAGTTGTAGCAGCAGGACTGAGAAATGGTGACCACGCCAAATAAGCCCCAATGGCAGCTTTTGCTTTACTTTAGCAGCAGGTCTGCAGACTTTCTGAGGGTGCTGAGGAAGGTCCTGAAGGTTAGTCTGGAGGCTACGTTCAGAAACTGAGCGGATGTGTTGCAGGGGGAACAGCAGGTTCCTGGCTGCTGACTGTGGGAAGGAAGGAGGCTCTGCAGCCACACTGGGAGGCACACACGGTGTGGAAGGATGATGGGGCTGGGGACCCTTGCTGGGTCTTCCTTGCCTCACTGGTCCCTTCATATTTGAAGATCTCTGGTGCAGGGATTTTTCCCTCCATGCTGGTTTTCTAAGTACCTCCAAAAACGGTACCTTGAAGGCATTTGTGGCTCTACAGATTTCCATTTATTATACTAAGCAAGAACGAGGAATTTTAGTCACAGGATAACAACGTAGAGGATATATTTAAATCAGCCTCCACCTCTAAGCACTTACTACTCACCAATAATGCTTTCACTACTGGTGTACACCTCTTTTTAGCTCAGCAATGTGTTACATCCTATTACAAACCATCCCCCAGGCAAGTTTTGATTACCTCTTCATGCCCAGCCCATCTTCCTTTGCATCTACAAAACCAGCATTTCACACTAAGTAATCCAGAAGTCTGCTGACTAGAGCACTTCCTAAATGGAGAGAAGGCATCACAGCTTCACCCTCTTCCCCCTACATTCCCAAGGGCATAGCACTCTTCCTGTTTGATGGACACCCTTTCTGTCGACAGCACTTGTGCCACTGTAGCTAAGCAATTGCTATCAGCTAAGCTCCCAAATCCTACTCATAAAAAGAGGCAGGGCTGAGTGCCTGAGCATCGGTTCATACAGCCTGATGCACCGACCACCCTGGACACAAGGAGGTCCAAGGCAGACAGCAGACACCCCGTCCATTGCCCCGGGCAAGATAACAGATCTGCCCCTGAGAAGTTAAAATGCTGAATTTCATCTACAATATCAGTCTTGCAGATGTTCCTTCACCATCTCCAAGCCCAGCTGCTGTTCTTGCAGTTTTAAAATACTCTGGAGGAACCATGGTATCTTTCTGAAGGAAGTTCAGCTGCACAAACTGAGCAAAGACAAACAAAACTAAGTAACAGTGCCTCAATTCCATTTCAAAACTAACAACCCTACATAGCTTGGACAAGCAAATTCATTTGCAGAACAAATGATAGTCAACAGCTCACCAGCAGCAAAGGTCACGTTGTTATGATTATTTTTCATGCTTAACCCTTCCAATCTCATTTGTTTTTCCCTTCCATGTCCTCAGTGCAGTCTGACCTCAGCAGAGAGACTTTCAGAATTTAACCAAAAGACATAAAAGACTGTTTTGTTGATTTAAACATAAAACCTAACATCAGCCTAAAATGATCCTGAATCGTTATCCACCTTAAGAAGCATGAAACAAGAGATTCTGTACTACTATAGGGCTTTCAGCTACAGCTGTTCAATGAATTTTAGATTTTATTTCAGGGTTTTTTCAATATTTTCTGCAGAGAAATTATCGAGAAATGCTATAGAATATCGTGAAGGATACGCACATGGAAACAAAAGAAAAATGAACACCAAAACTCCCAGATTACCGTCTCCTACCTCCATTGCTTCAGATCTAAACCAATATGTTTAAAGGCAGAATACTTGTGCAGTGGGAAATATATAGAGTAATATGCTTTAGTGATTATAACTGGAGTAGAGGAGGGAAGACAGGTTCCCCCTTTCCTCCCATATATTTCAGGTGAGATTTTGGACCTGAATAAGTTTACACAGCCCCAGATTAGTTACTTTTGTTATAAATACGTACTACACTTTTTGGGGAAGAGAACAACACAAATACATTATGAAACAGACCAATACAGTTTAACACCAAGAACAATAAAGAAATATCACAATGTTATCTCATTTATTCTTAGGGTTTTCGTAACATATTCTCATCCATCCACTCTTCAGACTTATTCCAGGGAAACACACAGCAATAACTTGTGTATATTTTAATCTACAATCTTTACTCAATATAAAACCACAAACCACTTTTTTGCTACTAAAGTGTTCTTACTCATTCCTCCAGAAAACATTAACATCAGCAGATCTGATCAGGGACAAAGTCTCCACATGGTTAAACAGCTTATATACTTTCAGTAAAAAAAAAATCACAACAGACTAAGCTCTCTGGGATGAATAAGCAGAAAAGAACATCTAGAGCAGTGCAACTATGCCATGTGTTTCTTCATTAAAACAACTGTGCAACACTGAGTCAAAAATGCAAACTCTATGCCTCTCCAGTAAGCACCGGGAAAAATGACCTTAATTTTCTACACAGCTTGCCCTTTAGTAATTGTCGTTTGAAGGGCAGCAAACCACAGGCAAAGGAACTCGATCAACCCCCAAGGATCCCTGAAATAGTTTAGCCCTGATAAAATGTTCTTAACCGGCTCTTCCCAGAAGCACGCATATTTTTTTCATAAGCATTTACCTAAGAAAAGTGAAGCAATGAAGCACACAAATGCCACTTTATGTAAGGCCATTCATGTGCAAACATGCACATAAATACCAAAGGCTGAAATGGGGGATCTCATTCGAAGGTATTTGGAGTGTAAATGCAAACAGGATCTTAACACCTGAGGTTCTGGGGACTGGAACTTGAAACTCCTACAGTGAGAAATCGGTCTTGGTCACGATGACATGCAGCTGTAATCAATATTTGGCTTCTGAAGGCATCAAGGGTTTTGCATATATAAATGCTGACAATCTAATTAAGTAAATCTCAAATGTGCATAAAGCAAAATTGTACTGAATTCTGTTATATTGCACCATACATAAAGCTTGTTCACTTTCAGTTTTTTCTATGTAAAAAGACTTCCAAGTTTACACATGTAAAAACACTAACATCTTTCTTTTTTTGTTTGTTTGTTTGTTTGTTTGTTTGTTTGGGGGTTTTTTTGGGTTTCTTTGGTTTTTTTGTCTGTGCTACTCGGTTTTCCTAGGCCCCAGAGAAAAGATGCATTTCACTGAGAGAGTAATTGTTTACCCTTCTCAGGGATGACCAAACACAAATGGACTCTGCTCTGAGACTGAATTATCTGTGCAAATGTATGATTAAGACAATATGGCCTTTTGAGCAAACATACAGATGCAAAACCATCCCATTCAGAACATTTTCAGTCATAGCATGAAATGCAAAGAGAACAAAACCTCTTTACATTTTGCAATCCGTAAAGACAAGTTTTTAAAACTCACTTCTGAATCCATTGGAGAGAACAGAGCATTCAAGTCCCTTCAAAACACTTCCTTGCATAGCTTACTTATCTACGGGAAATTCATAAAATCCTCATTGTGATAACAAGTGATCATCATTACAACTGCTCCCACAGTCGCCAAGATCCTTCTCTGTGTTTTTTTTGTAGAAGAATCATGAATTACACAAGTGTGTGAGGGTTCAAGAAATGTTAGACCTAAGCTTATTACACCTTTCCATTCCACTGTGCCTGTGGTGAAGTACCTGTGACCTTCCACTGTAACCTTTTATTTCCTTTCCTCAATAACACTTGCCAGCAAAGAAATCTCAGGTCCCTGAATTTCGAGTATCTGTTAAGAAAGAAAAGCCTCTAGGTCACATTCCTACAATCCAGAGCTAGACTATTTGAAACAGATCCATATGCCACTCCTGAAAGGGATTTTGAGGAGCAGAAATCACTGACTAATGATGCCCAGGAGGTATTTTTCTACCCTCTGCAGAGCCATTAGCATAATTTCCAAGATTCTCCCTTATCCATTACTGATAGACCTTTCTATCACCATAGCATATTGTTGCAACTTATGTTCAGTCTAATTTCCCCTCAATTTTATGCCCTTGTTCCCTAGCAGGATGCCGAGAATCACTGCACCATACCATGAAGAAACTAACTTCGCCAACAGGTCAACAGCAGCTGCTTCTGAACATCCGGCTTAACCTGTTGCCAGAAGCATCATTATCACCTATAACACTTAACTTCCTGAGATGGTGGCAAGAACCACAATTTCTGGTATGTTTTCATACCCATATAATGGACAGCAATTATCAGACATGAAAAGAGACTAGAAAAATTCTTCACTTCTAGGTGGCAAAAGCTGTCATCTCAAGATATGACTTAATATGCATTTTGGGTACAGTATTTAAAAAAGCCCAAACCATCAAACATTATCCTTAGAATACCTTAGAATATCTTCCTCCTGGTTGATTCTACTGGCAGTGACAAGAGACAGAAGGCAGATTATTCACAGGGCTACTCAGAGTCACCTCTGAAATGTCCTGAGAAAGGACCTGTCTTTTAACTGGTAGTATTCACAAGGGCCTGATAAAACACACAGTCATAATGAAAAAAAAAAAAAAAAGATGAAAGTTCCTTGGACTAGCTAATTTATTGCTAAGTTTTCCTGCATGGTTTCACACTGTCATCCTTTGCATACCATAACAAAACCTCTCTTCTATCTCATAATTTTCACACTCCACATGTATTTGACTTTGATAGTCCCATGGGTTTTGAGGGCATACTAGTACCAATATTCCTCCTGAAATCAGAATCAGGGTTTCTCCTGTCTGGAACATGAGAGTGTGAACTGTTCCCAGAGTAACATTTGGCATAGTTTAGATTATTTCATCATCTAAAGGAAAATTTATAACAAAGAAGCTGAGAAGGGAAAGGAGTAAATGAACTTCTAATACTGCTAAGGTGTTGGACAGGCAACAACTTCATGTTACATTATTTAACATTTATTGGAAAATAAAGAAAGTAGAAATTATTCCCCTCTTTTACATGGCTTTCTGAGCAGTAGGCAGGTTTCCGTCCAAGTTCTTCCCATCTTTTCTGAACATGAACCATTCTTTATCAAAACTGATCCCTCACCAGGCTCAAACCCCACTCACAGTTTGTGGCCAAAAGCTAGACTGTCTTGAATTCACAGATACCTTTTCTCCAGAAACCATCTTTGTTTTTATTCATTAGGTCATCTATATAACTTGTTACTGGCGGACAAAGGATGTAAAATTATTACCAGAGCGATTCTGTTACCTCTTTCCCACTCCAAATCAACTCTCTCCTATGTATCCTGTGAAAAATGCAGAGCTGAGACCCACTAGCCAAATTTTAAAACTGTATTCTTTCTTATTAAGTATGACCATTAAGTTCCTCTCTTGAGTTTAGGGATTTTTGCAAAGTTGAAGTATTCACCTCCTGTGTTTTTGGTTATGTTCAAGATTTTTCAAGTTTGAATTCACAGACTTTATCCACGGTTTGCTAGGAATGGGAAGTGAATGTGTCCAAGAGTAACCTCCTTCATTCCTTTGCCCACTGGGGATTCAGCACCTTACAAGGTGCTTCTATAAACCACTTATATTGCTCTTGCTATTTTTCTTTCGTTTACTGATCCTAGAATGGGATCTTCATGGGGTCTTCATATGCGATGTCTTTTATAAGTGTTGCCAAACAATTGTGCAGACTTCATTATTAATCCTATCTGCTTTGTCATAAATGGAAAAATTGAACCAAGATAAATTGGCCAAAGTAGCATTCAAGGGATTTTTAATTTTATTTAATCCACAGGTAAAATATAAACTGAAATAGAAAATGTATTAATGCAGACTTCTGCTTCTGAGAATGAAATGTATCCCTCACATCAACATGTAGCTCCAAGGTAGCCTCAGAGAGGAAACTACATAGCCGGTCTTTGCTCTAGCTTTTCAGGGAGTAAAGTGAAAATAACCATTGGTTGTTATTGAATAAGAGAAAGTATTTAGAGACAGAACTGCTCTATGCAATTATTCTCATTACAAAGTGGACAACTGTTCTCCTACCTTTGATATTCACAGCAAGCATTTAAAGGCCATGAACTTGAAGAGCACATTGTTAAAGTCTTCTCCCACATGCAACTGTCAATGTGGAATAAGAAAAATACTTCTCGAGCTGTTTCGATTGTGCATATCTACAGGACAGAGGTGAATACCTATATGACTTGCTGTTGATCTAAACACAAAACAAGTGTGAATGTGAGAAGCAGACTCAGATTCCAGTTTATAGTCCACTTGCGTAACCTCTTTCTTAATGAGGTATTTCAGAGGGTTCTGTCTCTTTACCTATCTAGTTATTTCCAAACATAGAGCCCATCTCATGGAAATTCAGTATTTTAGATAAGAAATAACTCTTTTTTCCCCCCAGTAAATAAATATTTTACAGGGCAATGCCAATAAATAGCTGTCTAACAGGACCAAGAACATCAGATACTCATCTTGTAAATCTATGGGTTCCAATTCTACCTCTAATTACAGAATAGCATGTATTCACTAGAGCACAAAGGCATTTTCTTGTGTCAACAGGACCATAGCAATGTTCAAATACTTCTTGTGCTTTGGTTTAGTATCTTATGATATATCTGTTGCTTTTAGTATTTATGTCTCAATCCTGATTCACCTTCAGTGAACCGGGTGAACTTGATTCATGCCTGTGCAGATGGCCACATTCAGGCTCATTGGCACATCTCACACACCTAAAAGATCACCTGTCCCGTGCCTCTTGGCTCACCTATGTTGCTTAACCAAGCTGTATTGTGCATCATGTAACAAAATATCTTCCTTCTTCCAGGAGGCCAAGTACATTACCTGCCCTCCTCTGTTCATATTGACTTTTCTGTATTAGCACAGTGGCTCTCATAGCAAGGAACAACGGCGACCTCAGCTCCAGGCAATCCACACTCCCTGCACTGTGTTCAGGCAGGCAAGAGCTCAACAGGGGTTCTGGTTTTTAACCTCTGCTCTGCCTCCACAGTGCTGCAGTCACGGCAGGCAGAGAGCTGTACAAATCTCCAAACACACGGTGTTTGCCTTGCAGCAGACTGAACCACAGCTGCATTTGTCCCTTCCCCAACTCTCCAAGGGCTTCCTTTTCTCAAGAAGAAAGACTAATACCACTGGTAGGAAGATCCAAGCTGGGAAGGAGAAGTACAAAAGCTGTAGATTCGAAAAATGCTGTTCACTGCTCAGTTTCTTGGTGAGAAGATCAGGAATGACAAACTGAGACAGGGGAGGAGAGAGTGATAAAGAGAACACAGCAGGTGAAAAAGAGGCCTGAGATCTGAGGTATCACTGGGATGTGCTCCAATCCCAAGGGAAAGTGCAATCTCTTTTTCATCTAAGTTGAATCCTGGATTTCTATTATGCTTGCTGGCAACCTGGATGCAAACTCCAGAAGTTCATACCAAGTGCTGCATTAGATGGAGCTCTGTGCTGAAGTGACGGGAACAGACACTCAAAGACACCAGCAGGCTTTTCAAGTGCTTCCAAGAAAACACAGCACAGACACTGACTCAACAACAGCTGTGCACAGGCTTCCTGCGAATCCTCTCACATGGACAAGTATTTAGAAACTAAAGGCTCTAGTTCAGCCCCCTACAAGTGATATACATAGGCTCTGCAATTTTCATATTTTATATCAGTAGCTTTTGGTAAAGCTGCCTTGAAAGGTGCAGTGTGATCGCCACAGATTAGTGCTTTTTGGTACAGCCAGTCTCAAAGCCTCCCTGGAGCTACCAACAAGAACTTTGTATCTCTGGGATGTAAGGTTTCCTCACTCAGGCACAGAATAGATGAGGCTATGCAAGATCAGCAACAGTAAGATACTGTTTTAAAGCTGATATAGGAGCAAAAAGCCATGTTGAAATGCAAACAAAATTAAGTCTTTTTGCTCCCTGCAAGACCTGTCACTAACTACAAAAAGGTGGCTTCTCCTTTCTGGGCAACAGATTTGATGTTGCTGCATCTGTTGTGGCTTTATTCAACACTGCTGTGCAGGAGGGAACTCTGCACCTTTTGCAATGCAAACACTTTTTTTCACCTCTCAGTTGCCTGGATCAGCCCAATTTCCAGGTCATGGTATAATATTCCAGTAACTCTGTTTCCACCCTTGCTTTCCACAAACAAACAAACAAACAAACAAACAAAGTCAAACAAACAAAAAAACCCCACCAAAAACAAAACCCTGACATCATTACGTACTACTTAGCTCAAAATGCTGTTTATTTTTGCCTTTTCTAAAATGCAGAGCCTTTCAGAATACTTTCTCCAGTCATGTATGGTAATGGACATGAGATCACAGCTGAATAAGCTGCAATAGCATCAAGTCGTTCTTCTGCCCACTTCTGTCTACAGTTTCTTCTAAAGCTACACAATTAAAATATATGTACCCAGGAATGGGTGGTGCTTTGCAGCTTCAAAAAGACACACGAAGTATGGAGAATCCAGAGAGGCAAACATGCTGCTCTAATCTCCAAGGAACCTTCAGAAGACACAGATGGTTAGAGTATGTTGCTAATAACACCAGGTTGTGTGTTTGATCCCCTTAACAGGCCATTCATTTAAGACTTGGACTCGATGATCCTTCCAATTTAGAATATTCTGTGACACTCTACCTTAGACATGTTTTTCACCTTAGGTAAATAAATATCACATTGGAGAAATGGTTAAATACACTGAAATCTTAAAAATAATCAGGTAAGCAAATCAAGTTTATGCAAATGTGAACATTTAGGCAACATAAAGAAGGAATAATTAAGAGAATAAGAGGGATTGGTTACTAAAATAGTAATAAAAATGTTATTCTTGCAGAAGCAGTTGTATAATAAGGGGTTGGGTTATCCAACACACAGATGAGTTCCTGAGATGTCAGTGGGTGACATATCAAGTAGGAAGAACCAGAGACTACTTAATCAGAAGGCAGGAGTTTCTCATATCATCTTTATCTTTTAAGATAGCTTGCCAGTCAAGGAGGATGTGCTCTAAAGCCAAACAGTCTAATGTGTTGAAGCCTGAGAAGAAAGTTGTAGCAGAACAAGCTGAACTCAATCATTGGGTCATCAATGCTTACCAAAACCTACAATATAAAGATCTTTATGTAGCAGTTTAAAGAGGAAGACCAGTTAGTTGATGAACAGAGATTAGTTGCTTAGTGGGATTTTACACCAAGGGAAATGGTCTATAATGAAAGATCCCAAGAGTTTTGTTACATTACAGAAGTGGGGTTCACATACTCCCAACTTGCAGGTAAAAAGCCTCAAGCAGAAGCGTGAAAATCTAATTTTAATTAAAAATTTTTGAATTATAATAATAAGTCTAGATTACATATTTTCTTACTAATTTCACCTCATCATCAATTTTCCACCGTAATAATGAAAGAAATGGGATGGTTACAACCCTAAGGGAAATGCCCAGCGACTTCTATCTCCTGTACAGCTTCAAAGTGTGGACAGCAGCACAAGCTGACTAATGAAGCAAAGCATTTGAACTGCAACTCAGATTTCAGTCCCAAGATCAAGAGTACACTGGCAGAGGCCACACAGATGAATTCACCTCACCATGTCAGAAGGCATCCTGCAAAATAAAAATCTTACTCTTCACATCATCTTGCTTTGCTGGGGATGAGGGAAGGCGAGCACAGTAAGAAGCCTTCTAACCAGATGATTCACTTATTTTTTTCCTTTTGTAGGACAGAATCCCCTCTATCACCTTATTTGATGCTGGAAGACTATCCCTGCTACACAGGCTTGGTGGACACAGTGCTCTGAGAGTACTGCCTTTGCTGTAGGCAGGCAGATGTTCTTCCTGTCCTGGAAAGAATAGGTATGGAGAATACTGCTGGGATTTTTCCCTAAACATCCTTAGGAAGTAGACTTCAAACAGAAATGTTGCTACGCTAAGTAGCAGATGTAGCTACGTGCTGCACAAACACGTTTTAATGATTCCAAATTAGGTAGACCGGCAGTATGGCACCAACCAACTTTAGGGCAATTTATATCATCTTAAAGTAATGACTAGGGGAAGAAAAGTAAGAGTAAAATGGTAACCTGCACTTCAAACATTCAAGCAGCAGGCACAACAATATCAAAGGTGTGAAATGCTTTGGAACACAGGGAAGGGTAAATCTCCAGGTTTCCTCTACCTACAGAAATCTGTGATGCAAAAAGCTAACAAATTTCACTCAGTTGATAGAGAGCTTTGACATGGGCTATATGTACTTAACATGTCCAGCCTGTGGACCTGATAGACCAGGGTTGTGTAGAAAAGGGCCCCTCCCTATTAATACTGGAATCTACCCCAAAGATTTTTTGTGTGTGTGCTCTCTCCTTACACAGAGTGAGAAAGAAAAGTCCCAGCCCTATAAACCAAACCCAAATGGTGACTTACATGAGACCTCTAGCTTCATATTTTTTACAATATATTTTCAAGAGCTTTTTTTTTGCAATACATAGAAAGTATGTGAAAAGCTGAGACCTGAAAGAGCACAGAAGTTCATCGTGCTGCTGACATCTGCTTAACCTCACACCTCTATTTCTGTTCCTACTACAGCTATGACTGTCTCTGATTTTAATCAGTGTCACAACCTTTCATATTAGCTCTAGAACATAGAAACATAGAACAGGGAGGGGAGGAAGAAAAAATATGGCAAAAAAATTACCTTCTGTATTTAATTATCAGCATGACCTGTCTTTAACCCAAACACTATGGTTAATAGGTTTCCTGTAGCCATCATGTGATTAGCAGCTCTTGCACCTGCTGGCATATTTAGGCATATATTTTTGAGTTAACAGCCAGTGTCTCTTTCTAAATAAGCCACGACTACATTTTAAATTGCTTAAGTCAACTTCCTCAAACAACCACAAAGCAAGACGTTCTCATGGGAAAAAAAAAAAAAAGAAAAGTAGTGCTAGACATCAGTTTTCAGCTCAGAAAACCTCAACTAAACCCACCAATTATTTTATCAGAAGAATGGAAAAGCAATTAGAAGCAACCTGGTCAAAATAGAGTATAAGAAATACAGAGTGGGATAATAGGGTCACAGGTGGAAAAATATCTTTATCTATGTTTTATCTTCACTTTGAAGTGCTGTTGCTTTACCCTGATTATCATAGATAACAAGTTGCTCTGAGGGCAAACATTGTAGTATTCCTCTACAACCACTCAGAACAATATAACTAATTCCTATTCAGGAAGAGAACAGAGAGCTTCTGGCACAGATTGCTTTAACAACTCTTTTATGTGTTTGCACTTGGAAAATAATATCACAAAAAAAATACAAGTAGGTGGTTTTTGGTTTGCTGCGTTCTTCACGAAACAATAGGGTCATTTACCCTATTCCTCCTTTCCCTTGTGCCTCAAAGCATTGTTATTAAAATAGTTTTTGTCTTCTGGGTTATGCTTCAGAATCAAATTTTGTGATCATGGTTTACCTTACTCCCCAAGTAACATATTTTGATCTCATTGTCATCTCCACTCATTCCTTCTTCAGACCTCCGTATTGGGGCAGAGCTGGATTTCCACTCCCTGCCCAAGCAGCACACCCAGCTCCTTTCCCACCAAAGGGGGTAGTGGAATGACTGTGTCTGGGGCAGGTTTCACTCAAAGGCTTTGTAGGTGCTTTGTGCATAGTGTCACCACACAGGGTCCTCCCTGGGTACCAGGCAGTCACTGTGACTGCACGACTGCATTTGTTTGAGACCATTGCTACAAGGACATGTACCAAGCTACGTTTAGGTGTCTTCCACTAGAGTATTAGTTCACGGTTTCATATGCAGGAGTGAATGGGAAAGATACCCTAATACCAATTACCATGACACTGGCACTACCAGTTCAGCTGTATTTGTGGGTTGCATAAACACAATCCTTTGGAACAGTTAAGGCTGTGTGTTTATTTATTTCTTTCTTTATTTTATCATGGAAGAGACCTAAGATACTGACTGTCAGTACTGGATTCTGACTAGCAGTCAACTGATCCTTTTGTATGACCACACTGAGTTTTTGCACAAGCTCTGACCAGGCACAGCCCTCAGCTCAAGCTGCTCAAACTGAAGAAATAACTTCTTCATAAAAGGCTGCTCTGTACTAAACAGGCAACCACTGCCCAGCATTACATGGAAGAGAAAGAAACAAATGATGAGTCTTTCTTCCATCTCAGGTTTTTATTTGGAAAAGAAGCCATCTCTGCAAAAGCTGAGGGTGAAAAGCAAACTGGTTATCAGGTCTGACTTTTGCCCAGGCCAACAAAGAGGTTGGCAGCTTGTAGAAGAATTTGGTAACTAGATGATACTGATGTGAAAGAGGGAATCTGCAGCTTTCACCTTGCTACAGAAACCAACCTGACAAATAACTGGCAGGATAAGCAACCTACCTCACCACAAGGACAAACCTGGGAGTTTTTTGCCATCATCATCAGCCATCATCATCAGATAAAGCCCTTCAAATTTTGTGCAGAAATTGTGTTAACTTTCATAAATGTCTCCTATCTCATCTCCACATGAAGCCATACACTTCCGTATCTCATTACTGCCTCTGTAACATGCTGGTGACAACCAAAATGTGGTTATGTTGCCCCGGGGTTCATTGCTTGATTTCTGGTTTTGAAGTTGCTGTATCTGCTCTGAGTACTAATTATGGGTTTGTACTTATGGTTTGAAGAATGATGTTAAAAAAAACATGAGCAAGAGCAGAATTGCTAATACAGAAAGGTAGTTATGCTGGTTTGCCATGGGTTTTGCTATAGAGTTTCGACAAGGGTGATACATGTATTTCTCAGGCACTAAGCACCTTGGGTAGCCATGAATTAAACAGCTACAGATTTGGGTTTTCCTGCTTACTCACCTTTTTTCCTGTAGCTATTTAAGAAGTCATAAAGAAAACCTCAGGGGTGCTAGGTTATGTGATAAAAATTCCTTTTCACACACCCAAATGAGCATAGAGAGATGGTGGCAGGAGGGGAAGCCCAAATAATACCCAGCCCTGGCTAGTCACAGGAACCATAAGCTCACCACGGCCTGATCTTCACAATCCTAGAGGAATACTGAGGCACTAGGGCAGGAACCCAATTAAGAAGAAAAGACTCTACCTAGACCCCTCCTGGGGCTGTCCCAGCAGGGCTTCAGGCCCAGAGTTCAAGCAAGAAACCCATGAAGATGGATCAACACGAGAAAGCCTTTAGGATGGAGGGGGGCTGCTGCCCAGGGGTATGGGACACATTGTGGAATACAGGGGCAGAGCAATTTGGGATTGCAGATGACTTTCTATAGGATGTTAGAGAAGGCACCAGAGGTGGAGAAAGGAATGGATTTAGGTGATTTGGGATGAACAGATGTGGGGAAAATAGAGAGACAAAGGAATATAGAAGATTGTAACCAGTTTGCTCTTTGGTACGCTTGTCAGGCTGCACCCACCCTGACTTCTTATCAAATTATTTTCTAACTTTAATGCTGGGTGAGGGATTCTATTCATTATGCACATGGGTATGTACAGGGGTGTGAGTGCCCCTCCTGGAGTCAGACCCTGGGTTGGAGCATCCATGTATCCATGGAGTGAGTGCAGCTGTGCAGGTGAGCATTCGAGACCATGGCCAGTACATATACGTTTTTCTCCACTCCTCAGTAGAGGACCTCTGCCCCACTCAGCAGGAAAAGGGAACATCATGCAGCCTTTACTAATGCCTGGGAATACACTGTTAGCCTCCCTGCAGGTTGGACCTGGGAATGCAGCTGCCTTACCTGCCTCGGGCTGCTAGTGATGTATCCTCCCCTAACATAGTATTCTTTTCTGGATTATTATGTCTTGCACATAAATTGTTGTCACTACTCCATACCACAGGTATGTTTCATAAAGTACTCTAATAATCAAGAGGGACCTACATGCAACAAATTATTGTTTGAGCATCTTGACTTCTCAAGTTCACTCTGACTTTTAAAAAAACTGTACAATGGCTACTCTATTGGTAATTGTCTGGAACTTAGATTGAGGAAATTCAGCTGGGGAAAGGAGTTGTCACAAGACAGTGAACCATCTATTATTCACAGGAAAAGAGTAAGCGTGTTTGTTGTTCACAGGCAAATCCCTGACTAGGATAACGAAGGACCTCCATATCTTTTAATTTATCCACTATTACACATTAAGGGCCATAGGCCTTAATAGAGAGGGCCATAGCCCTCCTTCAGAGATGAGGAGAATCAGCCTTTCAATATAGGAAGCAGTCATGGGAGACTCTGCCTGAAGGGTGTGCAGGCTATATAAACAGGAAAAGAAGCACAGGCAGGGAGAGGCTGAGTGCCTTTCCCCAGGTCATGCGCCAGAACCTTGCCAGAGCCAGAAATAGCCCTCTGGCTTCCTGAGCCCCCTCCATCCCACGGCACACCTGGTCTCCCACACAGTTAGCCTGCAGACATCGGTCTCGGCTAGAGACACCCTGTCAGACATCACTGCATCTGGAGAGCAGAACAGCAGCAGCCTCACAGGGGCTGCATCTTTACTCTTTTCAGGAAGTGAAGTTTTAGGAGAAAGTATTAAGGCAGGACATATTACACAACAGTGATGATATCTTAATATTCTTCACTCCAAATCAGTTGTTTATCCTTTCCTGGATACCATTTAAAGGATTTGTTCTTCACTGTAAACTCATAGTTTCTCCTCTCGCGTAAGAGGCTATTTTTAATTAGTGGACAACATCACCACAAAGTCTAGTTATATGTCTGCTAAGACTCTCCCATTTTAAGCACTAATAAACCAAAAATCATAGCACAAGAATAAATCACTCTGCTAGACAAACATCAAGCACAATACACAGCATTATTGTTTGCCCTTCCGTGCGAACAGTGGAGACATTTCACCCTGGAAGTCATTCTTAGTTAAGCAACTGAAGTACAGAAATACTCATTCTCCTCATATTCCATGTGACAACAACTCCATTGTCTGAAATGAGTGCTGGGGGCCCAGGCCTGTTTACCCAGAAGCAAAATTCATCAGGTGAGAATGAGATCCATACTCGTTCTTCCTGGCCCTTTTCTACCAGATGCAGGACTTGGGTTCCTTAAGCACCTCAGAAAATCAGAGTGCAGGCAGCGGTGTCTCGTTCAAGAGCGGCGTCTGCGTCATTCCCACCCAGCAGTGTATGCTCTCGGTGCTGTTTCATACCCCCAGGACTGTCTGGCTGTGTTAATGCAAGAAGAAGTTGTTTCACTTTCAGTTTCCTTGTTTCTACTATAGCAGGATTTGGGGTGGGTTTGAATTGTAACCTACGGAAATTGTATATAAAATTTGTTCTTGAGCCTCTTGGCTGTTTTCTCTTCCAGAAGGAACATATCTCAGCTAAACAAAATGCCCCCTCCCTCTGTTCTGGGTTTGAGCTAATTACACATCCATATGATTCAGTATTCACAGGCTGCTACCTCTCTTTGCAGTAACAACAGTCATACAAGAACAGAAAAATGTAACATTTGTGCATGGACACTGCCTTGGTGCATGCAGCCATGCACCACCACAACCACACCGGTGTTACTGGGAACAAGTCCTGCCTCGTGCCATCTCGTGCTACTCTGCTTCTGCCTCCACCCTGCACATTCCCACCCTACAGCTAAAGCAAATCCCCTTGTAAAGCCCCCAAGCCTTGGGAGCAGGCTGCTGTCACCTGCTTCCCATGGCCTTTCAGCCCCTTTGTCCTCGAGGTTTAATTGTCAAAGCTGAGCTCTCCTAAGCATGTATCAGAAGTGGCTGCCACCTCCCTAGGAGAATGGGGCAGGGGAAGAGGACAGCAAAGCACAGCTCTGTGCCCAGCTGCAGCCTTGCACCAGGCAAGGGAGAAGGGCACCAGGCAAGGGAGAAGGGCACCACGCAAGGGAGAAGGGCACCACGCAAGGGAGAAGGGCACCACGCAAGGGAGAAGGGCACCACGCAAGGGAGAAGGGCACCACGCAAGGGAGAAGGGCACCACGCAAGGGAGAAGGGCACCAGGCAAGGGAGAAGGGCACCAGGCAAGGGAGAAGGGCACCAGGCATGCTGGGCAGGCTGTGGCCTGGAGGGGAGCAGGGGAAAGGCTCCTCTCATCCCATTTCTGTTTTGAGATGCATTACCCTCATTTGGCAAAGTCTTGCTATTCTCCTCGAACACGAGGCTGCTCTGGGGCTGAAGAAGGAAGGGCCAAATGATTTGATGATGCACGTAGGGCCTGGAGTGAACCAAAGTGAATTAAGAACGCTACACCTGGGCACTGAGCGCACACGTGGCCTATTACTCGGAGGCTGCCAGCCAAACGCCATTAACCTCCAAGGCAGATCATTATTAGACCATAACACCCAACCTGTCATGTATCATTGTTTCATTAACACAGTTCTGGAAAGCCTCTAATAAAGTCAGGGAAACTGTTGCCTCAAAATTAGCAGAGATTACAAGATTTTCCACATGGATACTGAAGAGAAGAAAAGGAAGTTTATTACAATAATTTTAAGGGCTTTAGAGATAACTGTGATAATTTTGCTTCTGATCTAAAGCCCACTGAAAGCAGTAAACAGGCTCCTATCCTTTTCTTCTGAAACAGTGATTTTATTATTATAAATATGATTCTCCCCCACTCATTTCTTAAATTAAATTAGAGGTTGCCCAGCCCAGAAGAAACCTGTAATGCATATGCCAAAATATTTGCATGGCTGACAAGCTCTGTCTTTGAATCTTCATGAAAGGCATATAATTGTGTTTAATACAATTTATTTGTCATTAAAGAAATAAGCTTTGATCCAAACATCTTTGCAACACAGATCCATAGAAACTAAGAGTCCAGGTCTATTTTAAAGCAGTGTGTGTTTAACATTCATTCCTTTCCTTATCTGATTAGGAAATATATTCCCTAGTAGATTATAAAAATATAACAACAACAACAAAAGGTTATATTTATGTAAGTTTATTAATGCCTTAAAACTTATGCCTGGGCTAGTTTGCTGCTGGACTATTTATTGTTTTAAGAAGGGTTATTTTCATCCAACTTAGACAAAAAAATCTTCAGAACAAATATTATTGACCATTCCATCCCCCTCAAGCAAGTTTTAGATAGCATCTAACCAAGTAGGTTTCCAGTGTTTCAATGGGTCTCCCAATGTCAGCTGACAGAAACCTCCAGAAATTTAACTAAGGAAAGAAGGAAAATTAGGGTTTTAAGTTTAAAACTTTAATTGAAACACTTTTATGAATTATTTTAATGACAGTGAGAGCTTGTCTGCATTTAGCATCTCTGCAACATGTGCAGGGCCAATTTGATCATGGTATTTCTGTCCACAGGGGAGGAACCAGCTACTGGTTTGGAGGTTTTCTGTGTATGTTTCTTTTTTCCCTTGTTTTTGGTGTAACCCAGATATGAACAAAGTAAATGCTCCAGAATGTGATCAGTTAAAAAAAAAAAGAGAGAGAGAGGGGAAAAAAAACCCAACAACCCCCCCGAAAAAACCCACCCCAAAATCCCCAAAACCAAACAAATATGAAATTAAAAAAACAAACAAACAAACAAAAAAAAACCAAAAAAAACAAAAAAAAAAAAAAAAAAAAAAAAAAAAAAAAAAACCCCAAAAAAAACCACTGAGGTTTTTTTCCCTCTGACAAATGCCTCCAGGAAACTTTCTGTGGAAGTTAGATTATTCATCTCCCAGAATCTGGCCCCTAGTGAGATAGTGCAGTGTGCCAAGACAAGAGGGGAAAGGGTAAAAAAAATGGAAGCAAATTCTACACTGATTGTGAAATGGTGCAGATCATCCAATTTCTTCTACATCTGTGAAATATTTCTTTGAAAGGAGAAAAATTACTTAGAAGTCATGATTGCCTAAAGACAAAGAGAACCTTTAAAGATTTGGCTTTCAAACTGATTCTTATCCACATGAAATTCAGTTATTGCAGCATTTAAAAATCACTGACACATGCAGTAGATGGGCCCATCTTTTGGCCACATCAGTCTCTGCAGGCTGGGTTAATCTGTTTCTGATGCTGGCAAATACCAAATGATGGGGGTAAAAAGCAAGACTAGTGCAAGCAAGTGGAGACACCTCACCAGATTACTCTGCCAGGATGAGCACAATTCACAGGTCTCCTGTAAGACTCCTTAACCCCACTCTCCTGAACCCATGTGAAGTTCTCATACCTCTAGCCTCTGCACAACTGCTTAGATGACATTACAAACTACATCCCCTTGCTTTAAATCCCAAACTCATTAAAAAGTTCCACATTCCCTGTATCCCTGATTATAATCAACAGCAAGAAAATCCCTTTTCATCTTCTCCTTCCTTGTGGCATGAAAAGGCTCCTGTCCATCCTTTCTCAGTAGCTTCTCTCCCAAGAAAGGACGTCCCAAGCCTATTTGTTGTACAGAAGATTTTTCAGTGCCATTGACAATTACTGTTTCTGTGATCTGAATCTTCTCTAGCTCTGATCTACCTTCTCTGATGCGGATCAGATGGCCTTAGATATTTTCTGTGCTGTTGGCTTTTGATTACTTATCCCATTTTGTGAAGCCATAATGCAAGCAACAGTGGGACCAAAGGCCCTTCCAAAGATCAGCAGTGAGACAAGCTCAGTTTCACACTCATTACTTCCTCAGGGGCTGGCAAACAAATAAATGCATTCTTATAAACAAACTAATACCACACTCCCAAATTCCCTCTACACCAAAAAAAAAAAAAAAAAAAATAAAAAAAAAAAAAAAAAAAAAAAAATCCAGGATTTCCAGGTTTTCATTCCAAGTCATAGAATTTTTTAGTGAGGCTGAGTCCAATTTTTCAACCAATTCATTTCTTTTTAAAAGAAGAGAAGACAATCGAAGAACAGGTTCTATGATATAAACAGATTGGTTAAATCAGATCTCTAATGGTACTAATGCTAGTCTGAATGATGATGATGATGATGATCCTTTTAGTCCAACCAAACTGACATAGAAATTGTCATGCTGTAAAGACAAAGCTACTTTAGAGTGCCTGCACAGTAGAAAGCTCAGTCCCAGTGAATCTGTCTCTACAACACACTTGTTAGTTTAACCCTACATTACAAAGGGCCTAAATATAATGTCAGGCTCCTGAGTGCAAAAGATCCATTCTGGAAAGTCTGTTTTTCCATTTGTTTTTAAGGAATAGCCAGCACATGCCTTTGAGTGTCCCAAGAGGTAAACTTGGTTTTCTGTCCCCAAATGGAAGGACAGAATTATCTGCTTCTGCAGACATTTTCCATTCCATTCCCTACGTTCAGGGAGCTAGGGAATTGAGCTCTTCAATCATGTGTGTAAGGAAGTGGAAACATCAGAGTATGAAATGCATTCCCCCTTGTCCCATAATGACCACTGGCTGGACCTTGCAGGAAGATCCACAGGCTTGTTGCTGCTCTCAGATGCAGCAGTGGTTCAGGAAAAACTATGCTTGTGGAGAAGCAGGGTCCAGGCTGGCATGTAAATACAGCTCCACTAGAAAAACATCAGTAAGCAAAGAGTTCCAGCTGCACAGGGTGTGAATTACATCACAGGGACTGTTTCAAGTCCTTCAGGTCTCACCCCAACCTGAGTGAACACTGAATAAACCAAGAAACTTTCCTTATAACTGGAGAGTACAGGTCCAGGCCTTTGGAATGTTTTTTAGGGAATGGTTATAGCTGTGATGATATTTTAAAAAGCTGTGGAAGCCCAGTCACAGATGCAGAGATGAAGCATTCATAGCATGCATTCTAATAATTTTTGTTTACACAGCTTAGGAAAAAAAAACCCTAACTAAAACTAATTCCTTTTCGTGTGGGAATCTGCTCTGGTTTAACTCAAAGGTCATTTTTAAGTCTGTGTGCATTTACAGTGCTGGACAAATATTTGTCAAATATACAGGCTGCTGGTCTCCTTTTGAAAGATAAAGGTTATGCAGAGAGGAGGGGAAGGGAAAAAACCCAACCAATGCAGAAGAACATTGAACTGAATGAACTTTAAGGAAAAGCATCCATCTGCCAGCGAGAGACACATTCCTGCTAGCAGAGACTGCCACCTTTTGGGGAACAGCTTCAGAGGCCGAGCAAAGAGGATGCTCCACCTTTCCCATAAATTTCCAAGCTTGTTTCTACATTTATGCGTACTTCAGAGTCAAATGGCTTTAATTTCTCAACTTCCAGTAAAACTAAAAAAAGAACATTTGGAGGAGGATGTCTGAGCTCTGCTAGGTTTTTCCTTTGTTTCTAAAAAGCAAGGTATGCTTTCCAGTCTGTTCATCTCTGCTGCTAGTATTTTTGGATCTTGAAATTACTAATGATTCATATCATTTGAGCTAGCAGATCTCAATCAAATTTCAGGGAAGGGGAAATACCTCAGATCCCAAAATCCCAACTCACTTCCTGAGAATTGGCAGCTGAGAAAATGAGGTACTTTCAGATTCATGCTTCATTAGGGGAGAGCAAAGGAGGAACTCAGCTAGGACTCCTCTTGGCTGGGAGCAGGCAGGCAGCCAGCCTGGATGTGGCTCTGCAATAGTCACTGCAAATACTCAGTTACCCCAGCGCTGACCCCAGACACACAAACACAGGGGTCATTACTGTAGGTAGGCAAGAAGCAAAATAGATCACAGATCAATTGGATTAAAACGTCATTGACTCTGCTACTCTTTTGGTGATTGACTTGTTCATGCACAGGGACAGAGCCCACGGGGAGAAAACTAAATATTTTCCACTCTTTGCATGTGTTTTTACGGGTGTTTTTGGAGCGTGTGTGAAACATCATTGTTAAAGACATTGCTTTAGGATTTCTGGATATGTTTTATCTGCAGTCTGACATCAAAAGAGGTCACTGGGTTAAGAAAAAAAAAAAAAAAAAAAAAAAAAAAAAAAAGCTGTTGTTAAGAAAAAAAAATTTACTACATCTTTGAAATAGAAGCAGATTATTCAGTATTTTCTGCTGCCCTTCTTGCCTCTCTTGACAGAGAGGCTTTGGATTTTATTTTCCCTTTTAAAATAAATATCTGCCTAGTTCCAATCCCAATTTGACAGAGATCTCAGGGACATTAGGCTCTTGTAAGAGTGCTGACAAGATGCAGGAAAAGGAAAGAGCCTGAATACCTCATAGAGGGACAGACTGCCGCCAGAGCTAAGCCACACCACTAGATACCAGGGGCTGTGCAAGAAACGAGGTGTCACATTTTATCTCACAGCACAATCTGTAGTTGTGCCCCACTCAAATTCTCTCCTGATCTGCCTTTTTCTGGTTTTATAAAAAACAGCCTTTGCACTGACACTGCCTCCCTGCACTGCCACTTGCTCTCTCGAACAGGGAACTCTGCAGTCACAAATCACAGCAGAAATCTTCTGTACAGCCCCTGGGGGCAGTGCTGCCAAGGAGTACATTTCACAGGAATCTGCCCTCCAACTAAACTACCTTCCAACCCTGTAAAACGCTCTCTTCTATCACCATTCTCCATTCAGGAGAATGAAAGGCCATTGCCTTTCAGAAGGCCAAAAGCACCTATGTGTTGTCCTTGTACTACCAAAGGGAATAAGGCACAATACTGTTCCTCTGCTGTGTCTCCCAGAGCAATCTTTCCCAGCTGCTGCCCCCTCTAGGCTGCTGCCTTCTTGTCCTCTCCATCCTGCTCCTCCAGCTGAAGAGGGCATTGGAGGAAAAAGGACTTTGATACAACTGTACCAGCCCCAGCACATCAGTGGAGTGGGAGCTAAAAGACACCCTGGTCTTTCTGTGTTGATGGTTTTCCTCTCCAGCAAGAGAGACAAGAGAACAAGTTTAAATACTTGCCTCACATGAAACATCCTGGGAGCTCACTGGTTAGAAGCCACAAGCCCCAGAACACAAGATACCTCTATATAAATCATTACAAGCTGTCTTAATCTTCAAAATGCAGTGAGATATGTTAAATGCTACCAAAAATTGACTGACTACTTATTTCCATTTTCTATGCTGAAATACCATGGTGGCTACAAGCAACAGAAGCCCACATAAATTCAAAGCCCAAGCCAAATTTTCCAGCAGTTATTCTAGATTGTAATCAGAACAGCACTTGTTCCAACTCTGATCTTGGCCAGGGTTCAGGAGAACAACTGAACTTAAAAGTTTTTTGTTCTACCATAGCTGAAAGTTTAAAGCATCTTAGGGAAGTATGCTCTTAAAACTCATGCTATTAGACTGGCTACTCATTTAGCACCTCTGAATTAAGGTTTGAGGCCAAAATAATTTTCCACCCTCTACAGGCTCTGGAAGGAACATGCTCCCACCACCACGGGAGAACATTCTTAGACATCCACTTGTGGGGGTAAAAGGAAAAAAAACTGGGCATTTTATTTTCTTAATGGACAGAGGAATTGTTAATTGTACAGGAAGAAGACAGAAGATAAACTTATTTCATCCTTGAAAAGTTTGTCTTCACAGAGACAGACATTCAGAATACTCTTTTTTAAGTTGGGTATCTTTGAAGGATGCTGTGATCTTGGTGAGTCAACAAGTGTTAATCAATTAATTTCCTTTTTCTCCTGGGAAAAGAGAAAATATTTTCTCCATTGGAATTGCTGTAGCAAAACCAACAACACACCCCAGCCAAGTGAGCTGAAGAACACTGTTGGGAATATGTGACAGCTAAAGCCTTGAGCAAACCTTTGTTCAGCAAAGACACAAGATCTGGGGTAATCTCAAGTTTCCAGTAATTTATTATGAAGTGCCCAATAATGTGACCTCAGACAAAACAAAAAACTAATTTGGCCCCTTGAAGTCTTCAACCTGAAAGCAGGTAGGCTTCTCTGAGAAGATGCCCCTGAAATCAAGTGAAGTACAAAAATTGGAGCTGTTGTGGCCTCCTTGAGCTGCCTTCAGCCCTGTCTGGACTGCTGCCCTCCTACAAATCTGACTATCTTCTTCCTGTTGGTTTACTCTCAATGTCAAGGACAGGTTGGTTTGGTCAGCAACATGGATCACAACATCAAGAATCTCTCCTCTGGCCTCAGGATATCCCATGAAATTAGGTAAAAATCAGGCTTATGGGGAGTATTGTAGTAAAGTAAAATGGATTTGCTCCTAGGCCAACAGCAACATTCAAATTTATCTTCTCCCTAAAACAAATAATAAGCTACTCACCAAAATTTGTCAAATCAGGCTTTAACAGCAGGATAGCAGTGTTGGCAGCCACACCAAGTTTGTATCATGTTAAATCACCTGGGAAAATTATTTTTTTAAAACCTTGACAGACAAATAAATTTTTTTTCTGTTTTTTACTTTAGGCACCAGAATGAGGCTAGATAAACAGGTCTAGACCAATTTGTCAACCTAGCTAAATTTAAACAAATATTTCAGTATTATTTTAGCTAAAGAAAACCTTTAGTCCTTCTACTTTCTTGCTACCCTGGTCATTTTATGAAAATGATATTACTTGAAACATTTAAGTAGAATGCAATTCAAAATCATCATACATGATCAGCTAGATATTTAGGACACTGCATACTAACACAGAGCAAGATTTCCTATGACATTGACATCCTATGACATTGAAATCCCTCCCAAAGTTCAGCAAATTTGGGTCATCTACATCCCTTCAGTTCCTTGGAACTTTACCCCTGCTAGATTCAAAACAAATGCTTTGGAAGGTTGATTTATCTCTAATCTTCCATCAATTTCCCTTGTTTCTAAATGAAGAGAAAAAATAAAAGCAAAAACCTGACACCTAGAAGACATTGGTCTACCCTGGTGTGAATACAGCAGCAAGTATCTTGAATTATTTTAAAACTTTCTATTGATTTCTCCAGAAGGAGAACCAATCCCCTACTCTGGGGAAGAGAGAGAGAAGGGGAAAAAAAAGAAAGAAAGGAAAAAAGAAGCAACTGATGGCCTCCAAGAGAGGGCAGTCTCAGACTAGGGATGAGGCAGTGTAACAAAAAGCATTACACCTGCTTTCTGCCACATTTTACTGTATACCTCTAAGAAACTTGATGTTTAAATACCACCATCCATCAAAAAATCTTATGTATAAGTCAAAACTTCCAAGTTGGCCTGCTGCAAATTTCAAAGGAAGGGAGATATTTCCATTTTATGGATGCTGTAACGTAAGGAACAGTGCTGCACACATAGATTTAGTCCAGCAAATATGGCTCATAAATACTGCTCATCTTTAAACACACCATCAATTTTATAGAAGCCAACTTACTCTGCTTCCAAGTTCACCAGCAGCAAGGTCATGGTGAGATACAATCATACAGATTCTGCATGATCAAATACCAGCATAGCAAAAATTATTCTTTTAAAATTTGCAGTTTATGTACCATATCGCCTCAACGATGAAGGTTCTCTGAGGCTTTTTTGTTTGATTGGGTTTTAGTCACTAGGATCTAGCAAGGCTATGCCAGCCCTACTGTCCATTTTCCCTTCTGAGCAGAGGCTTGACTACCTAAACAACTGGGTGAGAAAACTACACCAGACCAGAGCCTTTTCTATTTTCCACCAAAACCATGGTGTCAGCCCCCAGACACAGTCCAGTATCTTCTTTCTTGCCAGTGAATGGACTGGCTTTTAGAAAGATGCAAACCTTTCCGCTAATTCCCACCACTCCAAAGCTTTAGACCCATCCTTTTAATACTGATACTTCTGCCAAAGCACCAACTGACTGATGGTGGTCTCCAGGCCCTGTGGAGACACCACATTTTGGGATTACACCCAGAAGACAAAAATGTTATTTCCTAGTTGGTAATAACCCAAGTTGTATAAGCCATTTACCTTTACTTACAGCAATGCTAAAGGCAGAACCAACTGCTGACAGGCAGGAAGCAGCTCCCAGAGCTCTGGGCACAGAGGCAGTACTGCTTGTGTTGGAGCCATGCAGAGCAGCAGTGCACTGGGGACAGACACAAGCTGTCCCTCAGGAGCACTGGAAAAGTGCCTGCCAAACTAGGGATAGAGGAACAGCTGTGAACATGGCACTACTTCAGATTATTTAAGTAACAAGACCTTGATTCATGTCCACGAACCTCCTGCTATGACCCTTGGTCCAGCTGCACCACATCATATAATACCTGTGAGATTCATCTGCTCCTGCCCTGCAGGTGGCCAAGCCCACAGACAGGTTCACCAGGCAGAGAAACTGGAGTCCAGGGAATTTTGTTCCTTCAACCAGAATCACCCTCATCATCTCTGAGATGCACCTGATACTTTTTCTCTACCACTCTCCCTAAAGCTTTCACATTTTTGTTCATGTTGGTGACTAATTTCATTGAAGTCCAATTTCATTAATTTCACTGAGATGGTTAAAAAAGTCCCACACTCATGTTTTTTCTCTAGTGAGGCTGACCCATGTGGACATCAGAGGTTTCAGACAGCAGTGAAATTTTCAGGGCCAGAACACAAAAAAATTAATGCAGGAAGGAGATATCTTAATGAAAATTGAACTACTGTAGTGTGATTTCAAGGTTGCATAAGAAAACACACAACGACCTATTTTCCCTCACTAAGGGAACTAAAAATCCCCCAAATAAGCAAATACTCCTTTGCTGCAACAAACTTTCCACCATGGGAAACACCAAACAACTTTTATCTAAGGTGGTGTCCAGTGTGCAGACCCAAAATGTTTTGTGTCAGAAATGAGACTTTTACAGCTACAATATGCCATTGGTCTCTACAGTGATAATCCTCTTGAGTACTTTTACAAACCAGAAGAGCTAAGATAACTGAGGTTAACAGAAAGGTTTTCACTAGTTTCAGTGGAAGTTAGCCTCAGTGCTACATGGTAAGGTCCTTGGACAAAAGCATCAAGTCAGGATTTTAAAATTCTCTGTGCAGTAATAAAGTAACAACATATCTCAGGATATCATGGCTTTTAAGAAGCCAAATCCCCATTTCAAAACCATCCAAAGTTGGGTATTTCAAGTCACTTGAAAGGACTTGAGTCCATGAAGTGCTAAGCAATGTAAGTTCCCAAGCTTCAAACAAGAAGGGAGTCCCAGAAATGCAGTTACTTACCCTAACCACAGCACTACAGACACTTTTTTTTTTAAGAGAAAAGCCAACACAGGTGTTTATGCAGACAGGTGCATTTTTGCAGAAAGGTAGTACCTTGCTTTTAAACATGCAACACATGTCAAAGCCAGCACTTATATAACCAAGCACAGACAAAAGAATAATTCAAAAGCCTCACTTTAATTTAGGTTAAATGGATCTTGGGAAAGAAAATGGAAGATGACAGAGACCACTAGGATTTAAGGTGTGAGGCTCTTTGAAGGAGCCCAAGTCCAGACCTGGCTATGATCAGTGGCATCCCAGGCTCAAACACTTGCCACAGTCAGGCCTCAGTTCCCACCACTGAGAGGAAGCAACTTGCACACACAAACCCACACTCTTACACCTTAGTACTGTACTTTGGACAGTCATCCTCAGAACTGTAATGCAACTGGGAACATACCTCATACTGTAAGACCTACAAAGAACTTTAGAAAGCTGAAGGCAGTAGGCAGGACCCCAAATTTTTTTTCCAGCAGCAGCCTATGTTAATCTAAAAAGTGGTCTCAGAAGGCCCGGAAGCCTCTTTCCCCCACTCCCCCCATTTCAACCTAGAAGCTGGCTACTTATGCCTGCTAACAAGTGTTATGCTGGCCTTTAAACCAGTCCCAAATGGACCTGGAGCAAAAGCACCCAACTGAGACCAACAGCAGCTCTATATTCAGCTAGCAGAACTGCACCAAACTCCGCCACAGACAAATTGCTCCACAAAAGCAGTGGGGCAGGACTCCTGCCACCTGCCTTTCCTGGCACCTTCTTTCCTTACCTGTTCCTACCAAGCTCAGGGTGACAAGGAGCACACCTGAGCACCCAGGCACTGCTGAGCATCTGGGACACTGCTCCTGCTCGGCAGAAACTATTTTTTCTCTTCCTATCTCACCTCACCCCTCATAATGGCAAGTTGCAATCATTCTTAGCAAATTAGTAAAGGTTTTTTATCTGAACAACACTTCTTGCATTGCACTGGTGAAAATAAGCAAAATTAACATTACACTCTACAGAACATGAAAATGCACTCACAGCATCCTCTTTCCTGTTTCAGAAGAGTTGGAATCACTCACCCTTGCATGGTTCTGAAGGTCTCCAAAGTTTCTTAGTGCCTCGCTCCGGGCCAGCCGGCGCTTTCCCTCCGACGGCCGCTCGCGATGCTCTCAGCCCGCCCCTGGGAGGCACCGCCTGCCCTGTCCTGCCCTGCCCTGCCCTGCCCTGCTCCGCTCTGCTCCGCTCAGCCGGGCCGGGGCGGGGCTCCCGCCGCGCCTGTCCCGGGGCAGTCCCGGAGCGCTGGGGGCTCTCTGGCAAAGCCGGGGAGCTGCTGGATGGGCTGGGGCGCTGCGCTGTCCCGCCCTCCAGGAACGCCGACGGGCGCGGCTGCCTGTGGCTGCGTTGTGTGGGCACGGCGGGAGCCAAAGCCCCGGCCGGAGCCCCGGGCGGCCGAGCGCTCCCGCGCTGGGACTGAGCATCGCGGGCGATCTTCCGGAACGATCTGCCTTTCTGCCGCACTGCCCTTGTCCTCGTCCCCTTTCCTTAGCCTTCCACTGCAGAATTTTAAAAACCGGAAGGTTTTGATCACGTTTGTTAAGCCTGTGTAGAGGTGGGAGCTCACCTTGGGCTCCAAAAGTGCATCTGAAGTCACCAATTCACTTAGAGTCGTCTGTGCAAACTTCGGCAACAAACCCTACAGCCTTCTAAAGCCCCCTCCAGCTTTGAGGTTAGAGACATTTCTGGCTAGAGGGCCCCAGAATGAAGTTGCTAAATTCGAAACAAGTTTCAGTTAACTAATGAGTCAGTGCCTCCCTTTTGCTTCCAGATTTTGCCCTTTTGATTTGCTGCAGCCCATGGGAGAATGCCAAATAAAATATGTGAAATATAGCCATGACTGAATTAACAAAATTTTTGTTTTGCCAAGGTCAGTAATTCCCAACTTGGGTACTAATAAATCACAAATTAGCTGCCAAAAAAATCTGTGAATTATGATTATTATCAATCATGAATCTGGGGCTCTTCATGTGGCTTATGATATTTTAGCTTAAGGTACAGCCCTGAAGGTTAAAAAGCTTTTTTTACCTGCTGTGGTTCTCTTGAAATCAAACCAGCTGTAAAATACTGCCCACTTTTAGGCTTAAAATAGCTGAAACCACCCTTTCCTGTGGTTTCACATGAAACCATACCCTTGGTGATGAGTGTGCCTACTGTTGTAAAATAAGGGCACAGGGCACGGCCGGGCCACTCAAAAGGGGTGTTTGTCAGCCCAGAGAAGGGCAACAACTGATCACGGCTCAGCAGGGCCTGAAGCAGTTAGGAAAGGTCTTGGATTTTTCTGTCCTTTGCTGTATTGCTACTTCTCTTTATCAACAATAATTTTTAACAGCTTTTTGAGCTGCAGGTCCCAGAGGCTAGGCAGCTACACAGAAATTGCCACTTTAAAAAAAAAAATCTCTCTCATCATTCTGGGAAGAACTTTGGAATTATAGCATGGGTACCCACAATGGCTCAGAGAGAACCTATCAGGGAAAGGCTAACCTATTTTACTCCTTGATTTTATGATTTGGGTATATATTTAAGACTATTTAGTGTTACTTCCTGTGTGCAGTAACTAAAACGCAAGAGATTTGTTCTTCCCCTCCCCAAAATTAGCACTGAATGAGTGTTAAAAATAATGCTTTTGTGCAGCCTCTCTATTCTGAAACTTTCAGTGGTCTTACATCTGTGACTGTGAATTTGAATTAATATTAGATGCAAATGGATATAATCTCTCCTGCTGATGAAAACCCAGGGGTTACCAACAATGAAAAGAAGTATTCAAGGTTGCTCATGTTATTATAAATCATATTTCTATACAGGTTATGTTCAGGAAATATGGTCAGATTCAGCAGAAAACAAAGGAACAGCTTTGCCACCCAGTTGTCTGGGTGACTTTCTTTTGATTTCAGTGAGAGAAGAACACAGATTTGAAAGCAGCTTATTTACAGGTCTTACTCTTAAGTAATTTTAAAAAATAAAGTCAAATCACTGCTTCCCACAGAAAGACCAAAGCAGTAAGGGGGTCTAAAGTGATTTTCCTATTTAAAATACAATGCAGAGAGAATGCAGACTGAGACAAGGGTTATTTAAATAAAAGACAGTAAGGGATGTACATGAGGATATATGGATGAAGTATGCTCTGATCCTAACAACACTGAAAGGTTGATAAGATTGTACTTACTTTAACCTTACATACCATGTGGTAGATGACTCTATCATTTATCAGCTGGAAGTATCCTCTCCTGAATGACTAAAGTTGTATGAAAAGGATCCAGTCATATTCTCACTAGACAAAATACCTTTTATTTGGGCTGTGTTGATATCTTTCCTTATCAGTATGGAAACCTCAGAAGTCACAATACTTCAGCTACAGAGAATGTATGTGGTTCCAGTATGCCGGTCTATTGATGAAGGCACTGCGTGTAACTGCAGAGGGTGGCACAGCACAGGACAATGCCTCTGTCCCAGAGGCACTGACAGCCCTGAGGCAATGCAAGGTGCCTGCCCAGCGCAAGGGAGTGAACACGTAGCAGAAAATCAAATTCTCCTGAGCACCTCCTTTCAGGCTAATAAACTCGGCTCTGAAATCTCTCTGTGATAATTTTTTTAAAGGTGAGCCCAAGTCACTGTGTTTATCTAAGGAGATAGAACACATTCCAAAATGATCTCTTATTGTGCATAACTTTATTTGGATAGATGAATGCCCTTGCATGATGCCAAATATGTTGTCACTCAGACACAGTTTTCTTGAGGAAATCAGTTCATTTTCCATAATTATGCTACTGTGTATATAATAGCTGAAATTCTCTATGTACAATTGGTGTAGTGAGGAAAAAATAATTAAAAAGCAGAAAAAGAAGCACAAACAGAGTATAATGAGCTGCCTTTTAAAAGAATTTTTTTCTTGTTTTTGTAATAATGCTAAAGCATCTTCAAGGATGTTGTGGAACAGAATGGGGATATCTATGTGCTGACAAAGATGTAGGTTAAGGAGTGGAGTGGCTGAGGATTATGTAGGCACATACTTACAAGGCGTACTGGAGCCTATAAGAAAGTGGCTAGGAGCTTAACTCATTTATGGTTATCAGTTTCCTTGCCTAGATATGAATTTTAAAATTGGTACTGAATATGGGACTGTAGCTAAATCTTCCAAAACTCTCACCTGTAGGCTTTTGAACAGTGTATCACACTTCTTTAAAATGTCACATAATCAATATCCTTTTATAGCTCAAACAAGGAAATCTTTCATGGAAATCTACCTTAGACAAGGGGGGCTCTTACTGCCTCCAGCACAGTCAGAGTACAACTTCCAAGGTATGGTTTAGTCATTAGCTAGAAGCCAGTCCTATCCTTTCTACTGACTAGAACTAGGCTGACATTTCAGCATGTTAACCGAAAGTCAAACCTCTTTTTCCAGGTTTATAGTACTTGTTGCAATTGACAGAAGTGGGTATAAGACATAGATTTCGTATCTCAGAAAAGATTTGGGTAAATAAGTCAATTAAATTGTTTGTTACTGTGTTTGAGGAAGAGGAGCAGAAGAGGAAGAAAGTAAAGCAAGTTATTATGTGGCTAATGAATGTCCAAGGACAGGGTAAGCAGCAGGCAACAGACTCTTCTTCACAGGTTTTCCATATAGAAAATGTGAAACCAGCTGTCCCAGGTCAAGGGCCAGGACACAACAACAACAGAGATTCTGCCCTTGGCTGACTTCATGGCTGGTGTGTAGCCACAACAAATTGATGCCTGTTGTTGGTAAGGTCACGTTCTGTCACATTTCTGTTTTGACCCCTGGGGCTCCTTGAGGGGGACAGAGCTTACCACCTCCATCACAGGCTGTCCTGCTCAGTCACTGTTTTCTCCCTTATAAATATATCTATAAGTTGCAGTGAAGCATTCTACCAGAATTTGTGTGCTCCCAGAATGTCCTTGTGCACAAGCAGATGAGCTTTTTCTGGGAGGCAGATTTATTGGATCAGGTAAAGCAACATGAAAATGGCTATCCCATTTCAGTTTTCCTGAATAGTTTCTCGTCAAGGTGTTGCACTGGATCTCATTGATGTAATTAGCTCAGGAATTTCTGCACTGTTCTCTATTCCCTACTGTAGATATGCCAGCATTTCAGTTTCCCAGCTGTAAACTGGAATTCCTTGCAGGGACTGGTCACAAGTTCACAGTGACTTTGTGATACAGTAAAAGACGTCCTTGTAGTAAGGTGATGTGAAGCCTTTAACAATCTTACAAAAGACTTTCTTCTTTTGTTATACAGGCATAGGTAGACAAAGTTTTTCTGCTGTTATTAGTCTACATAACCCTTCAGAAAAGGATTTATCTGTTACAGTTTATAACATATAAATAAACACAGGACCTCAGTTGCTTTTTGTCCTGTTCCATCTATCATATACACTAGTGCAAACTGAGTATATTTGCTCAGTAGGTGATATATGGAGAGCTGGATGACAGATACAGAAAAGATAAGGAAGACTAATGGAGTTATGGAGACCACTTCCTGTTGAATCATTTATCAAGTGTTTTGTCAGTTTTCATGTTTTTCAAATCCCAAAGCACACTGAAGACAGAATGATACACAGTTCTCTGGAATTCCATCATTGGTTCTAGCTGAATATATTAGTTTTTAATTGCTATTGGTGCCAATGATCCAATTCTGTAGTTTAACTATTATTCTAGTTATTGAATAATCAGTAAAAGAGCAAGAACAGCTAGAGAGTACATGTGTATTTGCATATTTACCTTATGCTTTCCATATATGCATTTCCTAAGAAGACACTGAAATGGATCTGGAGGAGTCTCTTTGCTTTTATTAGTTAGCTTGAATTCCCTGAATTCCTTGTGGAGAATGCAGATATCGAAATGCCTTAAATGCTTTCTAATTACATATTTGTTCAGAAAGCTTCAAGACATCCTCATGAATTTCTTTCCTTATAAATCTTCAAGAACTGCAAAAAGGATTTTCATCTCTGCCCAGGGATCAAGCCTTGCAGTGCAGTCAGGAAATCAATTTGGTTTTGCTGAATGAGTTAATTGGCAAATGGGAAGCATAGGATATTGTTTGGCAGACATTACAGTAAACCTCCTACAATAAACAGGTACTTGCAAGATCACTCATTCTCCATGTACCCAAGACCTTCCAATTTTAAACATGCTCTTGTCCTTGATTTACTGTTTTAAAATATGTCTTCATATTAAAACCAGAGAAGGAGCTAATGTCATTTCTTCTTTCACCCAAAGAGGAGGCTGCTACTTCCACTTTCAAATTATGGTCTCTTTTGCTTTGTTTTGCTTTCCTTTTATCTCTCCAAACTTGCTGTTGCTTTGCCAGCTGAGCTGAAGCTAACACATAGCAGGACAGTATATTGTTGCCATCACTTGTGCTGGCAATTTTTACTTTCATTTCCTTTTATATATAAGTGTTCCATAGTTGCAAGGGCACAGTAGGGTACATAACAGCTGGGAGAACTGCATATGTTTAGAGAGTTAGAGATGTTCATGCCTGAGTAGCAAGTGTCTCTTCACTATGGATTTCAATATCTGGAGATAATTTCTCCGTAAAGCCTAATGCATCTCATACGAGCATCTGTGCTGAAGGCCAAATTTAGAGCAGGACATCCTTAATAAGGGATTGTGAGTAGCTGCAAAGAATTCCAAAGGAATTCCAGAAGTTGAATTTTTGGTAGTCGGGCACTGAAAAATTCCTACAAAATATATAATAAATAGGCAAGTCAGCAAATGGTGTTGTATGCAGACACCAGCTGTTTCAGACCACTCAGGTTAGGCAACCTTCCAATACACTGGATCAAAGCAGTGTTATTTGGATATATGGGATAGGGCTGGCAAAGCTTTTCCTTATCCTGCAGCTCTAGGCTGTTAAAGTAACCAAGCAGTCTTCGTTCGATGCCTCTTAGGAAATAAAAGATTAGCTGCTCTGCAGGACACACAGTATCGCTATAGATTTTTATGCAGTTGGGTTAATTTGTGGTTAAAAAAATAATCAATAACATTAATTAATGGTATGGTAAGAGGAGTTACCTCCTCTTTACATATAGGGAATTGAGCCACTGGCTAAAACAAATGACATATCCAAGCCTAATCGTTAGTCTTAAACCCTACATGTGCAACCATCCTTCTTTGTTCATATTTTCTCCTTCCAACTGCAGCAGTAGATAAAATAAAATTCCTTTTAGAAAGGAAACAAGTATCAAAATTCTCATGTGTGCATTGCTCTTTAAAAGCAGACCTAAAGTCTGCACAGAGGCATTAATACCAGAGAGAAATCTGTGCATAGGAAAATGCTGAGTAGATACAATGACTGACACATGAACAATCATTCTCATGTTGGGATCACACTGCATGCACTGGACAGTCAATTTATGTATACAGGGAACATCAATAGGACTTCCAGGATGCCAGACATTTAAAAATTCCAGACAAATGGCCAAGCTCTTCTTCCTTTGGCCAGACAAAATTTACATGCAAGAAAACAGTACATCTGGCAGTAAAACTGAAAGACAAAACCTCCATCAAATATAAAGACCAGAAAATGGTGATAAGCAATATTCCCAAACCCTTTAAAGGCTAAGGTGCCTCCTCTATTTAGTTTTTGATCAATCTCCATGAACTTTTAAGAATTATCCTAGCCAACTGTGCTTTACTGTTCCTTTTAGTGAGTTTTGATGACCACTTAGAAAATACATTTGAATTTCCTGAAGATAAGCACAAATGTATGTATGTACACCCTGGCTGTACATACTCGATAACAAAGACAATACTACTTAAAGTGTACTGAGAGAAAGTCATCTAATTTCACCACAAAACACATTCTTTTGTTTTTTCTACAGCTTATCTAATGAACTCAGGATCTGTTCCTTTGCCAGCATTGGGATACTTCACTTTCATGAGCTGATTTATCACAGTTTCTTCTCTTTGTGCCCCAAGAAAAGAGCTCTTCAGTTTTGTACAAACAGTGAAAAACTATTTACCTGTAAAATCTAATTACCACATACAAACCTGCTTACATATCTACATATATGACTATTTTAAGATGTTTGTTTGCCATGAAGGACAGAACAGGAAATACATATAGTCCTGTGACCCATGAGGATACGTTAATTTTCTGAGTGATGGTTTTGTTGAATTATATTGGTGTTTTAGTAATTTGTGAAGATAATAAAACCCTTCAGGGATCAGATTGTCACCTAGACTAGTTTAGCAAACCTCATTTTCTTCCATGACATTCTGCTGTTTTTCATCATCTGAGAATTTCACCTAGAATATTTTGCAACAATTCTGAGGCACTCTAGATGAAGCAGTATTCTTTTACCCAAAAAATAATGACATACCCAAATCCAAGTAACTTCTTATATCAGTAGTTTATGGAATGACAGAATTGTTTCATTATGCCTATATTTTGGAACTTCCTTAATTTCACACTTTACTCTGTACTCATTAAAATTCAAACTACACTTCAGAAAAAGCTAATTTCTTGAAGCCTGGGACCAACCCTACTTGCTTTGGTGAAAAGGTGCAGGGTGGCTTGTCCCACAGCAGGTATTGAAACAATGGTGTCGAGCTGTCTAAGCTTGAAAGAGACTTGAAAGATGAGACTAGAAGACTGTGCATATTGTGTCTGACTCTTCTGAATAAGTAAAGAAAGCCAGAATGTGTGAACAGACAGCTCAAACACCTCACCAGTTTGTTTTTCTTGAAATTTTATACTAGCTTTTGCAGTTATCCCAGGTAATATTAGAAATTACCTCTGAAAAAAACATAAAAACCTGAGCTACATTTGCTGCATGTTTCACTGCAGTCAGTGTATCAATCACTGAAGCATTAATCAAATTTTTGCTTCCAAGTATATTGCTCCATTTTCTAAGCCCCAAGTTTTGTTTAGGTTCTGGATCATTGATAGTCTGAGCCATGAAAAGGCAAATCCTGAAAGATGAACACATCCTTTCTCCTGTTGGCTGTGGGCCAACACTATAGAAATTATTTCTCCCACTGCTTACACCTACGTGAGTTTCACAACTGCCTGCAGCTCTGTTGGAATACAGGATCCCTTCGGAGAATGGCAAGTGACAAAATGTCATTTCTTCCTGTGTAAATGTTGGTTGGGTGTTTCACATTTGAAGTACTTTCTACTTTTCTCTCTAGAACCAAAGCTTACTGCATTTGTTATAGGCATAGAAGATGGCAAATATATATATATATATTTTCCCCCCTGAATATTCAGGATATGTGTGTTCAGATGAAACAATTCACTAAAATTAGAGTGTTCGGAAAACTTAGCATATACAATGTAGCTTCTTGAGAAGCCATCTCGAGCTTCCTGAGAGCAGAGCAGTACCACACGTGCTGTTAGCAATTGGACCCTCGCTCAAGCGTGAGATACCATCCCAGAGCTGACACCAGGATTTATTTGGATACCTTCTCTTATTATCCTCCTACTCTGGGAACTGGCTCACGATGACAGCTGTACTTAGAAGTACCCCCACACTAATACAACTCACATTAAATGTCAGCCTAGTTACTCAGCCTGCTCCAGCTCATACTATGTGGTCAGAACTGTCTCAGAATGACATTTACATTTGAGATGTGTTTCTCAGTTATCAGCAATCCTTGTCCAAAAAAAGAGTTATTACTTTAAAGAGAAAAAAATCACTTCTCAAGCAATCAAAACTACAATATCCCTTTATATTTGGATATGAAATACATTCTCCATTTCTTCTCTTTTTTCTAATATATATTTATACACACATCTGACATTTCTATAAGCTTTCCTCTTTGTGACTAACTTTACTGAACACTAATATATCTGTCGTGATACACATATGTCCCCTCTCCCAGAACATTACCATATAAACCAAGGTCAGATGATTCATTTAAGAGCCAAATTGTTCCTGGCACAGATCTACTTCAGTAAACAGAGCACATTACTTATTTATCTAGCTGATTTTTTTATTTTTTAAACAAAGCAGAGTTCCAATAAGAGCAATGGAAGCACCAAGTACTTCTCAGTCCACTGGGTGGAAGCTGATAATTCAGGACACACATATAAACAGCAATTCAGGAGATGATGCTCAGCATTTTAGAGAAGCAAGGCAAATAAGAAGGCATGAAAATCCATGTAGGACAAAGATACAAAAGAAGAAACAAGTCCAATACTTGGACTGAATAAAGAAAGCAAGCTAACAAATAGCTTTAAATGGCACTTGCTCCCAAAAAACAAAGCAAATTAATATCACTAAGACTCAACTCCCTCATGGAGAAGCCCCAGAAACAAAGAATAATGGATGACTCAGAGAGGAGCAGAAGAGCAATGAAATATTAACTGAACATAGACACTCTTGATGTGAAAGCAGTCTCTGTCTTCAGTCTGCATTTGTGTATTGCATGGAGAGGAAGCCAGCACTGCACCATCCCAGGGCACACATCCCCTTGGCAGACTGTAACCCTGCTAACATCATGTCTTGTAGCTCCCTTTACATTCTCCCAGCAAGTTAGACAAGTCCTAGAAAACATCTGCCTTTGGGGAATTTTCTTTTACTGAAAAATTTAATAAGCAACATAAGATTATCCACCCAGCCTTTCCAGATAGCTCTAGATCTTCCTACTTAGTCCTGAGTATAATTCCTACCAGCACAACTTATCTTTGTCATTGAGGTTATCAGCCTCCTGCTTCCTTACGTATTTTCTGTCAGCTAAAACATCTAGAGAAACTTCCTAAGCATCTCCTTCTTTCAGGAAACAGATCACAGAGTTTCCATTCAATACTTCTCTGAGACAACTAACAGATGTTCTTCTAACGTTAACTGGGAGATCTCTACCTGCTAAGAACCTGGCCCCATTCCCCAGCTTCTCTGCTGCTGCCCCAAGCATCCATCTCTTTAAATGGCAGTTGTGGGGCGGTGCAGAGGGGAAGGTTGTAACATAACCTACACAGCAAAGGTCAAGGAATGGTGCTGGCCACCCAGCAGTCAAGGCTCCTTCACACCCGGTTTAAAAGATAATACTCATAAGCAATGGCAGCCTTATATAATGAAGAGTGCTGTATGACCCTAAAGTGACCTGCTGCAGTTGTCATTCCTGCTGCCAGATAAACTACTGTGGCAACATAATAACAGCAAAGAAAATGCATCAGTCTGTAAGGCTTGGCAAGCCGTTCTGGAGTGAGTCCAGGAATGACAAATGCATTTGCACAGCCAGATGTAGCAGCATGAAGTGACGAGGCTGTATGGACAAAGACATAACAAGCTTCAGGGAAGCGTCCATCACCAATACAGTTATAAATAGTTGTCATGTTGGGAGATGGAGCACACACGCTGAATACTGTCTGTATCTCCAGTTAAATAGCAACAAGGCAGCTTTGGAATAGATATGGATATGTAACTGGACAGGAGCAGCCCATAGGAGACTTTCCTCCATTACTGAGCTTGCTGCAAAAGCACTCTACATTGAAAAGTTCTGGTGCTCTCTGTGTGTGAATTTTATGCCTAATTATAGCCTTTATTGACTAGATGGCCGCATAACGTATTATGAGTACCCAGAAACAAGCAACAGCATCACTAACTTACTCTTGGACACAATTTATCCCACCATGCCCTACCACCAGTGGAGAAGCTAAAGGAACAGTGTCTCATCTAGATCATGAAAAGGAAACCCAGAAATAAACAGTTGTGGTGAGAGAGCAGAGAACACCTGCTGCAGCCCTGCACTGCATGGCCACAAACTCTTGCTGCAACTTGTGTTTGCAGAAAAGCTGAACATGCCTAAATATGCCTGAACGGGGAGGAGGATCAATGGTGTACTAGGCTGCACTAGTGAAAGTGTAGACAGCAGGTCAAGGGAAGTGCCTATTCTCCCTGTTTAGGACTTTTGGGATGACATCCAGAGTAATGTGCCCAGTTTGAGCTCCCCAGTGTACAAAAAGACACTGTCAAACTGAAGGAGGTCCAGTGGAAGTATCCTAAGATGGCCTGAGAACAGCAATACATGGATTAGAGACCGGTGTTTGTTCAGCCTACAGAAGAAACTTCTGTAGGTGTTTCAGCAGCACGTATCTATCTGCTACATTAACTACCAAATGGGTGGTGGTAAAAAAAAACCAAGCCAGATCCTTCTCAGAGACACTGGGAGAGGCTGAGAGGAAAGGAGCACAAGTCACAGCCAGGGAAATTCTGCTCAATTCTATCAAAATTTCACAATAAGAATGGTCTGGGACTGTTGCTGGTGCCCAGAGAAGCCAAATAGTCCTTGTGATTACAGGCTCAGTGCCACTTTCAGGTGAAAAAAGCAATTTCCACCTCCTTATGTGGGGAAGCATTGAACTGATCTGAACATTAGCCATCACTCTGTGAAGGGAGTTACCTTCAACCCACCAACTAATAAGATCTTGTTTCTGTGTGTGCCAGTGGCTCCATGCTGACCGGCTGCTCCACTTGCAGTGCTTGTAGAGGATCTCAGGCTGTGCTGGGAGCTGCACTTCTGGCTCAGGATGTGGGAGGATGTGGGTTGCTGGTGTGTGATGACAGGGAGAGAGGTATGAAATTTGATTTGGTGGTGCAAGTTCACATATTGCACTGAGAAGACAATTTGTAGGAGTGAAGAATACAATAGGTTTTAAAAGAGGGCTTTCTTTTTCTGTGTATATGCCTTTTCTCTCATGGAAGGAAAGAAACATACCCAGAAACTCACTGTTTCATGAGTCAGATTTTAAAATCTCATGGTTTTTTTTCAATCACATGCCATGGAGAAAGAGGAAGAAGAAAGTACATTTATGTTATTGTGAAAATCAGAAAACCTAAAGACTATTTTGAAAAGATTATAAAAAAGAGGGTTTTTTCAATGGTATTGTGGCCATCAAGAATACATAGTTTCTTTTGTGTAAACCATGGTATTCTCCAGAAATCAACTAACTGGGAATGAGAATAAATCTTTTGCACCCATAAGAGCTCTGGATTTTAGCACAATTTGGTGATAAATGCCTGTTCAGATCATAGACCTATGATGTGTTAGCATTATGCTTGAGCTTTCAGAAAGCAGAGATGAGGTTAAAGGTTTCAAGTCAATACACAGCAGCACAATGATATATAATAGCTACTGTGTATGACCATCAGGTTCTCTGCTAGCAGTGGTAAGAGGAAACAAAAAAAGAAAATAGAAGGAAGAGATTTTGAAGCAGAGTTACAGTTGTTTCACACTCCATATCTGAAGTAAGGAAAAAGAAATTATGCTCAAAAGAAAATATCCATAAAAAAGAAAGGAATCTTTGCCAGCTCTTAAGAATGGATGATGGATTCACTATTAGCTCAAATAAGCTCATTGCTATGAACATTGTTTGAGCCTTTCAGTCATTATCTCTATAGTCTGATATTTTCCAAAAATGAGAAAATCAGTGTGAATAGGTCACTGGATTTACCTGCAGGTATTCCATTAGGATAATATATGGAAAAATATGTCTAAATGAACTTCTGTCAAAGCTGATTAAAGAGCTTTTCCTGCCAAACAATCTGAAAGACTTAAAACATCTTTGAAGTATGAACTTTAGAGAATATTATGGAGGATGTGATGGGATTCAGAAACAAAAAACCCAACACCCCTAAATGTAAAAGATGTTTGAGAAGGAAATGGAAAAGACATGTTGGTAGCCAGCCCACAAATCTGTAAGCAAGGATGGGAAAAGGAAGGCTGGGCAGGACACAGAAGGAAGTATCATCTCCAGTTCAGTTGTGAAATGCTTCTGTATTTTGCTAACATCTCCTTCCTTCAGAAATTACTCTTCAGAATTCTCTTTGCCTGTTTTAAATCAGATCAGGAAATATGCCACTGGCGCAAACATATTCACAGACAAAGCCAAAACATTCTTTGGAAAGCTCAAGCAGATGAGGTAGATTATTAAAGTATGATGAAAGTATGATGAGTGCTGCCCTGCACAATGAAGGTGAGAAGTTCAGAAGAAAAAAAAATTAAAACTGAAAAATATTTTCAGACTGCTGAGAATAAATCACTTGACGGATGACTTCAGTTTTTTACTTGTCTCCTAAGGAAAGTTATCCCATCAAAGAGACCACCTGACATGGATTGTTCAAGACTTTATGCCATTACATCCTCAGGTCCTCATCCCCCCTTGCTTCACAGGGCATCAAAGCTCTAATTCCTGTGGACATGGGCCTATTACGTGTTTTGTCTACTTTGCATAATATAGGACCATAAAAGCTGCCTTCCATTTTGACAATCCTAACATCTACTAACACAGTGATCAGACTGCTCACTTTAGATGTGGACATCTAAATTCATTATCTCCACTCCAAATCAGATGAAGGATTCAAATAAATCCAAATTCTACTTTTCAGTTTTTGGAAGAATGTCACAGCTTGAAACACACAGCTCCAACAAACATGAATCCTATGAGGAGAACAAAAAGTTGTCTACCAAGAAACAAAAAAAAAGTCTATTCCTCCATCATCATTTTCAGATGATTATCTTGAAGGTCAAGATACTGATCTGTAACTTTTGAATTCCATTGAACTATGGTTGAATGCTATAGTTCCTATGATTCTTCATGGTGAGTCTGATTGCTGGTTATATTCATATTTCTATTCTATGCACATTGTGATGGTGCTACTTGAGTACTTTCATCTGCACTTTGAAATAACTTTGACATTAATTTTGTTCTTCTTTCTAATGTTTCATTTCTTTCGGAGATCCATGAAGTTATCCAACAATGAGTACATATGTCAAAGCCCAAGCTTTTATAGTTTTCCCCGTGGGAAACAACAGGCTTTTGAGTAGTTTAAGCACCCTCGTCAGTTCTTTTTATCACTTCTGTACTTAGCAGTGTAGACTCATGCTCTTCCAGGATTTCTTTTTCCCAGTGTGTACTACAAAAGAAAATTGTCTGCCTGTCAGATATTTTCCTCTCAGTTCCTTTGAAGAACAGTTCTCATAATTATTCCTTTTTGTTCAGTTCCTAAAGTCTGTTTCACTTCATATTCTACAAAAGAAGCACAGATCATCTTTTCTTCTTTTCCTGTCCTCAGTCGTCTTCATTAAAACTGTTCATAAGAAATGGAGAATCTAGGGTAGGACAGAATAACCAGGTGTTTCAAAAGTACATTTGTGCTTAGCTGTTCAGTTCACAGGGAGGAGAGAAATGGCATGAAGAAATCAATACCTTAGAAACACGTTGTGAAACTCATTTTAAAACATAGATAGATGGTGAATGTCTAATGGTGACAACACTTCAGGGTTTGGTGCAGGCCTGTTATTACAGTCTGACTAAGATTCAAGCTTCTTTCCATTTTTCCATCTCCTTCTCCTCTCATCAGGGATGACAGCTTCATCTTCCTACTCACTAAGCAGAAGCAAGGCACCATCCTTCCTCATCCCATCTCCCAGATTCCCTTATATCTTGGCTCTGTTTAAATCGTACTACTCCTTTCTCCACAGCTTTGCAAAGACTATCATGTTTTGCCTGAGACACTGCCAAAGTGTTTGTCCATGGGCCTATAACCTTATTGCTTGACTGTGGTCACTTCCATTTTTCCAGCTCTGTTGCCTCCAGCCTTTTCCCCACTTTGTCTATGCCAAATGTTTTTGCTACTTTCTACTTTGCCTTTTGCCTTTGTAACCGGCTCCACTTTGCTTTCTTTTTGCCATCTTACTACTTTAAACATAAACTTTCTTAAGGCCTTAAAGACTGCTACAAGGTTACAGCATAGATATTCTTTCATACAAAAATGACAATGCTAGTCAATGTTATTTTTCTAATAAACTCATCTGTAAATAATTTTAATGATCTGTGATGATTGATATGTGACATAATATGAAAATCCCTTTCAGAACCCAAGAAAGCTTCACCAGTACATTCTTCAGTTTCCTTCTTAAGTCTTTTCTTCTCCAGGTCTTTCAGTTAATCATAAATATTTTGGAGAGTGAACTAAGACCACCCTATAGCATGCAGAATCACATAGATAAAACTGCATCTCCCACCACAGAAAACAGAAAACAGGAGGCGGGCAGGAGAGAAAATAGGAAAGATAGGTTAGAAATGCTTTAAATCGGGTCTCAGGTAAACTGCATCCTGACCTGGCTCTACACCAAGCTGCATATATATGAGGAAACTCAGCATCATCCAGTTTTCCAAGCCAGAGAGACAAAGGGCTCTGCAGCCTCACAGGGACAATCCTGGTGCAGTGGGTGGGCAGCGAGAGCAGCACAACAGCCAGTGAGGTCAGCACAGCAGCCCCATGCTCCAGGCACCGAGCTTGGACACGCTGAGCTGACCTCAGACTGGCTTCTTGAAGTCCTCTGCAGGGAGCATGAGAGGCTTGAGAGACTGAGGGGACCATATGTGAGCCCAGCATTAGTTTCTCTGATTTTGTATCTAACTGCTCAAAGGTAATAGAAATGCTGTCTAGTTTCATGTTTACTCGTTGTTTTTATATAGGCTTTGAACTGTGGCAGAACTTAACACCTGGAACAGGAAGAGTTTACCTCTGCTGTTTGATTTTCTCTTATGAACGTTTTTGTTCAGGTTTCCTGAACCTGCTAAATAAAGAGATCTTCAGACAACATCCATCAGCTTGCTTCAACTGACATCATTTTGAAAGGGCAAAGAATTATGCAGGCTTACACGGGAGGGTGACAGAACCCAAAAGACTTTTCTTAAAACTTTACATGCAGCTCTGACTAGAAACCTCCTGTCCTGAAAACAGCAAGAAAGACTTTAAAGGTTTAGTCATGATGATATAGGGCCCAACAGATAGAAGGGGATGCAAAGCAAAAGACTCCATGCCATATAACAGGACTCACAAGTGAGGTAAACTTCAAAAAATGAGGTGAGACAGCAAACAGTTTTGTTTTCTCTAGCTTTTTTTTTTTTTCCTGCTTGTAAGCGCAAGTGACCTTTGCTTTGAGGAAAGAAAGGCAAGCATGCCACAGTCATCCTGACAGATGTTTGTACCATCACTTAGAGCTCAGTCCTACAGTGCTGGTCTGGCATCTGGCACAGATGACAGGGGAAGGCATTTTAAGCAAGGGGTGGGACAAGAGCCTTTTCAACTGATAAATAAGTTTGTGAAAATAAACTAGTTAATATTAACAAGCTTTAGAGATGCTAAAATATCAAAAAAGCAAAAAATTTCAACCTCATTCTCAGTTTCCTTTACTGGGTCCCCTCTGCCTTTCTTCATCCTGATGTTCCTCTAGCCCAGCAGAACTGGAGGAAGTTTCCTGTAACTCACCACTATCTTCAGCTCTGAGATCTGACTAAAGAAAGCAAATCCATTTTTTCCTTCCTTTCAACAAACTGTGACTCTTCACAGATGCCTGCTGTCTCATCGGTGTCCTCCAAGAGGCGGTTTCTTCTGTAATTCCCTTGTCAGCTAACTTGCTGTGTGGTACCTTGAATATACTGTCACACCCTCTGCAAGGAGGAGAGGCCCACAAACTCTCCTACACTCCCTCTGGAGCAATCTCATACAGCCACCTATCTTTCCAGAATTCCTTGCTGTAACTGCCTGCCTGGAGTGTATAGCCCCAAATCTCTTTGGTTAGAGGGGTATATAAGCACAGCATGGCAGAGGTTGGAACCTGCATTAAAGAGGTCACATTTTTTTCTGAGGCAAGGGAATACTCATTCAGTCAGCTCAAAAATACTCTGTGACTGAATAAAATCTGACGGAACTGAAGAAGAGATTAGAGGACCAAATCCCAGGCAAGGAAAAACAAGCAGTTGTGATGGTTAATAGACACAAGGACAGCTCATAGGAAAAGAATAATGAGACATGGAGCATGATGTAACAGAAACAGGCCAGATGGCGGTACAGCTGTGGGGAAACTCAGCTAGCTCTGAAATGAGTCTTCAGTTATTCAGACTCCTGACTGCAGATCCGAGCCACTGACTGCAAAACAAGCTCTGGTTGTCTCTAGCAAGTGGCAGTTTGTTAACAATTACCCAATTGAAAGCAAAAGGGAGCAGGTGATAATAAGAAATCTGCTATGGCACGTCTAATGAAGAGCCATTCAAGAATGTCCATGACCTCTCTTTCTTTCTATGACATAGATTTAGAGATACTTTAGAAAGTAGAAATATAACTTACCGTAAATAACTCAACAGCTAGTAACTTTGCTTGGTACTGGATTATCCAGTTGACATCAGTTCCAGGAAATCTTTTGAAGTCATGCAATACCTACATGGATGATTCAGTATGAAAACAGGAAAATGAATCCATAAATAGTTTGAAAAATATAGTAGTATGGAATTTCTGTGATATCTGTGAATGCTTGCAGTCTACCAGTGATAAAAGCCACAAAGGAAAAACTTGACACTAGTCTAGGTCAATTCTCATGTGAATCAGAATAATTCTTCAGAAACATCAATGCTCTCAAATTATTAACTTTCATGCTAGAATTTAGCAACTACCAGCTACCCAATATACAGCATGGTGCTGTTCTTACAGTAACAAGAGTTAAATGGAGCAATGTTTCAGTTTTAGAACAGTGTGCTGAATGTATGTCCCAGAAGTCCTTTCTGGGGAAGTGGACTGCAGAACCAAATGCCAATTTCCAAAGGAGTGAAAAATGAGAAATAGCAATGATTTCAAGAGACTTTGCATACAAGTTCCTAGAAACTGTGCAAACTCTTCAATTACCTGAAAGGAGGTTGTAGTGAGGTGGGGGTCAGTCTCCTGAGTAACAAGCGATAGGACAAGAGAATGGCTTTGAGATGTGCCAGGGGAGGTTTAGACTGGGTATTAGGAAAAGATTCTTCACTAAAAGGGCTGTCAAGGATTTGAACAGGCTGCCCAGAGAAGTGCTTGAGTCCTCATCACTGGGGGTGTTTATAAGACATGTAGATGAGACACTTGGTGACACGGATTAGTGGTGAACTTGGCAGTGCTGGGTTAATGGTTGGACTCAATAATCTGAGAGATCTTTTCCAAATGAAATGATTCTATGATCCTATGATTCTATTATTTAACTCATCCTCTGGGATTTAAAGAAAAAACCTGCAGCTGATATAAAAATATACAGAATATTGCTGTTTCCGCCTCTGGTACTGGAGAAGGACTTCATGCACAAGAAAGGCAGAGTTCAGTGCCAGAATATTCAGAGATATTTAATATTCATCAACAAACACCAGCTGAGTGGTATCCCTAAGTAGTGCCATTAGTCTGCAATTCGTTGACATTCTCCCATGTAGCTGAAATGGTTTTCAGTGGATCATGACAAGTGTCACTGACAAGCACTTACCCTTGAAATATTCATGGCTGAATGTCATTCAGATGGGAGGTCAGCTGTCCACCACTGTATGAGCAGCGCTCAGGAATGCAGAAAGAATGCAGTGGTTTTCCCCACCTGATTAAACCCTCCCATATGTGGCATTTATTTTTGCTCTTTTTGCCTCACAGCCTACTGAAACATCACAGGACATTTATGTGTCCCAAAAGCAGATTGCTTTATTATTTGCACTGCTTCATCATCACGCTCCTTATCTACACAGAAAAGGAACTGCTGCTCTTTTTCATTGAGAAGCATCAGCTGTTTGTTATTGACTCTGTTATACATAATTTTAAAACTTCTGGAATTATTTACTTGCTATCAGTTCTTCCTCTCCAATATCATCCTTCACTGAAATTTCTGATTGTAATACACACCGTTCAGATGTAGGAATGAACGATGTCTTACAAGAAGGATTAGCCATGTGATACGAGCTGTGCTTTTTTCTGGTATTTCACTTCTGGAGAACTCATTCTGTCCTTCAGGTAACCTGTGAGCCCTGTAAAATATTTCACCAATAATAAACTGGTTTTTTACCAAAAAAAAAAAAAAAAAAAAAAAAGAAAAAAAAAAAAAAATTAACTGAGTATGGTATAAGAATGGATGAAGTGAATATCTACCATAGCTTTTTGTCATCTTCTTGGGAGCTAACGAACTGTCTTCTCTGATGCTATGTGCAATACCATCCCAAGTATCCCAAGCAAGAGCAATCTGACTTTACCATGAGAGGTTATTCTACAGTATGAGAGCTACAGCCAGGAACATCTGACATGGTGCATTTCTCTCTTCATAATTCCATGTTCTCTTTTCCAGCTTTTACTCTTAAAGGAAGCCACCACCAAGGAAAAAGGGAACCCTTACTTTTTAAAAGTAATGGTATGAGCTTGTGTTGTGCTCCCTTGAAACAACACTGACCAGTTATATCAGTTACATTAAACAGATTTCTGTCAGACTTCTAAGCAAGGAGAAAAAAAACCCAAAATATTAGGGGAGCAAAGGATAGATATGGGAAGAAAATAATAGGAAATATTTAAAGGAAGACTGAAGTTCCCAGGTAACATACTGCTGGGATCACAAGAGCATGGCATGGTTATTCAGAGAGCTGAACCAGTTCACTGAGACACTCTCCATTATTTTTATACTGATTAGAGCCAACTGAAGGGTATAAAAGAGATTACAAGGCGTGGCTGCATACAATATATGAGAACAAAAATGAGGAAGTCAGGTCTAGTCCCATCTTTGTAATTCAGCCTGAATTAGACAAAAACTCCACTGTGAACCTAGAAACCATTCAGAAAGAGAATATTCATGTCTCTTTCTAGTCATAAATCATAGTGCTCATTTTTAAAAGTTCTCTATAAGCCTCGGCTTGGCATGACTATAAACTATTTAGATTACGCAAGCTTAGACTTTGCCTCAAAATGAGCAAGCAAAAAGAAGAAACATATATCAAAACCTCATTCCCCACTTCTAAACTCAATTTGGTCAATAGAACCAGCCATAAATCCAGCAAATGTTCTTGACTTGTTCTTTTTCATTACACTTTATCGCCCGTAAAGTCTGGGTTATCAGCTGACACACACACACACACATACTAATAAAGAGGATAAACTTTTACAGCCACTAGAATGTGAATTAGGAATGTTATGCTTGATTTAGATTTTGATGCAGAAGAAATAGATTTTACATCTGCATTACTGGTTCAACGCTGTTGCTTTGCAGATAGGTTGGCATTTTTCACTTCAGGAAGAAGAAAGTTACTGCCACACTGCAGTTTCAGTCCACTAATTTTCTATTGCAAGGGGACACTTTGACACCCACTGTTCAATAGTATCACCCCCTTTCACCATAAATCATCTCTCTCATTCCCCTTGTGGGAGTCTTTGCTGCTTACAAAATCTCTACAATCTTTTTCTCTAACCTCCATGAATTTCTGTTCTATCCAACTGTTCACTGTTTACAAAAACTCCTCTCCTGAGGATAAATACTTCATAATCTGCAGCTCTCTTAGAAACCTAGAAGAAAAAGGAATACTAGGCATGCTTTCCTGGACAGACTCTGATCTCCACACATATCATCTTTTGAAAAAATAAATAAAATCAAGTCCAAACAAATTATCTACTTTATTGAGAGAATAACCTTCATTTCAATATAAGGTCCAAAAGAAGATAACTGATTGTGTTGAAGATCTAGGTCCTTCAGGATATGAAATCCTGAAGAACTTCTTAACAGGTGTAAGAAGTAACTCTAGCTGATCTACAGGACCATGGAGGGCAGTGAGGAATTTTACCTTTAGTTAACGAGTGGAGAGATATACTGCCAGTTTTAGCTATGGCCTGCAGTCTTAGTCTCTATCTTAGTCCCTTTTATGAATGTATTGTCACATAGACTTCTCATGAAATAATTCCACTGATGAGGCTTTGTCTTATAATGTCACTGAAAAAATTGTGTTCTTACACAGAAACTCTCATCAGAGCTATCCCATGGAAAGATTCATACCTGCATATGGTTCTCAGTGTACACAATAACCACACTATTATCTACAATTAAAAAGAGATACCACTCCTATGACTTCTAAATTACAGCTGAAACACAGTTTGTGGTGGAATAAAGGACAGGCATCTTGCACCGAGCAGCAAGCAGTAGCAAGAATTTTTAGCTATTTTCAAGACCAGAAAAAGCAACTTTCTGTCTTCTTACAATTAAAGCCTGTCTCACTGAGCCAGTGGCCTTTGTGGAATTGTCTCCTGTCCTACTTCCTTACTCTACGGGATGTCACCTTTGTGGATGAATAAGGTTGATTATCTTTCCTCAATGGAGAATTATTTTTAATTTTTTTTTTAAGGAACCCTATTAATCAGTCCATGCAGACTGACGGCAGCTGAAACAGACCCAGGAGTCAGATCCTACACTCATTATTAAGGATTCCTTTCAGGACAGGAAACCAGCTCATTACCCTTCCTTTGTTAATTCACTTTCCTGGGTGGTGAACTGAGCTAAATGGCAGGTGCTGGTATATGTAGTGGAAGTGTGCATAGGAACAGGAAAAGTGGATGAAAGCTGCTAAAATAAAGGAGAAATTAAAAGAAGTAGCAGCGCCATGAGGACAGGAAAGAATTAAGCAGCAGATTTAGGGTGACAGGAATGATGATGCTGTAAGAATAGAGGAAACAACATGCAGTTCAGCATTCATAAGTTATGCTTAACCATAAACTGAGAATTGAAACAGCCATCATTAAAAGGCCTATGAGGTGAGGCATTTCCTATGGGATATAAGGCAACAAAGCAGGAAAATAAGTGGCAACCATTTTATAATATTTTTCACCATTTCAAGTCAAATGGTGGGGTGGGTTTTTTTTGGTTTTGGGGGTTTTTTTTGTATTTTCCAGATGCCGGGTTTTTTTGAGAGCTTCCTTGGTATATGGGGAGATAGATTATCTGTGTATAAAGTCCATGTAACAGTGACTTACTGAATGTGTCTGATACAAAATCCATTTTGGAACCTGTTTTATATATTGAGACACACTAGAAACGTCTTTATTCTGCTCAAAATGCCTCCTTGAGCTTAGTGGAATACGAGGCCTTCTGGGTGAACAAACAGCTGCTGTGATGTGAAAATTCTGTGCGTTTCCTACGAATTTTGGGAACAGTAAGGACAGACTTTCAAGCCACGACTCCGCTTTCCCGGCGAAACGTGAAGATCAGATTTTCCGCTCCCGGGGCGGGGGAGGGAGCCAGGTGTCGTCGGACGGCGCTGGGGGGCAGGACGAGGGGGGCACCTCACACGTGCTCGGCGAGCAGCCGCGGAGGGCGGAAGGTGCCGGCGGCCGGAGCCAAACAGAGAACAGTCGGCGCCGCACAGAGCCCGATTTAATCGCCCCGAGGCGCCGCCGGCCCGGCCCCGCCGACGTGACCGGCGCGGCGCGGTGCGGCCCCGCTACGTGCGGCCCCGATCGCCGCTTCCCGGGGCCGCCGCGTCGCCCCCGCGGCTACGTGAGCGCCGGCAGCGCCCGCGGCGGGGGAGGCTGAGCCGGCCCGGCCGCTCCGGCCGACCCCGCGCACGCAGCGGCGGAGCCGCGGCACGGCGCAGCGCCGGGAGGCGCGCATGGCGCAGAGAGCAACGCTGGCCTGCGGAAGCTGAAGTCACAGAACTGGAATCAGTCCCAAGTCCGTACATTTCAGGGATGAAGAATCACAGTTTATGCTAGAGACTGAGGATTCATCAATTTGGAAGTGACTGAGAAGGAGGGATCCGGACTCTTGGATGCCTTGATTGCAGCTGTGAGAAAAAGGATACTGCGTCCAGTTCTGGACTCCTCAGGATAAGAGACCCAGAGAGGGTCCAGTGGAGTGCTGCATAGATGATCAAAAGTCTGGAGCATGTCTCTCATGAGGAGAGACTGGAAGCTGGGCCTATTTAGTCTAGAGAACAGAAGACTAAGAAGGGATCATTTAAGTGCATATAAATATCTCAAAAACACGTGCCAAAAGGATGGTGCCACACTCTTTTTGGTGGTGCCCAGCAATGGCCATAAACGAAAACACAGGACATTCCATCTCAACACAGGGAAGAATTTCTTTACCTTGAGAGTGTCAGAGCACTGGAATAGGCTGCCCAGGGAGGTTGTGGATTCTCCCTCTCTGGAGACACTCAAAATCCACCTGGACACATTCATGTGTGACCTGCTCTAGGTGACCCTGCCTTGGTAGGGTCATTGGACTAGATAATCTCCAGAGATCACTTCAAACCCTAACAATTCTGATTCTGTGAAACCTGATCCTAGGTGCTCCTAGTGTGAAATGCCACAGCGCAAGTGTGAATGTTCAGTATTCAGCTGAGATGCTACGTGCAGCTCTGGTTCAGTCAGTGATTCTGGTCACTCACACTCAAATATAGGTGAACTGGGATTTGCATACCTGCAGAGAAGACTTAAAAGCAAGATGAGGATGACGGAAGCTTTTGTAAAACAAAAGGAGAGGGAAGAAAACTGTATACTTAGCTAGCTGGAGCTCTATCAGTTCATTACAAGTTTTATATATATGTGTATTTGCAGTGGCAGGAGAACTGGACTTGAGCAGGGTTCATTTCCAATCTTCTGATAGATGGGCCAGTAGTGTCTAGATACCTCAGTGATAAATCATGCAAATAAGTAAATACACAAACAGTAATGACATTCCTAATGTACTTATGTAGGGGCCTCCAACAGCTGTGCAAATGTGAATGCCAGACACATATCTATCACTCAGCAAAAAGCTAAGCAGGAATTATTGCCTTCATGTTGAGCTGGGAACACTAATGTATAGAGAGGCTGAGTATCTGTATGAGTCTATTCCACAGGTTTTCTTGTCAGTAACCAGAAAGCTTCACTGGGCTGAACTAGCAATTCACAGAAGATCTGAAGTGCAAATGCCCATGTGAAAAGCTTCCCTAGAGCAACAAGAAAGGGGTCTATACCTGCCTGCTGAAAGGACCATCCACTGCTAAGGTGGGATGAGGGCCCTGGCAGTTTCTCGGGAGTGGCCTATGTTGTACTGTAACACTGTATTCTTTATATCCCTGGGATAATAGAAAATAATCAGAAGCTTCTCTGTCAATTAAAGCAGCCTTGAAGTGGCTCTATATTTTGCTTGGGCACATCACAACAATGGAACAGTGTTTCCCCTGAGTGAAAGAACCATGTAACTGGAAAAAAAAAAAGAGTAAGAGACAGAACTGAAAGAAACCACAGTAACCCTAAATTCTCTTCTACCACAGTAAATGCAAGTCTTCATTTACATTCAACCAGCAACAAAAATTGCTTTGCATTAGCCATCCTTTACTGGCCCATACTTCCCAGATACTTGTCCATGCTCTCAGCACAAGCCTGTAACTACAGGCAATCTAGTGAAAAAGCACGCACTTTCCTTTGCTAAACTTGGCCCATGAAGAAAACACAAAACTAACCCAACCAACTAGCAAAACTCAGCAACAGGCTTTTAAGGATTCATCAAAGAAAGTGTTGGTCTACCTTTGTAGGCAAAGACCAGCTCTCAAAATACACATCTGCAGTAGGGAAAAAGAAGTCTCTCCCTGGTCTCACGCAGCCCTTCATGTCCCACACCCTAACCCAGTGGTCTCAGGCAAAGCTAAAACACAAATCTTTTCATCTAGAAACCATCATTCTCCCATTATACCTGAATTCTGGGCTGAAAAAAAAATGTAGAGAGCAAATAATGCATCAGTCTAAAATAGGTTCTTTGCTGTTTTCACTTTCCCCCCACAGGTTATATTTCTGTTCCTTAAATATCCAGCTTCTTCCCTGAAGCATTAGAGGGGCCCAGCAGAGCCCCAGCACTTCAACTTTCGAGCACTTCTGATACCCACAGCACTCCACTTAGTGGGAAGCTGGACCAGAACTTCCTCCATGATGCTGAGTAAACCTTGGGAGTATATCCCAGTTCTTTCATTGGTTTGCTACAGGGTTTGTACAAGTGAATTCTTTTTTGTCAGTTTTCTCCACTGGAAAAATAATGGTTTGTTTTCATCTCATGATGTTTGGGTGTCTCCTGAGTCATGAAAGGCTGTCACTCAACCAGAGAGAAGACATTTCCCACGGAACAGCATCTGTTTATGTAAGTTTTATTGCCTAAGTTTTATTGTAGGTGAGTTATTGGACAGCTTCAGCTCATAATTTTTAATCCTATCTATTTAAGTTTCTGCAAACAAATCTCCACATTTCCTTTGCCTGGGAAATTAAATGATTTTTTTTTTAAATGGCTTTAAGCAACCTGTTTTCCTACAGCAGACATTTTTCCTTGATGTGAGGCATTCTTTATGACACAGCACATATAGCAGAAAACAATTCTGGGCTGGACTCTGTAGCATTGCTGTTGAGTCACACCATTGCTAGCAGTCACCAAGTGAAATGGCTGTGGAAACCTTTTCCTGGACCAGTATAAATTATGCCAAATGCAAAGCACTGGAGCATTGTATATTGTATTCTTTTTCACATGTTCCAGGTTTCACATTTTAGCACAAACATATAATTTCCCCACATTTCTAGGTTTTAGTTCATATTTGTATTTAGGACTGCGTCAAACAATTCTATCAACTTATGTGAGGCCAAAGCTTGTCCTAAATAACTATGAATGACAGGTAGGAAAACCTATTTATTTCGAATTTATGAATGTTGGATAAAGCTATAAAACTGCTGTACCATGGAAAGGTTAATATTGTAGTGAATCAGCAATCTTCTACCACAGCTGGTGTCATATAACTCCCTGAAAAGGGAAAAATGTCTAAGTGAGTCATTGCCATTAATAGTCTTCCATTTTAAAAGGACTGAAGAACTGTCTTAGAAGAAATGTATGACTGTCCTTGCACCCAGTGGTCTGTAAGAGCTGGAGAAGTGTCATGGAAAAGTCCCAGAAAAAAAGAAGGAACAAAGAGCAGGAAGTGGCTTTTTAAAACAAGGATGTTAAGAGTTCAAGGAACACAAAGGAGCACACTTTGACCAAGGGAAGTGTTTTGACCATTGTACTACGAGAAGGAAAATGTAGCAAGTTCTAAGAGAAGGAGATGGGGTTTGGAGTATACACAGAAAGTGTTAGTCCCCTTTTGGAGGGAAGAGGCTGGAGAGAAAAACGTGAAGCTGAGCAGATTCTTCATGTCACAAAGGAAGCACATGTGTGAAAAAGATGAGGCACAGGAATATGTCACTTATAGACAGATGTAGGAACTCAGAACATCTGCAGTGAAATATTTCACTGAAACTAAAAGGCATGTGTTTCCCTCATTGGTGGAACTGTGTTTTTTACCCAAGAAATCTGAAAAGCTGTGGATCTTTGGTTTGCAGTTGTTTCAATTTCAGGATCTTGCTTTTTTCTGTCTTCCAGTTTCTTACATATTCAGTCTCACTGTATTAGGATGACTGTGCTAAATTATCTGGTCTTGGCCATTGGTCCCATTCCAAAGTACTCTCCAGGCAGAGAGGGCCAAGCTGCAGTCATCACAATTTATCTGTTCATGACCACCTACTGAGGCTGCATCCCCCTACAGAAAGCAGAATAAGTTCTGGGCTGTGATAGAAACCTAGAAAACAAGGTAAAATGGTAATAGGGAAAGGAGCATCTTCATGTTAGCCTTTGAGACGATGATTTCCAGTTGTGAGTTTGCATTGAAGCAGAACAGAACACAATGTTTGAATGTGGTTCTTCAGTATGGACATGGGGCTGAAGTGACCATAGCTACACCCTTTAGCAGTGGAAACTTCTGTTTTCTCTTCCCTTTGTGAGGAAAACGGAGCAAGCAGTGGGGGGGAATGGCCCTGCTTTAGCTCCCCTGTGCAACCCTCAAGCCCCAGTGCTGGCTTGCCAAGCATCGTCTCAAGTTTTCAGTGCTGATACACTGAGGACTGGCAGGCAGTTCAGCACCCTGCTCTCTAAGCAGTGGCAATGGGAAGGAAGAAGAGGCACTACTGGTTAGTTAATTGCTTTTTATGGACTGGCAGGGCTGTATCCTTTTTTAGTGGTCAGAGGGATAAGACCATCTCAAAGTTTTAGGGGAAAGATGGTATCAGAGACTTATGGGTGGGGAATAACAAAGCAACAAAACAGTGGTGCAGCTGCCCTTGGTTTTTCATTATCTCCACACTGGCATTAGATGCAAAGAGAAGCCATGAGAACTGAGCCATCAAATAAAAATGCTCACTGATGTAAATTAAAGCACATTTAATTACAGGTGAAATTTGTGCTTTTTAACTGTCCAGAGAGTACTGTTATTGATGTCTAAGCACTTGTTGTGTAAGAGTAATAATGTCCCAATATGTTTGATTAAAGAAGGAATGTTTGCCAGTAACGACACTAAAACTGAAGCCAAAAGTTTTAAAAGAACACACAATGCTTTCAGATATGAGGGCCATGTTAAAGTGTGACCTAAAATTGGCAACAGCTATTTCTTAAGGACCCTGTTTCTTGGTGACATTACCCCTTAACTCAGTGTCCTGCTGTTGACTCCTTCACACTATCTGAAGAGGGAGAAGCTTACATGCTTCTCTTTTCAGCTATGAAATATAAACATTTTTATGAAGGCAGTAATTGTGGTTAACATGCTACATGCTTGAAAATACATTAGAAGTCTCATGACTTAGCTGGAAGTAGCTGACAGGAAGCAGAAGAAAATGGGAGCTCCCCCAAGGCATTAAATATCTATCTCTGTACCAAAGGTATGTTTCTGTATACAAGTTATTCAGGCATGAGGTCTCAGGAGAAAAAGTCAAGTGATGCCTCTTCACAGTTCAGCAGAAAAACTAATAGTAAGTAGTAATCCAGTAATAAGGACCTGTTGGGGGTTAGATTTGGTTTTTTTTTTCTCTTCTCACAGAATTTTTTCCCATAAGTTTCCAAAAGCGTTGATGACTACTTAGTCAGAACAAAAAGAGTGCTTGAGGGATATAGCAGCACGAGGCTACACCTATTGTTTATGAGTCCCTGGGAGTGTCCCTCAGAGGGGAGAGATGATGAGCTTTGGGAAAGGCAAAAAAGACAGATCTGGGGGAGGGGGAGGCACTCTTGCTCTCAGCGCCGAGGAGGACGGTCAGGCTGCCCTCTGCCTCTGCCTCGTCCTGGGAAATCTATCGTCATCTGCTGTGTACCCGGGAATCCTGAGCTCGCTTTCTCCAGCCTCTCCCCCCACCGCCGCTGCTTCTTCGGACCTTTGAGGCTCTCCTGCTACTCTGTAGCCCTGCACTGCCCAGCCCTGCCGGGACACCCCTGCTGTTCCAGCTGCCAGCGCAGACCTCATCTCATCCACCAGCCCGGGACTTTTCCTTCCTTCCAGTTCGGCCTCTCGGAGTCCTGCAGGGGCACCCAGATCAAACTGCTCTGGGCTTTTTTGTAAAAGAAAGCCCTCAAGGTTCTTGATTCTGTTTATTATTGATGCTGTAGTTGTTGTTTGTTTGTCGTTTTGTCATATATACTAGTAAAGAACTGTTATTCCTACCCCCATACCTCTGCCTGAAAGCTCCTTTAATTTTCCTTTTAATTGGAATAATTTGGAGGGAGGGGATTTGAATTCTCCATCTCTAGGGAGGTCCTGCCCCTTCCTAGCAGATATCTGTCTTTCAAACCAAGACAGGACCTCACCTGAGAGATGAGGAAACAGCCTAATTTAGAGAAGGGACAAGCTGTGCCTTCCGTCTCTTAGGTGTGTGTCTTAATCAATTGGCAATAGGTGATTCTAGGATTGGAGTTTCTTCTGTAGCAACTTCTGTTGTGAATCAGAGAGTAAATTTGGCACTGAGAAAGGCATAAGGAGTCTGGCCTTAGAGCTAGCTGTCAAGAGTGGTCTTCTAGGAAGTCTGAGACTCGTGACACTCTGGCCTTCTGGACTCTGGATGTAATCTTGCACAAAGCTCTCATAAGCCAGGTGAGTACTTTGGCTACCATGCCTAGACTTACCAGATCCAGCTGGAACACACTTGTCCTGTCCTGTTAATATTGCAATATTGCAACAGGGGATTTGGTTCATCTGCACCTGCATCCTAATGGTCTGTTTTCCCTCTGACCTAGTTACTTGACCTAAAACTTTGATTGTCTAGGTCAAGCTCAGATGCATGCAAAACTCGAAAATGTAAGCATTCTATTAAAATAAAAAAACCAAAAACACACAACCAAAAACAACAAAAAACCAAATCTTGCTTTCTAGAAAGCTGAAAGTTCACGGTTTCATTTACCTTCCAGACTTCAGAAATTTTAATGGCGTTTTAATGGAAAATGATTTCTTTACAGTTGTAGTGCTGTTGTGGACAACTGTAACAGCAATGCTAAGAGTGGTATGAATGCGAATGGAGTGTGGAAATTCTGAAAGAGACTCAGCCACCACACTCCCAGCTACCATCTTCCTAGGGTGAGTCAGGAGCACCCCAGGATCTCTGTGTCATTATTGCAGTGAATTAAGCTTGCTAGTCCTAGGACTCTGATCCAGGCATGTCTGCATGCACCCATTTTTCAGTCATCTTGGGTACACTCATGTCCTCCTTTGCCTTAGGAAAACATTCTGGCCTACTTTGGCCAGAAAATTTGTGCATGCATTTTCTATGCTGTCCCTCAGAATTCCAAAAGCAGGAGTTTAGGTGCTTGACTGTAGAGAATCTAAAAGAAGACAACTCTAACAATCCCACAGATGACTAAGGACTGTCTTAATGCAAGTATTACATAAATGAATAACGTCTTCAGTCCTAACTCTTTGTCATGCACAACAACCAGTAGATGGAGCTTACTTACCAGCACTGGAAGAACCAAAAAGTCTCAGTTCCAGTATTTTTTGGGTGGTAAATAGCAGCAAGTCACCCCGCTGATAAATGTATTGTACTGTACCTTACAGTGCACATCTTAATGTACAGCAGTGGCCTTGGTTGTGTCATTTTGTCAGTCCTTGAGTTGAAGAGATAACCCCTTGTGTCATGGATCTCAAGGTCCCCAATACAACTGAAAAAAGAATTACTAGATTCATGTACCTTAAAATGCCCTTATTTACACACTCAACAAAAAAATCTGTAAGAAATCCTTCCTTCATTTTCTGCCTTAAAACTTGCTGACTGCAAAGCAGAACCTCAGACTTAGGAATTCAGCAGCACAGATTCTCCTATTACCTAGAGTTCACAGATATAAATCCTTTCCATCTGGAGTGGTCTCACAATATAATTTTTATGACTGTGGCTTGCCCGTTCCAGAGTGCTGTTTCCCTTGAATTGATAGACAGTGCTTTGGAGTGAGGGCAAAACCAAGCCCTGTGGCCGAGGAAGCCTCCATCCAGGGAACATGTGTGCTGGCCCTGCAGGGCAGGGCAGGGCAGGGCAGGACAGCACAGAGCATTCCCAGGAGGAGCACCCTTATAGGCTGCTTCAAAAGTTTGGGGGCTAACCTGTGCCTTAGATCCTGCCCTGCATCTCTGCTCTTAAACCAGACCAAAATGACCCAGCACCTCCTGTTGCTCTAGAACAGCAACCCCAAACCTTGTGTGGTATATTTTTCAGCAGCAGCCAGTGGTGAAGACAGCAGTGTAAGAAAACTAACAGGCAGGGCCCTTCACTCTTAGAGTTCATGGCCTCCTTATATGAACTTTATCAGTCATTTAGATGCAGCATCCACATGTGTTTATTTCTAAACCAGAAGCTGACTCATAGCTCATCTGTCTCAAAATACAGTAAGATAACAATATGCTTTTTGGATCACAACCTTTTTTTTAACAAAAGGTTAAGTCACTTTAACTAGGGATTTTGTGTATGTGTGTGTGTGAAATCTATAAATGAACTAAGACACCTGAGCATTTGTGTGAAAAAATTTAAAAGTGATTTTTCCCTCTTATTATAATTTTCTGGCTTTCAGAAAACATTTTATTTCTAAATTTTCTAATTACATTTCAAAAAGGAACTCGTATAAGAAAATATATTTAAAAAAGAAAAGGCAAAAAAATTAGAACGTTTCAACAATCTCATCTAAGAACACTGCCGATTTTACTTGGGCATTTTCTGCCTTGAAATCTGTTTTGGCATTATCACACAGAGGTGAGTAATCTGCTGAGAGTACTTCCTGCTCCGAGGGTCCTTCTGGGCTATGAAGAACTGGTTTAGGATTGACACACTGGCTTTTCTCACAGCTCCAGCATCCAGGGAAGATGAGAAGCCCAGCCAGCAGTTGCTAAGCTCAGGGTAGTCTCAGCTTCACAGCACCTTAAGAAGGGCAACAAAAATGACCCCAGCCCTGGGGAGGCTCCAGCTCACACTAAGTATTGTTGTGGCCCCTGCAGGGCTCCAGAGTGTGGCCCCAAAGGTAATCAGACAGTTTTGCTCCTGTGCCTGCAATCATTTACCTCCTGCCTGCAGTGCACAAACTGAGTAACAGTGTAAAACCCTTTAGGTTCCTCTTCAGCACTAGGCTATAGAAGGCAAATTTCTTCCAAAAAACCTTTTTTTTTTCACAGTGAAAACTGGATATAAAAAATAAATCAAAACCGGTACTGCTGGCTTTTAAAGGTTCTATTGTAAGTCACAGCCACCAGTCAAGGAATTACACAGTAAACATTTTCAAGTTTCCAGCTCTCATAGTTATGAAAACTCCAGAACAAGAAGCCCAGAAGCCAGATAACAATTTGAAATTATTTAAGGCTCTTAAAAAGAAAAATCGTATGAGTTTTAAGCCAATCGTGATGCTAGAATCTGTCGTGATTTTTGAGTATTTAGCACAGGTGGGGAACATCACTAGTTTTGTAGCACTAAAAGTGCAGTCCTGAATAAGAGTGGGGCACGAGCAGCCTCATAGGAGCAGCCAGGACAATGAAGGACAGCACAGACAGCAGAGGTTCCAACACACTATGGATTTTGCAGCCTCTGTGACAGGTTAGGCACTAACAGAGGATTTTGAGAGTGTCAGCATCACGTTCACCTCATAGCAACAGCTCATCCATGGAGAACTTCATCTTTGCTCCCTTGACGTTCTTTGGCTGGCTCGTTGGTATCCAAGCAAATTTGCTTGATGTATTAAAAAGCGTACTGCTTTGCTTGACTGATGTATCAACTACAAAAAGCCCTTTTAATGACTTTCAAACATGGTGCCTCGCTTTCTAAAATAAAACAGTTTCTAAAGTTTTGGTTAGAGACAGTTTAAAACTTTTAACTTATGAGTATCAAACCAGAAATTCCTGAGGACTAGAAGTGTGGTCTTAGAAATCAGTCACTTTCTACCTTACATATAGGTATTCCCTACGCCGTGCTTTGTCACATGAGGAAGGAGATGATCCTAGCATTTCAAAAACTGTTGCAATTTTTCTTTGATTGAGGTGTAGATACTTTCTTGGAAAAGTAGTATTTTTGGAAAATTGTGCCAAAAGGAGCTGGCACTCTCTTCCATCTTTATTAATGGCCATACATAAATTACAGATGGTGTTTCTGTAGCTTCCCTTCAGAGATACTTTTCACTGTGGCGGACAGGAGTTGCTGAAGTTTAGATGGGAAAAAAGATAATGGTATTGAAGTGATTTTGGCTTGATGTGGTATCTCTAGATCAGGTTTTAAAATCTGTGCCTGAGGTTCTTCAGTAACCTGAAGAGGATGAGAGATTTCAGAAGCGGATGCTTTGTCCTCTTAGTTAGCATGAGTTAGTGAGAAGCCTCATTGCAGAGAATGCTCTGAAGCTGGAATCGTTACTCTGAGCATTAAAATCTGTTGAGAACTTTCCTCTGCCAGCAGAGGTCATGCCAATATTTCCTTGCATGTGGAAATTCTCTTTGCTGTTCATTTGCTAATTCTCTAGCATCAGAACATATGTAGTGCTGGGATCCATCTCAAAAAAAGCATTAATTTCCTGGGATTCTTCACTGTCTGCCACCTCCTGCCAAGGATTTTTACATTTACTTAAAGGACAGGTTTCATACCTGCCATGTGAGCTGAACTCTGGCTGCCTCTGGTTACCCATATCTGTGAGGTTGCTGATGTTCAGTAGTTGCTCTTTTTAGTGTCTAAAGATGCCTGAGAAATCAAGGCCATTTCCTCACAGTCAGGTAGTCCTTGCCCCAAAGAGCTTATGAAGCAGAAACTTTAGAGAGAGAAGAAAGAAGTTTTTTCCCCTATTCTTGCTGACTGACAGAGTTTGGCTGACATGATACCCTGCTGTGATATAGGCAGAGGGGAGCAAGAAGCATAAAGCACAAATGTGGCTCTAGCACACATGACTTCTTTGTTGTGGACAACCCCAAGTGCTGCCCTTCAGCACTGAGTGTGGCAGGACAGTCACTGTTAACCACTTACGTGCCTATCAACAGATGGGGATGAAAAACAGAAGATGTAAAGGAAGGCATGGATACAAAGACAAGGTAAAGAACAAAGTGAACTGCTGCAGAGCAGCAGCATCTTATGAAGTACCTCTGCATATTCAGGGACACAAGGAGATACAGGTTGGTGGCCTATTTGTGTTATATAATGTGCACGGTACATCTAGGAAGTGACACTGTTGAAGTTACCACTACAGGAGCAATGTAGTTACCACTACCTTACTGTCACATATACACTCATAAAAACCAGAAATGGATGCCTTATAATTTACTAATATTTCTTTTTGATCAGCTTTGACAACTGTGTTTCGATGAGGGCCTAGGAATCCTGATGTTTCTGTGAGACAGAAAATCTGCTCATATACAAGTGAAGCCATCTGCCTTTTGTGAAACTTCAGTGCAAACTCCAGTTTGTAAATTGTGTAGTTGAATTTATACAACCTTGATGTGCTGCTCTGTGATATTTACCTTGCTCATCGTGTTTTTTCAAGTCACAGTGGGAAACACTGAGAACACTGCAGCAAAAGGAAATAATGTCAGGAAAACTGCCTGGGTTTTTGAAGGAACCCAGTTCCTTATTAGAGAAACACTGGGAATATTATGACTTTTCTGTCCTTTGGTGTGATTAAGCACATAAATGCTCTGCGTTTAAGGGCACATTGGTAACTCACATGTTCTGGTATTTGAAGCCTTAGGATATATGTCAGTTTTAATCCAGATAGCCAGGGATTAGTATAAAGGCTTATTTTAATACAGAAGCCACACAGGATTAAAGGAACTGCTTGCTTTTCTTCTCATACAGAGAGGGTGAAAATAACTCCTGAAGAGCTCAAGATTTATGCATCACTTAAGTTCTGTTCTGATGCTGCTAAATAGAGCATTGTGATGTATCTCTGCATAAAGGTGACCTTAGCACAGCAGGAGTACCCCAAGGTGTTTATCTGGCCCCTGCCAGGACATGTGAGAGAACTGAAACTCTTCTTAAAGGCAGATTTATAGCACCAGCAAGAACCTGATTAAACCAAGAATCCTCCAAGGATTTTCTGGCAAAACCCTCAACATGAGTATTTTATTTTAAAATGTATTGAATTATGTACTGTATCTCATAAAAAGTATTTGTATTATTTAAATGTCTTCCCCATGACTACTTTTGACTCCTGCTTCTAATCTAACCTTTTTAATCAAGTTCTCTTTATTTTAAATTAAACCTCTACATTTGGATTATACTGTTTATTGCTGATGTATATCCTAAATCATTGGCTTTCTACAGTTTTCCAGGCTACCAGAGACTGGCATGATGGAGTTTCTGCTGGAGCCTGCCTGCCAGCAGATGTACAGCAGTCTTCCATGGACACATGAGATTAAACTTCCTTTAAGGACAATGGCACTGTTCCCCTGTATTATTGAAACCAAATCTCAGTTTCAAACAGTTTAAAGCCATATATGTCAATTATGATGCTCTAGTCTGACTTCTTCCACAGGACTGACCAAAGTAACCCAGGAATTCTTACTTAAAGTCCAGGGCTCTCCTCTGGAAGGTAGTCAGGCTTCTAGGAGGACATTCTTTCTTGTCACAGAGACTAGGAACAACAAGGAATTCAGTACACCCAACTATCCTTCACTGTTAAAAACATGCAGATACATGCACAAATTGTAGTAAGAGTTTCTGATATTCATAACACACTAGATCTCTCTTTTCTAATTTTTTCGAGTCTTTCTTCCCACTCACCATGAGGTTTATTGCCAATCTTTGCATACCAAAGGCAAGCTCCTCTGATTTGGGGTTTTTTTTTGCTCCTTATGGAAATTGTATTTTGACCAGCAATCATGACACTGAATAAAGGCACAGAATCTAGAAGCTCTGAGTTCATGGGATTCTGTGAGAGCAGAAAAAGCATCCTCATGGCTATGAATGAAAATGTGGGGCATTCAATCCACCCTCCCAGTTACTGCTGCCTTCTACTTCTATAGGTCCAGAAAACTAGAGTCTGTGGGGAAGCAAGCAGGAACAAAACACCACACATATTAAATCCCTAGCCTTTTCTATCAGCAAACAGTCCTAGACCAGTTCCTGACACACGAATGCAGGATCGGTGCGTTGCTGTCAGTCTGAGGGATGGATAAATGCCACACCTAAATATTCGTAGAAGAGCTGTAATGATTAAGCTAAAAAATATTGCATCACACTTCTTTAGTTCAACCAGTGTGCAGAGTGTGTATCTACATTCTCTGTAGTAGTCTGAGGGAAACTTCACCAGGATCAGCAAGGTTTAAAGGGAACACACAGTTAAACTGGTGCAATATCATCCCTCTAATGAAACAGATCCATTTCCTCTGTGTAATGAACTGGTTTTCAGACTCCACTGCCTTGTCTGCACCATCATTTATACTGACAAGAAAAGAGCACCTCACCAAATCAGCTGAGGGGATACTTCTTATCAGATCAAAAATTCTCAAGGCAAAACCAAGGCTAATCTAATAATGACTTAATGCCTTTCCTGTTAGGTTTTTTTATTTATAAAGCAATCCAGGAAATGGCAGGGACTATAGGTCAGTATGATTGATCTCCATAAGTCTATGAGTATGGGGGTAATCGCTTATTTGACATGGGTGTGTGTCCATCAGGTTTCTCAGCTAAGCAAATTCCTCTCTGAATAATCTTGTCAAATGACACAGGGTCAAATTCTGTCCAGCCTGTGCTTTGTATGCAAGCTGCTAGCAATTCTAGGACTCTGTATCTGTAGATCTCAGTGAAATGAAACCTTGTTCAAGAGTCCACATGACTACAACCATCTTACTAATTACAGTGAAGGTCCTTGCTGCATCCTCCTGTACAACAGTGCTGAGCAGCTCTGGGATGCAGCAGCACCCTGATGTCCAGCCTCCTGGAACAGCTGACTCCCACCCAGCTCAGTGAGCTACAGCCCTTAGAGGCTGCCAGACTGAAGAGCCAGAGGGCACTCACAGGATGCAGTGTTTCAGTGGTTCCCCCCTGGAACATGGCAGGGATCAATTATGTGTGCCACACATAATTCCTGTGGGAAACAAAAGGCAGGAGGAGGTGAAAATAGATTGAAGGTCTATTTTATTTCTTTTGCTGGATGGCCTACCAAACATACAATGCCACAAAGGTCTAGTTCCTGGCCTTTGCTCTTTCAAGTCCTCCCATCTGAGACACAGGCTGCATGGAGGAGTATAGGCTCCACAGATAGCCAGCTAGCTGTGGACAAGCAGAGATCTTATTTGTCTAAGAACTCCCCTTCCTGAGTAGCCCCAGTGGCCTGTGGACAGTGGAGGGCAAATTCTTGCCCTGCAGTCTCCCTTTCGCTCAGGAACAGGGAGTCCAATGCATCTGCAAGTTTTGAGGTAATCAGAGGCCACAATGCCATGCACAGACACATGAGAGGAGCTGGGATCTGTCACAGTCCATTTGGTTGTCAGCTCTATTCTGATACCTACGAGAAATGTTATCCCTTGCTTTGTAAGAATAAGCTTATTTGCTCAAGATTTGTATTTGAGGCATGACTCTAACACTGTCTGCCTTAGTTATTCGGCAGGAAATCTGCAGTCTCTCACTGAAATTATAGCAAGTCCCGTATTTGCTCTGTATATGTTATGTAAGAGTTACTATTCTGGGCTATGCTAAATTTAAAAGAGAAATCTATCAGGGACTCCCACCAGCAACTTGGGCACTGAAATGTTCAGGAGAATCTCCTTCTTTGATTAGGCAGATTGTGAGGAGAAAAACAGAGTTTGAAGCTTAATTTGCATCCCAGTCCAAGTCAAAAGAGAAAATTGTAAAGCCCTAGACAAATTGTCAATGATACTGTCATTTGATTTAGCCCCAGAATAAAATTTCAGTTAGAGTGACACATAGAATTTTTAAGGGGCCACGTCCTGAGGCCTCTCTCCAATAGATTAAATGTCTTTTCTAGACTGGTTAGGGAGGGTCTGGTGTACAAGTGATACAAACCATGGATGGCCTACACTCAAGCCATGTAGGCTTATTAGAACCATGTGAATATAAGCTCTCTTCACTCCTGACTATTTATGACTTAGGTAGGGCTCACACACAGACCTTCTACTGCTTTACCTCGTAGAAATGATTTTAACTACTTTTAAGTGGTTAAAATGCCAAGCGAATGCCGTAGAATATGTGATGGATTGCTTGTTGCTTTCACCCTACCCACATTTTACTAAATAGCAACAATAATTGGATAACTCCTTAATTTACTAGTGCTAATAAAATTATGGGGAAAAAAAGAGTTAAGAGCTCTTAGTGTAAAAAACCCACTAAGAGCTACATGTTCAAATGTTTACTGGCTCCTAAGTGTATGGCCTAAACCTGTAGAAACCTAGATGTTTTGATCAATGTTTGTAACACAATGAATATACACTGTCTCTGAAAACTTTTCATTCAATGACATAGCACAGCAGATTGTAAAAAGGCTTGAATAACTCTTTTTGGACAGCTTTAGCAAGAAGGCAGATAAAGTGAGACTCCCCAAAGGATGATGTTGTGACAAACAGGTCAATAGCTAAAACTGTGACTGGTCCCACTCTGCTCTCTATCCTACTCCAGGCAATCTCATTCCGTTCAAATCCAGCTCCAGAGGCTGTGTAAGGCCTCAAAAGATGCACAAGCCTTCTGTCCAGCATTTCCTGAGGTGCTCTGTGCATGCCAGGGGGGGAAGCCCATTCCAACCCGGGCTAAGGCAGTTTGCCCCAGCAGCATCACGGTGATGCTCCTGCCTGCCAGCAGCACTTGAGGAACGATGTAGCTGATCAATTGGTTATTTTCCCCAATACTCACTTCCAGTTCAACACTTTACCATTAAACACCTTATCATAGGCCAGGCTAGGTGAAAGAAAGGCACCTGAGGTTTTTAAATCTCAGTGAAACACTGAGAGCTGTGTTTTTAGAATGAATTGGGTGCAGGCTCACCGTGAACAGGAATGGTGCATATTTATCACCGTCGTTTTTCACACGTTCAGCAATCGCTGTGCTGCAGTGTGAGCAGCAGTTCTTTGATGTGGTTTCCACTGGGAAGGTGTCTTCTGATACACTGGGAAGGAGCTGGGGCTCATTGAGGCACCTGAAAATCCCCATCTCCACCCACCATGGGGGGCATCACAGGTGGGCTACTGAAACTGCTGCTGCCCGCTCGCTGTGCCGAGAATCAGGCGGCCCTACAACCCTTTGAAACGCTTTTATTTCTCCCCATAACAAGAAGGACAGCGGCCCCCTCAGCCGGCGCCGCTCCTGGGGCCGGCGCGGCCGCGCGGCCCCGCCACAGCCCTCAGGGGCCACAAGATGGCGCCGTGCGCGGCTCCCAACATGGCGGCTGCGGCCGGCGGGGCTCGTTCTCCTGAGGGAAAAGGCGGAGGGGCCCGGGTGCCACAGCCCTGCCCGGCCTCAGGAGCTGCGGAGGACACGCACTGCCCTGGCTGGGGCGAAGGCTCAACCACCCAAGCGCACTCCAAAGGACTTAGAAGAGCCTTGCCTATGGTCAAGTAGTGATGATTAGCACACGTGTAACACATGCACACCTCTCCTTGTCCCCAGATTTCCAGGTTTTAATTTTCTTTTGTTTAAGAAACGAAGCAATTATATGAAGATCTTCAGTGAAGTCTTGTAGCAGGTCAGTGACAAAGCAGGGCACGAGCAGCAGGACACTGAGTGCTGGTCCCTCTGGGAATGCTCGTGCTTCAGCTGGGATAATCCAAATAACCACTGCTCTATGCAGGCACAGCTTTTTGAGCAAAGACCTTCATGGAGCTGAAACCCAAACGAGACTGAAACCCCCTGTGTATCCAAAGCAGAGAAATCCCAGCCAGTTCTGGTGTGCTGTCAACATTAACAAGCCTAAATGGGCTATTACTGCTCCAAGGAGTAACCACTGGTCTTAGAGATGAGAATAATTGTACCACATTTCAATCCAACAGCAGGCTAAAGAAAAGAAGGCTTACAGGCAAGTAGTTGTACAGAAAAGTCTTACTTTTTATCGTTTGGAAAACTGTGAAGATGTGTAGAAAATTTCAGGTCTGTAGTCCATGAATAGCTGCCAAATGCAGCCACATTAGTGAGAAAACATTAAAATATACAAAAATCTCTGCACTTTTAGAACACTTCCCATTGGTATAACTTGTATGGTGATCAGTGCCAAAGCACTGGGGTTTTAATTCAGGACTTTTACCTCCCAGCCAGCCTGGTTCCTGTGTAACAGTGCTATGATAGAAAATTATCCCCATGGACCCAATTGCACCTTTGGAAGTTTGGAAAATGTGGGGTTCCCCTTCCTGCTGAAGTGGTGTTCAGATGCTGAGAGAATGTCTTACTGTGTCTTCCTCCCAGGACCCTTATGGGAATTGCATAATCCAAAATCTTTGCCAAAAGGAGTGCACAGACTTAGGAGTTCACTCAGTCCCCCTGGAAAATCTCCATAAAGTGATATATTCTTCCTGGATGTTCAATCTTCCAGTGAAATCACCCTGCCAGAGCACCCAGCGTGGCTTCTGGGACGGCATCAGGGCAGAGATGGCCTCCTCATGGCTGCAGCATCTCTCACAGATCCCTTGAGGACATCAGAGCTTGCAGCAGCTCCACTATCTGCAGGGTAAACCTGCAGAGGAGTGGAGGAGTCATAGGCATTTTTTCCCTCTACTGTGCCTCCTGCAGATTTTTCCTTGGGAAGGGATGATCTAAGCCCGTGTGATTTGGGATTCAATGTTTTTACCCTAACAACAACTGTAGTGCACTTCCCAAGTGGAAGTAAAGAGTTTTGCTTCTCTGCCACTGTGGAGCAGCTGTTAATAGTCCGTACAAAGTACAGCTCTGTGCCAAAATTCAGGCTTCTCCTTTAAGTAACTTACAAACTAGCCTTCTGGAAATGTCTTCTGCTTATTTAAGTGCCAGCACTGCCCTCATCACTGGGGGAGGAGGGGAGAGAGCCGAAATATGAGGTCATGCTCTAGTCATGTGACTGCTGCAGCATCTGTCAACTGTGATACAAATACTAAGCCATAACTGTGCATTTATGACATTCAAACCTGCTCAGCAAAGTCTCTCCTCCTCTCTGGTGCCTTTGCCCTTTCTCTACCTAGGGATCATCTTAAAAGTTGCCTAAGCAAACCCACACCACAGATCATAAAGCATACATTTTGGTGGTCCTGTTGTACTGAACATTGCATTATACCACAAAAATCACATTCTAATTAAATCCTTTCCCTGCAAAAAGCTTCAGGGCGGTCTCTTGGGTGGGACTGTTAGGAGTGGCAAATTTAACCACTGTGTTTCAGGGGAGCTCTGAGCCTGTTAGTCTGAGCAGGACAGAATGCAGTCTCCTGCCTGGAGAAGCTGCGGTTTGTGACCTTTTTCTGAACTATCTGCAAGGTTCTCACCTCAGCTGCAGTGTGGCTGTGGAGGTTATGCAATCGCTGGATAAGTAGTTCAGGATTTGGGTTTTTTTTTTCAGTGACTGTTTTATGACTCCAGGGATAGCCAGATCCATTGTGGGTTACGTCAGGAGGTACAGCAGCACACCAGCGTTTTCTCTCTTTCTCTGCAGCCTGCCTTCTGTATTGCAGCCTCAGAAGCATTGCCAGCACAGTGTGAACACATTCCCATTGTTTACAAGTTTCCATTTTTATTTGGTGAGCCATTGCAGAGAAGAATGAATACAGACTGTGTACTGGGTAATCCCGGAATTATTAGAGCCACAGATATATTTAATTGCATAGGATCCAGGAATATCCAACAACATTTTTTGCAAGTAGTAAATTTATCAGAACTGTACAAGGCCTTATAGATTAGCCCCTGTATGACACAGATTGCTCACTACGTTAGCCAAATGTAGTTTTTTTAGGAAAAATATAAGAACATTATGCCATACCAGTATTCAGCTAGCTCAGCAACTTAACATCAACAGAGGCCAAGGTCAGTGCTTAGGGAACATTTCTCTCAGAAGTGTGTTTTTTCTCCCAGAACACTGTAGCACTTTTTGGTGAAGTTGAGCAGTTTCCTGAGTCAGAGGTGGCATTTGGATCATCATAGTTAATAGCAAAGGTGGAATCATCCTTCAAAAATCTTTGCAATCTTTTTAAAGCACGCTTTTGCTGCTACAATTGGTGGTTATGAGTCACAACAGCATTAAGCACCATGTTAAAGCAATTGTTCTCTGATTGTTTAAAACCTGCTGCCTGGCAATTTCCTTATTTTTCAGTTCACATCAGTTCACATTTATCTCATCTGTTAAGCACCATAAAACCACTTTTGATGAGTTATAAGCTGATTCATTATTCTCTCCACACTCAGTAGACTCTCTTTCTTCAGAGAGAAAAGTAAGCAAGCTATTGAAGTGGTGGGAAGAAGGGCTGCAGTCCTTGCTGGCAGTATTTGGGCTGTCTCTGACAGCTAGCGGTGATGAGGGAGAAGAGCTGTACTCTGCAGCTACCCTATAAAACCCATCACATACCCCTGAAGAAACCTGGTAAAGGGGGAATGCAGAATCTCCAAGGCTCTTGTAGCTGTTCATTGGAAAAGGTGAACGAAGGAGAAAAGAAGTTCACCAACAATTCCTCTAAAAGCTTTGAGTCCCTTTTGCTGCTGCAGAAAGAAACCACACAGTCAGCTCTACACTCCTGCCTGTGTTCCCCCAGTGGAAAAAGACACTTGCCCAGGTGACAGTGAGCGTGAGGTTAAGGCAGGTTTAAGATCAGAAGTAGATGAACATACTAAAGCACCCTGAGCATGTGATGGCCAATAATGCTTCAGGATGGAAATTGCAATCTCTGGAAAATTTGTGATCGATGAATAATTTCTACAGAGCTTACAAAAATTGGCAGAGGTTAATGCTGGCAAAGGAGAAGTTACATGGACCTTTAATGCAATTTGCTAGCAAAATCCTTAGTGACTAACTCAGCTCTGACACAAGTATCAATAACAACAAGAGTGAGACCACCCTTTAGACATCCCCAAATTTGAATCTGCCTCATCCCATGCTTTAGTGTTATAACTGACAGCTGTGCTATGAGTGTGATGTTTGCAAACAGCTAGGGACAAGGCTTATATCACACCCCTGGGCAGAAAATGGAATTGTATGTCTGTAGGTACTTGGCATAGGAGAACATTCAAGGAAAAAGACCAGTAGAAGATAAGGGCAGGCTTCATATTCTCTCCTAGGTATGTAATGAGTTAAGAAGTGCCATCAGGCCCAGCTTCTCACTTTGGATGGTCAGGTGCAGTACAAGCCGAAGGCAGCAAGTTCTGAGTGTCAGCTGTAGCGGTTTGGTGTGCACTCTGTCCTCTGCTTGTCTGCTGGTAGCTTCTGACCCTTCCCTTGCCTTCTGCATCCCTGTGGGAGTTAGACTTTTCTCAGACTGAAATCTCCTTGAAGACAGCAATATCTCACTGCAGGCCATAGTATGGCAGAGCCTCTGACTGCAGCAGGAGATGTGTTACTGTGAATGCCTCCCTTGTATATGTCATATTTTGCATTTGATAAATAAGCTCTGCAATGGGAGAGGTTTCCAGATGCAAGAAATTCTCTGAGAGCTTCCTTAATAGAAAAAGCATTTGATGCTTGAAAGAGCATAGTAACAAGTTGGCACTGCATCTAAGCCTTTCGTAACAGTTTAATTCACACCCTCTCTCCAAATGTAAATTAATCCAGATTGGGAAATGTTGGAAATCTGAAGCAATGCATGTAATTTGGTACTAGCATAGAGGTGGGGAAGAAAGAATAAAAGAAAACATCCTGCTCAAATCCTTGTATGAGCATTCAGCCAATGTTTTTAAGGCTTCTGGTCCTGAGACTAATAGCACTGCTGACTCCAGCAATCAGAAACTGAGCATACGGCCCCAGACTTCTATCCCTGGACTCACTAAAAAAAATTCTGGTATTTAAAACTTTACAGTTCAGCTTTTCACCTCTTTTTCAAACTTAGGAGGGCAAATTTTTAATGAAACCAAATTAGGTTAGGACTTTGGAAATTATGACTTCAGAGTACAGATTCTGAGGAAAAGGAAACCTCTCAGTAAAAACAATATGGCAGAAAAATACGATTCTAGCAAAAAAAGTGCTTGTTGTGCATTGGAAAAACACACAGGTACAGACTGAATCATGTTTGGAAATGCTTTTGTCCAGTTGCTATTCTGTAACAGGGCTCCATTTTTTAAAACAAAATTTTCCCCTCTAATTATTGACTTTTAAAAAGCAGGCCACTTGCCATTAAAATGTTCCTAGGCATACCCTAGCAGAGCAAGGCTGCCATCCTGCAGTCAGTCAGACAGGTGGCAGGGCCCTTGCAGAAAAGCTGCCATTAGCATGAACACTCCCTAGCTGATTCTGCTTTTAGCACTTAATCCTTTTCCATGCTCTTTGGAAAAGATGGGTGTATCAAGTCCTGAACCTGGGAGCTGTCTGGGCTGTTTGTGCAGGTGATGCAAAGGAGATGGAAGGTGTTTTGGTTACTGCAGATTAGTGTTTGAGAAAGGCATGACCTAGTGAACAGACTGATTCGCTGCAAGGGAAGTAAATTAATGGAGATACCAGTCCGTGTGTTAACGCAGCAGCTTTGCATCCAAACACACAAAGCTGACTTCCACATAACTATGCTACATCCAGCCCTACTGCCACAAAAGGACCTGAGGTGTTGATGTTACCTCTGATTTCAGAGTACAGGTCGTTCAAAATTAAGGGTGTTCATAAACACAGCAGTGTCACTGTCTTAGGGGGAAGGTGGCCTGTATTACTTTCCTCTGATGACTTTATAGTGTGCAGTTATTTCTCCTAATGCTTATGTCCCTATGTCTGTCTCTTTGGATTTCTTGTGGTTAGTAAGACAGATTCTAGAAACCCACACAGAGGAAGTGGCAGCGTCTTTATCTTTTCCAGCTAGAGGATAACGCAAAGAGTGCACTTGCATGTCTGAAAACACGAAGGAGAATTTTCTACCAGCTTTTAGGATAACATGAAGCTGGATGGTGAGTAAGGGAACTGGGATTTGTCTGATGCCAACAGGCAGTTCTAGAACAACTCAACCAGCTTTAAATTAAAAATATTTACAACCATTACTTCCAGGACTTTGGCAATCGTTCTAGTGAACAGATGATCATATTACTTATTTCTGGGAAAGGAAGGGGGCACACATTGGAACATGTGAGGAGGTGGCCATTTTCATTTAGGAATTTGTGAATTCAAAAGCAAGCCTGTTTTGACCTGGGAAGAAACAGCTCTCTGAAAATATTTTGCATGGCTTCAATCACACTTAATCACTGGTTGCCACAGAAATCTTCCTCAGGGAGATTGTTGGAATTATCTGTGCTTGAATACCATTTTTTCCTCTCTGGCATCGCTCAATTGCACAAAGGATATGTAAAATTTATTTCTAAGGCAAGGTTTGCTTTGTTTGGATTCATCCACTGACCAAATTCAGATATCACAGGAGCTGACGCAACTGGGCTGACTCGTGCCACTGCTGAATTCTTTTCAAAACTATTTCTATAAGCTGAGGTCTACATCAGTTTTGTCTCATTGAGGTCTTGATATTGCCGAGCATCAACCACCACTTTCTGATGATGATTTAATGGGTGGAAGGAGCAGTGAGTTTGATGGCATGCGTGCTCCTGCATATTCCTAAATATTCATGAACATCTCCTTAAGTCTTTCACCATTCTTAAGTTGGCATGATAATTCCAGTTTTCTAGTGGAAAACATTTCTTCATGTTATTATTTGAAAAATTCAAATGCTTGAATTGACTTTAAAACACTTTTTTTTTTGCCCTTGCCGCCACAGTGTTTTCCAGCCATCCTGGAAGGAGAGTTTTCAGGTTGTGGAAATGGAAGGTCAAGAAGGTTTCAGTTACCCTTGATAGACAGTGGTGTATAAATGGTATAAAAGTTTACATCAGAGGATGGAAGGGGTGACAGGTGTGCATCCCCTGTTTCTATTGACACTGCTGGTCCTTCTTCTATTCCTCTGTCAGCATGACTCTTTTGCAACAGCATTCCATCCTTTTACAGAACTCTAGAACTGAAAAATTCGGTAATGAGTTTGTGGCTGAGTTTTGACAGAACTGGAACTAAAGGATTAGATTATCTGGAGTCCTAGGTCAAGACTTCAGCCTCGCTTTATCTAAACACAGCTTGGATCAGTTTTAAAGCGTGTTCATGTACCTCACAAAGAGATCAGTCATATACTTATGAGAACCCAGCTGTAAAATGTGCCAGTGAGATCCACCAAGTATTTTGTTATAACTATCCTTTTTCTTTTTTTTTTTTTTTTTCCTTAAGAGTTAGAAGCTGAGCTCAGTTGAAAACTGATGCAGTGTTTTAGGCTTCAGACAGTTATACATACATTTGTAAAAACTGGTTTCTTTTATATATACCTGCTAAAGTAGACAGCTCATCCTTAGCTCGGTGCTTTCTGACTCTCATTTAAAATGGAACCCATGAGAGCAGTAAATAAAATAGCAAAATGGTGGTGAACACCATTCACCTGGTATAACAGAGCTAGTCAGCAGAAGGGTGTTGAAACCAAACTACCATCCCATGCACAGAAAAAAACCCAACCCAGTCTACCAGTGTATCTAGTCCTTACTAGAAACTTCAGGACTCTTCAGAGTTTTTTCAATCACAGACTGACACATTGCAAAGATGCTCTCTCAAATATATTTTAAGAATCAAGGAAATAGTGAATATCAGGTCTTTAAAGCATCTTTCCTTTTTACTGACTGACAAAACCCCTTAATTAATGCAGAGTTAGGATTTCCTGGCAGTAGTTGGAGCTCTTGTAAAATATCAGCTTCAGCAAAATTCAGACTTTCAGAAGCCAGGAAATGCAGAGTTTAGGTCAACATTCAAGCAACTTTGTTTTTCCCTCCTGGGAGCAGTAGGAACAGGGAACTGGCAGTATTAGCTGAGTTGATAATTGCTGTGTCAAATGGTAGAAGACTTAGTAAACTATGATAGCAGTGAAAATGGGACACCATACCTTCAGCTGGGGCCTCAGCCCCACAGTGCTCATCACTTCTGTGGGCGGGATCAAAAGTGCAAAGTAAAGTAGGAAAAATATTCTATAGGCTTAATAATACATGTGTGACTGAATGGTGAGTTGAGGGATAAGATAAAATTCAACTGTCATGGAATTTTTCTCTAAGAAAATGGGTCAGAGCATGCATGTAAAAGAAGTGTCACTTTGAATACAGTCTACTTTTCCAAAGCTTAGGGTGCTTAAGCTATAGTAATTATATGCTATGTTCTCTGAAAATCGCTCACTGAAAAGGTGAATTATTTCCATTGCAGGTATACAAAGGTTGAATTGAATATTGCTTTATTATCCTCTGTATTTCCTGGTTTCTCAGAAATTCAAATAATGCTGATATTGACTTCATGGAAGCAAATGAGCAGCCTTAGCCATATGTCAGCAGAATTTTCCAGCAAAGTAATGTTTTTAATAAGAATTGTTCTTTTTTTAGATCTTACAATTTCTTCAGGTGCTTGTAGTTACTATTGCAGCAACAGCACTAATGAAATTAAATAAACATGTGACTCTGTTCTCTCTATTGCTATATTGAAGGAGGTTGTCACCAGTCACTGAAATCTTTGGCACGTGAAATTATCAACACCATAATGAAAGAATCCTCAGAAAGTACGGTTCCACTTTTATTCCAATAAATACCTTAGAAGAAAATTATGGGTCTCTTCTCCCTCCCCTCCGTTTCCCAACAGGTTATACAAAACCCTGCCTGAGAAAATTTCCAGCATGTTCTTCTCTTCCAGCCCTATTAAGCCATTAGCTTTCTAGAAGTTATTAGCACCTAAGGAGTTTCTGCTACTTCACAGTGAGCTGCTTACAGCCTATGCTCCCTTGCAAATGCTAGATTCCCCAAGCCTGGATTTCTGTTCTCAGGTCTGGTTTTGATGCCCTCCAGCTTTCTCCACATGCCAGATTACACGACAAGCTGTTGAAGAGGACAGCCAAAGAAGGGCCTCTCTTTCCCTACCAGTGCAAGGTGTGTTTGTGTCCTAAAGCTGGAGTGGGGGTACTGCGGGGTTGCCTGCTTCCCACCCGCTTCTCTTGTTCTGCACCCCCATTTCCCAGTATCCCACCCACTACCATTCCTTACCTCCACCTGATGCTAGACTTTATTTCACTAGGACACTGTTGTGGGTTAAATGTGGCTACATTTTAATGTGTGAAACACCCTTAAATCAAGAAAGATGTATCACCATTTGGCTTTACAGTTGAATCTTACTGGTGTACAGAAGGTTAAATAATTTAGGGTCTTCCTTCTGTCTGTCAAGCAGATCTGGAATCAGATTTAGAGGAGTTGTTGAAAGAAGTCCAAGCTTCATGAAAATTCAAACTTGAATCCAGACTTCATCAAAGGTTGGGGAAAATCCAGATGTCAGTTTTAGGGTCAGATTCATTTATAATAAGTAGGATTTAAAAGGTATTTTTTCATGCAAGTATATCTAGAGCTGTTAGTTTGTTGTTGTTTGCACAAAGGGGAATATTACCAGATTTAATAAATAATAATTACTGTAAGAATCAAGGGAAGTAATTTGCATTGGATTACTGCAGCTCAATAAAAATGAAATTTGGAACACATAAGACTTGCAATGCCTTGCAATGATGACATCTATCCTAGTAAACTAAACAAAGTCAGAGTATATTATCAAATGCTAAAGCTCAATTGTCAGCACTGTGACATCCCTAGAACATTTTTTGGGGTCGTTTTGAGTCGAGCAACACCATGATTCTCCCAGGGAACTCACCAATGCCATGTAGGAATCAATTTCTTCTTTCCAGAACTAGATATTTTGGGGATTAGTTTTATTTCAAAATACAGGAGGGAGCCGGTATTCCTTTCTCAAATCCTGTCCCATTCATGTAACAATAACTCTTCTGGTCTCTGGCAGTGAGCCAAGGTTTAAGATTTTATTTCCTTCTCCTTTTGGTACACTGTGGTACATAACAGCCACACCAGACTATGCAGTCTTGAGTGCTGGGATGGATCAGGGGTGAATCAGAGGGGGGCATTTCTTAGCACCCATGAAAAGGCTGCTCTGATGCTGTGGGGGATGTATGGAGCCATAGAGGTGGCATCAACTGAGGAGGTTAAGTGCTTAGTCCTCTCTTCCATGCCTGGGAATGGTGGTGACTCTAGCTGTACAAAAAGCTCCACCATGATGCAGGTTTTATTTCCAACAAAATGCCTGGTGAACTGCAAGGCATTGTTATCGGATTGGCCTGAGGAAAAGAATTGCTGCTTCTTGACACTTAGCCCAGTGCTGAGTAGCTGAGTGGAAATTTAATTCTGCTCAGGTTCCTTCACTGAATATGAAATAGTACCAAAAGAGCTCTGGCATAATTTATTTTATATTTTAATACTCTATCTTGAAATGCAAGATTTGTCAAGAAACCTGTGGGAGGCAGGTGCCCTAATCTCACCAAGTTTCCAACAGATTTATTCTCTCTGGTGCTTTAAATCCTTGTGTAGAAAACTGAATTTTATGTTGGCCTGAATAAAATACAAGATTAACTTTAGGCACGGGCCTGGATCTGTGGGCTTCTCATATTTGAAATTTAGTACCCTCTCAGAAGTTGTCTGAACCAGATACTTTTGTTTCTTTTTTGGTTGGCTGTTTCTTTTTTCTTTTTTCTTAATATCTCTTTTACCCCTGCCAAGAGTATGAGGAGGACATAAGCTGTCCAGAGGATAAAATTCACTTTTATGAATATATTTGATGTTTGTCTTTGTTCTAATTAGCAATGCAATCTGAAATTTTTGCAGTCCTTAAAAAACCCCAAAACTTCTGCAAGAAAAAGGAAGCTGATGAAAATGTTTAATGATGGAGTCTTTTCATTTATGTTACAACGTATGCTAACTTAAATTGAAACCGTAGTGATTTAGAAATGAAAATGTTTTACTCTGAAAAAAGAAAGGAGGGGGGGGATGCTTTGAAGCTGTCAGAACATTTGTATGGCTTTCTTAAAACATTTTCATGGAATTGACATGATTTCAAAAGGTATTCTTTTCAAATGATCTGATTTTTCAGGGGAAATGTTTCCACTGATGTATTTTCTTTGACCACTTTTAAAGCTCCCATACTAGAGTTATTAAGAAAAAAAGCACAGAGTAGTGATTGTGACACTTTACCGTGGCCAATGCAAATTTATTTTAGAAACCTTGTATCTCAGTCTCACCAATGCATTCTAGTTTTGGTCCTGGTGCTACTATTTCACGATTTTGCTACTATGTTGCTTTTGTGAGAACTCCCGTCTCAGTTACATCCATGCAAAAAGAAAGTAAATGTTAATAAGGAATCAAAAGCTACAACAGCACAACGGAATGAGATGAGACCTGTGCAAGAGCTTTCCAGGAAGGGGAGCACACTAGGTTGTTCCCTGAAGAGAACGAGTGATGTTTCCCCTGTTTGCAACATTCATCCCCATTCTGAGAAGGGGGCCACTACAGGTAGAGTCAAGAGCCAGTGTGCTCTGGCAGATGAGTGCCACAGCTGACCTAAAATGTGTCATCCTGTCATTCTGATCTCCTGTAGTGCTCGCCCTTGCTTGGAGATATTGCCATGTTCTTGGAAGACACGAGGAAGGCAAACTCGCAGCTGTGACCCTTTAAATTGAGAGGAAATGCGAGTGGAAACTGACATTCAGGAGGAATTAGATCTGCAACTATCGAATTGCCCATCCTTTTCTGGCGCATTAGAGATGTGATTTGTTTCCTCTGTAGTAGCTGAGATACAGACACATTCTCGGCATTACCTGATCTTGGGCAAAAAAGCAAAACTGTATGATCAGATTTATAAACTGTAAAAATGATGTTCCCACCACTTATGAAAACAGTAAGTTATTCTGACTAAAACCCAGGCTTATGTTATGTTCACTCAGGTGTAACCTTCTGCTTAGGGACATCTCTGCTTGAAGATGAGAGATTGATTGGTCTGAAAGACAATATGGTGCAAACAGGGCATTCAGATGGCATCACCCTTTTCACTGACTTTCCTAAAGACCAAATGTTCCTTGTAAGTCGACAAGGTTTTTTAGAGAACCATAAACCATGGCTCCAATCTTCAACAGACAGGGATGCCTAAAAAGAAATTAATCGTCTGATGGACTTTGTGGGACTAATCCACGTGTTTTTCATACATTGCTTTGAGCTTTGATTAGGACTTGGCATTTTTAGGGGTGTTTCTTCAAATATTTCCTTGAAGTCATTTCACCCAGCATGGGAAGATGTCCACCTCTGTAGTGAGGTGCATGGCCACACGCTAGTGATGCTCAGCAACCCAGTGACAGAGCGAGGCACCGCAGTTTATCTGGCAGCTGAACAGGAGAGCTGGGACAGAGACTTGCTGGGGTGTACTCACAACACAGAATGGCAGCACAGCTGATGAAAATAACAATATTGTGTAAATTTCTAGGTTAAATTCACAGACATGTTAATAATGGACATGGACAGAGCTATCATTTCAAAATGTGCTGGTTACATGATTAATACCTCTTATTCCCTGGTTCCATAGACCAAACGTGTTTTTTGCCACTTGTACTAAGGCCTGGCTCCATTCCTTTCTCTTCTATTTTCCCTGTTGTTGGTAATGCAGATGAAGGATTTTTAAATTCTCATTCATTGCCTCATGCCACGTTCCCACTTGCAAAGTTTGTATACCCCAGAAATTGCTTCTAAGAAATGTTCAGCTGCACAATCATTACGGAGTTTCACTAGATTTGTGTCCTCATAGGCTTCCCATCACTTATTAGACCTTCTCTTCTACACACTTTCCTTTACTGAATTACTGACCTGAATTATTTGGAATAGGCCTTCTTTCTAAGGGTAACCTAGATACATTTCTTCCTCCCAATGAGTGCTCAGCCTCATATGCATATGGAGATCTTACAGAAATCCTACAAAGAAAAAATTTAATTCCTTATATGAAAAACTGGGCTGTTAGTACTCATATGCGATACTAAGGTAGTCATTCAGCACATAGCCTAGCACTAGTCAGAAACTTTCTTTTGTGAAAAATTAGATGGAACTGTTCTCTCATTTCCTATCAACTTTATAGCAAACAATGAGGAATAAAAATATATTTTAAATATCACTAAAATGATAAGAGTTTCTTTCTAACATTCCATACTGGTTTATTTTATGAGCTCATGAAAGAAGTTAGGGGGAAATGGCTAGATAGAGTGCCTTTAATAAAGATATTTAAAATAATATTTGTTATAGATATTTTAACACTCTTTATATTTGTATAAAAAAATGGAAGCCTATTACACAGAACAGATTGTTAATCTGTGTGAAAGAAGGATGTGATAAGGTATCCATTGTGCCAATACAGCTGAATTGAAAACCTCCACTGAGCCAGTCGGTTGACACAGAGCAGACTCTAACATATTCTTGAGGAGCTGCTGAAAGCCAGAGAAGTTTAAGACAATAAACAAATTCCCAGGAATTTTCAGAATGTATATTCTCCTTACAGCTGCAACCTCCTTATCCCACTGCTGTGGCTGCTGTCTGAAAAAGGGCATCTGCAAATGGTGAAAAACAAACAAAGTAAATAATTATGCTGTGGATGAAAACAACAGTCCTACACCCCTATGGGTGATTCCATAGACCCATATCACTCTGGGAGCCTTGTTAGGTTTTACAAGGTCCCAGTCCTGCAGCCATGTGATTCCCTGCTGTACAACCAGCCAAACTGGTGAGGAGATAGCCGAGGCGAGTGTTCCAGTTTGCCAGTTCTTTATCTTCGTTTTCTCTAAATATTTAGTGCAGACTAATTGGCTATCCATTGTCTGAGCAAGATGGAGGACTGGATGAGAATCACTTGGCTGAGATTGTGCAAGTTCAAAATGATGATTACAGGATTTGGGAAGCAACACTAGCAATTAAGCAAGCAGCAGAGTGGAGGAAGTATACTTCCCATCGATTGTGCAGACGGCAGCCTGGGCTGCTGTCTGCTCAAGAATGTAAGTGTTGGGTACTCCTAAATGTACACATTGGCAAACAAAAGGGAAGCAGATGTCACCTGGGCCACTGAGTATCTGCATGATTTCAAATCCCTCATGGATACCCAGAAACCTCTAAAGCAGTTTTCCTGGATGTGGTGCCATAACCCATCCTGAAACAGCTGCTCACACAGGACATATCTGCTCACTAGGAAAAGCTGTTGTCTGGGAGACCTGTGTGCTGAGTCCTATGCTGGCTGCCGGTTGTCTGATTTCTGGGTAAATCCAGCTTTCTTTTGTAGCTGCTATTTTCCAAGGCCTGAGGAAATACCTCCTGGGGCAGCTTCTGTCTGTTCATAGGTTTGATGCTCTCTGGATGAATTGTGACGAGATTGCAGCAGAGCAATCTTGGATGTCCTGCTCCCACCCTCTGAGGTCTGAAAGCATGAAAGCTTGACTGATTAAGCTGAAAAACTTGCAAAGTAATAACTTTTGTATTTTGTCCTGGTTTGAAAATGTGTTTTATTAAATATTTAGATAAACTTTGGGCAATGTAGGATCTGCATTTATTTTCTCCCTGAAGCATGTCTGATCAAATAGAAACACAAACTACACAACACAGGGGTCTCCTTGTGGCTTGCTCTGTTGTGTGCTGTTTTTGTTGTAACTGGGTAAGGCTTACAGAATAAATCTGGAAAAAATTGTAAACTAAAGAAGGCAATTGTTTGACTGAAGATGTATTTCACACCATTTGAAAATGTGAAGTTGGAAACAGCTTGCTAAGGTGACAGCCTGGTGCCGCCGAACAGTGGGACTTTTGCCACTGACGCTAGTGGGAGCATGATTTCACTCATTTTTCATGCAGTATCTAGTCTTTCTAGGTCTTGTGCTCTGGTGCTTTAGCCTTGCAAACTGGTACTCAAGCCTGTTTAAATGACACACGTTGATGTTCTTAAATCTTTTCCCACTACTGAATTCAGAGGCAAAGGCAACAAACTCAGGGCAGAACAAAATCCTTTCGCATCCCGTTGATTATTTTCATACTTACCGGCACAGTTAGGGGCTAATACCAGGGAATGCTACCGGAGTTTCCTTTGTACGCGCAGGGCGATGGTGGGGCATCACCGCAGAATCAGCGCGGCCCCGCTGCTTGCTCGGGGCAGGGGTGTCCGCAGCGCCCAAGTAACTTGCGGGGCGGGGAGGCGCCGGGCGCTGCCGTGCATGCGTGTGCGGGCAGCGGGGCCGAGGCGGGCGCCGCTCTCTCACAGCGGCCCCGGCGCTGCAGCCCCGCCGCCCGCCCCGCCCGGGCGCCCCTCCCGCCTCCGCCGGCCCCGCGCCCGGGCGGGCGCTCCGAGCGCGGCGCGGCGCGGCCGGGGGAAGGCGGCTCCCGCCGGGCCCAGCGCGGCGGCGGATGGCGGGGGGGCCGCGCCCGGCGGGGGCCGGCGGGGGCGCCCGCTGAGCGGCGGCGGCGATGCCGAGGGGCCCGGCTCGGCGGGGCGCGCCCGCGGGGCCATGAGGGCGGGCTCCGGCCATGGCCCATGGCAGCGCGGCGGTCATGCTGAAGTGCGTGGTGGTGGGGGACGGCGCCGTGGGCAAGACGTGCCTGCTGATGAGCTACGCCAACGACGCCTTCCCCGAGGAGTACGTGCCCACCGTCTTCGACCACTACGCAGGTGAGCGGCCGGGGGGCCCCGCTACCGCCGGGGGCGGCAGCCGCTCTCTCCCCTCCCTGCTCCCTCCATCCCCTGGCCTTGCCCTGCCGGGGGGGCCGGCAGAGGGGTCGGCCGGGTTGCCCCCCCTCACCCGCTGTGTTTCTCCCCCCTCGCAGTTAGCGTTACCGTCGGGGGCAAGCAGTACCTGCTGGGGCTGTACGACACCGCCGGCCAGGTGAGTGCCGAGCTCTGCCCGGACCCTCGGCCCCGACCCCCGCCCGGCGGCGAGCCCGGCGCTGAAGTTATTCGCAGGGCTGTGGTCCGGGCTGGGCGGGTCAGAGGCGGGTTGGCGGGGGTGGGGGGGCTATTGATAAAACCCGGCTTTAAAAGAAAACCATCGATCCAACCTCGCTTCCCGAGACCGGGCAGGCGGAGACGGGCTTTATTTTTAGCGGTGCTGGGGCCGAGGCGCCACGGCATCGCCCGGCGCTGGGGCGGGGGGATGCCCGGCGCCTGCGGGGCAGTGCTCCCGGCCGGGCATCGCCTCCGGCCAGACCCCCTTCCCCGGGGTGCCGACCCTCCCGCCGGCCTTCACGGGGGGAAATGTGCCCCGTTCAGCACAGAGGGCACACGCTGCCTCAGCCGCCTCGGGTCGGATGGAGAGCCAGGCTGCCGCAGCTTGCCTTGTCGTGGTTTACAGCACTCAAATGGCTACAAAGAGTTGTTCAAACTAAAGGTGGAAAATAACATGTAATTCTCAGCCACTGCCTTTTAGATAACCTGGGTTTCTTTTCCTTTCCCAGACCACTCAAGTGACTCATTTGGTTAAGATTATTACAGCCAGTTGTGAAGGATGCTGTGATGTCAGCATGGCTCTTTAGTAACTTTAGTGATGGATAAAATACTGGATGTTTGGAGGAGTCCCTGATATAGCGGTTTCTAAAGGGCTCCATGATTCAAGTAATCGCTTCCTTAGCTTACCTTGCATGGCACCGGCCATGGGCCAAGCACAGTCCCTGGGGTTAGAGTACTTTCTGGGGATCCCTTATTTGAAACAGTTTGTGAAGGGCCTGACCACAGGGGATGCAGGCATCTCCCAAGGAAGTGCAGGGCATATACGGAAATGCAGCATGGGTTTCTGTAAAGTTGTGTACTCCCTATATTAAAAGTTCTTGCAGCGTGAGCATGTGCTTTGGTCTCACATGACCTCAGACATGCTTCCTCGTTGTAAAGAGCAACTAGTAAGACAATCTCACTGAACTCACATAGACTGAAGCTGTAATTTTTAACCATGTTGTTCCCATACTTAATTGAACTGCTGCCTGAATTAGTGAACCTTTTTAGATCTGCATATAGCCTTGAATTAGGAAATCAGCATTTAACCAGTTTTATATCTTTGTTAGGCCTGAAAGTAGTAAAAAAATTAATTTCATGAAAATTGTAGGAAACAGCGCCATTTCCAGAAAGCTGATACCCTGAAGGGTGAGACTCTTTCCACAAAGATTGACTTCATGCTTTTCTTCTCACTGACGTAAACACAGACTAGTCAAATTCATGCCAGCTAAGTGCATTTCTTATTACTATCATAGTCCTGTTTGTGAATAGTAATTGGTTCAGAACATGGCTTTAAAACATTGCTTAAGTAGGTTGCAAAGTGAGGATCTAGTGCTCAGACAAAGTATTTGGTTAGGGAGCATTTTTTTAATATATAATGAGCACTGAAAAGTGTGAAAGGGAGCCTAGCACTTCTGTACATAAGCACAGTTTATTTGGGGATGCCGTCTCAAACTGCTTGTGCTGGGCTTGTTGCTATTAATGTGAGTATGTGTTGTTAGCTCTGTGTAACCTTAACTGAAGTGGGTTTGTGGTACCCCACTCTGCCTGAATGTGCTGAGTGCAAACACAGGTGACCTTTGGCCTCCTCAAAAGTCAGGAGGGTAAACTGGCCAGTTTACAACAAACAGGCATTCCTATTATACTAAGAAAAACTTTTCCATGTGAAGCTGTATATAGAGAAAGTTGAGGTAAACTTTTTTTTTTTTTTCCAATATCTGAAAAGCTGAAATCTTCATTTAGAATTCCAGGGCAGTTTTTGAGGCACCTAGAAATAGATCTTGCTGGCCTGATTCAGAGGACCCTCAGTTCACACAGGGTTTTTTAATGAGGCTACCTTGACAGATATATCTGGTCTTGGCAAAACTCCCTTTTTTAGTCAAACCTGTGGTACTAATAAAATCTACCACTATCCCCATCCTACTTCAGCATGTTTGGGGAACTGGTGGATGTCAGAGAGTGCCCATAGGAGCCCCATCCCAACATCCAGTACAACTAAAGAAGGGAGTCTATATCAAGATGCCAGTCCAGCAACTTCATTCAGTTGAAAGCTGCTTTGTCAGAGCAGCTGACAAGTCTGTCTTCCCAAAGCTATGCAATAATAGAAAGCTTACATTAAAGCTTAAATATATATAGTAAAGAGAAGAAAAGACATGAGTTGATGATGTCTTCTCTGTGTTGAGGAAACAGCATGCTGTACCTGGTACATGCCTGCTGCTTCCACAGACTTCCATATGGATCGGATACATTGCTGCCCAAAGTGGGGATTTCTATGCCAGCATACATCAGTGCTTTTGTCTCTAATTCTGTCGCCCCTGAATAACTCTACTGTAAAATATTGGCCTGATAGTATAGTTTTATAAAACTTGGCTGTGTGTGATCAGTGTGGTATCTGAAGGTCACAATCATTAGCATCATTTATAGTTGCAGCTCTGGACAAAGTAAATAGGTACAATCTACTGATCTCAATTCAGGGGGAAGAGGAGTGAAGGGGGTTAACAAAAGTTCAGATAGTGACTTACTCCAAATCCATGCAGAAAGCCTAGAACAGAAGAAAGATTAAAGACAGGATTTTGATTCATAGCTGGTGCACAGCAGGCTCATCACCCTGAAATACTGGCTTATCAGTGTGTGGGTCTCTTTAACTTGCGTGGTTATGTATTTAGCAACTTGTGACAGACTTTGCTTTGGCAGAGGAGTTGCAAGCTTTTGAGTTCATCCAGTACTCATTTCTAGCTTGCTTCCTGACAACACACACAAGATCACATGTGGTAACTATAACGATGACATAAGGCCTCATATCTTCATGAGTTTAAAGTAGGTTGAAAATAAATCCATTAAAATCCCATTTTTTCCCCTGGTAATGTATATAGCGAGGAAAAATGCCACTAGTGGTTCACAAAATTCAGTTTATACACAGGCCTTTGGGTGTGTGTGAGTTCAAAGAAGGCTTTTCTCTGGCTGAAAATACTGAGGCCTTGGTTCAGCAGAAAATAGCCAGTACAGCTGCTGGGCTGTGGAGGCTCTGAGAGCCCGTTTGGGTTTGCAGCTGTGGAGGCAGCCTCCCTGTCAGGGAGGTGGCCGGGAATTTGGTGCCATTCCTCCAGCAATTCCTCCCAGAGGTGGAGCTGGCAGCCCCTTTTAGCCTTGCTGCCTGCACTGGGTGGGTTTAGAGCAGGTCTTCATTTCCCCAGAAGATGAGAACTGTGGAACCAACTTGTGTTGAAGACGCATCAACGCACTGAAGGTTAAACATGAGATACTTGTCGTAACTGATGCTTGGGTGCCTCTGGCTTGCAGCAGCCTCTTCTGGGAAACTGTGTGTCAATACTGCTTGTCATTGAACAGGAGTACATGGCAAAATCAGCTTGGGAGGAGAACCATGGCCTCATCAGGGGTCTGTTAATATCACCATGCTGGAGTGGTTTTGAACTGCTGGCAAGTGATTATCATTTTGCTCTTCCATGGTAATCAGATGCTCTTCATGGTTCAGAAGTAATACTGCCAGCTCTCAAGATGTTAACATTTTTGGAGAAATGTCTGCAAGCACTAACGAAGAGGTGCTGCATGTCCCCTTGCCATGTCCCAGGTGGTTGGAATAAGCACAGGAGTTGCCTTTTGGGGATTTTGCTCTATACTGAAGGCTATTGTTTAAAATGGCAGTTGAAGTCCATCCTTCTGCCAGTTCCTTTTGCTGTAGGATTTTAATTCATGGTGTCCCTTTCTTCCAGTGTGTGCTGACCACATACAGGAGGAAGTCTTGCTCTGCCCCTGTGTCTTTGCTGTAAAGGATGGTTGGGACCCAGAGGAAGGATGGGGAAGGCTGGAGAGCAGAGCCTGTACTGCTTGTGTTGCTCTGGGTAGAGAGATGCCGAGGCACGGCACGGCTGTTTGGTGCATTTGGCACCAAGGCAGCATCTGGACAGTGCAGAGCAGGGTATGGTGAACCTTACTATGGTGCAGTGCCTCATAATAACATTTATATCCCTCAGCATCACTTACTGTTGATACTAGTGGGGCCTGGTCGGACAAAGCTGAGGTGAACTGCATTCCTTGGCTTTCTGCTTCTATGTCTCTGCCTTAAATGCCCTAATGTCTGATACAATGAAGCTCTGGTGCCTTCTCACCTGTCACCAGAACAGTACCACAAAACATGGTATTCACAAGCACAGAACAAGCCACTTGGCACGTCTCAGCTCAGATGGCCACACTGGTTGCAGCCACAGCCATCTTATTTCAGATACACTGATTTTTTGGTTGTAACAGAAGCCCGGATGCTAAAGCAGTTTTATGTTAAAGTTGGTCAGGCTGATGAAGTGAATAAAGCTAACTCAGTTATTACAGAGATGAGTGTCTGCATTAAGGAGAGGTGTAAAAACAAATGGTTACAAATGTGAAGGTGTCTGTGCATGAGCTGTGGTTATTAAAATGGATGGTCCCCAAACCTGTGGTGGTTGCTATAATTAAATAGCAGTAATCTTGATACTCCTTGCTGGCTCTTTGTCTTGGCTTTGGTAGGTAGCCCTGGTCTAGCCCTAGGTACCACTCCAGAATCTTACTGAGAAGAGGCAGCTGCTGGGCTGTTGTGAAATAGAATTGTCCCTCCTCAGAGCACACTGCTCCTTCTGAGTTGCCCCTACGAGGCAGCCGTAGCTTCAAATGTCAGCCTGGTGTGAAGCAGTCTCACACAATGCAAAGCCTGCCACCCTTTACTGCAGAGGTGCAAACACCGAGATCTCCAATATGATTTTGGCAGATCTGAGCATGAAATGTTAGTAACTAACATCCTGTCCCCTTTCTGCCCCCCCCGTGCCTCCCTCCTCCCACATGCATTTTCCCTCGCTCCCTTCACATGTCCCAGCCGAGCTGGCAGCTGGCACTGGGAGGCTGTGAGTTCATGAGCTCACTCCCAGCCCAGCGTGCTGGCCTATGAATAGCTCAGCCTCCGCTGAAGCTGCTCTGTGCCTCAGGATGTTGGCAGCCACGTAGATATAACAACTGGATGTATGCAGATAAAATAAAAACATGCCTAGATTCTCCTTTGGAATTTAAGTTTTCCAGTGTAAGAGGAGGTAAAGTGCCTGAGCTAACAATCTCTGTGTTTAGAGCTCTCTAGATAAGGGTTTAAGTAAAGGCAGGCTTTCTCTTTAAAAGGAAAAGGACTTGTACCTTCAGATTGGTTATTAAAAATGGCCTTGCAACAATAACACTCTCGGTGCAAAGCCTGCATCTAAACGCCTCCTCGTGAGCTGTGACTCATGCTTTGAAAGCACGGTAGCTTTCCTAGAAGGATAGGTAAGTACTGCTATCACCAGATGGGGAGTTGCAGAATGGGAGATGGTGTTCAGAGTTCCCAGAAGCATTCACTAGATAGGTGTTGGAAACTCAAGACAGTTACATTTAATTTTCAGAGTGCCGAATGCCCCACAGTACTTCTGAACAGTGACACTGAGTTATGTTAAAATCAAAGGGATGCATTTGAAAATGGACATCCAGAATATCTTTGCCACATTAACAGTTGCATTTCTAACAAAAGTGCTCCTCCTCTGATGAGAATAAATGCAAAATAAGGACACAGACGAGAAGAACTGTGTCTTTTTACTGCTCTGTTCTATGGTTTTATAAGCAGTCTGTTTGAATTAGTGATTGGGTGAGTTGTGTTAAGAAAAATGTCTGACTGCTACGTGACACTTTCAGCAGTTCTGAAGAGGTTGTGTCATTTGACACTTTACAGTTACTGTGCCCTGTCTGTTTTAATCCTGCTCCATGCTGCATCTGTGCTGTGGCACGTGTGCAATAATTCTTTGCTATGCCAGGCACTCGCTGGTGTGCACATAAAAATGCAGGTGGCAGCATTATTCTCCAGAGCAAAGCAACATCTGTCAGCATCCTAGGTGAGTATATGGCTTCACATGAATAAAACACAGATTCAGAGTACCTCAGGCAGCTTGTACTCTAAATCAGACATAGTCATGAATGCTTTAAGATCATCATTATGAGTTAATGCTAGTTCCTTGTTGATCCAATTTCCAGTTGGGATTCAGCGTTGGAGTCAATAAGGGATGGATGCCAGGTGTGACCTGGGATGCATCTGTAGTTATGACCAACAGATAGGCCAGCCACAGGCAGTGAGATGGCTTACAAATTCCTCACTTAAGAAAAACTGCCTATGTTTTTCTTTCAATTGCCTTAACATCTGCTGAGTGTTTTACCACACTCTCCAGTGGAAGCTGTTAACCCTAGCAAGTGGAACTTGATATAAAACCAGGTGCAGAAGACTCTTTAGGAACTCCTTTAATTCTGGAAACTCTTTCACTGTGATGTGTTCATTCAAGGTGCACCTGATGGCTCTCCACTCTCCTAAGAAGTTGTGTGATGGGAGCTAATCTTGAGGAGGCAGTAAAGCTGTAATCTTCTGTGTGTTCCTTGAGACTGGACTGAATAATGTGCTTTTGGGGTTTATTTGTAAAAGGTGAAAGAGAATGCGACACCTAACTGATCAGTCTTGTTTGTCTGATCAGTCTTTATATAGGTAGCAAATTAAAAGACATGTCTGATATGATTTGGATAACTGCATTAAACCAACTCTATTCTGTAGGCTGTTTTGCCTGTGAGAACAGGTCATATTCTTCTGTGAAAATAAAGTCAGAAAACCCATCTTTCCAAAAAGCAGGTTCTGCAGAGGATATGTCCAGATCTCCCAAGTCAGGGTGCATTTTATTTTTTGATTTGCTATATCTGAAAGAATGGAAAATCTTGATTGTGCATGGCTGCACAACAGCTGGGGTGAATTCCTTTCTCAGGTAAAATGGAAATCCAGTGTGGAAAGAATGCTGTTCATGAAGTCACTGCCAGTGAGAAAGAAGTGCAGTGCAGGACTGAGATTTCTCATGGGCAAGGAGTGAAAGGGATTGTCCATGGCAGCTACTCTGCCATTTCTTAGGAGCTCCATAGTGGGCAGACAACAGGTTTAAGTGAAGGTGTCCAGGTGAAACTGTGCTTGAAGTCAGTTGAATACATGTTCTGTTGATAGATGCTAAAATAGTAAGCCCTATAGAGAAAGATCAGGGACTTTCACTTTTAAAAAACCAAGAAGAAACCAGCAAGTTGAAGTTCTCACAGTGATGGAGAGAAGGGAGTTTACTATTGAGACCATATAGGAAAGTAGTTTAGCATCACCGCATGGCAAGATGCAGCATTTGGATAGTACTGAATCCCACAGTAAGGCTAGGATCAAATCTGATCTCTTAAAGGCAATTTTGTGTATAATAAAAGAAATATTCTGTCCTTCCTGTCTCTAATGCTCTAAAATCCATCTTACTAGGCGCCATCTTCCAGCTAGTTATTTCTCTCTGTCCAGAAAAGCTTTTCAGACATGTAAGCAGCTGCACAGTTCTCAAATACGCCAGGAGGAAAGTTTTGTTATGTATAAAAAAAGGTAATTCACAAACCCTAGGCTTTTTCAATGTATAATTCATATGTCCTTTGAACAGTCCTCCTCACAGGAATTCAGAAATGGATTTAGATCAGTTTACTTCATTTTTAGAATACAATGGAAGAGCACTTACACTGCATACTTGCAGCCTTTTCTATAAATTAAAAATAGATGCTGGGCCCAAAGCAGCAGCTTTTTGCATTCTCTGGGAAACCTGCGCAAACAAACCACAACAGGACAATTCTGCTTTCTTTAGCAATGCAAGCCGTATCCTCAGGAGAGACAGAGGGTCTGTAGTGCACTTTTCCCCTGCAGCCAGGGAATAATCACTGCATCTTTTTTCTTTTGTGTGTTCAAAAGCTAGGGGCTACAGATGTAGGCAACGAAAAATCAAATGCAGTCATCAGCATAGCAGAACTTGGGTTACAGAATTGGATAAGCAAACGTTTTATGGCAATGCACTGTCAGTCCAAATTGCAGCTTTATGCCAAATGGTCCTGCATTAGTGGTGCCTTGTGAGTGGCAGTGCCAGGAAACCAGCATCCTGGGGGACACTCCACCCTCCTTCCTTGCAAAGGGTTACAGTGGTACACAGCCCAGACTGAAAAATTTGCACTGTGTTTTTTAGCCAGGGAAGCAATTTGTGCTTGGCATGGGGCAGTACAGGCCACTTCCCTCTCTCTCCTCCCCCACCAAGCATCTCCTAGAATCAGAAACCACAGGGTGATTCAGCGGAGCGAGGTCTGTTTCCTGGTGTGCTTTTGGAGTAAGCAGTTGCTTTCAAAACCTTCAGACAGAGGCTTTGCCTGGTGCTTATGGCAAAGCTGCAGATCAGCCTTTAATTCCAAACAATTTGGGGGAGATGGTGAGGGGTGTCCAGAGGTAGCTGTGAGCTATTACTATGTCCACATGTTGTGTACATCAGTCATTATGGTTCAATTGTTATGTTTTCCAAAATTACAGAGAGCCTTCTAAAACAGAAACTTATTTTCGGGGAGGAAAACTGAAAAATGCAGTCTTGAAGGACAGCTTTGAAATGCATTTCAAAAATTGAAATATGGCAATTTGTAATGAGAGAGGACTTCTGACTCTTGTTACTATGAAGTGGTTAAAACTTAGACTTTTACCTGGGATTTTACTCTGTAAAACTCTGCCTCACTGAGTCCCTCTGAGCAGTAGTGATTACCCTTTGCTGCACGAAGGTTGGATTCCTCTAGCAACTCTGCCTGATGTCTATTTTTGGCTTCCCCTCTAAAAACAGATGGCTGGAGTGAGAACCTCTTCTTACGATTGCTGTTGTAAGCTGTGAAAGCAACAGATGGTTGCTAACACAGAGATCACAAACGCAGAGGTTTTGAGCACCAGCTTTTCTTCCAGTGGTGCAAACTTTATTTTGTTTCCACCTATCCACTTTACAACTCTTGGAATAGAAATAGGTTTATCAAGAATATGTCAATATAACAACTGAAGAAGCATTGTTAAAATTTCATTCCTAAGCTGCAAAACATATAAAATAATTCATTACTTTGGTTCTGTCAGAACATGACACATCTTAGGCCCCTGCGTCAGTTAATGACATTCCAGAATTTGGTTTCTCCTGTTTTCTTAAAAACACTAGCAAGGAAACAAAAATCAACCAGACAGATCTAGGTTAACATTATCTTCATGACTTCAGAGGTGTGGACTTCCTCAAAGGCCTTGGTCAAGGTGTGGGAAGGTATTGGTTGCACAGGACTAAGTGCCTTCCATCTCTCCAAAGTGGACAGAGAGACCCTAATACCATTCCAGATGAGCAGGAGGGCTGTGGTCTCACACTACTGGCAGAGGGCTACCTCTGTCTCTGTGTCCATCACTCCAGCTCCAGCTGGGAGGAGAGTGCTACCATCAGCTGGAGGAGCTACAAGGTCTCTAGTACAACAATCTGTTTGTGTGCGCCTCACACTTCAGTGTTCTAATAAATATAAGGAAACAGTGCTTTCTGTGGGTCAAGAAGGTTGTCCAGAAATTATTATACTTCACTTTGTCTGAGTTTATTTTTGTTTAAATATCCCACTGCACATAAGCTGTGTACATCAAAGGCTTTTGGAGTGCTTTGCAAAGACTAATGCATTATTAAGCTAGCAAACCCATACAGATGGCAAGATGCAAATAGAGGGAGGATAATGATTTGCTCAGGACTACATACTGTGTCAGTGGCAGAATTTGGAATACAGTTTGTGTGGTTTTAGCTGTGTCCCAGCTGATACCCACAGAACTGGGCAAAAGTATTAGTCCAAAATCAAATGCATGACTTGAAACGGGACACTGTGTTCTGCTTTTGGTCTGAGCAAACCCATGAAATGAAGAATATAATAAATGCTGTGGAATTACAATAGTGTTCTTCAGTCTGCATACAGAAGTTTTTCAAAACCTGTTTCTGAACAGGTAAATGCTGGAAATAGCCAGATTTTGGACATGTTAGAGCAAATTCACTTCACCATCCAAAATTCAGTATTCAAGTACAAGGCAGCAGAAAATCTTAGGCAGATTATTAGGTACTGTAACATGGAAAAGGAGACATAAAGGATAGATTTTAAGAAACCAAGATAGAGGCAATGCTAGACATAGACTTTCAGCCAACTATAAGAAGACATGGTAACTTAAAAGTTTGAATTTCCATTCTCTACTCTAAAAACAAAAGCCCCCATTTGTAGTTGAGAAGCCAAGTTCTCAGTTCCTTCATCTTCTCCTTTTTCATGTCTATTGTGTACTGGCAGCTGTCGTGGGTTTCCACAGGGATACTAGGGAAATGATGAACAGCCCTGCTGCAGTGTTATGTCTTTTAGAGGGATCACAGCTCCACAGAACATTAATTAAGTCAACATTCTTGTGTCCAATTTTGTTTGAAGTTATTACAGCCCTTGTATTTTTTCATATTCACCTGCTTCAGCAAACAATTTATTTTAAACTCTAGAGTATGTCGGAGAATAAGCTGTTTCACTATTATAGCCTGGAGTTTTTGAGACTTCTACTGACTATTTCAATCCTTAGGGGCTTTCTTGCCCATCTTATTCATATTCTTAAAATATTCCTGCTAATATCCTTGATTATTTTTAAAGTCTAAATATATATGCAGTGTCTCCCCCAATCAGACTGTCTAATTAGTCTAATTGCTGTATAGGGTGGTGTGTACATGCACTCAAATTGGAATTTATGTTGACTGGCTAGTATAATCACTTTTGCTGTTGCATTTAATTTTAGAATAAACTGCATTTATTTCCCTTACACTAGGTTCAGGAAATAAATTATAGTTGAAGCTATAAGATTTTTCCAGTCTTCTCTAATATCCAATCTAAATTAATTTGGTATTTCAGATTTTTCTATCAATTGTAGCCATTATGTTGGCCCAATACATCAGAGAAACTTTACAGGTTTTATTGCTGTTTCTGGGGGGCTACTGGGAGACAGAAGGAGTCTTTAGGCACAGATGGCCTACTAGATGCTGACAAAAATTAAGCAGGGTTTCTCCCAGGAGGACTCAGGACCAGTCCAATGATGTGGTCAGAGGCTTTGATAGAACTACCGCCACTTTTAGTATCAATGCAAACGTGATGTTCAGAGCACAGACAAGGTTTAAAGGAGAGCCTGAGAGCGCTGACGTGTTCCAAGCAGCAGGACTGGTGGGTATAGCCAAATTCTCTGATAATTTAAGGAAGCTTAAATGCAGTGAGGCCACTGTAGCCAATACCACACACATGCTTGGCACGTCCATCAGGGTACGTGCTGTATCCAATCATGTTGTGCCTGCCTTCCATTTAACTTCTTAATTACACTGGATGGACACACAGCTTGCCCAGTGCAAGTGGGATGGTATAAATAAAAAGGCACATACACAAATGCAGGACCAGGAAAGGAGTTCAGACCTGAGACTAGCTTTAAGAAAATTATTAATATTTGCTATGAATAAAAGGTCCATCTGCAATTTGAAATGGATTAACTGAAGAGCTATTTTAAGGTTAATGGACTAACAGTAATTTCGGGTGACAGTGAAATTCTTTCTCCATTCCAGCATTTAGTGTAGTATTCTAGTTATCCTAACCCAGATACAAGATTTTTAGAAAATGGAGAGTGTAGGGATGGCAGCTCTTTGATGGTAGGAACAAATTACAGCTTTTAACTAGATTTTTTTAAAACACAACTTATTCACTAATACCTCACATATTTAGAGCTGAATTTGAGAGCAACTGATGGATCCACTGTGTGCTCTTTCATGCAGATTTTGTACTCCAGGGAACAGAGTAATTGGTAGTTGGGAAGCTTCTTTTAGGATTTTCATCTCCACCCCAGAAAACAGAGTGCAACCTTGAGGAGGATCTAGCTATATTCTGTAGTAGCAGTGTAACATAAAATACATGCCTAAAAAAACCAACTGAATGTTAAAAGAGTTTCAACTTCCTGTGTTGATGTTTTGAAGTTATTTCTGCTTTCTATGATAAATGTCCACAGATTTGGAAAAGACAATTTGGGTTACTGCTTTTTTCCTTGGAATCAGAGCAAGATTCTGAGGAGAGAATGACACTGGCAAGAGCCTGACACTGGCAGGGAAAAGGCCTGGCAAATGTTGTAGTTTCAAAGTAGTGTCAGTTCCTGTGGATGTTAAATTGGGAAGCCATGTCAAAAATTAAGCATGCTCTAACTAATTGACAAGCCTGTGTACAAAACTAGAGTGGATACTCAAAATGGCACAAGAGTATGACAAGTGATGATCACCTCCTTCCTACTGCACAATTTCTGCCTGTGCTTGTCTTCCCTCCAGTTCATGATGAGAATAACAGCTCTCTTCCCACAGCTGTTGACTTCCAAATGGAAAGATGAGCGAAGCAGAAACTGTTCTGAGGAAGTTCTCGCAGTTTTTCTGTGAAAACTCTAGTGACTATATTTAAAACCTAAAAAATTAATAATGGACATTTTTGAGGGTGTGACTATAAGTTAATAATCTGGTAATGGAACTTTTGCCAAGGAAACAAAAATTTTATTTTCTGGCTCATTTCAAACACGGACTTGAATTACATTTCTGTCTCCATGTTTAATGAACAAATCATTGCAATATTTGTGAGATTTAATTAAGGTGGGGAGTTTACATGGGGAAGAGGGAAACTCTTGCAGCAGCCCAAATAAACTGGTGTTCACTGTGGAAGGTATAATTCCAGCATTTGTCAGTGTCTCTGCAATGCCTGGGCTCAGTCTTAGTTACCTATGTTGCAAAAACCACCAAAATTCTACAGTAGGAATGGAAAGGCCTTGTTTCACTGCCAAAGACCAAAGGAAGTCTTGCAGAGAGAAGCTGGGGTATGCTCCCCTTGGCTGTTAGCTAAAACACAGGGTAAAAATCCACTTTCTCCCTTGCTAGAGAGAACTCTGATTTACAACAGGAGCAATGCTCCCAGGTACTTGTCTTGCCGCAGTATTGTACGCCCTGGCAGTAGGAGTGTTGCCTTGAAATGCTGAGCCTCTCAATGTCCTAAATAATCTTTTCACACTAAATCTTCCCCCACACTCCTAACAAACAAACAAAGACATTAATATTCCACTGATAGTGCTCTTGATCCTGAATTTCTGTTCCATCTGATCCTTTGCTGGGCTGGCCAACAGAAAGCACAGTCCAGACAAAAGAGGTCCCTTCTGATCCTTCCTACTGCCCCGAACACTAGGAACAGACCGTAAGGTTTCTAAGAGACAAAGAAAAATCTAAGGAGGGCTTTAAATATCACCTCTATGTATGATCCAACATGGAACATTTAAGTGCATTGAATAGCCTTAATCTAGCTTAGCTTTGTATAACCTGGATGACTTTACAGCAGTCACACCTGCTTATTTCTCTACAAATACTAATCTTTGATCTGCAAGTATGTTTGAACGATAAGCCTTTTGGTTTTTTCCTTAAGTGAAAACGTTTTGAATGGTAATCTTCTGTATATTCTCATAGAGAAGCAAACTTCTATCAGTATTAACACATTTTTCAAAATACTTATATTCACATATAGTTATCTTCATATGTAGATTTTGCTCTAACAGCGACACAAACTAACCTGGAATAGTTACAAACATTCGAAAGTTTGCCTCAACAACTTTCATGAAATACAAACACAGTTTCCGAATATAACTGTTAAAATATAGGCAACAATTTAATATTGCAGATAACAGAATTTTTCTTCCTTAGGAAGACTATGATCGTCTGAGACCTTTATCTTACCCTATGACCGATGTCTTCCTTATCTGCTTCTCAGTGGTAAACCCTGCTTCATTTCAAAATGTGAAGGAAGAGTGGGTACCGGAGTTGAAGGAATATGCACCTAATGTTCCCTTTTTACTAGTAGGAACACAGGTATATTTGGTTCTGTTCTACTTTATTTAAACAATTAGGATCATTGTACGGTGCCTTTTCTCTGGGCTGGAATTTCAGGCCTGACAGGGCCTAAGCAGCACCTCCTTCTACCTTTGGAGGAACAACCCTTACAGGTGGCAGAAAAACATAGACTCATGTTGTTCTCAAATGAGCCATCTGCATTTTGTTAAAAAAACTTATGTCCGTTGTAAGACAAGATGGGTGGCAAGATGGGCTGCATGTCTCCCATGTGACTTTCTAAAAAGTCATGGGACTTACAGAATAAAATTGTCTGCTCATGCCCGTGTTACTTGGAATTACTTGGGTCTACAACTATTAGTCACATGCAATATTTGCTGAAGCAAAGGAAAAGGGGAGAAGTGAGACAATTTCCTCTTGCTTCTTGTGGACCAGGCTTCATTTATGAAGTGACCTATGTGTTGGTGCTCCCTTTGGGTAATCTTTCTGCCACTGCATTTGGTATTCTAAGATGATCCCATCTAATTGAAGCGCTGAATTACAAAACAAATGTTTCTTCCTTCTGGATTAAAGAGTCACAGGTTAAATTTAGGGCTTTTGAATCAGGAATGGTCCACAATCTGAATCATGACATGACTCCATTTTTATAAAGATAATATTCCATTGAATAATTCTCCTTTAAAAAGAGGGTATCATATTGCCTGCTGACTTCTGTTTAGAGAAAGTACTGCAGCATGACTTCAATCTTTCTTGCTAGATTGATCTCCGTGATGACCCAAAAACTCTGGCAAGACTGAATGATATGAAAGAGAAGCCCGTATCTGTGGAGCAAGGACAGAAGTTAGCAAAAGAGGTAAACCAGATACTCCTAAATGAAACCAAGTAACAAAGAACACCCCTATTTCTACTTGACTTTTACCTTTACCACTTTTTGCATATCTTTTAGAAGTCCACATACAAAATCTTGTGACTGCTTACCAGTTAACAATACTTACTTACATTAGTGAATATAGGTAACAAACAGACCTGTGTAATTACACTTTCTTGTCAGTAATAGTTCAATTTTCAGTGTAGATACTTGCAAAAGCTATACAAGCTATATAAATACTGGTCAAAGGCAATTAAAATCCACAAACTGGTTGAGGTTGGAAGGGATCTCTCCTGCTCAAGCAAAATGTTGGAAGCATTTTTTAGACATTGTTTGAGAATATTATACTACCATTATAAATACTGTGTGGATAAAGCTTATCAGGACACTTACAGAGCCTTTATTTTTGAAACACAAATGGGTCATGTCTTTTTTGCTCTCTAATTATTAACCACATCTTAGGCCTCCACTGCCAACCTAAAGAACTTATTTGCTTCCCACAGAAACAAATCAACCTCAACATCTTCCACATCTTTGGACGAAAGACAAATCTTATTTTCTCCTATGGGGGGGTGCACATGAAGATAACTTTTTTAGATTGCAGCCAAACATTGTAATGTTGCTATGGGAAAAAAAAAAAAAGCAGAAGTGCTCAGATGGAATTGAACAGCTGAGACATACTGCTATTGAATTAACTTATTTTCTTGACAGATAGGAGCCTACTGCTATGTGGAGTGTTCAGCTTTAACACAGAAAGGACTGAAGACTGTTTTTGATGAAGCTATTATAGCCATTCTAACTCCAAAGAAACACACAGTGAAGAAGAGAATAGGCTCAAGATGCATAAACTGCTGTTTGATCACGTGAGAGACATTTGACAATGGCCAGGCTTACTGTGAAATTCTACTGATTTTAAATACAATGCATTAAGTACATAGCAAATTTGTTCCAGGTTTGGAAGTTAAACCTACGATTCTGCCTTCTACAACCAGTGAAATCCAGAGGAATAAAATCAAACTCAACGAACTTGTAATAAGAAGCCACCACATCTGTTACAAATATTTTATTCAGACTGGAAGGTACAATCTCTCAGGGTTACACAGTCTAGAAGAAGCAAAAACTGCACCATGCTGAAACGGCATCTATGTGATTTTATTGAGTGGAGATGCTTGGCCTGAAATATCCTTAACTGAATTTGGACAGTCTTCTGCTTTGACTATATATATATCTATATATATACATCTTAAAAAACCCCCAACTTTTGCACAGTCTGTATGGAATCTGCACAAAGAAATACCTTGTCTCTTTTTGCTCCAGTTATCTGCTTTTGTATGTAAGCTGCTTCCGGTTCCAGTGTATCCACAGAGGTGCAATAATGAGACCAGCCATATAGCCAAAGGTAGCTCCGAGGGAACAGGAAATGGGCCATACCTGAGGGCAGAGCGCAAGGGAAAAGCAGACAATGAGGAAAATGTCTGGGGGGTTTGTACTTCATGAGCACAAAGTCTAGGTACTGAAAGACAGTAGTCTTACTCTACTTTAAAGCTTGATGTGCTTTCCTAAAAATGCCAAAAGCGTAACAATCATCTTCATGAACACTAGATGCTGTCGTACCGTTTTTAATTAATATGCATTAAAATGTAAGCAGGCTTCTGGCTATTGCAGACTTTAGTTTGATAGTCCAAAAACTATGTGGAAAAAACCCCTTAGAAGTATTTATATCCCCTGAAGCATTCAGCTGACCTAACTTCCTACTCTGCTGCACACACTTGGATACCTACAGATTTCTCCGCAATTTCTCCCTTCAATCTCTCATGGTGTTTTGAAACTTTTACCTACGTATAGATGAACTAGTATTCAAATAAGGCCAGAGACTGAGATGGACAGAGGTTTGTTGGCTTTTTTCTCAAACAGTATGTAAAAGGATACATTTTCTTCTGGCTAGCAGTAGGGAGGGAACACAAATTTGGAAGGTGGCTGAACATCTTGCACCCAGATCATCAAACTTGTAGTAAGCCAGTTATGTCAAACAGAGCTTTAATGAAATGCTCTATTTTCCAGTATAAGAAAAGGAAGCCAGCTCAATAGAGCTGACTCACTTTAACAAACCATCTTGTACTGAGCCAGAGTAGTAATGGAATTCTCCCCTGCCTGTTTTTTGTTTTAATTGGTATTGATTTGCAGGGAAGAGTGGCCAAACCAAGACTTAACCAGTTTGTCATCAGATGTAGCTTATAGTCCACTACATACTGCATTTGATGAAAGTCTCAACTAAGGTGGCAATTAATTTATTTATTTTAGAATAAACAGAATTCCCAGGCCTCTTCAAAACTCTCCTTTGTATTTTTTTTTTTGCAAGAACAGTTTTACAGTTCCTGCTGTACAGTGCATATTCCTAAAGCAAGTACAGACTGGACTCTCCTTTTGTTTTTTAAATTAAGGGGGATATTTCCCTTCTCCATAGTACTTGAGACTGAGAAATGCACTAGACAATTGAGGAAATATCCCAATCGCCAGCCTTCTTTTCTACTTCACTTTGACTTACAATTCATGAATATCAAATGAACTTACTCTTTACGGTACTGGTTCCTCCTTTCATTCATTTTCCTAGCTCTGAATATTCTCTTTACTTCATTATCACTTAAAAGAATATATTTATTCACATCCTTTGATCATGGGAATTTTAACTATGAATAAGAGTAATGTATTTTGTCCTCTGCTCTTTCATCTTCAATCTCCTCAGTTGTTTCATCTTCACATTCCTTAGCATTCACAGCTTTATATGTTATTTGGAGGTCTTAAGGAGTGTAGCAAAGATGACTATTAAATAAGGTGCCTTAGGTGCTCTTTATTGACCTTGTTTCATTCTTTCACTTTCATACATTCTGTCTGCTGCTTGTTTTTGTTGCTGAGTATTTCAGCAGTTGCCTCTCAAGCCAAAGATTTGCTTGTTTTCATTCATTTACTGTGTGTTGTAGATCATCTACAAAAAGCCTTGAGAGGCTTTGGCATGGTAAGGTACTACATGTATTTGAAACTCACATAAGTTTGTGGCCTTGGCTAAACTTACACTTCAGGTGGATCTTTTCAACTTTTAAACAAAATGTAATTATTTCTAGCATTTTGCATATTACACACGTCTAAATGACAAAACAATTAAAAAGTCCCTAAAACCCTTTTGCTCACTCAGTAACATTCAGATGGAACACAAGTCATACTTTTTTATCCACTGATGAAGTCAAATACCACTCTAATATCCACAAAATTATGGACAAAGGCTTCTTAGCTTGGTGGTGCTTTTACATCAAATTTGCTGAGTGATCAGTGATCAATCCTTCATTAAATTTTTACCTACATTAGGTGAATTTGTAGTTGCCTATTTGCTTTACAGAACTATAGGTAGATGATGGACTTTGAATTGATCATATTCCCCCAACTAGAGAGTGAATATCCCTGATGACCCAATGACCCTGTATATTGTGCTATTTTGTGTATAGTGGGTGATTATTGGTATGATTAAAAAGATCTCTGATGACTGTTGTAGCCTCTTTCACCTGACTGAACTGCAACTCGGGATGTGCTTTTTCAATAGCAATGTAACTTTTAATATTAATTATGCCTCTGTCTGTCTTCTAAAACATTTAAATTTTGCTTTGGTTTTTAAAAGTCAAGTGTTACCTAAGTTTCAGGCTCTCTCTCTTTCAACAGTTGAGTCTCTGACCTTTGGACATTCACAAATGTCAGGTGGCAAAGATAGGGAACAAAGGGAAGAAAATATAAAACATGCCATCTCCCCATCTATGAATAAGACAGAACGAGACACCACCTCATCCCTTACAGTGACATGGAACAGAGGGGTGCTAGGCCAGGCACTTATTCTTACTGTGCTGCTTGGACAGCCTGAAGTAGTTCTGAGGGCAGTTTGATTGGCCTTTTGAAAACTCCCTAAGCACTGCAGTTAAAAGCCTGGACTTAAGAGCGTTGCTGTCCTTACACCATTTTCTCTGACCCTCAAGACAGGACAAAACCCCCTAACAAACAGGTAATAATACCAGTTTGCAACCTTCATTCTTGACCGATGGCTTTTAGGCTACATATAGCCTGAGGCACCCATGGGTATATCTAAAGCAGCAAGTTATCAAAGACAGATTAAGATATGGCTCTTAAGCACATCAGCTGCACTAAAATAACACCATTTTCACATGCTTTTGGCTGTCTACAAAAATGGGTTGCTTCTTTCTGTGGAAGTGGGTTGCTTTATTTTGTATTAGCTGCTGGCCTCATTTTTCTGAGACCAAATCACTTCCTTCTGGGCCTTTTAAAATGACTTTGACTTACTCAATTGGCCTTCTTTTGCCCTCTCTTTCATGTTATCTCAAACTTGGTTTAAAGTCCTTGACTTGGTATGAACTGCCTGTAAGTGATAAAAATCTAAGCAGCAAAATATCTGTCTGCCTGTTTCAAGAGATTCCATTCTGCTTGCTTAAAATATGCAACTTGTAATACACCCCTCTCATCCCCTGGGAACTTTTTAGCTCAGTTCCCCCTACATCATGCTCCCTTCTGCCTTGAGAAGCTGACATATGCTGCCCCAGTACTGATGTCAAGTCTGGGCTGGGTCAGCAGCAGGGGAATAAGATGTTGGGCCACATGGCCTAGCTGCACTTCTGTTGAGGGGAACAAAGGCTGATATGGAGAGAAGAGTACAGGAGATAGAACAGAATATTTTTTGTGAAACTGTCATGAAATGCCTTATCTGTCTCAGCAGCTGGGAGGCATCAGCTACCATTCTCACAGCCTAGCACAAGAACAATCAGTTTACATATCAAATACATAATGAAAAGGGCAAGTTTAACAACCTGTAGATTACTACTAGGAACCAGAACAGCAGCTTGGCAAAAACAAATCTTAACAAGAACAAAAAATGCATTTTAATGGACAGAGCATGAGCCAGTGTTTTATGCAAAATGATTCTGACTTCTGCTACTCATTTAAATTTTCTTTTTGCCTTTTCATTTGGCAGCAGTGTTAGGACTTCACAGGAATTTCTTTAGGCCAGATAAATAGATGCTGCAGAACTGCAAGGTTTTTAGTATACATTAGAACTCATTTTAAGCATAATGACTCAAAATAGGAATTGCCAACCTTTGAGGACACAAATGAGCTAGTTTTCCTCAGCGCTCTTTAGAACACCTAAGATTCTATGATGTGAGAATGCTTAGCATATTGCATGGAAAGCAGAGCATGTTGCAGGATCCCAGCAAGGTATCTAGCTCTGCTGGACGGTGCATGTAGCTAGTTAAACCAGAATTCTGACTGCATGACAGTTTTGCCATCTGAGTCTTGAATCCCATGCAAGGGAATTACATAGACATTGATAAGGACATAAAGGCCAGATTCTTATAGACCAGAGGAGCAACACGAAGTTTTTAAAGATACCATGAAGTAAGCAACTGCCTGCTGGAACTTTCATTATATAAACGCAAACACAGTGAGGCAATCTACTGTACTTACTTTTCTTTTTAGTAAACTTAAGAGTGTTTTTCTCATATTCCTAAACACAATTTTTGTATGCTTACTGTTTCAAAAGACTCATTTCTGACTGTCAATTAGAAGGCTATGTAATAATTTTTGTTTCATTTTAAAACTGAATAAACGAGCACAATTATTTTCCCTCCCTGTTTCTAACATGCCTTAAATTCCTGATTGTTTAGTCTGTACTGTCTTAAAAACTTCAGCACATGCCTTTAATCTATTTTGGTTGCATGCACATGTTAACTACAAGTGTCTTATCACATTGTACAGAATCTGTGTGTTGACAAGCACACACCAAGAAGAAAGTGTGAGGGTTTTTTTCAGGATGGCATTTGTAACTAGAACTTGGTTTCATGGATTTGTGTTCTGAAGTTACAGCAAGCATAACCGCCTTTGATCTCACCATTAAGGTTTACATTGAGAAAAGACATTATTAAATAAACAAGGATAACCACACAAAAGTGGAACAAGCTTCTACCTCTGTTTAAAACAACTCCAACTGCATATTATCCCTTCTTCTCACATTAAGCAACTTCTAGCAAAACTTTCACAGTAGGTAGTAGATCCAAAAATGAAACAAGAAGGAAACTCTCTGAGCTGAGAACCAAAGTAGAGTGAAAGTTTATAGTCCCATTTCAGCTTACTTGAGTAAGCACCAAGAACTGCACCCAAGATTCTCCAGATTATTTTTCAGGCTACAAATATCTGAGATGTATCTAAGGCTAATATTTATAGTCATATTGGCTAAATCACCTGGCAGTCAGTCAACTCAAGTGAGCTCTATCAGCACTACCTATTATGTTTGCAGTATCCACTATGAAGCAGGAATACAGCAATTTTACTCCTACCTAACGATAACACCGTACGCAGAATATTGATTCAAAGTCATTTTTTTACCACTAGTAACAGGTATTACAGATCAAAATTAGGCTGCAAAAAACTCCCAGATGTATGGGAGGGCATGCACACAACAAGTGCAGAAACATGATTTACAAGTCTGTTATCAAAACACGCAATAAACCCAGGAACTTTCCAGTGAGCCAAATCCAGTTGTCAGTGGCAAATGCTGTGTCTGGAATAACAGTTCTACCACATATAAAATATGCAGACAAAGTTGTGGTCTTCAACTATACTATGTTGCTCTGCAACTACTTTCCTTAGGCTGAGTAGAGTGTACCTCCTACATCATCCCCTTCTGTGTCAGTGTATGTTTTAAGGTCCCACTTCTCAGTGACAAGTGAAGCCAGGATCCCGACCACAAGTGGTTATTAAAAGTACACCATCAACTTGAAACAGGCAATCTGCAAAAATGAAGCAACTGTAACAAAGGAAGTTATTTTCTATTTCTTTGTAGAACTGTCCTAGCTAACTGTAACCCTTACATACCCATTGTGCTTCAGAGGCCCAGAGGCAACACGATATGGATGTACAACTATAAATTTCCTAGAACAGCCTTATTTAAATCATCACAATTAAGTGTTGCAAACTGTTTTAAAAATTGCTGAAAAATAAGATAACAGTCTTAAAAGAATGGCAAAATTGGTCTACCAATTTTGTAACTGAAACATGCCTGGCAGAATGAGTCCTGGAAAGTTTGTTGTTTTGTTGGTGTTTTTTTAATACAGAAATGTAACTATTATGCACCTAACCTGCACTCCTGTTAGGCAATTATCTTTACCTTCGTCTGAGACAGGCTGAATTCTACACACCTACAATCAGGAATAGCAACAGACTAGGCCTCCCTGACCAACTGTTATGGGTAGTTACAAATTTTTTCTTAAAGTTAGCACAGGAGTAATGTACATGGCATGCTTAAAAGTTGCTTTAAGAACAACAGAATAATGAAAAAAAAAAAGACTCATAGAACGCAAACCAACTTTCAGCAATACATTTTATACTTCTAACAGAAATGCCTTAAATATTTGTCCTTTCCATTCTCAAACATTATTCAGATAATTAATGTTAGTTTATTTCTGAAACAATATTCTGTTCCTGTTAAGTAATATTTACTTATCATAGAAGTTGTTGAATGCTTAAAAAAAAAGCAATTAACATTATTATTTTTAAGGGTAGAGAGGCACACTAATCTGAATATCCCCTGTATGCAATATTTTTCAAACACAAACGTGGAAAATAAAGAGAAGATTTTCTGAGACATCTGTATTTATCTCAGTTTTGTTGCATGTCACAGGACATACGTATAAAGAAGCAATATATTTCCTTTGGTTTCTAAGTCAGGATGAAGCAGCATTTGGGCTTTAGTCATTAGCACATGAACTGGAACTCTCGTTATGAAATTCATCATCAGGTTTACTCCACAGAATCCTGAAGTACTTTGAATAAAAACAAATTCTAGTGAAAGACACATAGGATGCTGAGACCTGATTTTCTGACCAGGTAAGATCCACGTAATAGTACAAAAGACTTCTCAGCTTCTACTGATGCATCTCAACCACAATGTAAAGCAATGACTACCCGGTAATTCTGCAGTTCTTCTATTAAGTTTGCAGGAAAATATGCCAGACCCAAAATAGACTGCCAAGGGCAGGGAAACAGATTAGGAAAAAATGAAACCAATGTTGCTTTTTCTTTGAAGGACACAAGGCAGCAAAGTGACAGCAGAAGAGCTGTCCTATGTATGACTGTGGCAATTCAGGCAGGTATCTTACAGGATAGTGCAGACAGCTTTATTTAATACTCTACTGAGACTGCAGCACTCGGCACTCCCTCCAACCTCTTGTTTCTTTAGGTGAGTGACTACAGACCATTTTCACCTGAAGCCATTTCTATGAACAAACCAGACTTCACAGAAGCAGCTTTATATTCTCCCCTTTCTGAATGATTTGGCAATTTAAAAGTTGGCTGTAGATACTCTTAAACTGTCTACAGTGTAGACACCAGATATGATTAAATCCCAATTAAGTGGAAAAAGATGCCAATTCAAGACACAGTGAATTATTCTGTGAACTTTATCCCATATTATATTGTTCTAACAAAGCTAAATCAATAGCAATAGCATTTTTCATCCCAAACTCACAGCACATTTCTGTACCAGCTGGATATTTTGTGGTTTTGACAACTCTGGACATTCCAGGGCTACCAACAGAGCCCAAGGGCAGCAGCAACAACCCTTTGGTTTGCTTTATCACGTGATATTTCTCAATCATTGCCGATCCATCCAGTTCTTGTAGTACCAATTTCACCTGGTCTGTGACAGTCTGCCAGTAATGAATTGTCTGAAGTTACAGGCAGCAGTGCAGCTGTGTTCCCACTGCATGTTGTTACACCACAAACACTAACAATAACCAATACAAACACCAGAACCAGACTGTGTGAGAAACTGGCTTAAAGGCCTTAACACTGCTCTCTAAAATAATAACACCACTTCAGTCTTCCCCAAGGAGTAGGATTTAAACCACATTTTCTGCTTTAAAGCAGAACTACTTCCAAAACAGATTAAAAAAAATATGTTTACAGCACTAAGGCTAAAACACAAGAAGCAAAACAATCACTAACCAATGAAACCTCTTTTTATCTCAAAAGCTCGTCTTGAGTCCAAAGACTAAGCTGTTCCATTTGAGTCCATTTTTGGCTAGGAAAAGGGTAAATCCAAAATTGTAATCTTCAAGCTCTCTGGTTTTAGGCTAATATCAGAAACAGCTGATGTCAGAAGCAGGACAGCTTAATTCTTTACTCATGCAGATGTCTAGAATTAATTTGGTTTTGACTGGGTTCTGATTACTTTTAAGCCTACATTAAGATCTGTATGATTTCTTTCAAACCTTTGGGACTTAATCTGTAGGTGTTCCTTAAACATACCAGCTGGAGTTCTAATCAAACATAGTTCTCTGCAAACTTAAGTTCTATGCAGAACACTAGCTGTCCTTCTGTTTGGGGGAGATTAAAAAATACTATTAATCCTGCAGCTGTATTATGTGCAGGTATTTTTATGTTCAGTAGTCAATGGTTAGGTCACTCAGGGACAGTCAGCATTAAAGATCTTCCAAAACTAAACAGATCTGCATCAACAGCAGACTCTTCTATGAGGATCATTCTTCTTTCCCCTGTCTGAGGTTGAAGACAACACAGAAAGCACCTCTCCTCTTTTATTGTTACAGTGAAAGAATCCACTGTGAGTTTCTGTAATCACCTGACATCAGGCAGCAGAAGGAATACTCTTGTGAAAAGGGGCTTTGTGCCACTGCCCAGTGAACTTGTGAAGAACAGAAATGTCTCATGGTTCTGCAGATTTCTGAGAAAGCCATGCAGCTACTACATGCAATACCTGGGTTGCTGAATCCATACTGTTCAGTAGGAATGGAAAGACAAAAGACATCAAACATTTGTAGCATGAAGTTGTGTTTCCTCAGAACCTGATTCACAATCTATCTCAGCCTGGCTGAGCTGGGCAAACTGGGAAGCAGTGTTTCCTGGGCAAATACTGAAAATGCCTGGCCAGGACACTGCCTCACTTCTATGGTTTGGTGACCAATATTTAAGAGATCACCTTCACAAAAATATTAGATTATTAATAGGTGATTGAAAGCTTCTGAGAGTTGTGAGCAGGATCCTTGACAAGCTATTTTAAAGAGATTGATTTCTGCCTTGAAGATCTGTTACAATTTTGGTACATCACTGTGTTGCTTTGCTGAAACAACTGGACTTGTAAAGTCTACATTACATTTTAACAAGAACTTCTTTCATCTCCTCTGATATAGCAGATCTTAAAAAATTAGCACTTAAAACTGCAGTTTTCAAGGACAATGTTGGAGTGGCAGCCTGCAGGACTGATAAGCAAACTTCTCTGTGGCTGCTCCTGAACTGCCCACATCATTAATAATCAAGCAGGTCACACTCAAAATGGAATAAAAAATTTCTTCCCCCACCCCACTATTTAAAACTCTACAAAGTGTAAGAGGGAGAAGTGAGGACGGGGAAAATGAGGGGAAGGGAAAGAACAGCAGTAAATGCTCTAGATCTAAGCAAAAGAAACTTGCTTTGATGTAGAACTTTAGAGTCAAAAACTCTTCCTGCCAACTTTAGTATCAGGAGTATGTCAGCAATAAGGGTGGAAATGGTAAAAGAAAAGGGAAACTGCAAACACACAGAGAGCACTGGGGAGCATTCACACACGGAAATAGCCCATGATAAGTTTGGTATCTGAAGTTTCTGCAGATGCTTTGTTGTTCTGAGGAGTCAGTATCATTTTAGATGTTTAAGTGTAGATTGCAGAGCTAAATTTTCAGTCATGTTTGGCTTTTATTAACTTGGAAGAGTTTTCAAATAGAAAAAGTTTTCAGACCATTATCAAACTCCTGTGTCCTGCTACTGGAAGATGTGGGAATAGACTAAAAGCTAAAAATTAAATCTACCCAGAGTATCTGTCTTTAGCTATTAGTGCCTTTGTTCTGTTAATCAGAGTCCCTGACCTAAGTTTTCCTCATATCATTGGTCAAAAAAGGTGAAGGTTTTATACATAGCATATAAGCAAAGTCTGAGATTTTGGGAATAAAACAAAACCTGTCAGATGAGACATGCTACATTAAAATCCCATCTGAGCAAGGATAGAGTGCTTGCCTCTCATTGGGACGGGGAAGTGAGTAAGACTTGGGAAGAAGATAGGAATTTGCATTTCAATGAATCCCTTGATTTTTAGGTTACATCTATGTCTGTCAACAATTAATTAGTGCCAACACACACCTATGCCAGACTGATGGTGAAACATCCTGCAAAAATAAAACCAAGTGTTTTCAGGGAAGAAAAATTTTTTTTGCTTAAAATATTAACCTATCTCCATTATTTTTGAAATACAAATTCTAATGTCTACTTACACTTCTACAATGAAAGATCAATGGCATAAAAGCAGGCTGTGAGCTACTAAGACAAGACAAATTTTAAGTGCAGCTGTAAGCCACAGCATCTCTACAATATCACAGAGGAAAGTGTGCTGCCTGTTACACTGATTTCTGGAAGAAACCTCTGGAACCATCTGCTTAAGAACAGGCCTGGTAGACACTGCTCAGCTAAGAGTGTATGAATTTGGTAACCAAATAAAGAAAATTTTCACTGAGCATATGTAGGAAGAAGTTGCTCTTAGTGCCATCATTTTATGGCAATAGCAGACTTCAGTTACATTCAACTGAATCATTTCTCCATGCCAAAAATCATAGTAAGAAAATAGCATAAACATTTGAATTCATAAAGATAAAATCTGCAATGCCAGCTTCACATTTTTTCTTGCTCAACTAAAAAGCTAACGTTTGCCTTCCTTTGAAACCAGAAGTGTTTAGTACAATGCTTTGGCTACACCATTTCCACATACCAATCTAAATCCATTGGTAATACCTTCTGTTAAGTGCTTTTATGGAAGGCAGATGGAAGCTAAAACACCAGGAAAGCATCTTTCCTTCCCTACCCGTGAACAATTAAAGCTACTAGACAACAACAGCAGAAGTTACCACCAGTTTTGACTGGTTCCAACCGGTTCCAACCAGTTCCAACCGGTTCAAACCAGTTTTGATTGGTTCCAACCGGTTCTGACCAGTTCCAACCCGTTCCGACCGGTTCAAACCAGTTCTGACGGGTTCCAACCAGTTCCGACCGGTTCCAACCAGTTTTGACTGGTTCCAAGCAGGTCCGACCAGTTCCGACCGGTTCAAACAACTTTCAACTGGTTCCCACTGGTTCCGACCAGTTCCAACCGGTTCCGACCAGTTCCAACCAGTTCTGACCCGTTCCGACCGGTTCAAACCAGTTTCAACTGGTTCTGACCGGTTCAGACCCGTTCCGACCGGTTCCAACCAGTTCAAACCAGTTTCGACCGGTTCAAACCAGTTCCGACCAGTTCCAACCGGTTCAAACAATTTTTGACTGGTTCCAACCAGTTTTGACTGGTTCCAACCAGTTTTGACTGGTTCCAACCAGTTTTGACTGGTTCCAACCAGTTCCGACCGGTTCCAACCAGTTCAAACCAGTTCCGACCGGTTTCAACCGGTTCAAACAATTTTTGACTGGTTCCGACCAGTTCCAACCAGTTCAAACCAGTTCCGACCAGTTCAAACTGGTTTCAACCGGCTCAAACCAGTTTCAACTGGTTCTGACCAGTTCCGACCGGGTCCAACCAGTTCCAACCGGTTCCAACCGGTTCAAACCAGTTTTGACCGGTTCCGACCAGTTCCAACCGGTTCAAACCTGTTCCGGCTGGTTCCAGCTGGTTCCAACTGGTTCTGACCAGTTCTGACCGGTTCCAACTGCTTCTGACCAGTTTCGACCAGATCAAACCAGTTTTGACTGGTTCCAACCGGTTCTGACCAGTCCCAACCGGTTCAAACAAGTTCCAACCGGTTCTAACCACTTTTGACTGGTTCCAACCGGTTCCAACAAGTTTCGACTGTTTCCAACCGGTTCTGACCAGTTCAAACCGGTTCTGACCGGTTCAAACCAGTTCCAACTGGTTCCAACCAGTTCCAACCGGTTTCAACCTGCATGCAACAGACACTCACAAGTATGTAACAAAGAATTTATTTAAACTGGAAGTTAAACTAATGCATGTGACCTTCTTACACTCTAAGCACAGATGTTTCCAATGAGTTTTTAAAAGTTAGGCATAACTCTGTAGGAACAGCTTATGGCCAAGTGCAGTACACCTGAACAGCTTCAGAACAATTTTGTGTAGCATGCATCTCCAGAAAATTAATATTTTGTACATTTATGGTAAGGGTGTCCATACTAACCTGCCAAGGCCGATCCCAGTCAAGAGGAATAGGAAATGCTCCAAACCAAGCTCCAAGTATACTGCACATGGAAGTAATCTGTAGGCTGCTTTCCCAGATGGACATAGCTCTGTAAGAAGTGTGTTATAAGTTTTCAACACAGCAGAAGTTACCATGGCAGAAAGTTAAATCAGATTTCTCCCAGAAGTTTTGAGGGTACAAACAGATATAAAAATTCACCTATTTGATAAATAGCATACAGGTTTCTCCTAAAACATACAAACTAGAAGTAAAATCTAAGTTGCATATTTTAGCTATAATTACAATCTTTTTATACCACACCGCCAGGAGTTTTTTTCTTGAGATGTTTACTGCAAAAGCTAATTTATGTTACCTGGAAATACTCCTACTGAGCTTGAAACACTGCTAGACTGAGCAAATAAATCTATCTTGATAACTGTGTGCATTGCAGGGAGAGGCAGACAGGAAAGGGTACTGTGGGACTGTACAGAAAAGCACAAGCACAGTCACAAAGGCCTCTGTGGTGTAGACATACTTGATGACTCCAACAATTCAAAATTTAAAATAGAAGTCCACTATGAGACTATTTCAAAAGAAGTTTCCACCAACTGAAAAGAAACATTGCAAGTAAATGTAACTGCACATTGGAGCCCTTTGGTAGCAGTGCATCCAAGTTCAAGTACACTGGCTGCAGGATAATTTTTTTGCTCACTAAAGAACTCTTACACTACCAGTCATGGCACACTTTGTAAGAGATGTTAAATTATTTCAGTTCTTAGTTTACAGCCTTCTGCCACTACTGATATCAAAAGTTTTAGAAAAGCTGGATTTCTGTTTAATAGACGAGCACACACTGTCATTAATGCACCAACTGATCGCCCTGCTTTGCTCAGGCCACGAACATTGGAGGACTTGGTACCAACTAAGAAAGGGGCAACAGAAGTTCAGAACACAGCAGGGCTCAGTTTCAAGACAGCAGAACCAGGCTAGAATCACTGCTCCAAATCAGTACAGTGCAAGATCTGAGTTTTAAGTTCACTACATCTCAGATTATAAACGTACACCTAGCTTCAGCTAACAGAGAAAAAAAATGAGCATTTTTATGGCTTGAAGACTAGGTGTACAGTAAACACTGAGCTTTGCACGTGTTGTTCTTGCATGACATGAAAACTTGGCTCTGAAGAGAATAAAATTTCTTTACTTCTGAGTATACACTGCTGCACTTGCTACAGACCAAAAAGCTCTCAAGTTTAAAGCAAACATTTCTCAATGTTTGCAGAAAAAAAGGTCTTGAAGACAACAGTACTGACAGTGCAAGGTTGACATTTTGAGCAGAACTGATTCTTCTACAATAACACAATCTCTTTAAACTAAAATACACCGGTTTGCAATTCTACCAGTTTAAGATTCTTTTTCTTGAAGAGCAAAGTCCTGATGTAACTGTAAAACTGTTTAGAAATCTGCACACAGAAAATTCTTATGAATTATTTTCAGAAGCTGAATAACTGAGCAGAGAGCTGTTAGGCAGAACAAGGAAGAGACTCAAGAAACACTACAGGCCTAGAGCAGCAAAAGAGACAACAGAACACACCAAGGACTGACTGAGGAACAATTACACCCCACAAGACATCCTGTGTGTGTGGCAGATTCACCAGAGACTGCTGAACCATATGGAGAGATCAGCCCGAGTCCAAATGCCAAACAACAGAATTAGCAAGGCTCGGTGCCCAAGTGAAAAACAGCCCCTGGCAGTTTGGCAACTATTTCAGCTGCTAATTGAACCCCTCTGCAGCACGGACTGGCTACCAAAGACAACCTGACTGTCCTCCAGCATCATCCTGAAGGAGCAATGCTCCCATTACTCACTTTTCTTCATGGACTGACTGACACCTATTGGGATTTTTGAAGGTATTCTTTAAACCACCACATAAACTCCTCATTTAAATAACAACTGCAGCAATGTTTATAAACTTTGTATTTTCCAGGTTTCTTTCACTTAAACTAAGATAATCCCACAGACAAAACCAGCAATGTTTAAGACAATAAATGAACACTAGTGGTAGAAAGGTCTTTAGAAACCTGAAGTAATTATTTAACCCTTTTAAATAATACAATACATTCAGTTCAGCCTTAAATGAATTAAGAGGTTAGCTGACATAAAACAATACACTGAGACAGCTCCTTCATAGACAAGATTTAGAATTCTTGGCTGCAGCAGGACTAAATAGTAAGCAGCCCTTGGTGTGTGATGATGCCTACATTTACAAGGGACATTTCAAGTCTGCAGGAGTATGCAGTTCACAAACAAAGTGATAAAATAGGCATAATGAAAACAGGAAGGAGCGCTGACATTGTGTTTTTTTACTATTTTTTGGCAATATCCAAATAAAATCTCTGTTCTACGGTGGTAACACCTTATAATTGCTATTATACCAGAAATTTCAACACAATTTCTCAGAGCAGTGATTTGAAATAAACAGTCTCCAAAATGAGAGAAAGAAAAAAAAAGGCAATTGAAAACTGGTTTATCAAAGACTTTTATGCAGGAGGCTATTTCAGCTAAGTTACTGAAACACCATTTAAATAACAGCCATACACTGCAATTATGGCTGATAACCCTTTTTACTTCCCTCTAACTGCTCACAGCAGCACATGACAGTATATGATCAGTGTCATGACACTGATATCAGTCACAACTCCAGATGTCAGAATAAGGAGCCCAGAGACCGCTGGTGTGAGCCCACCCTTTGCAAATGCAGAATTAGTGAGAAGGGCCCCATTTAGAGCCAACTAAGAACGGAAGGGTTTGTGATGCAGAGTACACAGACTTTTCTCACACATTCTATGTGCATATAGGCTTAAGGCTACTTAAGTCTAAATTGCACTCAGACACTTTTAAAACACCTTTTTTTTTCATACTAAGCTAAACACTTAATCAGACTTTCAAGCTTACTGTTCCAGTGCAATTCAATTCCCTAAACTCTGCTTTCAAGGAAAGCAGCTCTGTTGATTTTACCTAACCATCCTTTCCTTCCATATAACCAGTCCCACCTCATTCCACATGGTTAAATTGGAGACCACCTTTTAATATATCATATCTACACTCATCTCATGCCCAGACCTAAGATGTTACAATTTCATGAGGTCAAATGAAAAAAACAGAGGATTATTTTTAAATGAACAGCTTGCTGCAATCCATAAAGAAACCTGCTACAGTATTCCTTTGTAGTCTACATTCACTCAAAGTGTAAACAAACATCATTAATAATAAACATTTTACTCAGATAATGTCACATGGCTCACAGCAAGAGTGTCAAAACAAGACAGCTGTTTCCTACACAATGATTGTGCTGAAACTGCATTAAGATCTAGACTAGGAAAGAAAGAAATTAACAGGCATTCAAAATCTACCTGGCACAAAGACACACTGATACTATCAAACATGTTACTTCAATTCAGCTGTTATTTCCAGTTGCAAAACCTCCAAAGATACCCAAATGAATCAGCAATTATTTATTTTGGCTAAACAACTCATTGCTTTTATTACAGTATATTTAACTCTTCCACTGAAAAAACCCAAGTGTCAATGACTTGAATAAGGTCTCAAGATATTTTTCAGTAAGTTGAGAATTGAGATAAACTATTGAAGTCTACCTTTGTCCTTCCTTACAGGAGTGCAAACCAAAAATAATTCCATATAATTCCAGTAATTCCAGGTCAGCAGCATAACACAACTTTTCACTTTCTTTTGAGATAAGACTTCACTCTTATGAATTATTAGAAGGGAATGAATACTAAAATCTTATTAAATCTCAAATGTGAAGCCTCTTTATGTTTCAGTGTCCCAGACTTTCAAACATGGAATGCAAAAAGGAGAAATGGTAATCTTCTGAAAAATACATTATCCTTGATACATACTAATGCCATGGCTGTCACTGGAGGTGAAAAAGGTGGTTAGAAGGCTTGTTTTACTTTAAACACACTCCTGAAAAAATTAATGCTTGAAAACTCTGACACTGAAACAGCTTTCTTTGAAAGTGAAAAAAAAAAAAAAGAGCATGGATTAAAATTATATATGTAAGAACACAGCAAGTCACATATAATTTTCAATATTATATTCAAGTTTAAAACAGTGCTCGTTTTGGCTTCCTATTCCTACTTTAAAAGTTGTATTTACGAAGGGAATACTGGATCACGTGCAAGACTCTCCATGCACAGCTCTTTGTCAGATCTCCCCTTTATTTGACATCATATAGGATTGCACAATGTTTTTACTCCAGCAGAAGATGTGCTGGAAACTTTACTTCCTTCAAACACACAAAAAAGTGAGATTTAGCATCTGAACGCCAAAAACAAAAAGCCATTTTTCCAAATCAGTGTCTTCAAATCTTTCTTTGTCAGAAAAGCTTTCATACGTCTGTAATCAAAAAAAAAAGCCACCCATCATTCAGGAAGTTTTCTTTTTTTTACAAAAAATGCCATTTTATATTGTTTACATCAATTCTGCCCACTTCTATTCAGAGAAGTACCAGAAACTTTAGATTAGAACTTACCCATTTTTACTAAATACCCGTATCCATGCCTGTACGTTTGGTCCCAGCAAACACAAGCACTGTAAAGTAGTAAATGTAGACAGTAGAACTGCAAACAAAAATGTCTCAGTCACTAACCTACAAAAAGAAAAAGAATATTACAAAATTAAGTGAGGTGGTTGCTAATGTTCTAAAAGTTCCAAGATTTAGGAAGGAAAAAGCCTCTCTAACTCAACTTATGAAAGCATGTGTGCTTTCTTGAATCTCATATCGAAGAATAAAATCATCTTGCTCTGTAGAATACTAAAGGAAGCTGTAAAGAGTTCTGCTGTTATCTCAAGAGTAAGATGTATAATATTTTGAAATACCTGACACCTGTAACATTTTTTAAAAACCACAGGTGTACCTCACACAGATCATCAGTTCTAGATTGAAGTATGCTTGAATATTTACTTCATTATTCCATTTATTTCATTTATTTTTCCAGTTTGATGCTGTGACAGCAACCAGGAAACCAAACTACATGATGCTATTGTTAGTCAGCAACTTAGTGTAGCTCTCAAAACCCAGGTTGCTTCACACTTCTTTCTTTAAACTTCCATAGAAGTTAAAATACTAATATCAAAAGGATGAAAGATATGCAAGATGTGTGGTTTAGAATCTTAATGGGAAAATGACTAAATGAAACTCCAAAAAATGTTTGTGCCCATATGTTTAACATAAAAATTAAAGTAAAAGGAGTTCTTTGTAACTGTCTTAGAAATTTTATATTCAGAAGTCTCATTTAAGAGCTGGCTTCAAAAACAACAACAACAACAACAACAAAACAAAACAAAACACACACAAAAAAAAAAAAAAAACCAAAAAAAAACAAAACAAAACAAAACCAAAAAAAACCAAAAAAAACCCCACAAAAACCCAACAACAACAAAACCACACAAGCGACTGGACAAGCAAACAAACAAACAAAAACCAACCCCAAACCAAGTGAAAGCTACAAGCAGCCACCCTTCTTCCCCCAGCTAGGAACTTATCCCTTAACTTCCAGTGTACCAGAAAAAGTACTTATACCAACATCTGCAAGGAGAGCTGCCCCCTAGAATGTTTAGAGAAAGAGAGGGTCTTCTGACTTACTCTATGAGAGGTGCTCCATAAAGAACAATAATCGCATGAAACAGTATGCAAGACATGAAAAAGTATATACAGCATTTTAGAAATCTGGATATCTAAAAAAGAGCAATGAAGTGTCAGAATAATGCTTCAAAACAGAACATAAGTTACACAGTCTATAACTCATCAGCAGGATTGTACTCTAATTACTTCTTTAATTTCAGCACAATAGAATAGCGTGGCATACTTCAAAGAGTTTTTCACATATTAACACTTTAAATAATTAATTTTTAAAAAATCACACTCCACCTACAATTTTTTTCATGCATCCTATTAAACATGGCAAACATACAAAAAATGTAATCAGAAATTACAAGATAACCAGAAGTAATTTTATTGGTTATTTTTACACTTCTGTCTCACATCTGACTGTCATAGACATTCATTAAAATGCAACTCGCACAAAAAAAGTGAAAAAAAATTTAAAAATAAGAAAACATACAATATAAAAACGTCTGCTACACAGAGAATCAAAATTACATGAACTAAAAAACTACACTTTGAACTTGGCATCTTAAATTCTGAATATATTTGAGAAATATCCATAACTTTCTATAAGTCTGCAAAACACATAATTTTCTATTAACTTAAACAACAGTTTCTGGGTACTCACTATATCTTGTGGAAGCAAAAACACTTGATAAACACTTCTGGTTAGGTCTGTTCTGATCAGGTCACCAATGCAAAATCCATAACTTTCCTTGAACCCTTATTATTCTATATTTATTCCTTCCTATATTTATTTCCTGGGGTGGAATCTCACCTAGAACATGAAGTGCGCTTCATTTTTAAATCACGGATGGTTAAAACACTTGCTTTCCATCATGGTTTTGTGCATTTCACATTCTCCTCAGTCAGCACAACTAGACAGAAGCTTTGCATACAGAGATATGCTCGCAGGGATGATTATTTAAATGTTGATGCACTACATCTTGCCTGGCTCAGCAAGTCAGGAGTACAAGACTACCCAGCAGACTTCAAAACTCTGGGTATTCCCCACTGCTGGGCAAGGCGCGTGCTGCTCCAAAATCACTCTGTTCAAAAGTATTTCATTGGGATTCATGCCTTTAACTTTTGTAGTTAGTTGCAAACACTAACTACAAAAAGTTTCTCTTAACTTTAGATTCTTCTGTATGCAAATTTCATCGTACAAGGAAATGCAGCCATTTTAACACTTTTCTATATGATTTTTTAAAAAATGTTCAAATGTAGCATAGAATCTCTTTCATGTACCAGAGTCTGATTTTTTTTCTTTTAAAGTTATTGCAAACTTACAACTACACACGAGAAACGTGTGATAACATTTCTTCTTGGTATATCCACTTATCTAGAGGATGAGCCAGGCCTGGGCTACAAAATGAGTTCTGTGCCATTTAATTTAACAATGCAAATTCTTGGGACTACAAACAGCACTGCATTGACAAGAAACAGGAAAGCAAAGTATCACTCACCTAAGCAGGTTATTTACAGGTAGAGAAAGTTTAACATCATGAAAATACTGAAAAATTTGTTTCAAAAGGTGCTACACTCAACTCACTAACGGAAAACCAGACTTCACCATCAAAAATTGTCTTCTTTCTCATTTGATTATTTCAGAGAATTTGCTTCCCCTCCGTATTGTCTAGTAGCAACTTAAGAATTTAAAAAAAAAACCCTTACCTTGTGAGCAAAGGAACGTCTCTTAGGAGACTGATTTGGTTTAAGGACTAAGTGCAAGACTATATTAAGGGTAGCAACACAGACAGAACAAACACACAGCCAGGTGAGGTGCGTTCCCAGGACGCTGAAGCCGTCCACGAAGGCGGCCGGGAGCACGGCGGCCAGGACGATGGCCACAGCGCACAGCAGGTTGGCCGCCACGAGCCTCCGCATCTCCGCCTCCCTCATGCTGCGCGGCACCTGCAAGACACCGAGTCCGCCCCGTCACCGACACGCCGCAGCGGGGCAGGGCAGCATCTCCGCCGAGCCCTGGGCCCAGGCTGGGGGCAGGTGCGGATTTTGGGGCAGGGAACGGCGTCTGTCGGAACCCCGAATCGCGCCGCTTACCGCGGAGCGCGCCGCGCCGCCCGGCAGCGGAAGGCGGCGGGGCCCGGCCGGGGACACGTCCGGGGCGGTGCCGGAAGCGGCGGCGGCTGCGGAGGGGCCGCCATGGTGTGCGACAAGTGTGAGTACGGGGGTACGAGGGGACGGGGGACCATGCCCGACCCGCCGGGCCCCGCAATGCCCGGCCCTGCCCCCGGGGATCTCGGGCCGCCCTGAGCGGAGCAGCAGCCGCGGGTCCCGGGCTGCTCAGGGCGGGCCGCGGGGGGCGGTTCCCGGCAGGGCCCTGTGTGAGCTGTCGTTCTCCCCTGTGCGAGCTGGCGTTCTCGGCCCCTGGAGGGTGTTAATGCGCATTGTTTAAATGATTGTGTCCTGTGTCAGCAACAGCGTGAGCAGCAGGACTGGGGAAGGGATTGTCCCCTGTGCTCGGCACTGGTGAGGCCGCATCTCGAGTGCTGCGTTCAGTTCTGGGCCCCTCACTATAAAAAAGACATCGAGGTGCTGAAGTAGGTCCATAGAAAGGCAGCAGAGCTGGTGAAGGGCCTGGAGCACAAGGTCTGATGAGGAGCGGCCGAGGGTGTTGGGGTTGTTTAGTCTGGAGGGGAGGAGGCTCAGGGATGGCCTTGCCGCCCTCTTCAGCTCCCTGGAAGGAGGGTGAGGCCAGGTGGGGACCGGCCTCTCCTCCCAGGCAACAAGCAACAGGGCAAGAGGCCTTACACTGGGGCAGGGGACTTCTAGGTTGGACATTCAGAAGAATTTCTTCATAGTCATGGAGATCAGACATTGGAAGGGGCTGCCCAGGGAGGTGCTGGAGTCACTGTTCCTGGCGGTGTTCAAGGAAAGCCTGGATGTGCACTCGGTGCCATGGTCTGGTTACACGGTGCTGTTCGGTCACGGGTTGGGCTCGATGATCTCAGAGATCTTTTCCAACCTAATTGACTCTGTGCTTCTGAGTTTCTTTCCTTTGTAATGTGTCCCTACGCAGGCGAGAAGAAGCTTGGAACGGTGATCACTCCTGATACATGGAAAGATGGTGCAAGAAACACTACAGGTAACCTCGGCAAGGTTTAGCAGCTTGGTTTTGAGGTGTTGTAAAGCCAGTTGGGCGCCTGAGCTATGTTATCATCTTAAGACCAAAACTTTATAGTATTAATCAGGTAAAATATTAAGTCATGTACTTTCCCCTCCCATGCTGATTTAATGCATCAGGAATTTATTTCTCCAGGACTCTGCAGTACTGAATTTGTATGGGTTTGTTTTCTGATTTTTTTTTCCTTCTTGCATGGGAGGACAATACATAGAGTATTTAAATGGAGTATAAAGTGTTCTGTCACCCTGTCCCCTAATGCTGTGCTGAATATTTTAACTCTCTTTGTGACTTTATTTGCATATGTGTAAAAGTTGTAAATGAAGATTTTTAAAGTATGCTTGGAATGGGGAAATTTATTCACTTATTGCTTTTTTTTTTGGTAGAAAGCGGTGGTCGCAAATTAAATGAAAACAAGGCATTGACCTCAAAGAAGGCAAGGTTAGTACTTGACACTGGTTTTGGCTAAGTTAGCAAACTTAACTGAAGCCTGCTTCCTGCATACCTGGGCAACTACTCCAAAGTACACTTCATGAATTAAAATTGTGGAGATTATGGTATTTGATTAGTCAGTAAAAATATGTCCATACATATTTCATGGGGGTTTTCTTCCCAGTCATAAAGTGTGGGCAAGTATTTTACTACAGTTCTGCCTGGAATTGCTGGGATTTGATGCTTTTCTAGGAGAGAAGCTGAGAATACTTATTTTCTGTGCTAATATTGCCAGGTTAATCTCTTGAGCATTTCCTTCGTGTCTGCGGGACTTTCTGTTTGCAAGGGGGCAAGATGCTGCTGGGAGGTGTTTAAGTTCAAAGTCATGTAGTATCTGAATAAAAATAAAAATTTTTAGTTCTGGTTTCGGGAAGTTGTTGTCTGTAATGGAAGAAATGTCTTTTAATGGGGAAAGTGGGAACTTTTCTGCATACTTTGTGTAGCCTAGTAGAAATAATTTTGTATGTCCTTTTCTAAATTACAGTTTTTGCTGGAGTTTCTGACTGCACCCTCCAGCTTAGACTTTTTAGGATGAGGCAGAAAAAATGCTTCATTTCAAGGTGTAGAAATAAAATACTTTTCCTTTTTCCCAGGTTTGACCCTTATGGAAAGAACAAATTTGCAATATGTCGGATCTGTAAGAGTTCTGTCCATCAGCCAGGGTCTCACTACTGTCAAGGGTGTGCCTATAAAAAAGGTGAGTCTCACTGAGTGCCAAAATACCCCAGCTGGGCTTGGAACAAGAGAGGAGGTACAACACTTGAATTTGTATTTATGAAGAGAAGTCTGAAATGAGATTTAATTGCTATCTTCAGCTACTGGTAGGCAGGCACAGGGGACATGGAGTCAGAGTCTTAGGTACACAGTAATAGAATAAGAAATAGTGTACATAGGTTAGAATGTGGAAAATTCTAATTACATACAAGGAAAGCAAGATTTCAGTCTGAGAGTGAACAAATATTCTAGCAACAGGTACCATCAGAGGTTGTGGAATCTTTACAGGAGGTGTTCAGAGCATGACTTGAACAGCCCTGAGCCAGCCTTATCCAGGTTGGCTGTTTTGAGTGGAGTAGGAGTAGAGACTGAAGGAGATTCGTTTAAACCTTTGTCATTCTTTAATTCTGCTCCTTTTAGAATGTTTATGGTGTCTGAAGCAGAACATTTGGAAAAATAACTCTAAACTTAATCTTGGCAATTGCATAGAGAACTTTCAAACTTGTAACAAGCTTGATTTTCTGTAATTAAAAAAATCCCAGGTCTTACAAAACTCAATTGCTTGTTGCAGTCCCTTTTCTAGTCCCTTCTCTCCTCTCCCCTTTTTTTAATAGCTAAATCTAAAATTCCTGGGTGGAAAAAAAGCATTATGAAGTCAGTTACATGATCTAATGCCAAGGAGTTCTAAAAGCACATGAGGTGAACTGATTTTTAGATGTAAAGCTACAGCTAACCAGAAGTAAGCTTTGTTTGTGAAATTAATTGTTCAATAAGTATGTGCTGTGTCACTGAGTCAGTGGTTTAGCTGCCTGCTGTAGGAATGTTGCCTGCTAGGTCCTCCCCAATGGCTGCCTGAACCCCATACAGTAGAACCTTGTACTGTTTCTTGAATTTATGTCTGGTTTGGGTGGGCTTCAGGATTTGATCTTTGTCTGTTTGTGTATCCTTCCAGGTTGAACCTGTTATCTTCATAATATTAAGAACTGTCTAAGTGCTTGAGGTTCTAGCTCTAACCATCAAAGATGTCATTAGGGCACAATGCTTGAAGCAAATGCAGTCCTACAGCTCAGTGCTTCAGCTGTTGCATATCTCTGACATTGAGAGGCAATCTCAAGTTAATCAATCCTCACTTTAGACCTGAAGTCAATATTTAGTGGGTTGAATTTTGGTCTCCAGAGTAAATCATGTGGCATGTTTCCTGCTGTTCTCTTCCCTGATGGACTGCTAGATACGTGTCCAGTCATGATGTCAATATGACAGCACACAATTTGGAGAAAGCAGGAGTAGATGCCACTTGACATTCTTTGTCCGCTGGTGAATGTTTCTGTAAATTGAGCTGTGGTCCTACCAGACGCAAGACTTAGTACCTTTCTGCTTTGAAAGGAGAGGGAAAGATTGAGACAATCCACCCCTCTACCAAACTTGTGTACATTTTGGTGCTCTGGTCTTTTGACTTGACACCTTGGAGTTTAGGACAAAGTCCTTTGGGACATCAGTGTTCATCACTTCAACTCAAGTATTCTTGGTGTTGTTTTTCACTCCTGCTCTATAAATAGAGTGGACTGAAAAACAATGAACAGCAATTCACCCTTAATTCTGTGAAAACATATTCTAAACTTTCCCGGTTCTGTGATGCATCCCACCTGTTCATGCCTCATTTAGCAGTCAGTTTGTGGGTGACTGTACTTTCTTAGGCCAGCTCCTTTCTGTCCATCTCAGGCCTTGTCTGGCTACAGGACTTAAAACTATAATTAGTACACCATTTTTACCTTTTTGTCGGAATTAAGCCTTTCCTGGCTCTCTTCAGGCATTCCAGCAAGTTACACAGGGTTCCAGCAATATTGTGAATGATAATACTCTCAAATTAGAGCTTATTTTCTTTAGTGGAAGCATTACTCACACACTACATATTAATTTGTATTAGGAGTTACAGTGTTACTTCTAAGTTTGTAGTATCTGTTGAGAACATGTCTGAGAACAGATAGATTGCAAATAAGAGCTCATTTGGACAATTTTTTGAGAAAGATCCTTACAAAAACATAGCAACTGTGTTTTTGATGAAAGATTTTAATGATTTTAAAATAATTTACACACTTTGTGTGCTTATAGGCATCTGCTCAATGTGTGGCAAGAAGGTCTTGGATACGAAGAACTACAAGCAAACGTCTGTCTAATCGTACTGACTAGTGTTTTTATGACCTTTACCTTCTGTGTCTTTGTACAGTAACTTTTCTCTGAAATGATTTGTGAATATTACTTTCTGGAATATAGTGCATTTACTTGGAATGAGAGGTAAAGACAGCCTGATTGCCTAAAATGTACATAATATTTGATTATAGTTGTTTTAGCCCTAATATTAACTGGTATTTAAAGGTAATGGCTTTCAGCAACTGATACAGTTCAAAGGGAAGGAGAAGATCCAAGTGCATAGGTTGAAACTATGTTACCTCAGAACATAGATCTTTGAGATGAATGCCTTTTTTTTTCCCCTATCACAAATCTTCTGCTTATCTCGTGGTAATGTTTTGTAGATGTATAAAATATGAACTTGCATCACCTCATTAAAGTATCTTCATTTAATTGTACGCTTGTAAGTATTTATAATTATTCTCATCCCAAATTATAATGACCTTGCTCTTCAGATTTTAATGCATTTGTCCTGTTGTGTTTTGTTTTTGCCTCCAGTATGGTTGGTTAAATCACAAATTGTTAAGCCAGTGAAATCTGGTGTGTTGCCCTGCCAGTGCTTTCTTTGGCATTGCTGTGATTTAGCCCCAGCCAGCATCCAGGCCCCATGGAGCTGCTCCCTCATGCCCCCACCATCGGGACTGGGGAGAGAATTGGAAGGGTAAAAGCTTGAAGACCTGTGGGATAAAGACAGCTTAACAGGGAAAATAAAACAAAGAATTAATTCACTACTTCCCATGGGCAGCCATCTTCAGGAGAGCAGGGCCCCATCACCTGTTACAGTTTCTTGAGAAGACAAACTCATCACTCAGAATGTCCCCCCTCCCTCCTCCTTCCTCCCACTTTATACACCGAGCGTGGTGTCACATGGTCTGGATGTCCCTTTGCTCAGTTGGGGTCACCTGTCCTGGCTGTGTCCTGCCTCTGTGTAAGCCCTGCTCAGCAACAACAAACATACCTCTGTATTATCAGCTATGTGTTCCAGAACACAGCCCCAGTAAGGCTCTAACAGTGAAGGAAACTAACTCCATCCAAAACCAGCGCAGGCAGTAGGACTGATCAGCTAGTCCCTTGTTAGCTTCCAAGGAAACTTTACATATGGTATCAGGTGGGCCAAGGCAATAAAATAATGAGCATCGATTTCTAAATATGTCACTCTCATCATTTTCTGTCTTTTTTTAATACTTGGTTTGAATTCTGTGATATAATTGCCTATATGCATGTCAAGTTTAAAAGATCAAAGGAGGCTGCCTGCTTTTCAGCTCTGGTTTGATACAAGAAGTTAGTCTCTGAACATGAGAGGCTGACTGTGGCTCTGCAATTCTTTTGTCCTTTTCTTAGTTTCTACGTATTAAAGCAAATCCTGGTATGGAGCATAATAATTACTCCCTTTGTGGATATTTTAAGAAAAAAGAATTATTCATTCTTAATTCATGGTTAATTTTTTAATTCATTCTTAAATCAGGTAAAAGAATTACTCATTCTTAATTCATGGTGAAGTTTTTACCAGACCTATTTAAGTGTTTACTCCTCCCTGCAACCTCCTCTTGGCAATTTCTTGCTTCTGCAACTGTCTTTCAGCTGTAACAGAAAAACTATCAATGGGAGTTTCCCTAGGAACAGATACTCTGTTTTGGGTTTCCTTTCATTCTCATATTATTACAGGGGAAACTGCATGACTAATGGAAACTGAAAAAATGGCTCTTCTTTCTGTGGGGCAAAATGAAGAACACTGGGCATACAATTACCCTCTTTGCTCTTGCCTTCTGCCATGCAATGGTCTTGCTGCAAGTAGCCCTCTAAAGGGGATTGTCTGACATTTTCTAACATCCTTAACTATCCATTGTTAAGCATTTATCACCAAAGTTTCTTGTTTGAATATGTTGGCTTCCAGCAGTTGCCAAAGAGGTAATTATTTTTGACATTTTATATTTGCTGAGAAGATTGGTCAGGATAGTGGAATGAGCTGGGCGTCCCAAAAGAAGAGAGGAATGCTGCTGCTTTTTATTGTGAAAGCTTCTACTGGGTGGAGGTACATGGATTAGCTAGCTGGTGATAGCTTAGTGCTGGCCACTTGTTTCCAAACATCAAGGAATTCTCATATTAGTATATATTTCTTTGACACATCCTTTATATGGATGAGAAGAAAATGTCTGTAATTGGCTTCAAGTTTTGCCGCAAATCTTGTCAGCAGTGTGTGTGACAATTTCAGGTGGCAGGTTCTCCAATAATCCCTGAACTCTTCAACCTTTATGGATATGTGCTGTAAGATTGATTCATTTCTGCTGTTCTGTGAATAAAACTTCTCTTCCTAAAACTGGCCAGTATCTATTTCAAAAGCATGACATCATAATTCTTGAATGAATTGGCATGAATTGAATGTTTTTGCATTCTATAAATATTGGCACTGAATGAATACCTCCTTTTGAAGGAGGTAATAAAGATTGAAGAACAACAGGAATTTAAATAATACGATGCCTGGTTCATAATTATTTTGTGAATTGAGCTTTTGTACATTTGTGTTCTATTACTGGACAGCTGCTTTTGCATGTTAGATTCTGGTTTTGTTGTAAAAGGACAGGTTTTGATTTGGTGGGGGGTTTTTAATAGTGGATACAAACTCTTCTGTTTTTCTAGTGATTTTTAGATCTGATGCTCAGGATCTTCCATCTGTAGCTCAAAGCTCCTCAGCTTCATGAGGGTATCAGTTCCTGAGATCTGTAAAATTTGCTGATATAACACTCAACTTTCAGAAAAGCTTGTTTTCCAAGCATTATTTTGAAGCCTCGCTGCTTTAAATTTAGATCACAAGCCATCCATCTCCCGAACCTGAGGGATCTACCACAGTTCAAGGCAGCCTTGGCAGAGAAGCACTTAAAGGTAGCTATTAAACTTATATACACCCTCAGTATAATTGAATTGTCATATAAAAGCATATTGTTGATGCTAAAAATGTTTTGTAAGCATGGGATATCTTTCCTGAGACATTATGCAGCGAAAAACAAAAGAGAATTTGTAATGGAAAATTGCCAATTTTGTTTAATGTACTGAGTAGAACACAGTAATATTCCCAGATGATCAGCCTGTTCTCTAAGTCACAGGTTACATAAGAGATTTGTGCTGCCAAATTTAGTAGGATTAGAATTTTCCTCAGTACTACTGAATTCTTACACTGTTCTTGCTGTTCCTTTGTGTGTTCATTGGCCAGAACTGTTACTGAGCTAAGTGTGAGCAACATTTTGGTGCAGAGCATTGAGAGAACAGACCAGCTATGTAATGTCACTGTAACTTGAGAAGCCAATCAGGTGAAAATTCAACAGGAACTGTAGAAGGGTCCTCGTTTTATCAGGGTGTTCTCCCTTTTCCCATGTTGTTTTATTTTTTTAACCCTGCTCTTCCTGCCGCAGAAGCTGGAAAAGGACCATCCAAGAATGATCATTTGGGAATACTGTTCCAAAGCATTAAGACAGTTTTAATTGTTTACTTGTAGAAATGTGGTGGTGGTGTTTTCCCTCTCTGGCTCATTCTGTTCCTTCATCAGCAGAATAATGACCAGAAAGACTTTGTCTTCTATACAAGGATGTCACTGACCACTTTGCATTCAGAGATGTATAGGTTTCAAATTGTGTGCTGCCCCTGCTTGTTCTGGCATCGCTCCCATTATCAGCCCATCTCTCTGCAGTGCCTCAGATGGTACAAATCTTCCAGTTCTGCTCCACATGAAGACACTGAGGCCATGACCCTCTGCCAATCTCCACAATTTGCCCACAGTTCTGGCAAGAATGGCTGGTGCCTTGGTATTATCAGTGGTCATTAAAGCTATGTGCAAAAGTTCAAACACAGCTCTTCAAAGTAGTGCAATGAGCCATGTTGCTTTATTTTCCTAATACAAAGGTCCAGGTTTCCTAGATACACAAGGTTCCCCAGCGTGAGAGATTCATTATTCATTGAAAGATGATAGCCAAGAGTACAAGCTCTTTACATCTATAATGACAAAATTTAGTTTATGATAGGGCCTCTATGCTGTGAATAGAATTCTGGAGCTACCAAAGTCTTGGGAAATCCCTTTGACAAATTATTGCTTTTCCTGCATTGGAGCTGGGCTTCCTGATTTCGTGTAAGTACATACAGCCTAAAGATGTGCTTTTTTCGTTCATTTGCTTTGGATGTTGGAGAATCCAAGAGTGGTTTTTGGCATGTTGCTCCCCAGGCACTGACCTACCAGTGGCTTACTAGAACTGTCTATTCAGTGAGCGCTGGTTCAGCATGAGATCATGAACATATCTCCTTTGCTTGAGAGTTTCTCACTAGATCATTGGTTTAGAAAATAAATGTGGCCAGGTGTAAAAGGGAATAGTGGTGACAGGAAAACTCCCTGAATATCAGAAAATGGAAACATTGCTGCATCACAGGTGAGGTTTGCTATTAAGCTAAAGTATTTTTGCTCTCCCAAAGCAGCAGAAGTGGTTGGACAATATGAGAAAGCCTGATGGCAGCCCTTACAAATAACAGACCCACGTGTTTCTTTTTGTGGGAGTTACAGCTGTGCCTCATATGAAGACCAGTTGGTTTTGAACTGCTTGTCTTCCTCCCAGATGTGTGCTTTCATGGACAAAGTTGTCATCTGAAATTCATCAGGAACTGTTTTTTTATCAACTTTTATGGGAGGGGCCATAGTTCCCCTTGCAGAACGTGTGCTCATCATGTCTGGCTAATGCAGAAAATGCAAGTGTCTGTTGTCAGGCAGTGCTTACTTCTTGCACTTAAGGGCAACAGGAAAAGCTGTGTTCGAGGAACCTGGAAGAATCTGAAATTTTGCCAAGCAACTGAAGAAAGAGATGCATGAAGGTGGGTATTGCTAGTAAAAGGTTATTTTGTTATGTGGTTCAGGAATATAGTACTGACATTTGATTTTTTGCCTTGATGCCATTCATTTGTGATAACCAGCAAGTAGATTTTTTTTGGGCGCCAGTGAATCAATGACCAAGTAACTGCCTAATTAGGCAGCCATTTTCAGACTGGCTTTCCAGTAAAAACTTCTCAAAATTACTCCTTCTTTTCTGTCTCTTTGCACTAAAAGGTGCAAACTGAACTTAGCAATGTTAGTGAGTCATTAGGCATCAGCACTTCCAGCAAATGCACTTGGTGTGTGCTCATCTGCCAAGTGCCATTGGTAAAACAAATGTTGAAGAGGGTTTGTTTTCTGTGTCATCACAGTGCTGATGATTCAATATCAGCAATTCAATATTGTTAACTCTTTCAGATCACATCCAAACACACAGAACTCCCATTTGCCATTTTCTTCCAGCTTATTGGTCCCATCACATGCATCTTAAATATATCATAACCCCAGTCTCCAGGAAATCATTACTTGCTGTTAATTTTTAGTTGCTCCTTTTGCTGCCGTAGAAGATAAAGATTTTAAGTTGATATGGCTCCCAGACTGAGTCATGGATATTTGCTGTTCCAATAGGTTTACTACTGTTCAGTAACGCAGCAGTGCAATGAAGACTATGTGTGACAAGAGGTATGGCTCTTGGGGAGTTGGCTTCTAGCCCAGTCCAATTGTCATCTTTTATTGATTAAAATACTTAAATGCTAATTGGATTGAGCAGACTTTGCTCTGTCATCTTACATTGTCTGTCTTTCTGTGGGAGGCTTTTGAAAAAGTGATGACATGACAGTTTAGTGATAAATAGCTTTCATTTTACGGCTTTTGAAAGCATTGCTTCCTAAAGGATGGGAAGTAAAAAAAAAACCCTGATATAGGGAAACAGTTATTCTACTGATTTTCATATTGGTTGGGTTTGTTTATTAGAGTTCCAAAGAAATCTTTGAAAGATCAAACATATTTTGTTTATGAAGTGGTGTCACCCTGAATTTGAAGTGAGCGTGAAGCTGTGACTGAGTTGCTCTACCTTAAAACAGAATCTTGTTTGGATGAGATATTAGTAACACTAATTGCTGCCTTATCATCAGAATATGTGAAATATAAATTCAGAGACTCACCAAACTGACACATTTCCCAGCCCAGCTTAGAAATTGTGAACAAGTAAATAGATCAGTATGGATTTACATAATTTTGTAGGGCTGCCCTGGAGACAAAGAAGGGGGCATCATGTCCTCAGTCCATGTGGCATCCTGCAGCGCTGTTGTGGAGACACTGGGCAGAGAAACTCCTGGCAGTAGCTAAAGAAAAAAATGTCTGCTAGTGAGGGCAGCAGAATTCAGGTTCTAGAAGTCAAAATATTCAAATTTCATTTCTGTGGCAAATTCTAAAACATTACAAACAGTGAGCTATATGCATGAATCTTTGAAGCTTCTAGGAAAACTTTGTAGAGAACAGCAAGTGCAATTTGTTTCTCAAACTGTGCTGCTAATATTCACAACCCTCCCCCCTGCCCCCCTTTTCAGGGGGGGATCCAGATTTCCTGGGTAACATACAAGGATTTGTTACGGGTGAACTTTGAGTAAGTGCAGTAGTGACACTTGCACAGAGGAAGAAATAGATGAGCAGGTATTATGACACATGAATTTAAAAAAAAGTTTTTAAAGACTGTCACTTTCTTTATAAAAGAGAAAACTTTAGAAATTATTTATCTTAGCTGAATTAAAAAGAAATAATCATGCAAATATTAAGGTTATAAACCAGCTTGCAATCTCCATGCTTTTTTTCCTATGAAATATTTCTTAAGATTGTGTTGTGTTTTGGTTTGTTGTTTTGTTTTGTTTTGTTTTTTTTCAGAAACAGCTGGGGGCCAGGGGCACCTTTTTTTAAAGTTTAAGTTTACTTAAGTGAATAATTAAAATCAAATCCTTTCCAGTATGAGACTATATATGGCAAGTACTTAATGCTTCAGGCTGTGTATCTGTTTTCTTTGTGTAAACATTTCGTCTGTATAATTGGTCAGCTTTCAGCATTTATTAAAGTTAGATAGGAAATCTGACAATCTGACGTTTATTGAACATTTCATACATAAAACTATCAGTTCAATTTGTTCTTACTTGGGCACGTCTGGGCTATGATATATTATCCCAGTTCTGCCAAAGTTTAAGGCATATCCAGCTTGTTGTAGAGCATTTTGTCAAGAAGGTGGGTCAATAGGATTACAGTGCTTTGAAGAACAGCTATATCTGAAAGTACATTTGCATTTGAAAAATGCTGTATCCATAAAGCTGGTAAAACTAGAAATGCTGAATAAATCAATAATCTGTTAGGAAAAAAAAAAAACCCAAATCTATAGAAGATAAAATTTTGATTCAGATTCAAATTAGCAGTCAGATTTTGTCACACTTCTTGATGCAGTATAGTATCTCTTTCTCCAAAGTATCACTCCTCGTTTGGTTTAGAGGTGCAAATATCTCAGGGTAGTTAGGGACCTAACTCCCATTAAATTTATTTCATTGAGAATGGGTGCTCACATCAAGCTGTGTAATAAGATACTGCACCGTATGTGTAAGGTACAAAAATCAGAACAAGTGGTATTTTTTATATACCATCACCATCTCATTTACTATTACTGCAGGCTTCTTTCAAGTAAAATTTTAATAAAAATTCAGTTTGCCATTAGTGGGTATTTAGTGATACAATAGAAGCTGATTTTTTGTAATACCTTGTTGGTTCTGTATTCCCTTCAAAAAGTGGGAAACTGCTTCTGAGCTGGAATTTCTAGCTAGTGGTAAATAAATTGCCTTCACTGGAGGAATGAGGCAGCCTGTTAAGTGATGCCTGAACATTTTTGATAAATCAAAACAGGCTGAAAGTGCAGTACGGATAGACATTGCATGGTACTTCATTGCATGATACAGTGTATCATTCAACCCTTCTCCACATTGTTTTAGAAAATTGCTTGAGGTCAAGGAACAGAATCAAAAGTGTTTTTTGAGGGCTAAACAAATACAGGTTGGTCCTTTTCTTTGGATTCTGCAGAAGGCCCCATAGCATTTCTATGTATTAGAGAGTCCTGATTTCAGGATACAGAAGCATTTCTGTGGAGGAAAGGGACAGTTCTGGAGGAGAATGGCTCTCCACAACCACATATCCATATTTCATTGTAGTCCACTTAAGCAGATTCCAGCTGGTGACTTCTATGTATGGGCACATCATTGCCTTGCTGGTTTTTTTTGGTGGGCCATGAATTCCAAAGGGCAGCTTAACAGGCAGCTGTTCCTGAAGTGTTGTGGCATGTTTGTCTAACCATGTCAGCTGGGAATTTTAGCTTGCACCCTAATTCTGCCAGCCAGATAGGATATAGGGCAGTAGAGAAGCAACAATAATCAATCTTGTATTTTCTGGATGTTCATAGGCAGGATGCTGTCTGGGGAGACCTTTTTTAATCAAGGCATCTTTTAGGAAACAACCCATAGAATCCTTTGAAATGGGGCTGAATCCTGAATAGCAGGGCCTAGTGGTATGAGTTCTCAAGGATGTTTGGTCATCCAGTTCTCCTTGACATCTGGTTTATGCCTGTGTGTCTTTGGGAATATGTGTTTAAGTTTTTCTTCTCTAGGCTTTGTTATTATGTGGGATGAGTTGGTTTGGTTTTGATTTCTTGTGTGGGAATGAGTAGGTGGTTTTATATTCTGACAGTAAAATGTTACAGTGGCATTATGCTGTGAACAGTGAGAGAATACCTCATCTGTTTTTTGTTGGGTAGCTATGAATTAAATGCTTTTATTCTCTAGCAAGAATTTTAAGAGACTACAAGGTGCTAACAGAATGTGAGAACAAGCTGTGAAGTAGCTGTTTCTCTGGTAGAGCTTCTCCAAACATAACACAAACACCACATATGGTAGCTCTAGTGTCTGGCAATTGTTTTTACTGTTGGTGCTGTCAAACTGTTGGAGTCTGTTTCCATTTAGTTCTTGATCAGCATGAGAAATTTCGTCCTTGGGTTTTGAATCTTCTTGCAAGACTGCAAAATGGAATTGTGCAGTACAACAACAGTACAATTAGAAACAATTAGGGTTGGAAAAATCCTCAAGGTCTTCAAGTCCAAACTTTGACCAAATACCACCATGCCCACAAAACTATATAACAAAAGCACTAGATGTGCTTGTTTTTTGAACACTTCCAGGGAGTGTGACTCCACAACTTCCCTGGACAGGCTGTTCCAATGCTTAAAAATGCTTTCAGTGAAGACATTTTTCCTAATATCCCTCCTGAATGTCTCTTGGCACAACTTCAGGCCATTTGCCCTTAATGAAGCTGACTCTCATGCTGCTTGTCAACACTGAGCAATACAGCTCATATGCACCCATAAGGGATTTGTTAAATCTTCAATCTGAGTTTAATATTCTAGAATATTATGTCTGGATTAAGGTTCACACCAGTATCATTCTTAACTTTTGAGAACAGCTCTGCAATGCACTTTTGTGCAGATAAGCAGCAGTGCCCATCTCAAGGCTGAATATGCCATTGAATCAGCCTAAATTAAAGCACTGGAGCACCTCTGTCTCTCCTCTGTGGAGCTAGCTGCAAATGGCTTCACCAAGGTCGTGGGATCTGGGTCCAAAATCAGCTTTGGCAGCTCGTACTTGTGAAGGAGCATGGAGCTGGTCCTGCTGTGCTCCAGGCACATGCCATCATATTTGAACACCAGGTAATGAAGTGAGCTATTTTGCTAAAAGCATTTGTTTAATGCTCTGAAAAGCCAGTAAGTGCAGTACTAATGAGGAGTAGTGGGCTGGAAATACAAATGATTGTACACCACCATATATAATCTGACAAAAAAGACATTTGGGCCTATTCTTAATACCCTGTGTACTAGTCACCATTGCTATACTCTTTGTAGAATTATCTCTCAAAATATTTTTGTTGAAAATACTCAGCTGCTGTTACAGTTTAGCTCATGTGAGTGCTGTGGCAGCTCTGGGGTGCGTTCAAAGAAGGCATCAGGGACTCCCAGTCCCATTTGTATAAGGCGGTGAAATACATGCCTCACTTCCTGCAGCTCAGCTGTGATTGAACCCATTTGCTCCTCCTCTCCAAGTCTCTGAGGCCAGAGTCAAAACAGCACCCACTTATTTTAATATATATTTTAAACATTAATAAACCTTACAACCTTCTAAGGTCAAGAGATGAAAACCTTTCCTTTTTTGTGTAAGATATCTATCAGCCGTGACAAACAGATCTTATTTTACCAGTGCGATCTATTTCCAATGCATCATCAGCCTTGCTATCACAGCAAATCATAAAGCAATCTCCAATATCACAGGCCATTTGTTGCACTTACAGTAAGAATACAGTAGGGGCACTGGAAAGTGCTCTTTTTGGCTTTGGGGTATATGGACCAGTTTTTCGAGTGTAAGGGAGTATGCTCATTATTTGATAGCATCAACCCTTTCAACAGAAAGGAGAGCTCCTCTGTTGTGAGAAATCTTGTTTTCTACCCAGAAAGAGGCACCAGTCTGGAAGGTACAGGTATCCTTGGTTTGTTTGCAAAAGTAATCTGGCAAAGCAGATGCCCAGCAGGGCCATCAGCAGCTGCCAGTAAAATATGTACATATGGTGGTTAGATCTTAACTAAGCAGACCACAGAACCTCCCCTTCATACAGGCCTCAGCTTTCTGCCAAGTCCCTGCCCACTGAGAAGTCTGGGCTATAGGAAAATATTTGCAGCGTGCCCTTGAAGCTATTTCAGTCCAGGATGAGGTGCCAGCTCCTCAGCTAGGTACCTCTCACACAGAACACCCTCCTACCAGTCTTTCTGCTTGTAGATGATGGCAAGTGTTTTGTGTGCAAGCTGTCAAGAAGCCTGACTGAGAAGTGCTGTCACAAAAGACAGCATTTCTGTGGCATGAAACCGCCCTGCCAATAAAAAGCTGCAATTAACCATATAAATGATAATAAAATCATATTATGTAAACTGTAATTTCCTACAAAAAATAATTCTGAGGTAGTCTTTGTTACTGGTCTAAACAAATCACAGTCTATCATTGGCACTGTTCCTGTTGTCTATGAAAGAGCCTTGCCTGCTGTGAGAAGGGGAAAGTATTCTCAGAACTTGAGATGGAGTTTCACCTATGTACCTTGCAGCTGCTCCCTGAAGGTCATCTTTCTTTGTCAGGTTGGGAGGCAATGCAGAGCTTTTTATTTGCCAGTTTTGTCATGGCTCAAAGGAGACACCTGCAAAAAGAAAGGATCTAAGGGCTGAATAACTACAAGGAGTGATCCTAGGAGGAAAGGTGAAGTTTAAACAAAGTAATGAGCAAAGAGGACTTCTGTGCCAACTAATCTGTGGGGTGGCTTCTGACCAGACTGTATAGGTACAAATCAGAAACTGCAAACACTGAGCTCCTCACCTGTGGTCTTGAAGCTTGCATGTCTTCCTAGCAATACCAATAGGAGATTCACTGCTGCTTCTGAAACAGAGCTGTAAACAGGGCACATGTAGAGGTATTTTACAGGTGAGATGCTAAGGAGCTGAGAAAGCTAATCCACTCCAATTTCAAAATAACATTACCTTCATAACATTGTGAAGGATGGAATGCCCAGGAACAATCATCCAGCTCACAAAGACAAGGTGACATTTTGAATGGAAATTTTATTTTGAAAGGCCTTTTTATTCCTATGGCTAGGTATTCAAGCTGATTTTATTCAGCTAGTAATGCACGGCTTTAATATTCTGGATTTTTTAGTATATTTGATTAGGTTTTAGTATATTTGATTCCAATTTGCATGTAAGCGTAGCTTAACACTAATCAGGAATCAAAATTAAATAGACTCTTAATAGCAGTTACTTTTTTCTAGCATAAAATATAGACATTATAAATCTGAAGAAATGCATGCCATGTTAAGTGATTGTGTCTGATGAGAACGTGTCTTACTGATTAGCAAAAAGAAGGCCCAATGTCGTATAAAGGCTATGTTCTGCTGCAAATGAACACTACTAATCAATGAGAAACCAACTCTTTCTGTGAGGTAAAAACACCTGTGGAAATGGAAAACCATAAATTATCTAAGTCAGGAATTTCCATTTGCTGTATTAAATAATAATTAAAACAGTGATTCAAATTATTAATCAGTCTATTTTGAGGCATAGTTTATGTGAGTCTGGATTAGAAGTAGGATTTTTGCTAAAGCAGGCAGGTATATTTTTGCATATTCCAAGTCTTTCAAGCTGCCAAAAATTCACATGGAGTAAGCACTGGGGCCATGCTGTAGCTAAGCAGTGTGTACATAGAAAAAGTGTATGGCTGAAGGTGAAAAGAAAGGAAGTTCTACTGGTCAGGAAAAAAAATAGTTTAAATGGCATTCTAGCAAATAAATGCAGCAGGACTTTCAGTTGTGGAAGGATCTGAAGATCAAGCCAGTCAATGTAAAATTTGGATTAGGCCTTTCTGACTTCAGGTAGAGACCCTTGGTGTAGTTGCATAGTGTCTGCATGAGCAATACTTGCCCTGCAGTCATTAACTTCTGTGGGGATTATGAATGCAGCAGCTTTACCCCTTTCTGGGCCATCAGTTTTCAGCCACAGAAATGAATGTAACTCTTTCTTGCAGGCCATCTACACTGACCAGCCCTGGACTGCTTTATGCCACAGATACAACAACTTTCATATTTCATGCTCTCCAAAGTATCTTCTTAAGAAGCTGCAGTTTAACATATCCCTTTAAGGATGAGCATTTTATTTTCTGGTTTACCTCCCTGGGCAGTAAGAACTCACAGCAATTTTTTCCTCCTTTATTATCTGTACTATTATCTCCCTTTTTATTTCCTTTTATTCAACACAGCATCCAAGATTCTGAAAAACAGATTTTTCCATGAAGAGCTGGACAGTGAGTAATGAAGGGAAGTAAGTGGTACCTATATACTGACAGCCTGTCAGCATCACTAATGGTCCTCATCTCACTGAGACCTTTCTCAAGACAGCAGCACAAAGTGTACATGAAAGCACAGATGAGCTATTTTGGGAAAGGAAATATCTGACTTTAGAGCAGAAAACTCTGCTCTAAAAGGGTTTACGGTCATAATGCAACAAATGACCCATACAGCCCAAAGAGCCAAAGAGAAATTTGCCAAATGGGAAATACAGGTGTCCATCCCAGCCCTTGAAACTAGCTTTAATGAAGAAACCTGCAGTTAACCTGCAGAGTTATTCTGAGAACACAGCTGTGCTAAGAGGAAGTGGGGGTTTGCATCAAGACCTGCTCTTTCCTTTTTCCCTCAATTCAAGAAAGTGAGAATTCTCCTCTGGGTGCAAACCTGTGACTCAGGTACATTGATGGTTTTCAACTTTTCACCTGGATCTGAATGTTGCTGAGAGTTCACAAAATTTGAGTTCTGGCCAGTTATAAACTTTATATAACTGTTTTACTCATTGCAAATCAAGGCACAGTGAGAGGCCTTTCTAAATGTGAAGTCTTAGAATACTTAGTATATTTTCAAAATATGGAAGAACTTACTTGGGTTTATTATACAGAAAAAAATCAAACTGTGAAAAGTCAAACTAGAACCCCAAGCTTACAAGTAGTGATTGTGCTGAGGGGATAAGAAAATAGGTCTCCCATGCACTGCAGCAGTAGAGGAACCTTTTCACAAACATTCGAATTACAATGAGAGCAAAATCAAGTTGACATGTAGAAGCTGTGATCCCCAAGTGTAATGTGAATCACAGCAAAAGCACTGGATAAATCATTCTTTCCTTTCACAAATAAAAGTGTTCAGCCCAGAAAGCAGTGATAAAAAAGGAAATTTTCCAGTATGAGAGAAAGTGAGCAGAAGATGCAATTTATTGAAGGAGATTCTTTTGAGTAAAGCTTTTCACACTTTCCCTAAAGTACCTTTCTTTTGTGCACACTTCTTCCCTGCACTGTTGTCCATTTTCTTCATTCAAGTCCTTAAGTCATCGCTGCAATATTCCCTAAAAATGCTTTTACCAATTACTAAGGGAGTTACAGTATTGTCATAGCCTTAAACTGGCCAAAGAATTGAGCAGCTTGCCAGAGCAAGAACAGACATGAATCCCAGAAGGCCTTAGCAAAAGAAAGGGAAAGCACAGTCAGACTGAGTACAAAGGATGAGCCCTGCAAATCTCTCGTCTCATCACACTCTAAATGTTAATTTCTTTTGAACTGCTCCTAGGTGTTTCTTTGGAAATACCTACATGTGAACACTTTCAAGATCTGGCCTTTGGTTATGGTATCAAATAGTTATGTGCAATTGAAAGGGAAGTATCTTAGAAGGTGGCACTGGAACAGATTCTTAGATGATAAAAAAATTGGGTATGTTTTTGTTTGTTCTTATTTTCATTTCATTCATGACCAATGTGCTTGTAGCTTTTTGCTGATTTTTCTCTTTGCATGATGATGTCTTTTTGACTGGTCTTTGAATACTGACTCATAAAGGTCCCTACTAAAAGGCTTATCCTTGACATACTTCCAACAAAAGAAATAGGAGAATTTTCTAACCAACTGCTATGTGAATATTCAGAATTAAAAATACCCAGAGTGGCAGTGATAGAAATAAAGTATGCAAAGGGTTTCCAAAGAAAAATTAAACTGTTAAAGCTTACAAATGTAATCTGTGGGATTAAAATTTAAATTATTTTATCATCCATGTTATTAAACATGAAGAAAAGAAAAGCTTATAAAATTATAAAACCCCTCTGGCTTTTGGAAGCAGGGCCTTTTAAAAAATAAACTTTTTTCCCACTAAAAAGATTCTTTATACATGTGATGTGGCAGACCCATGAGGTTTAATAGGCCATTTTAGCAAGAGGATATCTCATTAAGTAAAAATGGTTTCTCAAGAAGTGGTAATATGGTGCTTTAAGAAAAGAGGAAAGCAGCCAGCCACTGGCTGCATCCTGTGTATTAAGAATGTCTGATTTTCCTAGCCTTGGTAGGCACAGGTTAAAATCTCACAGCTCAGGTCTGTTGGGTCTATTTCATGTACTGCAGGAGACAATGGGGAGAGACGGTCCTGAAGATGTTCACAGCTGAGAAAACAACAAGCATGAACAGCAGGGCAGCATAAGATCAGGAGGCGTGCAGAGCTGATGAAGTACTCAGACATTTTATGAGCAGTGTGTGATATGGTTGCTCTTGCAAGAGTGTCTGTGTTGGAGAAATCGGGTACAGCGGATCTGGGAGCAGCAGGTCACATACAGAATTAGGGCTGTCAGTAATCATTCTTGTATCAGTAATAGAGTCTTGGAGTTCCACACAGCATCTCTTTGCCAAAGATATATGGTACTCTGTATCCCTCCAGAAAAAAAACGTGCTCTGGTGCATTCTTACATCGTTTTGCAGAAGGTCTTCTAACCTCTCTTCCACTTTGATTTATATACAAAGAACAAGGCAAACCATAATGCTGTAGCTTTAACATCATATTTAATACATTTGCATACTAGTTCATGATAAAACTAATTTTGATGACAAGCTTGCCTGGCTTTTCCCTTTTGAAATTTGACTTTTTGGACAGCCTCTGGCATTACTGGAGTGCTGATTCTGTTGAGAGAAATGTCATGGCCCAGAGAATAATTAACCAGCATAGAGAAACAGAGGCATTAATGACACTAAGCCTTTCAAAGTGAAACTGTCCTCCAAACTATGAAGCTGATTTAAAAATCATAGCATTTTACCACAGATCATTCTGTGAGTAGGGACTTGGCCTTCTTATTTCTGAGCTCTTTGGATTTATGGTTTTCCACCTTTCTCTGTAGTTTTAAAAGTAGATTGTTTACTTTTTTTTTTTTTTTTTTTTTTTTTTTTTTTTTTTTTTTTTAGATGAAAGTGCAGAGTTTCATAGAACTCTGGAAATTTAAACCCACAGATTTCATTTAATTGAATTTATTCAGTTGTGGCCAGCACTGGGATCCTATCTTCTCTCCAACTCAATAAAGCCCCAGAATGGGAAAATCCATCTGGTTTTTATATTAGGTTTTCACTTTCTGGAATAAATCCTGGAATAAATGTTATTTTGATCTTCAGCTCTAGCTCATCTTCCCCTGCAGTAAATGAAACAGCTCCTGCTGATTTCAGGGAAAGCTGGAGCAGGCTCTCACAAGCAGTGCTCTTTAGTCACTTCTCTACATTCAGAAAACAATTCAGTACTTTGTGACAGTTCCAAATCCATTTTAAATACGGGGAACATATTCAAAGAACTTGAATGTCAAATCAAACCAGGCGCACAAAAGTGCCTCAAACAACTTCCTTTCAGGTCAATAAGAACTTTCCACTGACTTCACTGGGCATTGAATCAAGACAGAAAAATCAAAGCCATGAATTTAAAATCTGAATGTAATTAAATGAACCTGAAAGCCTTAACGAGAGGTTCTAGGCAATAAGCTTCATACATTGCCAAGCCAAAAGTCAGAGGCCATGTGCACAGTAATACAAAAAAATTAGGCAGAGTGCATCTAAGTGTGTGTGTGAGCTGCTTTTATGCTGATAGCATAAGTGAGTAGATACAACCATAGCAGCAAATCGAATTATCCAACGTATATTTTTGCTATATAATGTGTAAAACATACTGGATGCATCTTTTGTCCAGGTTATTGCTGCAAGCAATATTTTTCCAAAAGTCCTCTGGAAATAGTTTTGGATGCAGTCTGTATCAGCACATTCAATCAAAAATTCCTCAAAGCAGAACTTGTGTGATATCAGTAATAGCTGTGTCAAATCAGGGCCTGCAAAAACTCTACACAAATGACATTTATTAAGACTGGATTCTGTTAATGACAGTGTATAGGACTGCATTTGGCAAGCAGATCAGGTAAAATGTAGCCATTGTGCACTGGAAGTTTGTCTGCTTTTTCCTACTGTCACTAAACTATGCCCACAGCTTTCCCCATCTCAGTGCTGGCATGCTTTTGTGTTTCTGGTTTGTGTTTCCTTCCTTGTGAACGCTCACTGCTGATGATAGCAGCAATACCCTGTGGCACCAGAGGAGGTCGAGTGACCCAAGTGCACAAAAAAAAGAGAGAACAGAAACTCCTGCCACCACAATCTGAGACTACTGGGTGTGGTGATAGGTGCCAGCATTGCTGCTATCATTTTGCCAAAGTACTTATCTAAGTACCAATAAAATGTCTACATGTGACCAGAGAAGAGGAATATGCCATCGATAATTCTAGGGGATTCTTTATAGAAGCAATGAATTATGTTTCAATTTTGAGTCTCTGGCTTTCTCACATTTCACTTTCTTCAAAGCTTTGTATTGGAGCAGGCTGTTTCTGTGGGAGAGCTGTGAGTTTCAGTTGGTATTGCAAATGTTTATTTGGGTCTGAAATTGTTAATGAAGGTTTTGCAATGACTCAAGAAAGCTCTGACTGTGATTCCTCAAACTTGTAGTGAAAGATCTTTCCCGAGGCAGGTGTCCCAGACTGAGAATGCATGGTCCTATGCTCTCACATGCTGTACTGACAGGCCTTGAGATGTGATTAATTTTCTCAGAAGAATTCTGGAGTATTTTAACTTTAATGACTTTCAAAGTGATAACATGCAACTGAGCTTCTAATCTTACAGTAGTTATTCATGCATTAATATACACCTCAGTGTGTTCTTAGTTATTTCTTCCTGAAATTAATCCTCCAGATTACTATTCCACTTTCCTTCTTGCCTAGCCATGTCTTACACTCAGATTATAATGTTTTTCATGACTCATATTCCAGGCAAAATGCCATTCATCCTAATAGAGTGAAGCAGGGTATATTTCCCTCCTATTAATTGTTCCTATCATTTTCTGTACTTTCAAATAAATCTTACTGTTCTTCTAGCTGAGGACCTCATCACACCTCACAGTTTCATGGATTAGACCTTGTGACTTTACTATGAAGCATGGAAATACTAAGAATTGGGTTTTAGTTGAAAAATTCAGATATGGATAATGTATAAAATTTTTAAATGGCTATAAACTGGTAAATGGACAGTGATCTGGTTAAGTATTTCTTTATTCCTTAGCTCCTTAGCCTGAGCTTAACTCTTACTTACTCGGTGCATAAACAGAGTTTCTTAGGTGAACATGTGTGTAAAACTCACACTTGTGGAAGAGAAAATTCGGGCATGGTATCACATAAGCAGTTTAAGTTGGGAAGCAAAGTTAGGAAACAGTTCTGACACCCAGGGCCATTCTAATGATCTGTAATAGTACTTGATTGTAGGCTGGGAACACTGATGGGGTCTGTATCACAAACTGACTTTATTTCTGTAAGATGCTTGCCAGCTCTAGACAATGAACATTCTTCTCACAGCTTGCTCATAGATGTGCTCACCAGTTCATCCCTCTTGAGCTGAACATCAATCTGAGAGCAGTAGCTGTTTATCTCAGTTATTCCTGATAGCTTTTGATGAAGTATTATGATTGATCTATTTCTAATCTCATACTGGGAGGGATGTAGCTGACCTGTGAATTATGTACTATTCAGGTATATCTAGTGGATCTGTTGCTGGTTTTTTTTTCTTCTCTCATCTCATCTCCCATTAAAAAGGATAAATAAAACCCATTTATTTGATGTTCTGCTTGCTACTGGGAAAGTTTTGCTTATTGATCATTGCAGCTCATTTATCTGCAATATCATTTATTTTGAAGACTTCTGGCTTTGGGCTTGAGTTGATGCTGTGTAGGTGGTTTTGCAAGGACACCTAGAAATTGAAGTTAGCCTTTTGAAGCTATTCACTCTTTGACAGATGATCTACAATGACATGGCAGGAAACAAGGCTCTGGCTGTGAAGGAGTGCTTAAGGGCAGGACTGCTCAGCATCTGGGCATTCTCAGCATCTGCTGCAAATGCAGCAACAAGGCTGCATTTGGCCCACAAATGCATTGGTATGTTCCAGCTTGTGCTCATCCCCCAACGATGGGAATTGCAGTCCTGTGGCAGCAGGGCTTGCCTGTGTCCTCAGGACTTCCCTGGATTTTGGGGAATGGTGTTGCAGCAGATAGGCATGACATGAAACTTGAGGTAGCTGGTTCTCAGAACTGGGTTTTTAAATGAAGTCCTTATTTGTTATATTAGATCCCTAATGAATGGATAACAGATTCATCTCCTGTCACTGGGCCTCTCTTTAAAAATATTTAACCTAACTTTGCAAAATGCAACTGAGTCAAAGTGAGATTGAAATGACCTCACCCTAACTAGCTCATCTACACTCACATATGAAGCAACACAGTGCACCCAGGGGTTCACTGTGAAGGGAACTAATCTGCAGAGAAACTGCACATGAGGTCATAGACTTACATAAGTTTCATAAGCAAAGCAAAGCAAATTCCTGAAATATTTCACTGCAAACTGTTTTCCAATTTTTAATGGCAGTTGTGAGTCTACTCTAAACCTTCTTAGTGTCTCCACACTGAACGTGGAGATCAATCACACAAATGTCAAATAGGCCCCTTCACTTTTGATTTACAAGTACATTTATGGATTGCATTAGTGCTCTTGGCTGCAGAATCAGAGCAGAGGCTGAATGCAGACAATCCACCTTACTCATTGCCAAATCCTTTCCAATGTCACATTTTCACATCAGAGCTCTCCCAGCCTTCACCAGTTGTCTGAATATGAGGGATATGCCTTCATCCTAGATGTAAAACTTTATGTTTGATTATGTCTTCTGTGTCCAGTTGACCATGCCACCCAGATAATCCTGTATTGTTGATCTGTCTTCAAATGCAAGATGTACTACAACAGAGACAAGGTGCCTTCTGTGTGCTCTTCCTGCTTTGTGCTGGGCTGTGGCACATTGTTCTGGGGACTGCTGGTGAGAGGCACCTGTGGTCCTGCAGGCCTGAGGAAATTCATCCAGGAGGAATGAATTCCTTCCTTCCTTTGTGGACATGGGACTGCCACAAAGCTCACAGAGACAGCACTGTGGAGGCATCACAGCCTGGTTTCCAGGGAACAGCTTCCCATCAAGTGTTTACATCCCTTACATCCTTCTTAAAGACTTGGATCAGAAGGCTTTAAGAAATGGTTCTTTTGTCTACTGAGAAGATAGACTCTCTGTCCAGTTATATTGATATCTATGAGAGGTTACTTAGAAGAATCCCTCTGAATGCAGGATCAGGATCTAGCACCTGTACTGACAGGTAACTGCATGAATTGGGCACTTTCCCCAAGGCCCAGATAATTCCACACTTCTTGCATATCATTGGCAGACAGACGTTCCTTTTCCCCAGTACTCTGACTGAATACAAACAGGAAAATCTGGACTGGGAATATTGAACAGTGTCAATAACTTGAAACAATAGAGTATTAGAATAGAAATGCTAATGAGATATCAAATATTCCTTCTCTTTTTGACCTTTCTTGCTGTTAATTTAATAACAGTCTTCCTGCAAACTATCAGTAGCATAGTCTCACATAACAGTTTCATACAAACAGCTCCCAAGAGTTTGTGTGAGATCAGTAAGAGTATTGAATGAGCAGATACAAAATTTTCTATCCAAGAAAACACTAGGTCCATGCTGATAACATCCCTGTATTGAAACTTCATGTCTGAATTGCTGTTCTCTCTGGGGACTCCAACAATAATTTAGCTGTGACTTGGGTTACTTGGGTTAGTATCCTCTTGTACAGATTTTTTTTCACTGTCACTTCCTTGGTAATGAGACATTCTAAGAATAGATTTTGAACTAATTCTCAGAACTACAGAACGGCCAAACTACACCGGTATGGCCACTAAATGGAATATTTTCATTGCTTTTCTTTATGTGTGAACCCTTGGCACCATCTAGTGTTTAAAATGCAGACCAACTCTCAACCACTGAGTACAGAACATCACTGCAAAGAGCTTTCAGCCAAAATAAAAGCTAACGGTGCTCTGAACCAGCACCTAACTGATTTCACACAGATGTGTCTTCCCAGTTACCAAATACAAATATAGCAGATCAGGATATAGAAAAGACTTTCTATGCTTGTGATTTCCAGTCCCTTGTCTTTCCCAGGACGTTATGCTGGAACTAATAGATGAAGTCAGTGTCAGAAAAAGACCTCTGGGTGCCCACTAGTGGCAAATGCACAGTACTCTTCATGGAGGTAGGTATAATGTTAGGTAAATCTTCAAGCACAGCCGGGATGAAGAAAATTAACTTCTGCTTCTGCTCTAGATAAGAGCTGTTCTACAGCTTCTGACCCAGTCATAATAGCAGCCCTTTGCATTCCACGTTCAGCTGCTAATTGTCCCTCTTTCTAGGGACTGATGTTTATCTTCCAGTTCTTGCATGAAGTTTGGCAGAAAGAGAACCAAAGATACATATAAATGTATGTATTAGTACATATGCTACTCTGCAAAAATCTGCCAGCAAAACCTTTCTGTCAACAGTTTTCATTTCATGAGTTTGCTACCAAAGTATCTGTTTTAGTAAGATGAAGAAAGCATGTATTGTTTTAGCATAGAATTCTGTGTCTGCTAACAAAGCTGAGGCACCACAGTCTGTGATTTGTGGTTACCTCAGGGCCATTACTTGCAGAGCTGAGTGAAAGGATCTGTGTGAAATGTACAGTGTGGCTAGCCAAGTGTGAATGGGAAAAATTGCTGTGACAGCAAATTGCACTTCCTTCTATGTGCTGTGAGAAATGTGAGCAGGCAAAAAAAAATGACATCCCCTTGTCAGTTTATGCCAAGCCAATGAAAGCTGGGGAGAGGAGATACAATTTTTAACTGATAGCTTTGTCGTGTTCTTGTGACTCCATGAATGTGACCCAGCTGCTGGTTATTGAGGTATTGCCAGGAATGGCTGGGAAAAGACAATCTGCTACAGATAACTAGAGCTAGAGGCAGAGGATGTGTGGAAGACAGAAAACAGAGAGGATAATCAGCATTTAAACTAAATTTTATGGATTCTCATACATATAGTGCATTTTGTTATGCATGGAACAGATTTTGAGTGCTTTTCTGGAAAAGTAATCAGCTTGAGTAGAGAGTCTGGCCCATCATTACGGAAATAATTGTGATTGCCTTTCTGTGGCTGTCAAATACTTTGACAGCTGGCCTAAGGCCGACCTAGTCACTCCCTCACTGATCAATGGAGAGAGGCAGTGCATCAGGAGATGGTTCTTTTTTCCTTGAATGCCTGTGCCAGAAGCAGAAGAAAGAGTCGGAGTTTGCCAGCTCAGGGTTCTCAAGGTTGTTTATTGTCCCTTACTTCTAAACTCTTTCGGTGCCCCTCAAAGGTCCTTGCTGCAGAGAGGGCATGTGGTGACTCCCCCAGGCTGGGCGCGCTGGACCTTTTGTACCTTTTCTCTGACCCAACCACCGTCCACAACGTATTCCTTATTTACAGTCTATTACCAATACCTACTGCCTATGTTAGACTTGTCACTTCTATCCCAAACCAATCCCTTGTGACCCACCACAGCAGAAAATGGAGGACAAGGACAAGAAGGAAGAAGAACAGGGCCACACCCTGATTCCTCCATCTTGCCTTCTCCATTAGCACCTGGTGATAAACTAACTGCTATTTGCATCAAACTCTTGGGGTCTGTAGATCTTCATGCAATGCTGGTAATTTTTCCCATGGGCTCAGATCAAAGACAGTGTCGCTTTGGGCCCTGTGCCAGACCCCCCTGTCAGGGTCCCAGACCCCCCTGTTAGGGTCCCAAACCATTCAGGGCAGCCAGAGGGATGCCCTGGACTCCAACACTGTCTGGTTGGGTTGTGGCTGGTGGATACAGGTGCTGAGGCCCTCTTCCCTCACAGCTGTCACAACATGACATGATCTGCCCTGTGACCCACCCTCATCTGCCCTCAGAGTCAGCTCAAGACCCTTCAGCAGGGCTGGCCAGCCCTCCCTGCAAGGAAGCACCCTGGGTGACACGGGCCACAGGCTGAACACGAGTCACTGGTGTGGCAGCATGGCTAAACCAACAATGTTCTGGGAGGTTTTAATAACAGGACCACACATAAGCCAGAGGAGATAATTTCTGGGGTCTCCTTGGCACTGGGGTTTTCTTCCACATCTGGAGTGGAGAGTCCCATTTTGGGCACTGTGTTTTTAAAAGAATGAAAAACTAGGGAGAGCTGAGAGAAAAGCTGACTGGCAGTTCAGAAACCCTGAGCTGTGAGAAAGGATAGAAAGAATTTAGGCTGAAAAAAAGAGGAAACCGAGAAAAGGGAAATTATAGAAATCTGCTGAGTATGTTTTCAGTTTTCATGAAGCTGTTTCAACTGGCTTTGTACTACTGAAGATGCAAAGTTAAGAAATAATTACCTTAGTTTGTAGCCAGATTTGAATTAGCAATTAGAAAAAATGTCAGGTTAGAAGGGCAATGAAGTAGCATGAGTAGAATGAGGTGATTACTGCAGAATCACCTTAACTGGCAGCTGTTTATAAATAAGCATCTGTCAGGAATAACGTGATAGACATTGTTCTGTGCTGGTGCTGGAGAACAGAGTAAATGATACCAGGAAATCCCTTCCAGCTATAGATCTCTAGTCTTGTTAATGCTGTCAAACTTCAGGAAAACCTGTATTTACTTTGCTCAGATGGAGTGACAGCTATACATGACCTTTCCCATCAGTTTAACAATATGCTTCCCCTTTTTTTTCCCCCTAGAGCTGGCATGCCTTGGCTGCCTCTGGATGTGCAAATCACAGCGGTGGCAGGAAGCCCCCTGTGCCTATGGAACTGTGAGGACCTATCTTGGACAATGACTGCGCTGCCTTTGTCCATCCATTTCTCACTTCTGTCCCAGATCACTGCACTCATTCTCATCAGAACAAAGGTAATCCCAGCTAATTCAGAAGTGTGCACTTGTGTTCTGTTTTGTGTCATACACAGATCATGGCATGCGGTTTAATCCCTGTATTTCTTTGTCTCAGTAAAGAGACAGTAAGAACCAGATGCAGTTAAACTATTTAAATGTTTGTATCACATGTATTTTTGAAGTACAAAACAATATAGAATGTGAGGTCCTGTGAAAGATAATCCTCACTGAACTGTGTGCCATTAGGAAGCGCAGGGGCAGGAGTTTACACTTCATTGTAAAGTGCTTAAGAAGTTCACCAGCTGCCCAGAAATCTGAAAGACAAAAAATTAGCTTTTTCTGTCTGATGCAGAAATATCAGACAGAAAAGGGGGGAAGTTACTAATGTTGAGTGTCCATTAGCAAGAGGAAGATGCAATGGAGCCTTAAGAATGGAACATTTCATATGTTCCAAATTATTTGCTTAACACAGCTCTTTGCTAGAGACACCATGTCTCCAACACAGAATGTATATATCAGAATTCAGTATTAAAAGGGATCTCATACCTCACCTCCTGAGGTGTTTATAATTGTCAATCATCCTGCAGATTTTACAGCTGATAGGAAAAAGAGAACAGTTTATTGCCTTATTGTGTCTTGAAGGTTTTATGTGCCTACACTCATTAAACAATGGCCTTGTCCGATAAGAACTGAACAAAGGAGGATAACACAGCAGTTCTAGCAGTCCCGCTGTATGGTATTTTAAACAGTGAGCTGTAATATTTAATAAACCAAATAAACAGACTTGCAAGTGGCAGGAGAGATAAGTAATGGAATAGCTAGAAGTACATCTGGTAGGATAGTTTCTTCTCTTTCTGTCATCTGTAAGGAATGTTCCCAAGACAATAAATTTAGGATTCGACTGGAAAAATGGTAATTGTTTTCCACTCCTGTCATCAGGAAACTGAAGACAGAGCAAAGTACTTGACTCCTTTTATCATAGCCACAGATGTCTTTAGCATTCCCCACACCCCTCATACCTCCAGATTGTTTGCTTAGTGTTTGCATTCTGGGAATTTAACACTTTAGGATAGGTGTATGGACTGTCCAGGAAACCTGAATGCTCATGAGTGTAAAAAAAATTACAGTATTATTATATAGGGTTGACTGTAGCTGCATGTTACATTCTATGCCCTTTATTTCAAGTTGACCACTCAACAAGATTACAGCTGGCAAAAAATTAGGACCAAGAAGGATGTATTCAAAGTTTGGGAGTAACTTTCCAGCTATAATAGTTCATATTCTGGCAAATTCAATCAAATATTTCAGGGAAAGACAAACTCCTTCCTGAAGCACATGCTGTGGAAACACTGAGGTTCAGTTACCTAATCAGAAGCATCTGTTGTCTTACACACTAAGCAGACTCCAGCTGCTGCTGCAAAAGGTCTTAAAACACCTGTAAGTCATTTCAGAATTTTCTTTTTTTTCAGTTTCAGTTAATTTCATTTCTTATTCATTTCATTTCATTTCATTTCATTTCATTTCATTTCATTTCATTTCATTTCATTTCATTTCATTTCATTTCATTTCTTATTTCCTTTCCTGTGTTTTCACTTCACTTCATTCCTTGATTTCTCATATCATGAAGAATTTTATTTCATGAAAGGAAATGAAATATCAAAATTTCCATGAGTATCCTTTCCCTAAGTTTCAATTTATGTCAGTGCATTCCATTCCATTCCATTCCATTCCATTCCATTCCATTCCATTCCATTCCATTCCATTCCATTCCATTCCATTCCATTCCATTCCATTCCATTCCATTCCATTCCTATAACTTCTCCTAAGAACTTTCTTTCTTTTCAGTTTAATTTAATTTTATTCCATTTCCTCTCCTGTCTTTTCATTCCACTTCGTTTCTTGATTTCTCCTTTCATTTCCTTTAATGAAACTAAAATTCATTTAGTTTTCTTTCATGAAATGAAATCTCAAGATTTTCATGAGTATCATTTCATTAAGGTTAGGGTCATTACACTGCACTTCATTCCATTCCATTTCAAAAAAATAACTTCTAAGAATTTTCTTTTTTTTTTTTATTTTCCTTCCATTCCATTCCATTCCATTCCATTCCATTCCATTCCATTCCATTCCATTCCATTCCATTCCATTCCATTTCCTCTCCTCTTTCATTTCACTTCATTCATTCTTTTCACATTTCCTTTCATGAGATGAGGAATTTTCAAGAAAAAAGACATGAAATGTTGAGATTTTCATGTGTATCGTTTCATAAAGGTTTGTGTTGTTTCAACAAACTTCCATTCATTCCATTGTGTTTGTTTTCATTTCAAAATTTTTTTTAGTTTAATTTAATTACATTCTATTTCCTTTCTTCTCTTTTTATTTAAGTTCATTTATTGATTTCTCATTTCATTTCCTTTTATGAAAATTCTTTATTTATATGAAAGGAAATGATCTCTCGAGATTTCCATGAGTATCATTTCATTAAGTTTCTGTTCATTTCACTGCACTTCAGTTAATTCCTCCCATTTAATTGTTTTCACTTCATCCCAGAATTTTCTGTTTTTCAAACTAACCTTTAAACAAGGCTGGGGCTGCAGCTGAGATGCCCAGCTGCCTGCATGGCCCTTATCTGAAAAGAGGCAGCATTATTACTTAAAAAAGGCAAATCCCTAAGGAGAGACAAGGTAAATAATAATCTTAACAATGCGCTTTAGTTCGAAAAAGTACAGTGGTCTGAGAAACAATTTCATGTGATGTCATTCTAAATCCTAAAACCACATTACAACACTGTAAAGCTGACTGGCATTTAGCTGTAATGGATCTGTAACACTAAGACGAATTTATTTGAGGAAATATTAGAAGTGCCAGGACAATTAATGTTGTTACAATGGTCTCTATTCTCTTGCTAAGCCCCACGGTCCTCCCCGCTGACTTTTTCTCCGAAATAAATGTTACCAATAATAGAGGCTAATATCACCTTACAAAGCTGTAAGATCATATATCATCAGAAATGGGAATTCTTTTCCAATGAAAATAGAAAAAGATTTTCACATTCTCAAATGTCTTAGCTTTTGGCATGTGGAGTAAAACCAACTCTTTTTGAAAAATGAAGCATTATTTTATGGAAAACTTATGCTCCTTCAGAGCCTAGGAGCTATAAAAAGATACTTTCTTTAAATCATTGTGACTCTTAAAAACAATAATGCAACTCATATGTTTTCTAAACCAAATTTAAGTATTTTTTGTAAATATCTTAACAAAAGGAATGAGTCTTTCTAGCAAGCAAACATATAATAGAAGAACCCACAACTTTTTTTTCAATGTCTCTCCACTGTAGATGAGAGCAGTCAATAAGAACTGAAAAACATTCCAGAGGTAGACAAATGTGTTGTGACAGAATGAGTGGCACATGGGAATCCTGCAGCCACGGTGTCAGTGCTGTTACAGTGCTGTGCTCTGTCAGGAGCAGAAGGTAATTACGACACAAAAATAATAAAAGGTGCCAGATGTGTTCAAATTACAGATGAATTCTAAGAAAAACCTTTACCTTAAAAAATAGACAGCAAAGTTAGCAGTTCTTGGGAAATAATTGGAAGGTCTTTTAAGCCTCTCTTAACTCTGCATTTTGTGTACATGAACATATTTACTGTTCCTCCTGTGCAAGAGGTCTCCTCAAGAACCTGGGCTTTTTCTGCATGTCTCTTAATCACTTCATTTATTCATAAGCCCTGCAGCCAGAAAGAGTCATTGCAGATCATCTTGTCTTACTCTGGCATGGTAGAGGCAGCTGGATGTCACTAATCAAGCCCACCACCTCCAGTAGAAAGATGCCCAGCCTGGTTTTGAAATGGCAACTGCCAAGGGATCCACAGGCCAGCCTTCTCCAGCTTCCTTGAAACCCTCAAGGTAAACCCAAGGGCTCTGGCCCCACAAAAGAAGGGAGTTAATCTGTGTGGAGTGGGTGGAAGTATTCTCTCCGTGTCCCTCTTACTGAAGGAAAGCTCCATTTATTGGGACAGGATTTCTTTAACTTACATGCAGAAGCCTAGAATGAAATCTACAGAGTTATATAAGAGTAGACTGTTGAAAATTCAAAGAGAATGAAAATTCCTTTTCAAACTTTTCAATTTTGACAGTATTTACTGCAGATCACAGAAGTCACATCAGCAAACCAAGTATTTTTTTTCTGCCAGAGAATCTCAAATCACACAGCAGTGCTAAATTAATAGAAAATAAGAAAAATAATTTCTGTGCCCTTTTCTTGGCTCACTTCATTGTAAAACACATTTCTGCCATATTACAGAAAGCCCCCTGAGCAGATTAGGATTCTGCCAAATTTTAGGCCCAAGGAAGAGGAAAAAGGTTAAGATACATCTACAGCTAATCCTTCATATCAGAGAGAGTTTGATTGCTGCACCAGTAGGTATCAACTTGCTTCAATAGCACCCTAATTCTGTTGTGGAAAAGGATAGCCAAGACAGCCAAAGAGATTTCAAATACACTCAGATTTGAAGGGAAAAATTTTAAAAATCAATTGTCTTTGTTTTATGGTGTAATAGATTTTTGCAGTACTTTGTGAAACACCTTAATTTATCGATGCAAATTCAAACCACACTTTAAAAAGATCTGATAACTTTGTAATCATTCTAAAAGCAAAGTTTAAACACTAATAGGAATTAGCATCCTCCTGACAATAAGAAAACTGTGCTGTTAGCTACACATTAAAGCAGAAAATTTGTTCTTGCGTGAACTTAGGCACCACAGCTCCAAAGCAGTCAGCAGAGATCTCTGAATCTACTGTGAAAAAGAGGACAGAGCCTGGTCCTGAATCAGTTCATTGCTTTCTGCTCTGCACCTGCAGAAATCATAAAGAGGAACCTTTAGCTGATTTTAATTGAACACTTGATAAAGAGGCAAGTCTGTTCTAAGATAATGCTTACATTTGTAAGGGAAAAGAATAATAGAGAGAAAACAATCTTATGGACAGACAAGTGAAGTTATATAGAAATCTACATAATTGCTATTGAATAAAAATAATATTTAAACTTACTGAGACATGAAACTGCATAAATACTGGAGCAGGCTGAAAGACATTCCACTACCACAAAGGAGTTGAGAGATTTCAGAAAACAACTGCACAATTGTGAAAGTTCATATCTAAACTTGATATCTTGATACTGTCTGTCACAAATATACAGCAAATATTGGGAGGACAAACTATCATCCATTACAAGAATTAGTCCTCTTTTTGAAAAAATTATCTCTGCTGTGACATAATCTGTGACATAAACTTTTAGCATTTGGTACCTTTAAATCAGGATGAGAAGTTAATGCAAACCACCAAGAAACTCAGCTGACAACCTTCCAGAAAAAAAAAAAAAGGCAGAGTTAAACTGAAACACTGACAAAACTGAGTTCCCAGTAATACGAAAAAAGAGAGCCAAAGTGATATTCCAGATGGAGATTATTTGGATTTACAGCAGTGAACTGTGTAAAAGTAAAGAAATGGTAATAAAGAATGAAAATCGATCTGACTGTTAAACAGAAGGGATAAGAAACTGTGCCACTGAGAGATGGGTGTGTTAGTCAGCAATGTGAAATGGGATATCTTTGCAATAGATTGGCTCCAGAGCTGACAATCCTGCAACATGTCAATTCTTTTGAAAGCAAAACCAGCAACTCCTATTAAATACCAGATAATCTGTAGTGAGTTATGAAAACGACTTGCCCATGCACTATTAATTTACAACAGGGAACAGAGAAGGGGTGAAATAACTCTCTCCATCCCTCCTTTGCTCCACAGGCTGGCTCTGGAAGTCTCCTGCTCTAGCAGCAGAGGCTGATGGAGGAGCCCATGCCTCAGGGAGGTGGATGCTGCAGCACCTTTGCACCTGAGCCCAGTGACAGGATCCAGTGTGCATTCACCAATCTCCTCTTCACTCTTAAAGGCACTGAATTAGGGAATAAAGGAGATATCTGGGATGAGACAGTTTGAAATGGGCTCCCTGCTGCCATCCCAACTACAAGTCAGGGTCTCAGTGCAGATCAGACAGCCTCCCTCCCACTGGGAGAGCAGCAGCAGCTGGGAAGAGGGTCCCAGGCACTGACCTGCCATACAAGGACATCAAGGTATTTGAATATATCTTAAGGCTGAAAGAGTGAATTATTAATGTATTTTTATTTCAGTGCAATGTTAGGCTACAGATGACATTGACACTTACAGGGTTCTGCACAGCTCAGTTTCCAGTTTGCTCTCACTTTTATCTGGTATCTTTATCAGAGACCACCTCCACCCCACACAGCTCCAGCTGAATTCTCCACTGCACTCACAGACAGCCCTTGGCCATATTAAATATTTAACCTGGGGCGTGGCAGAACCTTTTCCCTGCTAAGGACCGAAAGTCTTCTGATCACCTCTGACAGGTCACAACTTGACACACATTTTTACATTATCCAATAGTAACCAGAAAAATAAATAAAACATGTGTTGGCAAGCAGCCTGAAATAAAATCAAAAGACATCGAGGCTTGACTACTATCTCACCTTCCCTTGTTGTTTCTTCCTCTCTCCCTCAGCTTTTTAAAATCTTATTCTTCCTCAAAGCATCCATTTAGGGCTGAGATCAGGTAGTAAAAGCTATAGCCCTGAAATGCCTTCTTTTCTCCTATTGTCTAGAGATGCGCAGCAACAGTTGGGAAGAGCCTTGTCCTTCTGGACACAATCCACAACCCTGAACTCCAAAATTCAGCTTCTGCTATTTCTGCATCAGCCTCCATTTGCTGGCCCATTGCTGTTGTTTGCTGGTTCTTTTTTAGCTCATTCACCCACTTTTCACTCTTCCTGTGCATCCTGATTTTCACTCCCACCCTCCTCTCTCCAGCTTTCTTCCTACACAGCTGCCCCTTCCTTTCTTCACCTTCGTAGAACTCCATGTCTTGCCACATCATCCTCTAACACCCAACACCAACATCTTCTAGACCTTTCCCTTCATGCTCATGTGCACACACCCGTTATGTCTCTTATTTATTAAATGCATGCTTAATATAGCAGTAGATGGTTAGTTATCTTCCTTCATCAGGTTGAGTGGAGAGATCATTTATTCACACAGGTCTCTGGAAAGGACTTGCACTGGAGCAGTGGTTGGTTCCCTACTCTGTTGTTGCTTGGTACCATGTCCGGTATCATCCATGAGAGAAAGGACAAATTAGACCAGTTCTGTCCCACAGGTAAAAGCAGCAAAGGGTAACAACAACAAAACCCACCAAAAACCAAACTAAACCAAACCAACCAACCAAAAAAAAAAACCCAACAAACAAAACCCAAAACAAAATAAAACCCAAAACAACCTACCAACAAAATAAACCATGCAAAAGAAAGCAGACAAGAAAAAGTCCTTCAGACAGAAATCAAGGTTAAAGTTTTAGCAATCAGAACAAAGTAGTATAGAGAGAAGAACTTTATATGACAAATACCATATCATATGTGGGAAAAAATGTGAAGCCAGATGTCACTGAATCTTCAGAAGTCACATGTGCTGGCTCCCCTGTGCAACTTCTAGGGGAAGGAAGTATTTGTATTTAAAGCCTTCTGTTTCTATATTGTTTCTTAAGTTATATTTACTGCTTGACAGTGGAAAAGTGATCTACACCTGTTATATCTAAATCTCTTACCTTGCTTGAAGTTTACCAGATCAGAACATCTACCTGACATTTTAAATTAATACGACAGTTGTGTACTGTCTTTTGCTGTGCCACTGTCAATCAGCTCAATTTTGTTTAATACACTGTGCTCACAAAATGTGTGAAATATTTTCTAGATGAAATGGGAGTGTAATCCTGACCTTTAAAAAAGGGTAAAATTTAGATAGTTCATTCTCACTCTTGGCATATTTTACTGCTAAGACATATTTAGCAGTCTTAAAATTGGAACTCTTATCAGAGCTAACATAGAATGGAAAGTAAAAGTCAGTAAGAATGTCCCTAAATTAAACTGTATCAGTCTTTCCCACCGTTCCTGTGATATGTTCCAAATGGATGGCAGTCAGATGGTAATTATAAATCACTGCTTTCAGTTTTCTAACTTGAGCATGATCCAAGATAGACCGTGAACACCTCTGAAATAGCTTATACTGTCACCTCAGAGACTTCAGGAAGATGTTAGGTTTGCAGTCATTCTGTAGGACTTACATGGCAAAATCTGAAAAGTGTCTTCTCACATCAGGTTTTTTCACCCCTTTGCAATTTGAGAAGGTGTTGGGCAGCAGCAGAGACTCTGGAATAATCATCTGTGAACTCAGGAAGATGGTGCCATACTGTGTCATTCTCAAGTCACATTTGAATTTTTTTCAGGAACAGCACTAGAAACTTTTTTTAAAAATGAAAGTTTTTGGCATTATGGTGGGGAGTGGGGGGCATCCTGCTGAGCAGATTTTAGACTTTTTTTAAAATCAAATTCTATCTGTCATTAACTTGCAGAAATATATTAATAGTGCTCAAAGGATCATGTATTCCACTCTTGATCCGTGAAAAATATAGACCGGGTAAGTTTCCTACTTGCAGTTTCCTCTTCCATAGCCTGCAGGATCTTGTGAAATGTTCCTGCAAATTCAGGCTAGAGTAATACTAGAACAGCTATAGAAAGTGTTGGATCCACAAAAACAGAGGAATGGACAGTAGGGGCTCTTCCAAAAGGAAGCTTGAGAACACATAGCTATATTTTAAACAAAAGTTCTGAACCTGGTGAAATTTGTGCAGAGGCTTAGCATTTTACTTAGTGACTAACTCTATTTAAATCAATGAGGCTCTTCACAGCATGTAAAACTTGACACATACACAAGGCTTTGCAGGATGAGGGCCAAATATTTTTTTTTAAAGAGTGTGACTTGCTTGGAGACATTCCAGAGGAAAAAAAACCACGTGGAGCTCTCTATAAAATTGTTGGCACCATTCTGCTTATTAAATAGACATGAATTCACTCAAACAAAATAAGGTCTAGACATTTATATCAAGTATGTGGAAGTTTGTGCCCATTCCTAAGTTAAAAAATAAAAAAAAGTGATAATGCTTCTAGATTTGTATGTTGGGTTAAATTCTTGTAAATATTCATTTAGAGTTTTATAAACTTCCCTCTCATCTATTTTACTGTCTCACCTATAGTTCTCCTATCAGGCTAAGTTTGTTCTGTGAGCCAGTAAAGTGCTGTAAGTTTCAAGCTGACAGCGTGGAAAATAATTTCTATTATTTACTTTATTATCTTAAGATGTGGCAAAACATAAAACTTCCTATCTTACCACAAATTAATTCCATGCTGAGACAAGAATTTATTGTTCAATTTGCAGCTTGTGTATTGAAGAGCAATATATTCATTTCAGGAACAGAGTCTAATTTTAGATCCATATTGAAGGTGTGATGAAAAGGCAGATGCTGGGAGTGTCAGTAGGACTTTCCAAGACCAAGCCAAATATAGTTCTTGACCTATATAATGCTTGTGAGATGAAAGAAATCATAGAATAGACTTTACTGATTTAAATGGGACCTGTTACATACCTGAAATTATTTACCCCCTAGTTGCTATCATGGGCATGGCCTCAGACTCCTTCAGAATAGTGAGTCAACACTATAGCTCTTCAAGAAAACAGAAACAGTCCTTTGGCCCACTGGGTGCTGGACTGCTGGTGGATGGCTGCTGCCAGCACTTTAAATAAGAGGTCTGGAGAGACACATGGAACATCTGGCAACAGCAGCTACTTTTTTTAATCACACAGGCCACAGGTCACATTGTACCACAGCTCACAAAATCACTGTCACATTTAGCAAAGCATGTTTACTTGACCTCAAGGTGTCTTGAGGTCAGACTGGAAAACTTCTGCAGATGCAGACAGGAACCCAGCAGGATCTTCACTGGCCCCCAAGTGCTTGCTTCCAATTGGTTTCTCACTAGGACTGTCTTTGTAGGAATACTTTTGAAACAGTTCAAAAATATGGCATTAGGTGTCTTAAGGGACACAGCTTCAGTCTGCAGATGGCCAGATGCTGCCTTTTGGGTAACTGGTGTTCAGCTATAGTTCAGGCAGCTGTCCCATATCCATACCAAAATCCTTTAGTCCTCCCAGTCCGGGAATGTAGGGACCTGGGTGGGTTAGGGAGAATTGCTGCATGAACGAGGTACATTTTAGTGAAACAGAATTGCACAGAATATCCTAGAAGTCTTTTTCATCTCCTAAAGTGTGACAATCCCTGTGAGTTTTTCAACAGATACAGCACCCCATACATACAGGGAAAAGAATAGTTTCTTCACCAACTGGGCTGGGCTTGATGCTTCAAAACCATCTTTGAAACAAAGATTCCTTCCCTTCTATAGGCATACTTTCCAGAGCAATTTCTGCATTCCTATTTTTAAAAGTTGCACATTTTGAAGATATGGGAACACATGCTCTTTGCAAGCTAATCTCCAGCTCCTTCCCCACTCCATACTGTCACACTGCTCAAAGCCAATTTTAATGCATTGCTGCAAAGTCTGTTACAGAAATGTATATAATGTATACGATGACTCGCCTGAGAAAAAGTGGGGAATGTTGCCAAGAAAGGTAATTGCATTTTCAAGGTTTCAGAGTGTTAGAGGTAGAAGTATTGAATCCAGAGCAATATCCTTGGAAACTATACAGCAAATACAAGGAGCAGCCGAGTAGCACTAGATGGCACTACAGTAATTTTCACTCAAAAAGCAAAGGCCAAGCCCAGGGAATGACGGACTCAGGTCCAGCTCTGAATGGGAAGCTCAGATTTACCATCTAAATTTTACTTGTCTGGCCTGGGGAGATTCTGACGAATATGAGGTGTAGCAGACTTTCCAAGGATTAAAATATAGAGCCTTCAGTTGGTTGATAAGTGATATAATATAGATTATGAAGAGTGGAAACCTATCTGAACGTTTTAATCTCACAAAGTGAGACCACAAGGTACCTGAAAACCTGTTATGTTCCACTGAATCCAAGGTAAGCGTATCCAGGTTCAGTACATCAAAAAGCATCTCACTCAAAAGCACACCAGAAGTGTTAAGTGTTGTTTGGGCAATCAGACAGTTCATTGTCTGTCTGCAGGTACAAACTGTCCGTTTAGAATTACAGGGTTTGTGCTTAAAAGTGAAAATTTGACTTCCTGGACCAAAATTACCTGGATTTTGCGACTAACCTCATAACTTACATTTCCTGTCACACAAAGTTAAATGCTGGCTGTTGCAAATTTCTTTTGATGTTTCCCACAGGTGATAGCTAATATCAAAGCTTAATACAGATCTTGTTCTTATAACTGTCAGTATAGCTTGTTATCTCTACACTCTGATTTGAGAGCTTACTTTTACAATTTTGCAGAGGTAAAGTCTTTACACAGTAACAACTGAGTGATTCTGTAGCTTACATTATCAAATACACATAGGAGAAAATAGAGCCTGTCAAGAAAATCATACTTGTTCTTGTAGGCTGAACCACTCTAAACTAAATTCATGTGTTTGTAGTATTGAAAAAAAACATAGTCTATCTCAGATTTGAGTTCTAAAATATTGCAGAACCAGATTTATAAATCTTGAAATTCCTTTAAAAGAAACATCCAAGTGCAGAATATTCACTGCAACAGCACTGAGTTATTTTTACAATATAATTATTTTTCTATTATGCATTTCTGTGAGTTATATTTTGCCTTCAGTTATGCTCCAAGTTCAAATCCTCAAGGGTAATTATTATCTATTTCACTAGGATCAGTGGGAGTTAGATATTTCAAAGATAGGAAACTCTGACATTTAAATTTAAGGCAAGTTCAACATGAATGCTTGAGTTTCTTGAAGTAAATCTTGTTCTAATCATACAGCCACATATACTTTAGGAATATTGCCAGCTAAAAGGCCATCTACTTGTCAGTCACAAACAAAAAACCGACAGAATTCCTTTAGAACAAGAATGGTCTTTATCAATGGAAATAGCCTGACTGGAGACAATACAGTCACTTAAGTAAATAAGCACCAGGACCAGTAATTTGACCATAAGTTGTGCTCCCACCCACCCAATATGTGCAGGGTAACCCCAATGGGCTTTCATCCCAAAGAAGGTGGAGAAGGATCGTAAGAGCATAAAAATCTGGCATTGCTCCCTTGCTTCACACTGCCAACACTTAAGTAGCATCATTTAGGAGTAAATGTGCTGCCCCTTGTGCTGGAATTGGACTGTTTGCCCGTGCAAGGGTAAACCTGTGGTAAAATAAGAGACATATGATGTCCAGAAACACTTTAAACTGTCTCTTTTAGTCATGAGCCATTGCTCTTTGAAATGATCTGAGCACATCCTGAGAAAATGTTCTGGTTGTCCTACTTCTTCTAATGTGTTCTCTAATAAGGGCTCCCTTTAATCTGTTCTTTAAATCTTCTTTAATCTGGTCGTGGTTTCACACTTTAAGATGCTCCCCTGAGGCCTCCTCTCACCTCAGAAGAGGCTTGAAAACAACCATAACTTGCTGCTTGCTTTCTCAGACATGTCCATGTCTATATTTCTGGAGTCCATGTTGGTCCTGATAGACTTTGCAGACTCCATCCCAGATGCCAAAATGGTCTGTGTAGCTGGCAATGAAGTGTGGCACTCTTGGAATTACTTGGTGAAGGTCTGATGAGTGCAGTTTGTTGTTGTCATTTCACAACCTAGGTGACTTTAACAAAGCCAATCCCAACAACACACTTGAAGTCCAAGGCGGCATCTGGAAAAGATCCCCGACAATGTGGCATGCCTGTGGGAAACAAGAAGTGCCCCAAAGCTCATTGTTTTCTTTGTCACCCCACCAGAACCGGGTGACACGGAGGTAAAAGAGCAAGGCCAGCCCCAGTGGAGGTGTATCAGTGTCCAGCTGTGCAGGCTTGGGAAGAGGACTATGCTATGTTCTCTTAGTGTCAATGGCAAGGTAGGTAGGCTAATAAATATATTCTGTTCTAACCCAGGACACAAAGCCTAGAAAACTAATTTAGAAGGTTATTAGCTACTATTTGGTTAGCTGAACATCTGATAAAAGTTTGCCCTCATTTAAAAAATAAGCCAATCATGAAATATTTTAAAAATATAGCACATTTAAGACAATCTAATCCCCTTATAGGTTTAAAATTCACATCTGTAACTTTCCCAACTTCTTCAATTTGCCTATTGTCCTGAATTTTGTCCCTCTGCATTTCCAGCCTAGCATGTTTCACCCCTCCTCAGACAGCCTGGGCTCCCTGGCGATCACCATATTGCTGCTGGCCTCATTGAGGTGCTTGGCTGCCTACAGTAGTAGCCACTACCACCAACCATTACTGATTATCATTAGATTTTTACGAAAGTAAAATATCTAAATCCTAAATCCTATATTGCTGATCTTCAGTGCTTTGAAAACACAGAACAAATTCAGAATGTCTTTGCTGCAAGTGTGGAAATCTCCAAGGGGAGTGAAGCCACCAACCAGAATGTCTCCCAAACCACTTTTTGGTAGGCACTGCCACAGAAGAATACAGCCTGCACAGATATTCTCGGGGACTGTCCAGCTGCTTTGATTTATACTCATATTATGCTGACAATCAAGTGATTTGCAGAACAAAGAGATTTTTTAAAGCGATTTTCTAGATTGTTTGGTAAAAAACCTTGGTAGTGTAACACAACCCTGTTGATGCTGGTGTCAGGTGTCACACACAATTTTGCTTCACCTCTCTCTAACTAATGGTGATTTCTGCAAATTAAAAGTGCTGTTATAAGTGCTGAAAACCAGTCTTCCATGTTGAATCATGCAAGGCATGGTCTGCCAATCCTGCAATACAGTGCAGAGGGACAAAGAACTGAAAATACAAGCCTGGCATGCATCTGGATGGCATTAACTAGGCTTCAACCCAACCTCTTCCTACTGCTGCTGTAGCCTGAAAAATTGTGCAAATGCATTGCTGCTGAAGCAAGGAAGGAAAACGAAACAAGTCTAGAGAACAGAATCACCAGCTCACATTAGTACTCTGCCCTGGTGAAATAAGCCAGATCCTTCACACTGAACAGGCACAAACAAAGGTCTCCTCAGGAATACAGCTGCTTGAATAGGAATGGCTCTAATCTCAGCAGTACCACAAGTCCCCTTTGAGAAAAGGAATTTTGGGACTCTAACAATTTTTAACTGTTCCTTGTTTTCTGTGAAACAGCACTGTGCCTCAAGCACTCTAATAACATTCCTGGCTTGCTCTGCTGTAACAATCTGTAAAAACTCATCCAGATGATTTAGAATTTAATATCAAATTGCTTTGGTGAACATTCATGGTTGGAAGTGCATAATATGTTTTATATTTGCTGAAAAAAAAAAAGAAGAAAGAAAAGCTAGAAGACAAGTGGTTTGCTTTCATCCATTGGGGAGCTCTGCTTTGTTATTACATTCTGTGCAATGATAATTAATGATTCCACAACCAGCATTAAAAAAATGTTCCCTGGCTAAAATTTTCAAAAGTAACTAATGATCTGAGGTTTCTTTGCTTTTATGTATTCAGTTTGAAATACCTTGAAGATGAACCTGGTTTTCAGAAAATGCTAAGCACTGATTTTCTGAAGTGGTCGAGCTCCCTCTCAAAACCTTCAGACCCTGTCATTTTAAGGCCATGGTAGATATTGTTTACTGGTGACAAAAGTATGCCAATTCATGTCTTAGTAACAGAGCACCAGATTAAATCACAAATAAATCCATTTCAAAGAGAAATATTTTAAAATTATACCTTCCTTGCACCTGCCAGAATAGACTTCTCAACTCTTGAGATGATTGGAAGTTACTTAATGAACAAACAAACAAGCAAAAGAGGGTAGGCTAGGGACCGGTTCTAGCAGTTGCTTTGTATTACTCAGTAAAAGAAAGATGAAGAATGCATACTACAGACTTGGGTGGTGCTTGGACATGTCAGAGTACTTTTGAATGTCACTGTATGTGCTGTGCCTGCCTGAAGCTGTCCTGGAGCCTGGCAGTCCTTTTTCTGGCAGGAGGAGTCACTGTTAACACCTATGCAAAGTGGGGAACCTGCAACCAAATCAGAAAGTTGATGTTTCAGCCTTGATGTCGATGCTTATGCAAAGTACAGAACAATGGAGAAAGGAGCACCACAGATGTTCTTATTTCATCCACCCAAATGACTCAGCTTCCAAAAAAATCAGAAAGGCTTCTAGGTCTTTTCCCCAGCTCAGCTGCAGTGGAACTGGCAGAGGAAAGCAAAGGACTGAAGGAGAAAGCACGTAACTAACCCCTTCTGAGCTCTTCTTGCACCACAGTGATTACACTGGGGTATCCTTATTTCATGCCCTCTATTTCTAGTCATGTTCAGTTAGCCCAGATTAAAAATACTTGGACCTATATCCTCCAGCTTGGTCCAGTCACTCTACCAGCCTTGCCTTTTCTTAGGAGGGCAGTCCCAGGCATGGACAGGTGTGTTGGATATTCAGATCAGCATTTCAAAAATATATTATTATTCTTCTGAGGTTCCTGCATTTTGAAATGCAACCTTGTGAACAACCGGATCACCATGTTGCAACTGATTCTACATACAAGCAAAGCTGCCAGAGGTCAGTGAAGGCAAAGCAGGGCAGCACTTTGTAGGTGAAGGTGCCCAGCAGGAGCTGGCTGGCCTGCTGATGAGGGTTCCTCCGTTCCTAATCCTGAAGCTGCACCATGTTGGGATTCTTTTTGTTAGATTAGACACCAGACAAGACCCTGCATTTGCTCGACAGTTCCCAGGATTGTCCTCTTTTGCTTTGCAGAGGTCTCTGTCCCTATTACAAGTCCCTCTTGCCAAATCTTGTAGTTTATCTAGTACATGCTCATCAGCCTTTTGCTTCCAAAGATATCCTTTGCTGACAGGATTTATCCACAGACACCAAGATTTCCTCAGCAGGATAATGAAAGTGCTTATTGTTTTACTCCTGCCCTCTTTCCTTGCAATTATATTAGATTTTCCATCACTAATTATTCTTCTCTGCCTGGCTGAAGGAGGGAATAGTGTTCATCTCACTCTGAATGGAAAAAGACTGGAAGTAAGGAGGCAGCATTGAGTACTCACACTTCTGATGACTGCTCTGATTCCCATGAGCAATCCTCTGGTTGTGTGTCACCATGGCCTTGAAAAAGCTCCCTAGCACAGAAAATTCCTACCACTGTAGCTGCACCTCAGTTCCACAGACACAGAGATTTCTGGGCACAGATGCTGGGTCTGCAGAGAAGGCTGCTTGCCACATCAGCCACAACTGAAAGGTGCTCTTTTGCCTTGCTGAACTCCAATTCAATTTTACAACCCCTAACACCGAGGTTTGGTACGTGGCTGATGCTGTTAGGAGTGAGGGGAGAACATGTACATTGACAGACTTCATCAAACTTATTCAGTTCCATATGGAATTAAAAAGTTTTATTTAAGGTCTATGCCTGTATTTGGTCTCTCAAAATTGCTCGAGGCTGCAGAGAGGATAAACTCTGGAGAAGGGAGTGAGAGAGAGTGCTCAGGGCCAGAGCTGCAGAGGTTGCCAGCGTCAAACAATTTGCAGCACAGAAGCAGGATCAGGCAGGGACACACGGAGAAGCAACAATCCAGCAGATCTGGGCTAAGGAAACATGGTTAATGTGGCAGCTTGGGGCTGGTGGAACAACCATGGTGGTCCATAGCACAGCAAGTGGGCAGTGTCACCCAGGAGCGGCAGACTGAGGGCACTGTGCACAGCGTGCCCCGCAGCGCTGCATTGTTGGCAGCACACACCCCAGGCTGGCGGCATGCCTGGGAAATGAACACTGAAAGAGGAAAGCAAGCCAATGTGGGAGGTAGCAGCTGGCTCATTTTCCAGCTTCTGATCACCTTCTTCCAAGTGGTGTTTCCTCACAGCATCCCCTTGTCCTCCTACAATGCACAGATCATTGCCCTCAATCAGGAAAATTAATTACCTTACGAAAGAAGGGGTTGCTCAGAAATTTCCCCAGGGAATTGCTTTTCATTCAAGGGTGTGTGCACACCTTGAGAAAGGCGTTGATCTGATTTCTTCCAATACTGTCACTGCAGCTTCATAGTTTGGAGCACCCACACCAGTCAATGGCTTTCTCATATCCTTCCCAGTCTCAGTGACAGAGCTCTTCAGATGTCCAACACATCGGTACAGAAAAAAACCAGCAAGTTCCATCATGCTTTGAGGGCTCGGAGCTGGTTCCTTACATCAAGGCTTCCTCACAAAATCAAAGTATGTCCTACAGCTGTGTGGGTCAGGTTGGTGAAGCCCAGGCATGATAATCACCATCTTCACAGTCTCCATCCTGCTGAGCTCTGGCCACAGCCTAGCTCTGCTGGTATTAGAAATTTTTCTTCTCGTTTACAGCAAGTAGCTATTTCCTATCTTTTCCTCCATCCTATGATCAGATCTGCAAAATGAAACAAAGCACTTGATTATTTCCCTCCACCCAGTTATAAGTTCTTTGCCCTAGTAGCAGGCTGGAATGGCAGGTGTTTTCATTAGATTAAAACTGTTGGCTGAACCTTAATCCTGACAAAAATGGTAACATCAAGAGAAGTTGCTTTACAAACATAAAGAGACAGCAAATCTGAAGGTTTATGTTACTAAAACTTTATACTTCTGATAAGTTTTAGGTATCTAGCATAAAAATATTTACTGCATACTGGAAATGAAAATGCTACAGTTTGCTATATAATTAATTAAAAAGTGAAACAGTCTCTAAGTTGAGGTTAAAAACTGACTTATGGAACTTATATACAAGTGGAGTCAGTGTTAGATAACTGCAGAAAAGACTGTTGTGGTTTAACCCCCGGCTTCATCCTCTTTATATCTTCCCTTCAGGTATTTATACACATCAGTAAGATCTTATTCTAAGCCTTCCCTTCTCCAGCCAGAACAGCCCCATCTCCTCCAGCCCCTCTTCCCAGGAGAGGTGCTCCAATCCCCTAATACCTTAGCGACCCTCTGTTGAACTCTTGCAGTAGCTTTACATCTCCCTTGTACTGGGGAGCTTAGCAGGTTCCACCTCACCAATGCTGAGGAGAGGAGCAGAACCAAATCCCTCAACCTGCTGGCAACATGCAGCCCTGCATACTGTTATCCTTCTGTGCATCAAGGGCGTGTTGCTGGAGTGTGTTCAACTTGGTGCCCACCAGGACCCTCAGGTCCTTCTCACAAAGCTGCTGGGACAGCCCCCTGCATGTACAGGGGGCTGCTGCTCCCCAGGTGCAGGACTCTGCACTTCCCCATGTTGAACTGTTAACCAGTACTGGCCATGCTGGCTCTATACTTATTTTGCCTGTTGTTGCTACGTGTTAGCACATTCTTTCTTGCACTGTTTACGCAGGACTGCCAAGTGGCAATTCAGCTGCATTTGTGGGGGATGCACATGAACCCTTCATGAGTGCTATCCTGCTCTAGGAATGTAAATTCACATATTGGCCTCATCAGTATAATTTTGAATGCAACTGACATCAATTATGTATGTTTCACTACATTTTTCATCTTCTTCCAAAGTGCAGGATTCCTTTTACAGTGTATTATTTAATCTTTGGGGGTTCTTGCTGGTTATGTGTATACTAGGCTGTGTTCTGTATGCTGAAGTATTTTAAGCTGTCTCTTCTTCAAGCTAATGCAGGGTGGCTACCTCACACTCTCCCCACTTCTCAGGGCAAGTGCTGCACCTTCCCCTGGACCACTTGGTGGCTTCCACTGAACTTGTTTTAGTTTGTTGAGATTCTCCTTGCACTTTGGGACCCCAAACTGAACACACTATTCCAGATGTAGCTGAGCAGTAATAAATAATCACTCTCTCTGGCCTGCTGGCTATGCTTCCAGTGGTATGACCTGGGATGCTCTTGGCTGCCTTTGCTGCCAGGATGCACTGCTGGCTCATGTCCACTGAGACCCCACATCCTGTCCTGCAAACCTGCTCCATCAGTCCCCACCTGTACTCTTGCAGAGGTCTGTTCCTGCCCAAGCGCTGGACTTGTCAAATTTCCTTGTATTTGTCCTTGCTGAGTTTTACAAATGTCCTGTCAGGTCACTCCCCCAACCCGTCTAGATCCATTTAAATGGCAGCTCTGTCCTTCGGCACTCACTGTTCCCGCTTCAGCACCACCTGCAAGCTTGTCGAGCACACACTCCGTCTGCTCCTCAAAAGGCTCTGAGGAAGATGTCAAAGAGAGCCGGCTCCTGCCATTCATTCTCTGCGGGCTGCTGCCCTCCAGTACACCCCCGGGCCCTTCCCTCCGGGCCTGGCATCTGCGCATCTTTTCTCACTAAGTGTCCGCCCTCTGTCCCAGTGGGTGCGTCCTGTCACTTGGACTAACAGCTGTCTCTTTGCGCCGGTGCAGCAGCCAGCGACTCCTCTGCCCGACGCCATCGGATTACACTTCAGCCGCACTTAGGCCAAGCCATGGACTTCTCCCCATCATACAGAGGAAGGGAGAGGAAACTGTTTCGAATGGAGTATTACTCCCAAAAATTCCGACGCGTCTCCAAGGGTCTCCACGCGTACGCTTTTGCTGCCCCCTTCAGCGTGCAAGGAGCCGCCTGCCTCCTGCCGGCGCAGTACCGGGGCGGTCCCCGCCTGCGCAGCATGCGGCCGCCTGGGGGCTGTCCTGGGAGAAGGCAGCTCCCGCCGTTCCGGCTCTGACGCCGCTGTCACGGGGAATTCCGGCTCCCGGCGGGGCGGGGGCTCCCTCGGCCGCGCCTTCCCCGCCGCCCGCCCCCGCACGTGACTCCGCCCGCACCCAAGATGGCGGCCGGCCGGCGAGCCCATTCCCGGCGCGGGCATGGCGCCCGACTCCAAGATGGTGGTCAATGGAGGCCACCGGAGACAGCCTAGCGGGTCAGCGCCAGCGCCGCGGCCCGGTTGGCTGGGCGACGCCCCGCCCCCGCCAGCCCGCCGCTCCCATTGGCGCCGCGGGGGGCCAGGCCGGCTCTCATTGGCCGCCGAGGTGTCGCTCCCGGTGTCTCCGCTCCGGGGCCCGGGGAACTATTTTACATCGGGCGGAGGGAGGGAGGGGGCTCGGTCCGGTCGCTCCGGGAGCGGCACCGGCGGCGGGCCCGGGCCGGGGATGCTGCGGGCGCTGCCCCCGCCGGGACGGCGCTGAGGCGCCGCTGCCCCCGCCGGGACGGCGCAGCGGTAGGTGCTGCCTCCGGTCGGGGCGCGGGCGCGGTGAGCGGGCGGGACCCGCCTGCGCCGCTCGCCCCCCGGCGGCCACAGGCGGCCGCGGCCCCGCCGCTGCCCGCCGAGGCCGCGGCTCCGTGCGGGCGGGAGGCGGGAGCTGCCGCGCTGTCCCGGCCCCAGGGAGCCGGGGGAAGGGACGGCGAGGACTCGGCTATAGCCGCGACCGGGAGAAGGGCGCCTGGGGCGGGGGAGGCGGGGAGCGGTGTGGGGGGGCGGTTCCGTTCGGTGCTGGGGGTTCGCAGCGGAGCCCCGGGTGCGGGGGGTCGGATCTGCCCCGGCCGGACGGGGGTGCCCGGTGTCGGCAGCCGGGTGATCGTGGCGCTGGGCAGGAGCAGCGGGGTGGTCGGCGGTCTCCTGTGCCCGCGTTTGCACGCTCGGTTTGTCCGTAGGGAAGGCACCCTGGCAGAATTACCACTGAAGAGCCCTCAGGGCGCCCAGCCCCTTGTTAACCCCTTCTGCAGAGGGGTGCGTTAAGCACCAGGCCGTCTTCCCTCGTGAGCGCTCATAAAAGTTTGCAAGTGGTCTTTATAAGCATCCGACTCGAAGTTGTGAATGGTTTCTTGGAATTGTAGGAGCAGTAAATCGAGTTATTTCTGCTGTTATTGTTAACTTTGTACTTCAGTACTTGCACTGAATCACGGTAGCTTAATCCCATGGAATACATTTCTGTCTCTGAATATTTATTTCATCAGGGTTGTGTATCATCTGGTGATGTGGTCTTACGAACCCAGCATGTACAATAGTCTGTTTCCATTCCCTGAATACGTACAGAATGTTTCCCTCGTTTTTTTCCCGTCTCCTGTAAAGCTTGTTGAAGTGTTCTGCACTGTTTCTGATTGTAAGCGATACATTTTATGCTGTTCATCATACGGTGCCATATCCCATTGTGTGAGGTGCGATCCCTGGCCATACCACACAAACCCAAGATGCTTTTTCACTGGAGCTAATTCCAGTATGGTTTGGGAATGTTACATCCAGAGAAATCTTGAGGTGTGATCCATACAACTCAAGATCTTGTGTCATGCAAGTTTGTGCCATTAAAGGCTTTCCAGTGAAGATTTCATGCAGCTCTCAGCCTGAGCATAACCCCTGTTACCTTGAATATCCCCAGCTGATGAGTTTGCTGCAGTGAGACATTGGAAAGGAGGCACGTTTCCAAGTTAGCAACCTCCTACTTCATTCAGTTGTCAGTCTGTAAACCAAGATACTCAAATGGACCTCATCGAAGTGATAGCCTTAGCAATAGAGTTTCTGTCAGAACAGATTCAGTTCCTTACATTTTTGTAGATGACTAAGTATGGCAGAGTGATTTAGCTGTACTTCTCGGGCGAATTATTTAATCCAAAGCAAACTACAGAAAGAGAGAAAACAAACCAATTTTGTGACCTGGTGGACTGAGCTGATGAAATCTGTTCTGATTTTCCAGTTGGTCTAAATGTCCTGCTTCTCCTCTGCTTTTCAGAATTGCTTTAGCAATACAAGTCAGGCAGTGAATTCAGACAGTTGGGTAGCATTAGCTTGACATGACTTCATGAGTATGAGAGCATTGGAAAAATGGCTGGGTTAGTCCTTGGGGGAATATCTAGAATTTCTCTTCTATTGCTCTTTTTAGGATGGCAGGTACATCTAAGAAAGAGGGAGCAAATGGAAGGGATTAGAAATCAACTGTGTTCTAGCAAAAAGAGTGGTTTTGGTTTTGTTTTTTTTTTTAATCTTCTTTGAAACATGTGAAACCTGTCACTCTTTAACAAGGTTCTAGAGAGATGACTGACTGTTCTTCAAATTAGATGTTTCTGTGATGGACTTATAACCCAAGATGGTATAACATGCATTTTGGGGGCTCATTCATTATGTTTAGAGATGGATTTTAGTTTGATCAAACAATAGTGCTGGTTTTTGTTGATACTTGCAAAGCACCTTGTACTGTGATAGCTTCCTGCAAAATACCTCAATTTTTGATGGATACTTCATGGATTCAGATTATTCCGTGTAACTTCCATACAAGCAATTTTATCTATTCTTAAAATTAGTTAAAGTGGTGATATTTTATTTACTGTTGCAAATAGTAAAAACAAATGTAAAATTTAAATGGGATAACTTTTTGTTTACTAAATCGTACATTCCTGACTTCATAGATGAAAGAACTTCTCATGTAAAGGCTCCATCATAAATACCTAAAATACTGATTTTTATTCCAAAGTGTTGGAATAGGTTGCCTAGTTAAGTAATTCTTGAATAACTGTCTACTTTGGGCTGATCTCCTTGCCTTGTTTCTCCAAGAGCTGTGCTTTGTACTTTTAACTTTGGGGGGAAATTAGCACTTAGTTTTACCTTGTGGTATTTGTGCCCAGAGGCTTCAGGGAGGCACAGGGTTTGGTTGTGTTGAGCAACATGCAATGCCTCACCTCCATCTGGTCATGGCCTGCACTGTACTGGCAAGCCCTCTGTCTTCCAAAGATATCCACCTGGTTTAAAAAAACACCTTGTGATTTATGGGGTTTGAGGTCTGAAGGATGATCAGCTTCTCTGATATGTTGACCTATGCATTAGTTTGAAACAAGCATGCAATTGCTCCATTAAATAAGAAATGCCCTGGAGTGATATGTATTTGTGTGGTTAGGTTGTTGGACAGCTTATTTTAATCTTTGAGCTATATCTAGTGAAAATGTTGTATTTAAAATTTAGCAAATGTATGCTATACCTTCTGGAGCCCTTATACTTTGTCAGCTTGATAAATTAACTTTGACACACTGAATATTTTTCACCAGCTAACGTAGCTGTTAGTTAAGTTAAATAAAGGAGAAGAGCCCACATGCTCTCTCCATGCATACAGCTGGACATTTCTGTTAAATTTTTCAACAAAAATCAAATTTTGATTGGTTCTTAAAGCTTCATGAATACACTAATTGGTGAATCATCTAATGTGCAGTTTAGTTTCAGGAAATATGAAATGGCTCACTAACTTTGTAGTTACAAGATTATGCAGACCTTCTGAAAATCTCAGTAAGAAAATGTGTGCAGTGGTGGTGGTTGATATTTTTGGCTGTGAGAGAGGTTGGCTAAAACTCAATGCAGTTATGCATAGTCTGCACTAGTTTATATGGTAGGAACTCACTTGAAGAATTATCTGGAAGGAAGAAAGAATAATTTTACAGGTTTATCTGCTCTTGGGACCTTATCCAGATTTTGCTGAAGAAGCTTGCATTCAGGAACCTCTTCTGGCTCTGTAACGGGTCCTAAATGTAGTTGCTTTTCACCCTGTGTTTTTACAGTGCTGTGGTTGTTGAATTCTTCAGCCTTAATGTTGGACAGCTGCAAAACATTTAAAGCCTATCTTTGAAAGATTGGGATAAGAAGGAGGGGGAGATGGAGGCTGGCCCAGATAAGTAATACTTCTTGAGGACTCTGAAGTATTTTCTTTATGTAGCCGTATTCGGTGTGTCCAGGGCTAGCTGGAGACTACTTGATTACATACTGCATTATCAACTCAAGTATTTAAACCAGTACTCCTTTCTTGTGAAAATTTGAATCTTTACAGTTGTTGAAGAATCAAAGAGGTCAGGAATTTGGTTTTCTTTTTGTTGCAGAAGAATAAGTGCAATTTCAGTGCAGTACATAATTACTCTGTGTAAACCCAAGGTTTTCACAACAAATATTTTCACTGCTGTTGAAGGTGCATGCAGCATTTGAGCATTCCTTAAAATGCTATTGTATTGCAATACATCCTGCAATACCTGTGGTGAGCACCAGTTTGTTAGAGGCAGGAACTTTTACAGTCTTTATAAGTGCTTCAGTGATTTCTGACTGGAGCACATTTACAGAGGTGAAATTTGCAATATTGCTTAAAAATTGGAGTAGGAGCAATCAAAAATAGTTTTTCTGCAATACTAAGTCTGATAACATTGTTGTTCCTCCTCAGCAGAATGAATTCTAATAGTAATTCAACAGTCAGCCTGGCTCCCAAATGAAATATCTTGGGCCCCATTGCTCAAGACTCAAATGTCAATCAGGATTAAGAATTGTAATTCTGGGATAAAAAATGTCTGGCACTTACTACCTAATATTTCATTAGGCTAGTAGAGTCCCAAGGACTTCAGTTGAATGACTTAGGCTTGATCAAGCCTGTGATAAAAACCGATCAAGATAATCTCTCAGACTTTTTGGCCTCTAGTAACAAAAATTTAGCTTGTAGTGGTTGCTTATGCCGGTTTGACTTAATTTTCTTCATGGAACTTGCCTAGCTGAGGATGAACATGTTTAATGGAGTAGACCCCATTTCTTGAAAGCAGCTTGAGCAGGAAACTTCCATGTCCAAGATGTCTCTTAACTTCTGATGCTTAGAATTTCATCTGCTTAGGTACATGTGATTTTTATATCAAACTATGTACTTTGCCTCTGTACCTTGGGTGTTTGGTTTTGCAGTAAGATGTGTGCAGGACTGATTTACTTGTGGAAAAAGTACCTATTACTACACTTTAGTTTTGGGGAACTTTTATGTTTGGCATCTGTGAAGGAGATACTTTAATCATTTCACTAGTACACAAACTCATCAATTTTATCATTTTTTTTTAACTTAAAATTTGCTCAAAAAGTTAAAATTTCTATTAAGTTGCGTCTGGCAGTGTTTTTGACTTGGTAGATATGATTTCTCATTTGTTGGTCTTGTGGCTTGGAAGAGGAAGGTAACAATGTATTTTTAAGCTGTCAAAGAGTTGTGGTGGTAAAATTATTAACCGTTAAGATTGAGAGGTCTGGCTACGGGGTTATCTTCACTCAAAGAACATTCCTTTCAACCAAAAGCTAGCCAACTTATTGTTTCTTATTGTTTGCATCTCAGACAGGATAATACCAGGCATCCCTGTAGGCTCCAAGAGCCATCTCCAAATTGTCATGTTATTTACTGGCTGAGTTCTCATTAGAATTGTGGCTGTCTAGTACCAGACTTAAGGAGTCCATCCCTCCCAGGGGAGGGTACCTGGCTTTGTTAACATTGATATGATTGCTTTTCCTTGCCTTTTTCTGAAACAGTGTGTGGTTTAGGTCTCTGCAATCTGCTTGGCAGAGAACCAGGAAAGATGCTGTCAGTGTTCTCTCACTGTGATCATAGCTAATAAAGCTCCTGTTTGACCTGTCTTAAATTGCATTTGTATTATTACACACTTTGAGTCCCCAGGTTCTCTGACACAGTTTCTCCATTTTTATTCAGCTGGTTCATTTAATCCACACTGTTCTAATTTCTTTTTACCTCTGGGTTAGTTGGTAGTGGGTTAAGGGAGACCAGCTCTGGGGTGTGTGACAGGACGTGGTGGTACAGAGGGGTGATGGTGTTATGTTGTCCCTTCAGACTGCAGTGACCTATTCTCTCTTAAGACTGTCTCATCCAGCCACACTCTTAATGAAAGAAAAGTCTCTTGAATCCAGTGAGCAAAGTTTCTGCTGCCAGGATCTCACTGGGTATTTTGGCAGGTTCTTGCCAGCAGTTTAACTCATTTGGACATTTAACACGAGTGAAAACTTTGGCAACAAACCTGATCTTTGATTTTTGCTTTAATTTTATTTGTTCATAGTACATTGAGACCTTAATGCAGATTGTCACAATGATGGGAGATTGGAATATAAATCAAATTTAAAATTTCAGGATCAACCAGCTTTATCTTAAAAAAATGTGTGTGGTTTATCCACCAAAGAAATTCCTCGTATTTATTGTTCTTAAGATCTGGACAACTTATTTATGAAAGCAAGAACTTTGACAATAGGAGCTCTGGTTCTTACAGATGTAGAACCGATTATCTGTCATAATTTAGATTTAAATTAGGAGATTGAAATTAGTGATTGTATAGTAGGATATGCATGGAGAATGCAAAAGTACTACTTCTGGGTTTAAAAATGCTGAACTGCACAGGACTGACTCTGGGAGAAGATATTAGGACTGTGTGAAAAAATAGTTCACCTGTTCTTGTATTCTCTGCTGAGAAGCATGTATTGGCCAGACAGGTTTTTTATTAGGTGTACCCTGGGATGGTCAGGGCTATTCTTATGTTACATCCCATTACTGTATTTCAGAGCGTGTCGTCTGCCTGTTAGTATTTGCTGACATGATTAGCATGTAGCCTGGTTTGGCAATTAACAAATTCTGTCCCATCTGGATTATGACATTGTAATTGTTGGTTTCTTTCCATAACTTAGTTCTCTTTACTTGAGAATGTTTGAAATGGTCTTTTTCAGAAAATCTGGCTTTATACTTGACACTTAGCATAATGTGCACTGGTAAAGTTGTAGAAATACTGATTTTTTTTTTTTAACCCCTATTCACTTAATCTACTCGAGAAAGAAAATTAATTTCTTGTTCTTTATGAGAAAGATAACTTAGCAATTAGTCTTCCAGTATGACAATTCCAAAATAAATTCTCTTAGGTCTTCTGTGGTTCTTTCATGTCTCAAATTATTTCCAAGTTCAGTTAATCTCCATAGTAGTCTGTATTATAGAGGTATTTTTATTGAATTGTTTTCTGGTAACATTTATTTTAGTCAACACACAGACTCTTTCAGATTGACCTGATGATCTCCTGTTTCCCTTTAATGGAACTAAAAAGATAAAATCTGGGAATCAGTCAGAAATTTTAATTTTTATAATACTAAAATAGTTGTGCTGTGGGACATGAGAAAGCTGTTTTGCCTCAAGAGTCTGTGTTGCCCAGTATCAGTTCCCACGTGCAGATGATACGGTTTACTCAAATTCCTTGGGGTCTGCAGCATTTGTTAGAAGATTTAGCATTTTTGTTGGTAGAATTGTTAGTCCCCATGTGCATACAAGATGGTTTTCTTCTCTCAAACTCCTTTAGGAGTGAAGTGTCTGTTGAAGGAATTTGTGGTTTTGTCAGAATGATTGTGACTAGCATTCAAAACTATCAAGTAATTGCACTCATCCATAGCTCAGAGTTGCTTATGTGGGTGGCTGATGACCACTGTGCTGAACAAATTTTCTATTTTGATATTTGTCCAACAGTTGTGAACAGATTTGATGCCTTAAGGTCCAGACCAGTGGAGTAACTGGTGTCTGAAATAATAGTAGGCATCTTGTATCTTAGATCAAGATTTGGACTTAGATTCAGTATGGCACAGGTTTTGGAAAAACATTGTATTCTATAGTTCTGTATAATTCAGGAAAAACTGACTTTTTGTTGATTGAACTTACTCTTGCTTTCAGACCAGAGGCTGGTTTCTAGGGACTAGCTCTTAAGAAGCCTGAAAGTTTGAAATGTCCTGGCTTTGAGTGTTGTTTGGTTTTGTCCCTTCCCCCCATCTGATGATCACAGTTTTATTTTTTGGTGACTCATGTTTAACTTTTTTCACAACTAATTTTGATCAGAATTTTAAGAATGGAAAAAACTAGCAATGTGCCATTGGTTGTCTCTTTAACAGTACCTATATTTAAGTATTTATGGAAATCCTTGTTGCTGGTGTGCTCTATAGGAACTTTACAGCTGTTTTTCAGCAATAGAGTTTATATGGTAGAAAATACTCTCCTGGAGTATCATAGATGACAATAGATAGCAGTAAATCTTCAGCTTATTTTGTAAATGGCTTTTAAGATAGAAATTATTTTGGTTTTAGTCCTAGAAGTTCTTGTTTATAGGCTCAAAAATTATCACATTATGAAACCACTTCTTTTTTTTTCAGTTATGCAAATGATTCAGTAGAAGCAAAAACTGCAGAATGTCTACATAGCCATGAATTCTATATTTTTTATGCATTAGTTAAATATGAAATGTTCATCAATTTTGCACCATGATAACCAAATTGTCTCAATGCTAGTCAAGTTAATGTGGCATACTAATAGTATATCTGTGCATAGTTGAGGAACGTTTGATCCTTGTACTTGCTTTAAAGCCTATAATAAGTGAAAAGAATCTTGATTCGACAGTTTCATTGGCAGTGGCGTGTGCAATTTCACTCGAGTTTCCTAACGGGACACCTGAAGTGGTGTTTTCTGTTTTCCTGAGAAATAGATACACTACGATTTTTGGGTTTACTTTTACTTTTCATGATTGCAGAGAGCAGTGAGTAAAATAAACCTGAAAGCTGTAGAGAAAAGAGAATAATGTTATGTAAGGAGATAAAATACAATGCAGTTACAGTTTGTGATTTGTTCTTTACTATGAAATTTTATAAAGTCATTTTTTTATAATATGATTTTTTAATAATAATGCTTTTTTGACAGAAGTTTGAGACTGCAAAGATGAGCAGAGCAGAAGTTCTGCCCTTTTTGTTATGCAGTACAAATCTAGAAGGAGAATATTCAAGGTCCATTCTCAGTTTTTCCCTGTAAACTCACCCCTTGTATCTCATTTTCTGGGTTCTCACAAATGCTGGGCTTGGTTTCTTCTTTTACTCATAGACTTGTGTTTCTTTGTACTATTAAGTTATAGCTCGAATGCCAGAAAATCTACTTTGCAATTTAATTTTGGCTGACTTGAAGAGGGTCAGTAATTATAGTTACTGTTTCCAGCAAGTTGAGTTTTTCCAGAAGTCTTTTTATGAAGAATGTGACTGTGGATTAATTGAATGTAAAAATTGAGTCAAAAACTTTCTCCTGCCAAAGGCAAATACAGGAGTAGGTGCTAGTAAGGTTTTCAAAACTCTGTTACCTAGGTAATTTGTAGATGTAGTGTGAGCTGTTGCCCAAAGAAGTATAAAACTGATTTAATTGAGAAAGTTACTGAAGTACAGCTTACCTATAAAATGGATAGCAATTATCTGCAAGTTTTTGAGTTTTCACTCTTTGCATGTTTTACAAGCAAATTGATGTTGAGATATTTTTAAAACCTACTGCTGCCAGGCTTCCTGTCAACAGTAAGGTCGTCATCTCTAAAGCACGGTACCCTGTCTTTCTTCAAGTTGTTCTAAATTCAGAGAGGACAGTAAGTTAGCGGTTGTTGACTTAAGGATATGCTGACATCACGGATGACATACCTAACAGAGCTCCTCTTCTGCCTTGCTTGTTTATGTGCCTTCCTTCAGCATCTGGAGGGGCTGAAGAAGCAACAGTGGTGCTCTGAGGCAGCAGGATGACGTACTTTAGTCATTCAGTGGCATCTGAGAGTACTCAGCTGATGCCTCTCTTCTGAAGGATGTTTAGTTCTGCGGTTTCATTAATCACTGTAAGTTTTCCTAATGCCCAGGATGCACTTTTCTTTTACAAAAACATCATAGTATCGCTATAAGGAATGATCCAAAGGGAAGCATTTTGCAAACATAGAGGAGTTTGTTGTTAGCGTGGAAAAACAGTCTTGGTCTTTGCTGTTAGAAACCCTTGTGATTTGTATGTAGGAATTGTGGTGTTACAGAAACAGCTACGTATGAAAATATTCTGATGTTTGATTTGGGACAGTAATGAAAGCCAAATCTGGAAAAGAGTGTCAATGTATAAAGGTAACTCTCTACTACAGAATCTCATTAGGTGGGTCTGCATAGCTGAGTCCAGTACTCCTAATCTTTGTTTCCTACTCATTTAGCTTTGCATGTGTATTTTGTCTTTTTACTAATTTTGGACTTGAACTGTGTATTTAGCTCTAAAGGGAAGTGATGCCTCTATGCAGAAGCTGAGGCTAGGGCCCAAATAAATATGTGTAGAAGTTGCTACTCAAAAGGCTTTGCACAAACGTACCTGTCCTGTGTGGGCAGGAGTCAAATAGACAGGGGTAAACTGTGTATTTATATATAAATACAACTGCTTGTTGTGTGGGAGTAGACAGAAAGAAGGCAGACTTGAGTCTCCTTGGTGAGGAGCAGCAGCCATGGAATGTATCATGAAGTGAAGGAAGTGGAATTCTGTGTCATCCCTGCCGAGCTGAAGTTGGCAGTGGCACAACCACAGGTGCTGTGGTGCCAAACTCGTGTGCAATCCCTGGGCTGTAACACAGTGCCAGCCTGGTAAAAGAATTATTTCTGCTTTTGCATCTTTCTCCCTTCTCGTTGGGTAGAAAAGACATACGACCCTGGAAATCTGTTGTGGGAATATGGCAAGTCCTTGCATCCAGAGGCGGGTAACAAAGCTGGTGCAAGGCCTGGAAGCAGTGTCCTGTGAGGAACAGCCAAGGGCTTTGGGCTTGTCTGGTTTGGAGAAAAGGAGGCTGAGCATGACCTCATTGCTCTCCACAGCTCCCTGGGGAAGGGAAGTGGAGAGGGAGGTGCTGAGCTTCTCTTCCTGGGATCCAGAGATGGGATGTGTGGGAATGAGTCAAAGCTGCTCCAGGGCAGGTTCACACTGAACATTGGGAAGCATTTCTTCAAACACTGGAACAGGCACCCTAGGGAGGTGGTCAATGCCCCAAGCCCATCAGGGTTTCAGGGGTGTTTGGACATTGCCCTTAAAATGTTCTTTCACTTGGTCAGCCCAGAATTGGTCAGGCAGTTGGACCAGGTGATTACTGTAGGTCCCTCTCAACTGAAATATTCTATTTTACAGAACAAGCAAGCTTTAAAAAAAGCCCCAACAACAAAAAGCCAGTAATGGTACAAAGGCAACTTTGTACCAAGTGTAGCTGTGTTCAAAGATATTTCAGTTTTAGGCTGGGTGCATGTAGTGCTCACATCATGACACTTCAAATAGCTTAAAATTGCCCGTAGTGGGAGTTGAACAACAGTAAGTGGATGTAAAGAGTTAATGGCTGTGGCTGTTCCTGGTTTTATTTATACATGATTTGAATTCAAATGGAATGTCCAGGACTGCTTGTAAGAGAATCAGAAGAGTGAAGAAAACCTCTCCTGGTTGTATTTTCTTACAGTTGAGGTGGGTTTTTCCCCTCTTCACACTCTTTGAGGAGCTTGTCTTGTCTTAAGGACTTTAGCTCTTGCTTACTGTAGGCCTAAAAGTTGTCTATTTTCAGTATTCACTCAAGAGAATATTGTTTTTGTATATGCCCATGTTGCTTCACTTTCTTGTTCGCTCTCTTAGGATGGAGTACACCATTGTATGAGATCAAGGCAGTGAAGTCTTCTAGATGAATCTGTCTCTGAAGCTTGCAAAGGTCACTCTGATTTACCTTCAGATTTTTTCTGGAGAAAACATGATGGCATAGAGTGTTAGTGTTACCTGATCTCAGTGAGTAAACAAGCAATTTGAATTTTTAGGACGGAAGATAGTATTATGTTTTATTTGTGTCTGCTGGCTCCATCCTGTGCTGCCATTTCATTGAACCTGACACTGGTCATCACACAAATAACTCTGAGGGTGTCTAGCTGTTCACCCAGCAGTTTGCAAAGTCAGAATGGACAATTTGATGGTTTGATTTTGTATCATTGACAAAGCATCCTATTTTGTTATGCAGCTGTGAACCTCTGTAACAAAGAGCATTGCTGCTTAAGTGAAAATGGGAGTTCACACAAGTCATTGTTCCCCTTGGTGTTCTTCCTTCATCTGTTTCTTCTAGAGATAATAGGAAGTGTTGGAAAATATTTAGAGATGGTATATTCAATCATTTATAACTTTCCTGATCTCTAATCTCCTGGACTGAAATACGTTAGGACTTCATCTTGAGTTTAATTTTGTTTAAAGCTTTTTGCCAAAATTCTTCATCTGTTTTCAGAAACAGAACTAGAATAATTGTGCCACTTTTTAATGTCAGTCTCTACTTTGAAATATTGTAGTGCACCTACAAATGAAATGTGTCAGTGGGCAGCCTCTGGCTGAGCAGTATTGTTTTAATTTTACATTAAAATTGACCCAATTCTCTTCTTGAAAATTTCTGATCTAGACATGGCAGTTTTTTTGTTTTGGTTTGGTTTTTGTGGGGTACCCTGGAGACTGTGTGCATTCTGTATGCTCAGCAGGATTTTTCTTTCAAGTACATTCTGGGCTGCAATAAGCTGTGCAGAGCATGGGAGCGAGAATTGTCCCAAGTTAATGAGGGGATTGAAGGGGGTCCTATGGCACAAATGCAGCTGGGAAATCTCTGAGACAGCCCTGACGTGTGTCAGCTCCAGAGTCATGCACTTGTTCCTCCTTCTTTCCTGTCCCATGGGCTCTGCAGTGTCTCCAGGCTCCTGCCAACACCCGAATTATGACTGTGACTTTGACTGTGTTGAGACTCCAGAGAAGCTGAGGTATCCATGCTGGGCTGAAGCTTGGCTTCTCCTGTATCTGAATACCTGTGTTCCTTCTGAGCATCACAAGGATGTCACCCAGCACACTCCCGTGTAACTGCATTGTAGGGAGGTGCTCAGTCACTTCCCTCAAGCAGGGGGAGTGCATTTGGTCAGGACTGAGTGCTGTGACAGCCAAAAAAAGCTCAATGTGATTCTTCAGAGACCTTCACAGATCAAATCTCAAAAGACTACTGGGCCAATGAACTAAAGGTATTTTTCTTAAGGAGTTCCAAACTGGACCAAGTTTGTCTGAGCTTTTGTAAGGATAGCAGAAGATACTCCACACAAAGGCTGCACTTCCTGAATTTATAAAATGAGGAGGTGACTTTTTAAAGATGGCCAAAATGTAACTTTTTTTTGACATTTTTCCTACAACAGCTTAGACTTTGAAGAACTATTTTAGGTAGCTATGAAATCCTGACCAAACCAGAAAGCTACAAAAAGCAATAGAATGTGTCTGATGATGGGAAGCATTAGGTGATAGTAGTAAATAAATTATTTTTAAAAAGGGAAAAAGAAAAAAAATATTTTCAGAAGCATGCCCCTCCTATTGGGAGAAGACTTAGGGGAACCAAGTAGACTGACTTTCTTTGCTGTTTTTAAGGTGGCTAATCTAAACTTTAAGAAAGATGGCCTTGCCTGTTGATACAGTACAGCTGAAAGTTTCTTTTTTAAAATGCCTTTCCCCTGTAGCAAAATGTGTCAACACTTGCAGCTGCATGAGAGAACTTTCCCCGAGTTGCATTGCTGTGCTCTCTCTGAACCAGCAGCAGAGCCCACTGTGGCAGTGTGAACTTCTGGGGAAGTTGGTACCTGCTGGATTGGATGCTTCTTTTCCATGTTCATTCAGTATAGGAGCAAACAGATTTTGCTGAAAGAACGTTCCAGTCTGGCTGCTTATCAGAACTCTTACAAAGATAAATCATTTTCTTCAAATCATGACAGATTTTAAGTTACCTGCAAGTTAATTTGGTATGTCTGTGTGCCACCGGTGCCAGTACAATCAGAATTTTGTAGCCTTGTGTACAGTCAAACATTAGGCAGTGTTCTGGGGTTCTCCCTCCCTCCCTCTCCCTATCTAAGTGGCAGACTCCTGCCAATCTATAGCAGAAGAGGTTGAGGTCTCTGAACTTGCACAACTGGTTTTAGTTATTTGGACCCTTCAACTTTAAATAATGATTTGAAGGGTGCTCAAGCTGTGACTGATCATGAGTACTTTAAGAAAATTTCTTAGTTTTCATCTATTTTTGAATCTAGAATTTGGAATTCTCATTCTTGTGATCACCATGCTTGTTTTTCTTCAGGAATTTCTGGCCGCTGCGTGACAGTAGCTAGATGTGGAAACTGCTGTGTCTCTTAATGACATTTTTTTTTTATTTTTAACATCAAGAATCAAATCATGGAGGATACTTAAAGATCACAACTTCCTGAACTCATTTATTGAACAGGTTGTTCCTGTGCTCCTTAAATATTCCTGTGCTTTATAAAAAATACCAGAAAATGTCTGGTCTTTCAAGAAGCAGTTGAACCATCTTTTTGAAAAAATAAAGATGAATATTTCTTATATTTCTATATTAATAGTTTTCCCTGTTAAGTGTTACAGTTCCTGATCTTCTGAAGAGTACGGTGTTTTTCTAGATGAGTGTTAGTCTTGAAGCTAAATTGTAGGTTTTGCTTTACAATTAAGACTTTGATTTAATTTTTCATTTCAAAAACCATTTTTCAGGTTATAAGGAGAATCTGGGTTAACATTAAGGGGTAACCCAGAAATGGGTAACCCAGTGTTAACAGCTCACTGCTATTGGTAGACATAGTTCTTTTCCCTTCCTCCCTGCATAAGATTGGAGATTCTCCTCCCTTTATGCTATCACTTGTCTCTTCTGGCTTCTTTTTCCTCACTGAAGTGCTGTTTGTCTGTCTGGTGCTTCCATCAATTAGCTTATGGTGAAAGTGGAGGTCAGATGAATGTTGGAACTGATGCAAAGGCATGGAAAAGCAAGAATATCCCTTTTAATAGAAGCAAAACAGTGATAGATTAATTAATCATGGATTATCACCCTTAGGGTGCCCTTTCTATGGCTGAATTCTGTTGATGAGAAACAACCTAGAAAGAACTGTACTCTTCAATGGCTGCCCTCTGACAAGTTTATCACTCAGTAATCACTGATTTAGGTTTGCTCAATTTTCTGTGGTGCTGCAGACTCTTCCTGCATGAAATGCAGCCTCTTAAGCTGTTACAGAATCCCAGAATGGGTAAGGTTAGAAGGAAAGGTCTGCAGTGATGATCTGGTCCAACCTCCCTGCTCAAGCAGGGTAAGCCATTCAGCTGAGTCTCTGCTTTCCTAGGGCAAAACACTGGTTTTGTCAGTCTCATGCAGCTGGCAATGGTGTTGTAAAGATTCACTTTTCTGGTCTGTTCCTTTGCTGCAACTTCTTGGAGTTCCTGCAGCCTGTAACTTAAATTCATCCAGATCAGAGAGGAGCCCTTGGATACTAAGCAGCTTTCCAATACTGCATGAGCCGGTGTGTGGGTATTCAAGTGATATCCCAGGTTAGTGAATTGTCTTTTTAGATGGGATGTTTGCATGTTGATTAACAGGAATGCCCATGAGCTAACCACTGGGTTAGTGATTCATGGCTAGGGTCTTGCTGCAACAATCCTTTAGTGATAACTGGAGTCAGCTTTTGGATTGGATAGATGATTTCAAAAGACAATGCAATTATATATTTTATTTTCAGAAGAATTTAGGAGGTAACCAAATACATATATTTTTCTTAGAAAATTCTCAGTCTGTGGGGGCTCACATAACATGTACAGGTGCTTCTTTGCTAGAATAAGCATTTCATCCAAATAGTTTTTATTTAACTGATTGCTTTATGTAAAACCAAGAAGAAAGATGTAGCCACACATTGACAATCTTGCTGTCACGTTTTATCTTGCTATGCAATGGAGTCTAGCTCTCTGAAGATGAGACTGTAGTGTAATAATCTAGTTAGCACCTCCATTGTAATGGACTGAGGCAATTGATGCTCTTAAGAGGAAAGACCTGATTTTCTTATCAGTGATTGTTCAATCGCTGTAGTGCATATCCTGTGCATATAGTCATAGTCTTACATTTCTGACTATGTGAAGGGTTAGATACTATTACTTGAAGCTTTTGTGGTACGTCTTGATCCTGTGTTTTGAATCATGGGCCTTCCTTGAATGGCACAAGGAAGTGTGGTGTGGGTGGATTTTTGTTTGTTTGTTTGTCTTGGTTTGGTTTTGGGGTGGGGTTTTTTGGTTGGGTATTTTTGTTTAGTTCTGTTTGGTTTTTTTCTTTAAACACTGAGTCATGAAGCTCATGAGAGGAGACCAAGAGAGCCTCTAGATTTACTCATTAGTAGTCTTTGAATACAAATGGAGAGCAGGTGTTGCAAAGGGCTGCATCCTGTGCTGTCAGGCAGAGAAACATTTTTTTGTTATTGCTAGAGCAGTAACTCTAAACACAGTAACTTATAATCTCATTACCCTGAGGTCTTTTCTTCTAAGATATTGCTAGTGGATCACTGCATTGGTGCTGTTTAATGTTATTAGCAGTTAAAGGAATGTTGCAATCGTCCGTATGGTGTGCCCAGGTAGGAGCACAGTGGCACGCTCTGTGCATCTTTGGGTGAGCTTGTTCTACTGCTAACAGTGGCTTGACTATCAAGCGGTTCCATTGCAATCTTTTGTTCTCCCAAGCACCATCATTTGGCATTAATGCTTATTGATTGAAGTGTCTTTCAGTGGAGACTATGTACAAGTACACTTCCAAATGTCCAGGATTTTTAGATATGGAAACTTTGTGCTGCTCTACACTGTTAGAATTCTTGACTAGCAAGCTAAAACGCCTAAAATGTGAAACTTGGCCAAGACATAGTCAATGTATTTGCTGAGCAATTTGCTTTGAAGAAATTTAGTTCTGACTTTTTAATGTTTATACTTACACTATCTTGCACAAAAAAATCTGAAGTATATTGATGTTATACATATTTTATATATATGAAATTTTGTGTATGTTTATATTTAACTAGACACTTGGTTCAATTATACAAACTCAGTTAATTATACAAATTAACAAAGGGATTTTTTTTTTGTCCCTTACTCCTAAGAAAGATCTTCTTACCTCAGGGACTGAACCTGCAAAGCTAATGCTTTTAATTTATTTTTTTTTACTTGATTTTTAATAATGTGAAAAATAATGTGAATTTCAGGAAGCTTCACATTCACTGAAAACATGATTCTTAGCAGAGGTCAAAATGTGTTTAAAGTCTTTTAACTTTTCTGGAAATCCCACGTAAAATTCCTCATGCATCCTACTTCTAGCTAGTTTCCAGAATGCTGGGGATTTTTTTAAACCTTTTTTGTTTCTGTTTTCTTTAAAGATATTCTGTAGTTTGCTATGTTCATAAGTTGTCACTGCACGTGGTTTATGTGTTCAATGTCCAGATTATCCAGAACAGTCTTGGTTTCGATTTTCTGGCAAATTAGTCCATAATTTTGAAGTTAAGTATAAGTGAATTTTTGTGGCATTAGAGAACCAAAATTTCAGTTCCACTGCAATTTAGTGTTAGTGTTGATGTTGCAGCTGGCTGTGCTGCAGCAGGACCCTGCTCACCAAGGCTTGGTGGGTATTCAGTGGCAGAACTTGCAGGTACAGAACCACAAAGCACAGGTTTCCTTCAGCTGGGAAGTTGCAGAGAAATGTTTCTGATAGCTCTAGCTGGGTATGGTCTAGGATAAAGTTGCCTGTGGATTAAAGTGAAAACATGAAACAGGCTAGACCTACTGGCAGCCTTCCAGCTGCTTCTCCTTCTTCTTTGCAGGGTTTATGTTCTTTTACCTTCCCCAGGCCCAGCCTGGGGAACCAGGTGCTTGCTGCCAATTAGTCTTGTCAAGACAGCCCAGAGCTTCTCTTGACAAGCCTGACTGCTGACAGCAGCTGTGGGGTACTCTTAGGCAGGATTTTAACTCCTTGCTTGCCAAATGCTTTGCAGGTTAAATCCCCTGGTCTCATTCTGCAGTTATTCAAATAGGCTTCTATTTTATGAAAGTATATTCTATACAGAAACTGATCTAAGATTTCCAGTGGTGCTGTAGTGATAGATTTTAGTTGCCAAGCTCCTGCCATGAAAGAATGTGAGTTGGGAGTTAAGTCATTATGAAGGTCACTTCATAAGTTTGTTATTAGAACTGTCCATCTCAGGCCACCTTCTACTTGCTGTACAGCATAGCTGTAGCTGGATACCAGCTTGGGCTGTTACTCTTCTCAGTTGTTATGGTTTCAGAAACTTTTGAACTTTTGGGTCCATTCCACTTAAATTTGAAAGAAGGGCTGCTTTATTTTATTTTTCTTGAAAATTGCATGAATGGCAATATTACTTTTCCCTATGTGGCCACCACTGTGGATACATTGCTAGAGGAAGACAAGTACAACTTTGGTTTTATCAGTTAATAAGAGGTGGCAGGTAGTTAGTGTGTGTGGGAGATCTTTTGCTTGGTCAGGTTAAAAGGACACATGGGAAGTGCCTGGGTGCATGAGAAAAGCTCTGTGTACAGGAGGTGCCTGTAAGCTGAGGGGGGGGCATGGTTACAGTGGTGAGGGAGAGGCATTAGACAGGCTGTTGAGGGTTTGAAAAATGCAGTGAGAAGAAATAGGACTGTTAAACCAGTATAAATTGATCCCAGAACAGAAGGACTGTGTTTGGAAAATAGGCCATTTGCAATTGAATGAAATGCTCTGTTTACAAAATATATTAAATTGGATGTTTTTACTGAGCTAGTCAAAGATGTGGGATGTGATTTGACTCATCTTTTCAACTTTGCTTCCAATTTCCTTTGCTTTTAGTGAGGCACAGCTATTAAGGTATGCTTTTTCTTAACTCAGAACTCCCAAGAACTGCATACAAATAACCATTAGATCACTATTTGTGTCAATTTGAGACCTATTTATATTTTAGAACCTTGTAGAGGAGGGTATGCTTCATTAGGTTCTTAGAAGTAGAAACAAATTCTTCTCTACTAGGGGAGAGCTCCATAACTTTTCTCAGAGTACTTAGGGCTTTTGCAGAGGTCATCCAGAGGGCTGCTGTACTTAACTTGAACACTGACTGGAAACATTTCTTCTGTCCACGTGAATTTTAAAAAAGTATAATGGCAGCTTCTGTGTGAAAAGAGTTAAACACAACAGTATGGAAACCATTACTACACTAAGTCACCCAGAGTTCTCTTCCATGGCACATACTTTACCTTGCTAACTTAATGCTTGTTCTTTGGTTTTTTCGAATGTTAAGGTGAAATTGAATTTCCTGATAAGGGTCTATGGAGGTAGTTTAAAGGAAACTGCTTCCATTTAATGTTGCTTGTGTGGATTTACATGTGACAATGAGTGGCCACCATCAGGATACTGCCTAAATGATTTGAAGGTTTCTTGGCTTGGAATTAATGTGTGTGATTGTCTTGAATTTGCAGTTTCTAGCATAGAGATCTACCACTGTGTGGAGTTCTTGGTAAATCTATAGACTGTTACTTCTGTTTTAATATCTGAAACTCATGTTTGTGCTGTGATCCTTACATAATTAGAACTACTAGCTTTGTTCATCATGGCTGTGTTATTACCTACTAGACTTGTGTAAGTAGAGGGAAAGGAGTATTTTAAAAAGTTGTATCTAGTTGGGGTTCAGTGCCCTAAGTTTCTGTTTGTCTATTGATGGCTTGTCTGCTTCAGGGATTTCAGATTTTCTGAACAGCAAAGAAATGGGTAGCAACTGTGCAGTACTTTTCAGTCCAGAGTGAACATGCATAATCCAAAATTGTCCTTTTGGAAACCCAAAGCCTGCTAAGGGGCTTACAAGAATGTTCCCACTGTTCAAAGTCTTGAAGCAGTATTTTTGAACTGAAGTTACCAATGTGTAGCTGCTTCGGAGGAAACTGGCAGAACATCAGCTGTCCAAGCTAAGACTGCTTTTTGCTCATTGCAAATATGCACCAAGGAGAGGGAGGAGTTTACTTCTTACTCCAGGTTGGAACAATGGCAAAACAGCATTATTTTACTTTAACTTGGCAGTCCGCCAGCTTAAGTCCTTGAAATGCAGCTTTCCTTGTGTTTTAGCAGAATGCATCAAGCCAACTCAGCATTTCATTTTTGAAGTAAAGGTTTTCAGTGACTGAACTTTCAATGCAAGAATTCAAAGCAGCATCTTAAGTAGAGTCCTAATCTCTCTCTTTGCAGCCAGAGCCCCACAGCTGAGAATGGAGATTTCTCTTCAGAGCAGCCATCTAAGAACTTAATTACTTCAGCAGAACTAAGCAGTGCTGCTGTGGAAGGAAGCAGTCTTGCCCTGGCTGCTGCTTCTGCCCTCCTCATCTGCCCCTCCCATGTGTTACCTTGGATGTTTGTACAGAAGTCATAAACCAGATGGAGTAAATGATTGAGACTTTTTCTGAGAATTCATTTTGGTCTGGATCAGTTCCTTGAGCTGGTTGACTGAGCAGCCATATGGTGTACAGACCACCTCCTGCACCAGCACAGGTGGCCAGGAAGAGGCTGACGCCATTTCTTTTGGTTGCAGTGCTGACTTAGGCCAAATCTGTGTGTTGCTGGAATTGTAGTTCTGTATCCTTTACCTCTTTTTTGGCAGGTTTGAGTTTTGGTTTGGGGAGTCAAACCTTGGTATTCATCTTCTACGCAACTGCACTTTCAATTTATCAAAGCCTGATAGTTAAAAACCAGTAGTACTTTATCCTAATAAGGCTTTCATGAGCACTTGAGACACTTGGCCCCTTTACCTTGTTTAGTTAAAAAAATAGCAGCCACCTTTTCCTTCCAGGCCTCTAAATCAGCTCTTTGAGCTGTCTGCAGAGAGCACATTTTTGTGTGTGTAGAAAAATGCATGGTTCCTCTTGAGCCAACAAATTCCTTGTTTTTTAAGAAACATTATCTCTAGTATTACATTATTGTAGTAATTCATTATTTCTGGAATGTGCATTGGAAGGGAGGAAATTGCTTGGTAATCCTTAGTGTTGCCCTTCCTTCCTCCAGTGGGTTGCTTCAGATGCAGGGGGTTGCCAGCCTTATCCACTCTGACTGAATAAGGTTGAGGAGCGCTGACGGGAGCAGCTCCCTCAGTGCCTCCCTCCGGCTGGAGCCTGCAGCGGGCGCTTGGCAGCGTGCAGACAGGACAGTGACCTCTTCAGCAGCCATCCCTTAATGGAAGCAAATGTCTTTAATAAGCGTCTCTTGTCACTGCTAAGCAAATCATTCTAAGGAATGACACAAATAGAAGCAGCGTTTCCCTCCAGTCTTTTGCTTGTACCTCCATGCTCCGTGGCAGCATGCACCGGGGTCATGGAATGTGGTAGCTGGTTTGCCTCTGTAGGCTCCAGCTAACATTGAACTAAACAGCATGCAAGGAGCAGGGAGACAGACTTTTCTTCCTCCCCTCTTTTCCTTCTCCTGTCAGGTTACTGGGTTTTTGACTTGTAAGAAGTGTCTGGTTTTGTATTCCTTCAATGTTTTGACCTTGTTATCTTTCGGTGTTTTGAAGCTATCATCTTACAAAAATACCAAAACAAATAAACTTGTAGGGTTTTGTTTTTTTTAACCTGTTCTGTAGGGTATCATACTTTGTGCAGTGAAGAAGGTACACTGTTAGGAGTTAGTACTTTGAATATAATAACCCATACTGAGTAATTTTTACGTTGGGTGAACTGTGAGAGTGGAACGAGTGTATTATCTTTCAGACAGAGCATAGCCTTGACTTTGAATAGTGTTCCTACAAAGTCACAGGCAGAAAGCTCTGGCTAGATCTTGTGACATTTCTGGAAAGGGTGATCTGAGTTTTCACAGTAATCTGTTAATATGTAGTATTTTAGGATTACACGCAAGTTGGAACTGTAGCTTTATTATATTGCTTAAAAATCTCTTTGTTGTCTCAGCATTTGTGCACTCAGAATATTTGAAGACTACACTCATGCAAACTTCATGCCTTTGAATGTCTTTAAATTCACTGCAAATGGGAATATAGCACTAAGGTACTACTGTTCATTGCTTCTTTAATCCCTGTAGAGTGCTTATTATCTCTTATTTTTAAGATCATTCATGCCAGTTCAAAGTAGGTAGAAATGGTTTTTAGTTGAAAAGGGATTGTGTTAAGAACATCAGTAGAACTTTTATTTTTCTTAGAAAAATAATTGGGTGTTTTTTCCTAGAAAATCTACAAATGGTTGAATTCACTTTGTGGATTTTGATGGAATGAAATTGATTTCCTGTTTAGGCTAGAATAACCACTGGCGGTGCTCCTTTGTAAAACTGGGATGGCTTCAGATCCAGTTCAGAAACAATTTTTATTTTGTCAAGCTTAGTGCTGCCACAAGAAATCTGTGAAACCACACATCTGTTGCACATTGATTTTAACTAATTTAAAATCACTAGGCTGAATTTTAAATACTTTACCAGTGACTCAAGTTTTATTCTAACACAGGTCTGAGATGTTGAACTGAGACAGTTTGCCCAAAGTCAAGGAGCTGTTTTCCATTAGGGGAGGCTGGTTCTCAAAGAAACCCCTCCCTCCTGGAGCCACCTGGCAGTTTGTCCGACAGGCCGTGTCAGCTGGCTGCCAATGGTGATGTGATAGGTGGTGCATTGACTGCTCGTGTTTCTGAGCTGAACTGAGAAGAATAGGGGTACATAAAGCGAGTACCATTAAGCATGACACTTCAGGATAAACATCCATGTGGGTTTTTTGTATTTTTCATGAATTAAAGTGGTTAGCATGCAGCCCCTTTGCCCCCTGTGCCCAGTAAAACAGCATTGCTGGTTTTATTTGGAATGAAGATGAACTTCAGAGGGCTGAATAAGCCAATGTTTCAAGTAAGGTTTTGTTTAAAGTTGGATAGTCCTTATTCGAGCAACTTTACCTTGCATTTGTTCTGTTAAGGCCTTGCACTGAACCAATTATAATAGGTTTGACTGTCTTGTGTTTGTAGGCTTGCTAGGAACATAATGCAGAAAATGAGAGTAAACGTTACAGTTGCAAAAGAACTGTACTTGTGCTTTGATATTCGGCTGGTATAAATACTTTGTCACTGTTGCTTTCTGGAAAGGTTACTTTTATGGAATCTAAATAGCAATAGTGCTTTAAAAATGTTTCAGCAATTTTAGTGCCTCCAGAGGTGAATGGAAACTAGTAATACTTGGACTTTTCTGCCATTGCTCTGGAGTTTCTACCTAGGAATAATAACTTTCAATATCCACCTGGTGGTTGCTCAACCCTGTAGCTTTTCACTGAAGTACATGTACATCACATTTCAATATTTTTCTTCCTGTTCTGTATGTAAAGCTTTAATGTAAGTTCCCAATGTTTTCTGCTAACTTACTGCTTTCCTAGGCTTGGATCTAGCATGGAGAAGCAAATTATTCTCCTCTATTCTGTTAGTGTTAGATTTCTGACAGTGGTGTGAGCATATTAAATCCCTCAACTCCTCTTGGATTTCTGAAAAACAATGATGATTATTTTAGGGAAGTGCTGACCTACTCTTTTAATAAAGAACTTGTCTTGTATTCCACTTTCCCATTTTTAGAATCATGGTTCATATTGCTCTTGCTTCACAATCATATAACATCCTTGTGGAGAGTACAGCAGTTGCTTACCTGGAAAAGTAATATTAGAAAAGTGTGTATTTTTAGCTGCCTTTTGATGTGATGTAGCAGCTGGAAACAAGGAGGAGAGACAGTATGTGGTGATCTGACAGCACTGCCAGCCGCAAGTTGAGAACCACTGTTTTGGACTTGAGACCAAAATGTGGGGAAACCATTTTGTAGGCTTGATTATGCCCATTGTGCCTGACACTCCAATGATCCAGATACTGTGGCTTTGCTCTTGGTTGTCAAAAGTTTTATTTCAGAGTTCTCCCTGTGACTGTACTTGGCAAATGTTGTTAATGTATAAAAAAAGCAAGCTCTGTGAAGCTTTTTGTTTATGTTAATATGCATTAAAAATATATAAAGAGCAAGCAGTTCCATGGACACATTTCAGAAATAAATAGTAAAATATCCCTTTGATGTCAGTGACTAATGGGAAATGTCTAAATGAAAAGATATTCTAACTATTAACAAAGTTTCTGCTTTTCCCTTTGTAGTAATCATGTCCACAAGTCAAAGAAGGAATCGAGCAAGTTCATGTTGAGGTATATTCTCAAGACAAGACACAGTGGCTCATTTGCTTTTCTGGGTAAGAAAGGTATCTTTATTCTCTTGAGTGTGACAAAAAGTACTTAACCTTTTAAATTTAACTTTCGAAAAGTACAGTCTGTCAAGCCAGTATGCTGGGAAGGTTGTGGGTGGAGTGTTTTGTTGGTTTTTATTTTTATTTGTTCTTGAAGCTTTTTGGGCACGTGTAGAGAACTTTCCACCCATATAACAGCCTTAAGATGTTTTAGACTAGCAGTGCAAAGAATAAGCAACAAAGAGCAATTTCAGAATAAAAGACACCACTGAATAGCATATGATTGTTCAGTTAAAAAAGTAATTCCAGTTCATTGTCACAGAAACGTGGACATTTTCTAGCCTGACTAGCCAAGGGAATGGAGTTTATATAGTGTCTCATTCTTTTCTCTTTCCAAAAGTTTTAAACATCTCTCTGACTAGGAAGAGAATAAAAAACATAAAACTTGAGACAAAAGTGTGGAAGTCAACCTTATATATACTGTGTTGACAGGCTGGCAGCCAGCAAACATGTGCTCCCTCATGGTCAGCATGGATATTCTGAGACACCACAAACAGCTATGATCATTGCACTGACATGATACGTGTTGGATGCTTCCTGCAAATCCATATGTGGTCTGACTTTAGTAGTTCTACTGCTCCTAGAATTTCCCCAGATTGATCTAGACAACTCCAGAAGGAAAAACAGTTTTAGGATTTTTTAAAAAATTTTAATCAGGAAAACATTCTTTGCTCATTTGCTTACAGTCTTTATGTATACATGGAACTGTGTAGCATCTTCTGTGTGTAACATTGCTCTGCAAGTGTCTCCGTCCTTAGTCACCACGTGGGTGCTGTGCAGATTGTCCTTAGCACGGTGTTGTAGGTAACTTGTGCCGGTAACCTTCAGAGACTGAAGGCCTGATTTCCCCCTTCTCCCCAGCTCCCTCATCCACACTCAGCTCTTCAGGTCTTACTTAGAGCAGTGGGATACCTGGCTTGCTGGATCACCTGATGACAGAGTGAGAGAGACAGCTTTTGTTTATTGTTCCTGTCCCAGTCAGGTGTTACACATTCATTCTCTTTCATGTTTCTGATGTGAGCTGTGCCTCTGACTCTTCCTCAGTCTCAGTGGATTCTGCTATGAAGTCGTAGGCTTACAGCTCTGCTCCTGCTGTAAGGATAGGCTGGATCACCAGAGCACTGCCTACTCATTTATCATCCACTTTGTCATGAGCCCCACTGCTTCAGATTCCTCTCCAGTTAGGAACAGAAAAGAGGTGCGGCAACAGAGGAGTGTTGCTGCAAAATAATGTTTCCAAAGCACAGAGCAGTTTCCATAAAGAGTTAAATTAGATAAGATGACGTATTTTAGTCTTTTAAGTTTAGCACTTCTCTCAGAACTTAATTAGATCTAATTTAGCTTGGCATTGCCTACTTTTTTTAGTACAGAATTAGCCTGTTTCTCTCTGTCCTAGGGCAATCCTGTAATTTTGGCAGTCTTGTTCCAATTATCAAACTCAGTTTCTAAAGATGTAGTTTCAGAATACACACTGCTAATGTTTTTATCTTTTTACTGTATCTTCATGATTCACTGTCATCGTGTTTCTGCTGTGGAGCTGCTTTCTTTTCAAGTGTTCTTACTAAAGATAGAAAAGCTCCTTGGGCTCTTTCATTCTTTTATATCTTAAGTAATAAAGCCACACCATTGGTTGGTGGGATTTTTTTCAGCTGTTTCATATGGCTTATATTAATCTATCAGAGACTTTATAATTCTAAAATTGTCTTTTGGTGATTGTCTCATCTAATAATGATGAATGCTTTTTTTCCCCCCTAAATCTCTGTTTCTGTGCCAATTCTTTTAATCTTGCAAAGCTGTATCTTGGAATTTATGTGGTCTGTAGCTGGAACTTTTGCTTTTACGTGGTGTATCTGGACATTTCCAATGCACTTGTTGGATTTTACTAACTGCTCTCCTAATTTGGAGTGACTTGAGCAGTTCTTATTCAGGATTTGTTTTACTGCTGCTTACTGGAAGCTTAACAGGGAGTCATACCTAATATATGACTTAAAAATTCTTCCTAAAATGAAGAATTTTAGACTCTGTATTTCCTATTCATCAGCTACAACTATGCAGACCTACCTACATGCCTACAGAAAAATAGGAGGGCCTGCTTATAAATGAAATGTTTGTAATTTCCTAAGCACTTTCTTTGTGGTGATTTTTCTAAACATTCATTTAGAAAATATTCAAAAATACGGGTATTTTTCTAAATATCAAAATGGTGTGATGCATCTTGCTTCCACGTAGCCCTACAAAGACTAAGGCACTTTTTAAAATGTATTGGATTCAGTTAATAGTAGTAATCTTGGGTTTGTAATTTAATTGATAACTGAAGATGTATCCTCATGTTTTAAAACTATATTTTTCTTTTAATATTTCTTCTCCTCTTGAATTTAGATAACATAATCCATGGATAAAGTGGGAAAGATGTGGAACAATTTCAAATACAGGTGCCAGAATCTCTTTAGTCATGAGGGTGGAAGCCAAAATGAGAGTATAGTTGTGAACTCCAGTAATTGCTCATCTGGTAAAGACAAAGCCGTCCAGATAACTGAAGTGACTCAACAACAACCCAGCAGCCCTTTGAGAGAAAACATTGCTTTGCAATTGGGCTTAAGTCCTTCAAAGAGTTCAGCAAGGCGGAACCAAAACTGTGTCACAGAAATTCCTCAGATAGTCGAAATCAGCATTGAGAAGGAGAATGACTCGTGTGTCACCACGGGAGCCAGGCTGGCTCGAAGGGACTCCTATTCTCGGCATGCTCCTTGGGGTGGGAAGAAGAAGCACTCCTGCTCTACCAAAACACAGAGCTCCTTGGATACTGAAAAAAGATTTGGTAGAACACGAAGTGGTTTGCAGAGGAGGGAGAGAAGGTACGGGGTGAGCTCAGTCCATGACATGGATGCAGTATCCAGCAGGACAGTAGGTAGCCGTTCTCTGCGACAGCGTCTCCAGGATACTGTTGGGCTGTGCTTTCCCATGAGAACTTACAGCAAACAGTCCAAACCTCTGTTTTCTAACAAAAGAAAAATCCATCTCTCTGAACTAATGCTTGAGAAATGCCCTTTTCCTGCAGGCTCAGATCTGGCCCAGAAGTGGCATCTGATTAAACAACACACGGCACCCGTGAGCCCTCATTCAACTTTCTTTGACACATTTGATCCTTCCTTGGTTTCCACAGAAGATGAAGAGGACAGGCTCAGAGAGAGACGTAGACTTAGTATTGAAGAAGGGGTTGATCCCCCTCCCAATGCCCAAATACACACTTTTGAAGCTACAGCACAGGTAAATCCGTTGTATAAACTGGGACCAAAGTTAGCCCCTGGTATGACTGAGCTGACCGGGGACAAAACCATAACACCTCCAGGGAACTGTGACTCCGAAGAGGACACAACAACGCTTTGCCTGCAGTCGCGCCGGCAGAAGCAGCGTCAGATGTCAGGAGAGAGCCACGGCCATATCAGCAGGCAGGGGGCTTGGAAAGTGCACACTCAGATCGATTACATCCACTGCCTGGTGCCAGACTTGCTCCAGATCACAGGTAACCCGTGTTACTGGGGCGTCATGGACCGCTACGAAGCAGAGGCGCTTCTGGAGGGTAAACCCGAAGGCACTTTTTTGCTCAGGGATTCTGCGCAGGAGGACTACCTCTTCTCAGTGAGCTTCCGCCGCTACAACCGCTCGCTGCACGCACGCATTGAGCAGTGGAACCACAACTTCAGCTTCGATGCCCACGACCCCTGTGTGTTCCACTCCTCCACCGTTACGGGGCTTCTGGAGCACTACAAAGACCCCAGCTCCTGCATGTTCTTTGAACCATTGCTTACTGTGTCTCTGAACAGGACCTTCCCCTTTAGTCTGCAGTATATCTGCCGGGCAGTAATCTGCAGGTGCACTACGTACGATGGAATCGATGACCTTCCTCTACCCTCAATGTTGCAAGACTTTCTAAAGGAGTATCACTATAAACAAAAAGTCAGGGTGCGATGGCTGGAGCGGGAACCTATAAAAACAAAGTAAATGGAAATCAAAATAAGCTTCTGGAACATGCTTTTTTTTTGTGTATTACAGTTTAACTGCAGCAAGCACACCGATGACGTCTAGCTTTTCTGCAATATCCTATTTAAGCTGAGTGTTAGTATCCTGTCAGATGCTGCCTGCTGTTAATCAAACTAAGTTGTGATGCCTCTTGGAAACAATAAGCAGACACAATTCTGCACGTTTTTCATTAAGGCCTAATGAAAATATTTTTGCTAATTTCTAAATATTTTGTTTCCCTTTTATAGCTGTAGTAATTGGATGAAGAAACTACGAGGCATTTCCCATGGGGCATTCATGTAATGCTGTTAAAGAAAGGCTTTATCAGAGGGGCATTTTTGCTAATATTTGAAGTATTTTTTTAAAATTCTCTTCTTGAAAACTTTCCTCTACTTAAAGTAATAACTTGGCTCACAAACAAGTTTCTAAATCCTAGTGACTATTTTCTTGTAATGAAGAGCAGTTCATTAGAAGCAGTCCATTAAGAGTTAATGGTTCTTTGATGCTAACAGATGAATCATGCTTTTCACAGTATATAAGGTTTCCTAATCATTAAGACTTGAATATGCCTGCTCAGTACTGTAATTCTGTTACAAACACTTGGAGATTTAAGTGGCATTGTTAGCAAAAGTAATACTGTCACAGACACTTAAAAAAACCTTCCAGTGTGATTTGCTGCTTCTGTGGCAGGACACAGAATTAGATTATTGCTGTGAAACATAAGGTTGTGTGTTTATTCCAAAACAGATTTTGGTGGCCTGACTGCTAGTAACTTACAATGGAAGGTAATAGTGACAAGAAAAAAATGTTTAATTATTTAAAGTCATCTGATATTTTTATGGAGAACATGTCAAGTGGTTGAATTATTATAATCAGAGTACAAAATCTGACATATCTGAAACAAATGTCAGGTTTCAAAGGTATTGGTACACTTTATTTGTAAATATCTTTCCATCTGCGCTTTTAAAAATGTTTTAAAGTAATATGCACTGATGGTAGTTTCAACAGATTACTTAGAAACAAGATTCTAACTTCTGTTTGCTTATTTAATTGGAGATGGAACTTAAAGTAGTTCTGTCTTAGATATTTTGCACTAAAATTTTGTTGGAATGCCCTGACCCCTGTTTAATGTTTTGTACCAATTCTGAGTGCTCCCTAGTTTCTTTACCAGCTGCTACAGTATTTTATTTCTTACTTCTCTACAGCAGTGACCTGTGTGAGGTAGGAAACATTTTGGCTGCAAGTACAATAAACGTTATTCTTGTATGCTACACTAACCCTTCTATTGATGTATTTTTCTGCTTGCTGTGCCTTGTTCTGGCTTTTTGTGCTAATAAAGTACAGTATGTTCAGTGTTATACTTGTATATCTGCTCTGTTTTTATATATTCATGTAACTTGTAGCAGGTAAATGAATTTTTAATAGGCTTTTCTTAGTATTTAGGATAGGTAATGCACAGGTACTTGTGCAGTTGAGTATTAATTGGTCGGCACACCATATTCCTGGTTTTTGTTACAGCAACTTGACAGTGTACACCATTGAATAACGTTTCTGTAGTCGCTGCAAGGAAATGGATTTGTCTGCAGGCATAGAGCATTTTACAGGTTTTTGTAATGCAAAGGATAAATGTTAAGCAAAAAGTATTCTCAAACATTATTGATCACCTGTAATGGTTGCTGAAGGTGTTTCAGCTTGTTGTATAGGTAACTGCTAAGGTTAATATTTTGATACTCCCCATTGAGGAATGCTTATTCCTGTAAATTGACAGTACAGCAGCGGCATTTGTTCACTTTCAGGCTATTTTAATAAATAGACGTACATATAAGCTGGCCAAATGTCCTGTTTTTACCAAAGAATACTGTCAATTTATATTGGGGTATTTTTTTAGTTAAAAAAAACAAACTCAAGAGTGGAGAGGTGCAATTTTTGTTCTATCAAATATTTATCCCAAGCTATGATAAACCAAAGTATTTGAGAACTTCATCTGAACCTAAGTAATGTATACGTTTATGTTGGTAGAGCCTAAAGCTTTTACATCAATGGTGTCGTCATTATTCCTGAACTCACAATGCACCTGAAGAGGAGTGAATTAAATAATTTTGTAATGACTGGAACAGCACTACATAAAAGCTCATACTGCGAGGGGTTAATCTGAAGCACCCAGAAAGCACTTTAAAACATGTGTTTATATGCTTGTGGAAAGTTTGTGATCCCGTTACACATTCTTTGTAGTAGATTATCTTCTTTCATGTGTTAAGACTTCAGCTGTTAAAAAATGGAACTTTGTTTAGAATATGTAAATACTAAGTTTATGTAATTATGTGTGCAACTGTGCTAATGGTCTCTTAAGTTTTGAATTGTGTGTGTGTCATTGGATATGCAACTCTTGGTTTAAAACCTGCTCTAAGCATAAAAAGAGGAAAAAGTCACCAGCATGAAATTGCACCTAAGTGTACCTTCACTGTGTCGTTCTCACTGTTCCCTCAGTTGGATCTGAATGCCAGATGAGTTTACTTAAATTCTTGCTTTCAATATTAATGTCATACAGTCAGCCTGCAACCAAGCTTTGTCCCGGTGTAAGGACCTGTTTTTCATTTACACCTGTTGCAGTTGCTTGTCATGAACTAGCTGTGACATTGTCAATGTGGTCAGGAATACACATTCATCTAATTTTTAATCATGTGGTGGAATCTTTGGGAAAAAAAAAATAAAACCCCCAAACCTTTCTCTCAGAAAGTTTGCTCTTGCATTTGTATAAATAATCTTTATGGAGAGATTTGCTCTCCTAAAACACACAAAAAAGGAATGATCTATTTCTCTACAACTTTTTTTAAAACTCTGCTTCACTGAAATATACAGAATAATTTGCTAGTTTGGTTGTGCTAAATTGAATCACTTTTTAAATTTTGGTGGACTTGAGTGTTGACTATTCCAGTTGCAGTGTACTTCTTAATCAATACATTTTCAGTTCTAAAGGCGTTAAAATGCTAGTAGGTGGAGAATGCAAATAGTTGATTTCTCATTTGTATTTCTCATTCTGATTTAATTTAGAAAATCTTAAATGTCTTAAAGAGGTGCACAAACCACAGCTTTATTTTTTTAAAATTTAACAGTAGGATTTAATGTAAAAAGGTACGCTTGTATTATTCCAATCTAATTTGGTTGACAGATGTGTTTCAGAGCCTCAGTCTCGTCAAGTGTTCTTTTCAGGTGATTGTCGTTTCTGCAGGAAGAGCTATAGAAAGGGCTTACTCCATAGGAAGGTTTTGTGAGGACTCTTACAAAGCTATTGTATATCCCTGTGGAATTGGAGAAAGGAAAATATATTCTATTTTGAGTATATAGGAGGGTCTATGAGTTTAGGATCTTTTACCAGTTTTATCAGGTCTATGGTGTTTACGAGTTTTAAATGCATAGCTCGTGAAAATACTTGTAAGGCAAGTAGACACTTGTCCAGATAATATACTTGTCAGAATGGAACTTCTGAAGAAAAATAAGTTACAAATTAATGGTTTGCATTTATGTACTTTTAAATTTTATGCACATTTGAACACTTGCTGCTTACAAAATGATAGTCCTTAAGTCAGAAGCATAGAGTTGTGAAAAGATGTCTGTCTATCTGTAGTGTTTGACAATATGAAGTCAAGCCTTACAGATGTCACTCAAATCCTTAAATCCGTATTTAAGGTTCTGTGCTACTTAGAAACAAGCAAAGATTCTGAATTTCTCTGATAAAAAAGCCTGTTTGCTCCAGTCTCCATGTGCAAGCCAAAATATTTGCAGAATGTTTTAAAGCTTTTCTCTGCTGCAGAATTGCATGTAAGACAGAAGTTGTCATTGTCAGAAGTTGCTGAGTACCAGGGAGATGAATCTGCAGGCATCATGGTTATTTTTTTTTGAAAGTCATCTTGAAAGACAGTATTTAATGGAAAAATATGAACTGATTCTTAGTTGATTCTTTCTAAAAAAGCATTTTTTAATTTAAGACACTTAAAACTCACATTTAAAATTATGAAAGTGTTTTATGAGCCTCATTTTCTGAACGTTTTGTTGTGAAGTCAACACGTATGTGCCAAACCTTAATCTGCAAGTATCTGGCACATGTATATTTATATGTTAATAAGATGCCTCCAAGCATGTTTACAGTCATGGTCTTTTTTGAAGCTACTGAAGTACACCAATGTGGTGAGCATTAATATATTGGAATTCTAAAAATTCTCTCTGTTTTCTGTCTGTGTATGGCATGCTTTGCAATTAAAAGGATTATGTTATTTGTATCTTCACCTGCACTTACATATTATGACCAGTTGATTGGTGTGTTTTTTCCTGTTGGCATCACATTTACCTAAACAGTTGTTTCTGGACTTGTGACCAAAGGAGATTTTTCATACCTATGTTTTTAAAAAATAGAAATCAAATCAGTTGGCTTTTAAAGTATTAATTCCTATGGAGCATGGTGTAACACTGCTGATTGCTCTCCCTTTTTGTAGTATTGATGTACAGAGAATAATTTAGCTTGACCATGAGTTGTATCTGCTGAATGTAGTTGACTTTAAATGTCTGAATTTTAAGCATTATTTTTATTTTAACTGAAAATGCTCCTGATGAGGGCTTTGAAAAGAAAAGGGGTTGATGTTTTTATGTCAAGATACATAAAGTGAATGTTTTGCAATGAGATAAGGATGTCTTGAAGATGCTTTTTAGAAGTTTTCCCCTGTCACTGTCTTAAATCAAGACTCTTCAAAAAAGAAAAAGAACCAAAATCCAAACAATCTCTTGGTTACTTAAACCTTACAATAATTTAAAAACTGAGAAGAAATCTGGTGCTTTAACCAAATGCGCTTGCATGTTGCCGGACTCATTTAAGAACAGTTGTTTCAAGAAGCAAATTAAATCTGTTATTTCAATGAAGCATTCCCATTTATGATTTTATGAAATATTCCATTTACAGAAATTGTCTACCAACAGGATGTTAGCCTGATACTCTGTTTGTTGTTATCAGGGTAACTGTTGTGTGTATGCTTTTCGAGCTGAGTAAGTGTTCACTTTGTAAATTTGCATTAAGGCTACAGCTGTTACCAGCGAGGTTCCCTAGGGCCAACACAATGAATTTATGAGCTGAAGCTCCTGGTGCTTGACCCCTTTTTGTCTTCAGTAGGAAAAAAAATGTGTAACTCTGCGTGATGCAGCTCATGTTACAAATTTCCATGTGAAGCACACAGCTACGCTGACAAGCAGAAACGTATCTGAACTTGCTTGTCTGGAGAAAAGCAACCTCTGCCTTCTCAGCAGGAGCTGTAACTTGGTGGCACGTTGGCAAAGAGGAAGCAGAAATAGGTTTTGCTCTTCCCTCAGCAGCTGTTGAACTGAACACGGGGTGTGCTTCCTGTGCGATAGGGTATCTGAACTCCTTTGAGCCCTGAGAATTTTAATTGCGTTCACAAGGTACAGAAGCACTCGGCTGCTTTGTCACTTCTTGCTTTCGTACTTGTAGTTTTGCAAAAGCTTGAAGAGATGTATTTATTAAAATTGAATCTATGTAGTCACCAACTGTATAAGCACTGCTTTGTAATACCTTTACAGAGATACCAAATTCCTACACAATTATATTTAAACTGTTTTGGGAAAATGAATAATGACACTGTGGGCACAAATTAATTCAGATTGCACTATAAACTTTCTTACCAGAAGCCTTCATTCTTACAAAGATCTATGTGATCCCTACACAGAAACTGTAGCTTTGGTGGTGCGCTCTTTGGTAGATGTCCAAAACAGCGGCATCCAGACGTCCCTGGACCTTTTCTGACATTCCAGTTGAAGGGGCCTGGCAGGCCCGCTGGGCACTCGAGGAGTTGGCTGGCAAGCACGCCACGCCGAGCGTCACCCGATGCCAGCACCTTGTATAACCGTGCTGGTTTAGGTCTCCCCAGCTTAGATGTTTCTTAACTCACTGCAGCTTAAATGTTTCTCCACCCTGCCTAATTTGTCTTTGTTATTTGGTTGCCAAACTGTCTTGCATCTTAATAGAGTAAGAAGATAATGTGATTTATGGCTACCCAACCAGTGTATTAAGTGATAGATGGCTCTGTCTTAATAAACGGGGTATAAACTGCCATATTGTTTTCTTTTTATATTTGTTTGGGAGCAAAAAGTTGTGGGTTTAATGAGTTTATTTTAAGTCCATGCTGTAAATGTATAGTTTTACAAATATTTAGTTGCACATGTCAAGAACAATAAGTAGTTAAAGTAATCAGTAACTTATGTTTGTTAGAGTCCTTTTCTGTTTAATCTAAAATACTTGAGCAAAGAGAACCACAGATAGTTTTTGTCTTCAGAAGTTTTATCACTCTCTGAAATTCATCAATTAGTTCAGCGAGTTTTCACTTAAAGTGTTTTTCTCCAGCTGTGGGCTGAGGATGTTTTTGTGACATAAACATGTCTTCTACAGCACAGCCCCCATGACCACAAACCAAGGAAGAGAAGTAGGTGTCATCCTGTAAACTGAGAGTGTTTCTCCTCTGTGCCTGACGGGAGCTGCTCCGAAAGCAAATTCGTGCAAATCCTATAGCTAATTATGAAAACTGAGCAAGATGCTGCTGGTGAGCAGTTATAGCTGGGCACAGCAACAGCCATGTGACAAGCTGAAGAAGTGTCGTGGGCTGCTCTGTGGAACTATTTTGGGCTTCTTAATTTGTTAATTATATATTTTCTAGACCACTGCTCCTAAAAATACATTTAGTCTGGGCTCCATTGGAGTATTTATATCTCATCACTGGTGAACTAATAGAAAACTGAAACCCTGAAAACAAACCATGTGGTTTTGGCTGTTTTATATAGACATTGCCCTTGTAGCTTTAGCTTCATTGGTACATTGGAAGCCTACCTGTCTTAAACTCAACTGAAATAAATCCGTAATTGATTAAGAAATTAAAGTTATGGAAACTGATTTGCCTGTTGTAGTGGTGCATTTGAAATATTAAGCTCTAATTCTGTAAAACTTATGGCAGATATCCTAATATTATATTAAGTATTCTATGTATTTATCTAAAGAAAATACAGGCATAATAATATTTCAAAAGGGTTTCAAAACACCAGGTGTTCTGAAGCTAAAGTTCCTAAAATCACTATCTTCTGCATCACTTTCCTAGGGCAGGGAATTTTCAGAGTCTCTTAGAAAGCCGTTGTGTTGTAACTTGGCAGGTATCTAGAAGAGAACATGTCGGTATATAGAATAAATGTAGGAGGGGGCCTGCAAAGAACATGTCTGTTACACTAGCACAAGTTGTGCAGAGGAGAATACGTTCCTGTAGGGTTTTTCTTGGGCTTCTAAGTGTCCAGTAAGCATTTATTTAGTTACCTAGATGGAATGCAGGAGCTCTAAGCACAGCTGCTACTGTTACTTTAGTAGGAATATGTAAATTCATCTTGATTTCACAAGTGGGACAAAGACTTCACAAGGCCACAAAGAACTGCTTGGAATCACACTGGCTGGACGTGGGGTAAGTGGGACGTGCTACTGCTCAGGTTTTCCTTTTGTGGAAGAAGAGCAATGATCCTTGATTCACCTGTGAAACACTTTGTGCTCTAGTGAGGAGCATCGAGTGTGTGACACTCTCCCTTCAGCGAGCAGTAGAGCTGAGGTAGGTGTGTGTATTTGCATTAAGTGTTTTTGCTCTGGGATGACTGACACGATGTACACGATACGCAGGTATGCAGTGATGTGGCACTGAGTGCCATATGCCCTTTATGGCCTAACCCAGCCTCTGTTAAGCCATAATTTGGGTTTTCCCATGCAAAGTGGCATTTGCTCCTTAGAAGCTCTGTTGTGGAGACACTGGCTTTTGCGACCTCGCTTTTGTCATTTTATTTTTTGTGTCCAATCTGATAAGGCCGATAAACCTGCAAGCAGTGTGTGAGGAGAATTTCCTGGCATGAGCCGAGGAATTGCTGAGATTGTTATCATTTTGTACTACAGAAGCGCCCTGCTTTATTTATACACCGTTTGTCTTCAGTTTCATTATGTGCCAAGAGGAAAAAAGACAGACTTTCCCTTCAAGTGGTTGCTTGTATAACCATTCATACTGTGGGTGTGTGGACGTCTTGGTACTTCAGCCAAATACTTTCCTGCCCTAGCAGTGCTTGTGACGATGCTCTCCTTCCCTCCATCCCCAGACTGGCACACGTGTGGTGTACTCATGGTTGGAGGACGCTTTCATCCTTGTTCTTCTAAATGTCCATTTGAGCCCGAGCTAGCCAGCTTTTCTTTTAAAATGCTGATTTGCTTTCCTGATTTTGCAGGCATGACTTTGCATGAAGGCTGTTGCTTAAACTGTTCCAGATGTGGTGGAGTCAATGCTGACCATCAGATGAGTTCTGCCAGTGTTTATGCTGTTCAGGAAAAAACCAGTGGGAAACATTCTGTGAGGAGGGTTTTAACTCAAGCGTTTGCAAGAAAAAGCAACAACTTCAGCTTGCTTTTTTTTGGTTTTTTTTTTTGCTTGTTTGTTTTTTGTTTTTTTTTTTTTTTTCTTCTTTTGGTAGTGATTTTACTTTTATTTTGATTCCTTACTTCAAGGAGTCTTAATCTATATGCTGAGTCACCTTAACTAGATTTTTGTTTGCTTGTTTGTTTTATTACATTGGAGGGTAAAGGAAAAGAAGGGGAAAAGTGCTTGTAAATAGTTCCAGCACAAACTTCAAAAGAGTTATTTCCAAGACTCGTATCTGTGTCACTTTAAGACCTTCTTAAATTCTCAGGTGTCTGGTATCTCTGGCAGGAATTTAAGACTGGCACCAGCTCCAGAGATACAGTTGCCCAGAGAGGTTGAGCACTGCCCTGAAGCACTACTTGGCTGCAGCCTTTGGTGGATGCCTCGGAAGTCACTTTCCAGCGGGTCATCACTGGCTGCACTATGTGCTTCACAGGCACTGGTGCCCTCCAGAGCTTATCCTGCTCTCTGGCAGTTTTAACTTTTTCACAAAGGTTCCATTTCTAATCCTTATGCCCCTCCCAGAACCAGTGCCACCTCATGAAGCAGCCTGAGCTGGTCTGAAGCTCTTAATGTGGCTCAATCTTCCTTTGCTTCCTTGGGGATGCTTATTGTAGGTGGAAAGAGAGGGAGTTAGGCAAAAGAGTTGATTCCTATTTCAGACTGGGCAGAGAATGGATCTAGTGGCCAGCCTTGCTTTCCACGCCCTGTGGTTAGAGAGCTCTTACTACCCTCCTTTAGCCAGAAGTCTTGGGTTGACAGGAAAGAATCTGACTTTGTTCCTGCCTGGAGTAAGCCTACAGACCAAATCCCTCCATCATAATAGGGCCAGTCCTGGTATCCCTCTCGTCATGTACAAGGTAAGACACTGTGCCCGTCTGCCTTGGTTAATGGAACAGGGCTCTCCTCAGGCTGTGCCTCTTCCTGGAGTATAGAGACAATATCCGTATCATGAGCAATTTGCACTCTGAGCAGTGAGCTGCCTTCAGTTTTGTGTAAGAATTTCTGCAATATAATTGCCCCTCTCAGGTTGTTTCAAAGGGCTCCTCTTGGTTTTCTCAAGACACTGTCTAGTCTTACCATGTCCATTTTAACTTGACTCAGTAATAGCTTATAATTTGTTGTGGTACAGCAAGTTTTGCCAAAAAAAACTAAGCAATTAACTAATCAGCAACAATCAGGTAGACACCGATCAACACTATGCTTCAAACTTGCTCACAGTCGTTTAAGTCAGCATCTCCACTCAAAGCTCTATTCATTGCCTTTAGTCATGTGGTCCTCAGTGTTAAATCATGACTTTGCTTTTCTGTTGGGAGATACCCTAATTAACAGCAGCAACGAATGCTTAAGCCAAGTAATTAGATTCTCTCCTTCAAGTTTAATCATCACTTCTCTGCAGGGACATGTTCTTCCCTTTCCTTCTGGCACACTGTTTGATGTCTGAGCTTCTTAGTGAAGTTCTTGTTTGTGGCCATCTTTGCTGCTCAGACACTGGTTTTGTCCTCCATCCTGCAATGGTTAGAAACCTTACAGATTTAGAAACATTTCCTTTCATTCTCTTTTAATTTTCATCTCTGTATATTATTTTAAAACCCCTTTCTTTAGCAAATATTTAAACTGGGTTAGACATCTATGAAGATCAGATGGCTGAGCCCACAGCAACCATTCTGCTGGCTGTCAAATTGATAACAAGGGTGAGCAATGCATACCCTTCTAGCTGTCCCTCCCTGCACTGCCTCTCTCTTGACAAAATTGCCTTTTGCACTTGCTTTGCTGTTTTATCTGAGTTTTGTTTGTGCTAATTACAGTTTTTCCCAAAACTACAGATGTACATATCTGAATCATCTCATTTTGTCTTGGAGATTGAGGAACCTTTTTGTTTTCTACTTGAACAGGATGAATTTTTTTGGGACCACCTTCCACAATATAAGTCCAGGTGTCAGCTCTTTTATCTAAAAGTTGTGTAATCAAAGAGCTGGTTGTGACACCATCTACAGTGAAAGTGAGAGGATGAAAATATGGAATGTGGTTGAAATGCCACTCAGTAAAGCTTGGACTGCTCTGGTGAACTGGGTGATGAAAGCAGCTACCTGGAAGTGTGGTTACATCTTTACCAAGGAGTGTGCTGATGTGAGGCTTCCAGGAATGGTGAGCTTTCAGCAGAACCTGCTCCACTCTCTCCTAGGGACTGCAAAATACTGCACCTCATCATTTATTCACATTCCAGGGATAGTAGGGTTGTCTACCAAGTGGAGAGTCTGTGGAAATGGATGTTGCTCCTGTAAAAATGATGTTGTGACCTCATGTGTAGTGAATACATGCTTTAACAGATACATACTTTTTATGGTTAATTATCTGAAAAATTTCAAGCTGATTGAAGTTATACTTTGGAAGGATGTTTCTCTGTGCAAAGCCAATCTCTTTGCAAGGATGAGGAAAAGACTGAAAGACTTTAGGCAAATGCCTTCACATAAAGGTTTTTGAGCTAATCAGTAAATATGCAACAGAAGTTTAAAACTTTCTTACAATGTGATTATCTACAGAATGACCTTTCAAAGCTGTATTTTCATTCTGCAGCTTACTTGTGCATATGTATCTCTGTCGTGTCCCCACCCAGAACTTACAGTGCAGTTGTTGGTCAGCATAGATGTTAGGTGAAAGTTAGAAGGTGTGCTTGGCATGTGTGTGATGGGTTATAGGATCATAGAATATGATTGAGTTGGAAGTGACCCATCAGGATCATTGCATCCCAGCTCCTGTTTAGGTCAACAGGTTATTGGAACCCAGGTTAAAAATGACAGGGCTGGGATTCCTCCTGTATGAGATCCAGACCTGCATCAGCACGTCACCTGCAATTTTCCGTGGGTGGGCTTGTAGATCTAGAAATACGGAATTTGAAGCTGCAGGTTTTATTCCTTTATGTGTTTTGTCTTGATTCAATTGGTTTATTCTACAGTGATCCCATACTGTTTTGTGAGATGAGAAATTAGTATGAATTTACAGTGGGGACTTGAGGGCAAGCTGTGAGGGGCTGTTTTGATTTATTGTGAGAACTTGAGTAGGCAGACTCAGAAACAGTGGACTGGGTTAGGCAGCGCTGCCTGTGTGGTGGGGGCTGGGAAGCATTCATGGAATACCTTGTGGAATGCACCGCTAGCCCTAGCTCCCCACTCAGCCAGCCTATCATATTATGGCAGCTTTTGAGCTGTGTTTGAATGTTATTTGCATGGAAACTGCAACATGGGGAAAACGGCCACAGATAGTGCAGGCTCACCTCTTTCCTCAAAATGTCCCACAGCATGGCTGTGAGGCCACAGCTGCTGCAGTGGACCCTCTCTGTAAGGCCATGGTCTTCCAGGAACACAGCTGGGCTTTGTTCCACGTGGGCATTAGGTCACTGCTCCACATAAGAGATTTCTTGTTGTGTGTTTGTGGAAAGAAACTTTGAGTCTCCTTTATTCCTTGCTTACTGCATCTGTCTTGGGATCCAGTGCTGTTTGGTGGCCTGTTGTGCTGCCTGTGTGCTCACCCTCTGTCATATTACCACGTGTGTGGGCTGACTCAGCTCTTGGTCCTCAGCAACCAGCCTGGGAGAGACTGCAGAGTTCCCTGTTGCTCCCAGGTCTCCCATGCATATTTACAAACTTTTTTAGGATGAGACATGTGGTCACTCTGGAGCATGTTTGCCAAAAGCAGTCCTACGTGGCCACGCAAAGGCCTCACGCTCAACGCGTGCTGTGGCAATACTGAGATGGCCAAAGGTTCAGCCTGCCAACTTCCAGCAAGGGAAATCAGCTGCAGGGACAGCACAGGCAACTGTCCATGGTACAAATATCCCAATATTTGGTGTATCAGGACACACCCCAGAGAGTTTTGATCACAATGCCAGCAATTGCTTGTGCAACAGCGAGACTCTTCAACTTCCCAGAGATGATTAAGGCAGGCTGTGTGAACGCGGAGCGTGGTGATTCACTTACATGGGCTGTCACTTGAACAAGGTCCTGTGTGTCTCTGTCCCACGTGTGTATAATTGTGACTAAAAACGTAGACATATTTCAAAGCTAACTTGGATTTTTGTTTGTTTGTTTGTTTGTTTGGAGCTGGCATGGAGACAAACTGTAAGTAATTCACTGCCTTTTCTTTCCTATCACAATTGTCGAAATTTAAATAGACCAGGCCTGCTCTTCTGATGATTATGCTGTGTCATTGGGATTTCTGGGTGGTTTGGGGTTTGTTTTGGGTTTGGTTTGTTGTGGGTTTTTTTAGATTTGTTCATTTTTAAATCTATGTAGTTAAGATTTATGTTGAATTTACTTTGTGTGAAACTGTTATATGGACACATAGGAGAAAACCTGTAGGAATGGTTCTTTTAATATTACAAATTAGTATACATTATGATATTAGCATTTTACACTGCAAACTGGGACATACCTATGTTCCCATTCATAATGGGACTACTCATTCTGGGTTGGATTTTGCTATTTATACCAGTTCATTATGCGAAACAGTAATGTCCGTGAATGGCAACACCTGAAAGGTCTATCATGTGTGGAGAGACACATTAAAACTAGTGAGAGTACTGTAGTGTTTGAGATAAAAAACATGAAGAAAAGTCTGTTAACGAAAGAGTCCTTCTGTTAACAGAGCTGGATATAATGGTCAGAATATGCATCATATTAACATTAATTTTTTTGTGTCATAATGAAGGAAGTCAGACTGATCTGTCATTTGTTACTTCTGAGTACAAAAATCCCCAATAGTTGTTTTTCAAATTTGAGAGGTTTTTTTAGAAAATAAAATTTTAAAGCAATCTGCATTATTTGCAGACTTTTAAAATCTCTCCTGAAGCCAGAGAGGCCTGAAAATACTGAATTCATGACATAAAAATTATGTTTGTATCCAGGCTGATACCTTAAAGAACAGAAGCTGGCTGATGAAACTAAAAGATATTCTTAGAGATTGGCTGAATGCTTTGAAGTAGAGGAGAAAATATTCTGCTAAGTGTGGAGATAAGCAGAGATGTAGTGCTGGTGTGGGATTGCCATTGGCCCTCTTATGGTGGCTACATGAGCTAAATGGATAAATAAACAGCTTCCTTCTGTTTTTCTGAATTCAGAGATAACTCAAATCCACAAACGCCCAAGCTTCTTTGAGAAACTTTAACAGGCACTGGGGACTGCTGGACAGGTGCAAACTTTATTGCTCCAGCAAAGTCAATCTGTTACCACAATGCTGTGGGGAACTTGCCTCCCCTTGGTGCCTTGGAACAAAAAGCTCCAAGTTTTCTTTGCTTGTTGGCTGTATGATTCTAGCAGGGTATAATCTGGACAAAAATGATAGGGGAAAAAGGCCCAGCTTGTACCTAGTCACCTTTTTGGGCCAGTAGAAAAAGCAGTAAGCCCTCCAAAGGGATCATTTTGCTATCAGAGGACACTGGAAAGCATCATACACACACAAATGCCATTTCAGGCGATTCCTCCTTGCCGCACCTCAGTTTAACTGACTATTTAAAACAGCTAAACCCCAAAATGTTGGGGCAGTTACCCACTAGACAAGGAGCACTGCAGCTTAGCTGGCCCAAGGACATCAGATGCAATTGTTCCTCACTCTTAATCCTCTCCCTCGATACCTCCTCTGAAATGATAGTTCCATCTCATCCACAGCGTAGGTATGGGACAGTTTTCTTCTCTGTGGTGTGTCTGCTGTAAGCCTCTGAGTGATGATCCTGCCATGAAGGTTTCATGCCAGCCCCATCCAAGGAGTTCACAGATGCATGTTGGGAAACAAGTCAAGCACAAGACTTTGCTTCACTGCTCTCAATGTCACTGGGGCCTTGAGCCACAGTTGCTGTCAAAGGTTCTCTTGGCTTGATTTAGGAATTAATTTCAACAGTTGTCTTTTTGCTGCTTCCCAACTTTTGTGCATTAATTTTAGTCTTTAGAAAATTGTAATTCTATCAGTAAGTTTTGTTACCCCTTTAAATTAGAAAGGAGGAGATAGATGACATCAAATCTTGCTAAATGGACATTTAGCATGGGAATGAACACATCACAGGTCCAAAGCCTGCCCTGACAGTGAAGGTCCTAAAGTCACATCTATGACACATATATGATCCATGGCTGAGGAATTTTATAGTACAGACTTTCAGTATTGGAACCTAAATTTGTCAAAACCCATCATTTCCTTTTCAGTTGAACATGTACAGCTGTTGCAAACACCGCTGCATGCTGGTCCCAAAAAATACCACGTTTTCTTCTACAGTTTGAACGGGAAATAATTGTGGTTTCTCAGATCCCACTTTGAAGCAGTGGGTTTTTATAGCTGGCTGACTTTAATAACTGTAATTGTACATGCAGTCCTGCTCCAGCTGTGCACCGGGCATCATGAGTCACTGTCCAAACCCATCCCTTAGGTTCAAACCGCTCTTACAGAAATGATTCTAAAATACTCCTGAGTATCTTCTGCTCCGTTATTGGGAAGTCCCCTTCTGGTCAGGCAGCTATGTTGTGGCCATTTTAGATGGTTTTCCTGGAGTTTGCACTGGCATATCCTACATTGCAGGCTCCCAAGTCAGAGCTGGGGGGCAGAGGAGCAGGCTGTCCCCAAGGAGGGATGGGCATGTATGGTGATCTCATCCCAGAGTATAGCAGACAAAGATGTGTGGGCACTGTGTTTGTCACCAGTGTCATGCTGGACCTTCTCCTGAGGACACATGCTAGCCTGGGGAGCCTTCCCACCGCTGCTGCCCACCTCCTTGTGCCTCTTTGCTCTGCTTCTTGTTGCTGTCACTTCAGCATTTTTCCTAGTAGGTTGATTTGCTATAAACATTAACCAAGAAATCTGGGAATTTGTTCACTTTGTCAGAAGAAGCCACAGTTTAAATGCACTTGTATTACACTGCTATAAATCATACCAGGCTCTATAAATTCCTTTCCATATGCAAAACTCAGATCAGTTTATTAAACAGCTTAGTGTTGCCTGGTGTGTAAAAAATAACGAAACTGAGGCTGAAAACTGACATTCACTTTATCTTGCCTCCTGGCCCATAAGAGAGCTGTGGATAAGGAGTTTATTCACTTCCAGCGCTCTTCACAGCAGCTTTTGACATGCTGTAAATAAAGTTCAAATACTTAAATATTTTTTAAATTCCTTTAAAATAATTATAATAAATGCCTTCCTATTTCATACATTTCCTGCCCACATAGCATATTTACATATTACATGTAGCTGGAAGGTATAATTAGAGATCCCTGTTCAGGCACCTGACTCATAGCACCTTTAGCTTGCCACCATAAATAGGCATGTTCAGCTGAGACTGCTCGTGACGTGATGCCTCAGCCTGTGCACAGAAGGCTCCCTCTGCTACTGATCTCCAGGGCAGATTTCAAAATCAGACTCCTTTTCCATAGCAAAAGGCTGTTGGTTCCCAGCAGATGTTTGCACAGGCTTTGGCCCTCAGCCTGGCCCTCAGCCTACTGCTGGTCTCATCAGGTGGGGTGAGGGTCGTCTTCAAGTCAAAGCAGCCATGAGACATCCTCTGAGTGAAGCGTGGTGAGATCTGGGACCTGTCTGTGCCGCTTTGCTGGAGGACAGCTGCTCGTGCTCTGCTCTGAGAGGTGCTTTGTGGCAAAGCACTGGGTGTGTGCAGACCAGCTGGCCATACAGAGAAATCAGGCACTTGGGTAGGATTTCCTTACATTCTGAGGCATGCAGGATATGGGGAGAGAGCCATTTGAAGGTATCTCAAGGAGATGGGTCTGCAAATGCACTCTGTTGTGCTGCTACTGCCTGTAGCATGTATTTGACCTTGTAAATATAGGACTTTGTCCAAGAAATGTCAAATCTCTCTTGCCTAAGATGGGAACATGGCTGAGGTGCTGTGTGGGTTATCTGGTGCTTTGGGAGGTCCTTGACTGTGTCTGTGTGAGTTGTACTAACTGACTAGGATGGTTTTCCAGCAGGATCAGACTTGGGCAAATCCACTGTGAGGCCATGAGCAGTATCTGGAGTAAGACTCCAAAATTCTTATCATATCCTTAGCAGTAGCAGGTTACATGGACTATAACATATATGTACCCTGGATTCCCAGTTTCCTGGTAAGCCTGTGTGGATTTAATGCATAGGGGTTCCAATCACTGCTGGATGCACTCTGAAGTCCTGGGAAAACATGGAACAATAGCTATGGGTGGGAAAAAGATATACTCAGCATTCTCCAGGAAAAATTATAATTGTCCTGTAAGTCCACCTGTGGAAATGCATTTTATGGAAATGGTTTGCTCTGGCTCACCCTTGGAAAATGTATGGTTTATCCCCAGTCTGTACCCTCCCTGCAGTATCCTGTATCTGTAACCTCATTGGCTGGAGAATGTTACCGCGCCCCTTTGAACCTCTGTGATAAGAATGCTAAGGCAGAAGGCTCTGCCCCTCTTGCCCCTCTTCCCCTGGAGGCGTCCGGACGCTCCTCTCTCCTCTCCCCCCCTTCCCCCTCCCCCCTTCCCCTCTCCCTCAGTGAATAAACCCTCACCTCATCAGCATCCCACCGGCATCTGAGTCTCCTTGCCTGCCAGCGCGGGAACACCACGACCCCAAAAGACCTCGGGGGTCTCCGGGGGGCACTCCCCGGGGACCCCCCCATAAATTTAAACAACAACAGATGGCGCCCAACGTGGGGCAACAGCATCAGCGACCCTGAGATAAGATGGACCATGGTAACACCGTTTCGGTGCCGTCTCCGGTGGAGCGGCCGTTCTAGGCCATCGCGGCCCGGGGCGGCCCCTCCCCCACCGCGCAGAGACCTCGTGAGCCACCACGTGCCTATCCCACCACCGCCGACCAGCCCGGCGCGGGCCCGGGTCCCGGCCCCTTGGGGCCCCGGCCCGCCTCGGCGCTGCGCGGGCTGCGCAGCCCCGCCGGGCGGCGCGGCCCGGGCGGCGCGGCTCCGCCACGGCGAGGCTCCGGCGTGAGCCCCGGTGCGGCGGGACCGCTGCAGCGGCGCGTGGCTGCGGCACGTGGCTGCGGCGCGGCCCCGGCCCGCCTCGGCTCGGCGGCGCGGGCTGCGCGGCAGCGGCGCGGCACCCTCAGGCCCGCGGCGGCCCCGGCGGCGGAGCGGCCCCGGCCCGGCGCGGCCCCGGCGGCAGAGCGGCCCCGGCTCGGCGCGGCCCCGGCGGCGGAGCGGCCCCGGCGCGGCCGCGGCGCGGGGCAGTCCCGGCGGAGCCGACACGTAGTCCCGGCCCCGCCGCAGCGCGCGCGGACAAGCAGCCCTCCCCCCGCCCAGCAACAGCGGCGAAGCAGCCAATGCCCCTGGACAGCAGCGAAAGGAACTCAGCCAGACAGCCATCAGAGAAGGAAAAAGCAGTCTTCAGTTGTGCCCAAGCCCCGCACCTTCCAAAACTCGGTTTTGTAAATTGTGTAACCTCCTTCCTTACCCTTACCCCCTCCTCCCCTCGCTGCTCCTTCTCCCTAACCCCCTTTCCCTTAACAAACCCCCGAGAGTTAACCCCTTCCTGCTAAACCCGGCACGGCACAGCTAACACCACGTGCTGCGCTGTGACCGCATGGCCACCATGGCCACGTGCTCTCAGTCCCATCTTCCGCTTTTAAGTCCCACAAGGTAAACGCTAAGAAACCAAACCCCAAAGCTAAAGTGAATTTGTAATACCAGTTTTGCAGCCTTGTATAATTGTTAATGCTACTTTGATTCCCTTTCCCTGTTGTTCTGCCCCTGTCGCTTGCTGTTCTGGCCAAACAGCAAGGTGTCCCGAACCCCTCCATTTCCTTCCCATCCCCATGAAGTAGTTTTGCAATTATACCTTTCTAGTTTTGTGTGTGTAAATATTGCAGATTCCCCTGTTTTCTGATTTAGAAAGCAGAGGCCTTTTCAAGTCACAAGTGTAGATCCAAGGGAAGCAGTTTTTAAATTGTCTTCTTGTAAAGCGCGATTCAGTAGTGTAGACTATTGAATCTGTAACGCTTTTAGGTTTATGCTGTCCTCAGTTAGTTCTGAGGGTGATTGATAACCTAAATTAGTGTCTGAGAAAGTATTTGACAGTTTTTGTAGTTTTTTTCTTTTGTTTCTCTTTTGATGACCTAAAACTGGGGGTCTTTTGTTTTAGTTGAACCAGTTAGAAAGTGAAAAGAGTAGTTTAGCTCAGATCCGTGAGTGTCGGTGACTTGCTGTTCAGGCCTTACGAGAATTCCGTGACAGATCAATAGCAGCTTGAGTTAATTTAAATTCCTCACTGCCCCTACCCGGCCCCAATAGGGGAACTGCAGCAGGCCACCTGGAGAATCTGAAGCCGTGTGTGGAGCCCGGGGAACTCCACGTGTTTTCCTGTCCCCAGAGTGAGAGCATAGTCAGCGCCACAGCCTAAGCTGGGGGCTGTGGTAGTCTGAAAAGCCAGTTAGAAAAGACTAGACACTATTAGGCCAGTCACGCTAGAAAGGCTCAAACAAATTTGTTAACTTGTTTCAAATCTTGCAATATAAACTCACATAACCCATCTACTGCAATTACAAAGTCAGATCAACTGTTCACAGTATAACATAATCCTTACTGCAATTGTATTTAGTTTCATGCTGCAAAACTGTAATTACTGTTTCATTTTTTAAATTATTAATTGTCATATGTCATATTTCTCTTCTCACATTTTAAAGAAAAAAGAGTGATCCACCCCTGCATGTCATTGGTTAAAAAGTCAGTCCCATACACTTTCCTGGGTGGTGTGAAATTGTATAGTTCATCAGATCTGAACCAGTCTGTAATGAAACGTTTACTCTCTGTAGACTCTCAAGAGATTATCAGTAGTCCTGGAAGGTTGCTGAGTTTGATGTCTCTCATTGACAGAATGAATCCATATAGGATGCAGAGTGGGATGTGGTTTCTCAAACAGAATAGCGACATTCTTGAAGGAGACTTCAAGCAGAGGGAATCTTAATTTTACTTACTGAACACAGAAACATTTATCTGCTTATGCAACTCTTAGAAGGGAAGAAGAACATGGTCATTCTGTGCAGTCCTTTTTGACGCATTGCAATAACTCAAGTTGTCCTTGAAACAGCCAAGTGGCACCAAGTGGCACCTGGAAAAATTAAGTACTGGGGAGACTTTACGCTCACAAATAGCTTGACCTTGTATCACAGTCTCCAAAGCTGCACATGGAAGTCAAAGGATTTCTCTTAACATTAGAATGGTATTGGTTGGGTCTCGAATGATGGGGTTTTGCAGATTAGCAGTCTATCCAATGAATGATATAATAAAATTTTGTCTAGCAAAAACTGCTGCCAACATTTAAAAATAGCTACCAAATCCTCTTCCCATTAAAACAGTCTTGTTAAAATTGTCTGTTTCAAACAGAACAATATTTTACTGTTCTTGGTTGTATGGTTTTCCTCCTCAGATTTCTGTGAAAGCATGTGTTTCACAAAGCATATCAAAATTGTCTCATGGGCAAAAACATGTAAACATCAAGCGTGTAATTTTCTTGATATCCCCTGCAAAATGGCTAGCCATGCTGCCTTAACCATTCAGAGGCATAAGAGGATTTTGTAGGCACTCCAAGCCTGGGTGTGTGGAAGAGCTGAGATGATCCCGTGGCTCTGCAGTCACCCATCAGGCTGTCACCCAAATGCTTTTTATGTTGCAGTTTCCTCATTTGGGGGGCAATTACTGTGTAAAGCGTCTGGGTTCTGCTAATGAAAAATATAACACAATGTCCATGTGTAGCTGGGTTGGCCCATACCTGCTATTGTGATGCATAATCCTGGTTCATGCTCCTGGGAAGAGCATCCTGCAGCACTGTAGGTGGGAAGTTTCCCTTGCACTGGCTCCACATTGAGATCTTTCTTCTTAATGCAGCCAGTGCACTTAAGGAGGACAAGCTCACTTCTTCCTTGCCTGGGTGTTCAGGGTGACTCATTAACCAAGCAGTTGAGTGACAAACCCAAATTGTTTGTTGAGTAACTTTTGCAGTCAGCATGGACGCTTTGCTGTCTGCAGGAGGTATGGTTCCCTTCTCCCATGGAATGAAAGCCCCACGGACTCCCTCTGCTCTGCACCGTGCTTTAATCAGACATGAAGTATGTATATACTAATACATAGACCTATATCTATCTAAATATATAATGTATATAATCTATATAGATATAGAACTTCTATATATGTATCTAAATTCTGTGTTGCTCCTGCTTTATGGGTGAGGAAAGGGGATGGTCTACATATCCTGAGCAAAGAATTTAACTTTTCCTTGTATTATTCCTTTGTAGCCTGTTGAGTCTTTTGGTGGGAGGAATTATAATCCTTCTCCTAGCAGCACATCATGAACTGAAATCATTCTCTAGGATGATGATGACATGCCAGTTCTCGGTATATACACATGAGTCCTGAGATCCCACACATGGATACACAAAAGGACTGCATGGTGTGCTGAAGACTGAAGAGAAGATACCCTTGTGTGAAAGGTGGAACCTTTTTTTCTAATGGCTGCTTCAAGTGTTTCTTCCATAGATCTTTTTTATTGTCTTAAAACCACTTCCTTGATGTGCTGGGCTGTAAATCCTTGAAGGAATAGCATGGTCTAGGTGGAGGTTGGTTGCCTTTGTCCTTTTTCTATGAGCCAAGACCAAAGAATTATTGCAATGTTGCAACTATAAATCGGGTGAGTGCTTTCCTTGTAAATCTGTATATCCTCTTAACCCCTATTTGTAAGAGATGAATGGGAGCCTGCAGCCCACCTACTCATGTCTCTCTCATTCATGCCAGAGATACAACAGCAAATACTGATTTCTCCCTATTTTATCCAAGAACATTTTTCTGCCAGTGTTCAAACTGCATTTCTGTGACATGAGAAGAATTGTCTGGATAATTAACTAATACAGTTAAAAGACATCAGTTTGAGCAGAGTTCTTGTCTGTGCTTTTAACATGAATGGCCTTGATTTTGCAGCAAAGTCAGTGAGATGGCACCTGAATGCAAGGGCTTGGGTTTGTGAAATTTTGCAGAATGATGGCCTATATTTAAATGTCTTTCAGAAACTCTCCTTGCAATGCACACAAACCTCATTCAGAGAGTTTTATTGAGACAGCAATTCAAGCCTTCATTATTAGAGGATGTCTGGAATGCCATTGTCTGTTTGACATTAATTCTTCCAGCTGTGCATCTATGTATTGTAATTGCCCTCATTTATTTGGTCACAGTTTGTTTTCTGCAGTGTCCTCGTGCCTGCTCAGCACTGGTGATGCTGACGTTGCACCTGGGCTGTGTGGCAGGTGGGGCTGTCCCTTATCAGAAAAATACGGGAATATATGGAGATGTCAGATGGAATGCTGGTCTCTCCACTCACCCTTGGCTCTATAATTTTGACATCCAGCTATGGAGGACCTGTGCAGGCACAACTGGCCAAGGTAATGGGTGAGTACAAGCTGCAGCTCTGCAGGAGATAGAGACATCTTGCCCACAGTAGAAACAGCAAGTAACTGCAATTCTCAAAAGTCTTTACAGGGTCCTTAACTGCAGCGTTTGCTTGCTCTGAATCTGGCCAAATTTAGGTAGGTTTTAATAGGGATAGACCTATCTCTATCTATCTATCTATTGACCTGTTTCTACCACAAAAGTCACCTCTCCCACCAAATTTCAAAATTTCCCTTCTAAAGCTAGAGATCCTCATATAAAAGGTTGCCTGGATTTATTTAAAATGTGACCAGCAGTATATTTTTCCTTTGATAATATTCCTGGAAATGGCTGAACTGTTTTGGCTAAAGCAGATGCCGAACTGTTTGGAATTAAATTCTCAGCACTAAAGTTTGGCAAAGTAGAGTAATGTGCCATTTTGTTGACACTGGGGCAGGCTGAGCACCCTGGCAGCAGGGAGGGGAGGTGGCACTGCTGGTCAGCAAACCAAGGAAACCAAGTGCTCCTTTTAAGAAACTGCCAGCTTGAAGCCAGTGAGGAACATCCTTGGGCTCCTGCACTCTGAGTTTTGAATGTTCACCTTAAATAATGAAAAGGCATCAGTGCTACGTTCAGCTACTCTGAACTGCTTAAATATGGAGTTTATATCACCCAGACTCCTTTCTCCCAACCTGTACTGCTCCTGGGCTTAAGGCTGGATCTATACATGGAATCTGTAGTTATGTATTGGAGTTTGGCCTGAAGTAATTTAATTGCCAGCTTGGCCCTCCTTTTCCACCTTGGACGTCCATTGCAGAACCCCTCTGTGCCAGACAAGAGTGTCCCCCATAGATGTTTCACCATAGAGTTTTATCTTTTGTGTTAGGGCCTTACAGGGCTGTGAAGTGAATGAGGTCAAGGCTCTGTTCTTCTTTGCTCTGTGCTCTGTCTCCTTTCTCTGTGTTTTGGGACCCAAGTAAGAGGGACGTAAAGCTCCTGTTCTGCTTCTTGGTTGTATATGATGCTTTATTACATAAATGGGCTGGGAAAAGCTCTGGCACGCCATACCAAGTTGGCTTTGTCTCAGACAATACTATTATTTTGGGGGTAGACACGTAGTTCCTGTCTCTAGAACTGAAAATGAATATAGGAATGACTGAACAAACAAACCTGTTACACTCTTAAAAAATTGTGTGCCCATTGACCTCAGCACCTCAAGCTGGATTTTCATGCTCTTTCCAAGTTCTTGCTGTGCACATCCTTTCCATGCCTTCACTTACTACTCAGACTTCCAAAAACAAAATTATACTGGTACCAGGGTATGGGCCCAGCACTTCTGTGAACTGCAGAACTGCGAATACCTCTTTTTATGGATACAATTCGTGTGTGCTGTGGCTTTGGGCACAGGGTACATCAGTGTTAGAACGAGGCTAATAATAGCCTCTAAAGATAATTTGAAAAGTTGCTTACCTTTCCCCAGGGAACAGGACATGTCTTTGTATTTCCACCTTCAGATACACAACCCACTTGTGGGCTTGACTGCATAGCAAATACAGAGTGAGAGTCATCCTTGCTTATGCAGATTTTTTTTTTCTTCCTCTCCTTTATGTTTTGCTTTGCCCTCTCTGTAGCTTTCTGCCTGTTTTCTCTGCGGCTAGTGACTTCTTGGCAAGTTACTGTTCATAACCAAAGAAAGGTAGTGGGCAAGCAGCCGCTGCTGTCTTGAGTAGCCCAAGCTGACCCTGCCACTGCTTTGGTGGGAGAAAGAAGCTGTGTCACAAGAGCACAGCTGTCCTGGGCTTTGTGCACACAAGGGCTGCTCAGAGCAGCCCCTTGACCCCGTGCTGGCTCTGTGACCTCTGCCACTCTGACTGATAACAGTGATCGCAGTTTGTGTTGAGGCTTTGTTCTCTGCTGCACGGAGAGAAACATTAAACTGCAGGGACTAAGTGCCTTTTCAAAGGCACATAATGAACCAGTGAATGAACAACTCCCAGCAGCTCCAGACCCCTTCTCTCTGCAACGCAATGCCTTTCTCCCTGTATAAAGATGTGCACCTAGTGCAGGTTGCATACAGAATTTTGTATTTCAAAAGAAATTTGAATATTAATATTTACATTGTACTGATGCCACTGTCCTCTGGGCTCTGTAAATAGCAGCACCGCAGCAATGTGAATTATTCCTTTAATGCAAACCCTGGCCAGTGAAATAGCTTCCCAATACAAAATAAAATTGCTGCACAGAAGTTTGACAGCTACATTCATTATATATGTCAATCAAAGGATCCTAAAGGCTTTATTGTCCCAGTACAGTGTCTGAACAATCTGCTAGCCCAATATGCTGCAAAGCTATTTTCTCACTACTCCTTCCATTTAAAAAATAGCCACCAATAACTTTTGACAAACAGTCTGAGAAAACTGCATGAGCAGCAAGGCAATCTTAGATTTTCTTGGGTATCTGTGGGTTGGAGCCTTCCACTCACTGGGCTCTGTCACATGTCACAGTAGATGAGATCTGGTCAGAAACACGGAGCCCTAAAATTACCCTACAAAGCCCAGGCAGGCTGGGGTCGTGGGGAGGGCATGGGGAGTAAGGGAGAGAAAGTCATGCCAAATAGAAACTAATTCAATCATTTTTGGTTAAGGCTTTTGGTTGCTTTGCCAGGTATCAGACATGCAAGCACCTCCAGGTTAGGCCGGGCCCGTTCTGATGGGCTCTTGGCTCTCAACAGGCCGCCCCACAGCTGGGCAGTGTGGGCTGTGTGTATTTCCCTGATTCCTTCTTCCCCCGCCGAGGCCCGGCCGTCTCTTACGGCTCGATGTGCTGTGACCGGGGGCAGGCCCGGCCGGCACCGGGGCCGTGTCCCGGGAGGCGGCTCCGGCCCCCGGCCCTGCCGGACGGGCGGTGCTGCCCGGCCCGAGAGCCTGAGGGCCCGGCAGGCACCAGGGGAGAGGCCAGAGCCCGCCGGGCCCCCCGCCCGGCCCCCCGCCCGGCCCCCCGCCCGGCCCCCCGCCCGGCCCCCGCCCGGCCCGCACAGGGCCCGCCGCCTCCTCCCCAGCACGGAGGGCAGCCCGCAGCCCCGCTCAGCCTGGTGTGCTGCGTCTGCAGAGCTGTGTCCAGGTCTGGGCTCCTCAGCACAAGAGAGCCGTGGAGCCCCTAGAGCGGGTCCGGCCCAGGGTAACAAAGATGATTCAGAGACTGGAGAACCTCATGTGTGAGGAAAGGCTGAGGGAGCTGGGCCTGTTCAGCCTTGAGAAGAGACGGCAGAGAGGGAACTTAATCAAAGTCTATCAGTGTCTGAAGGGAGAGTGCCAAGAGGATGGAGCCAGGCTCTGCTTGGTGTTGCCCAACAACAGGACAAAAGGCAATGGGCAGAAACTGATGTATGAGGAGTTCCACCTGAACATGAGGAAGAATTTCTTTACTGTGTGGGTGACCAAGCACTGGAACAGATTGCCCAGAGAGGTTGAGGAGTCTCTCTCTTTGGAGATACTCAAAAGCTATCTGGACACAATCTGCAATAACCTGCTTTGGGAGACCCTTGCTTGACTGGGAGCTAGATGACTCCAGTGCTCCCTTTCCAACCTTAACCACTCTGTGAAAGTGTGACATTGTATACTTGTGCCATGAGAGACCATATTAATCTGATTTATGAGGGTGTCATAACTTCACCATCTTTGTCCTGGGCTGGAACTTGGATTAAGTGTCATGATTCAAAATGTTTTGGAGGTTGGTTGTTTCCTCTAAGTGCTCAGCTGGTTCTTGGTGTGTGCTGGTGTGTGGCTTTGCTCTCAGACCCTGGTCATGGGCACTGCAGCAGCAGCAATACCTCAGGTTACTTCCTGCATGCCTGTATCTGCCTGTGCCCTTCTGACAGCTGCTTGTGGGATGAGATGCTGCTCTTGGCCTGTGCTGAAGGGCCGACCTAAAAGAATAGCCTTGCTCATGTGTTTGGGAGTGAACAGTGGGCATGCTCTGTGAGGATACGTGCAAAGGAGATACTGCAACAGGATTGCTGATCGTGACAACTAGTGTTTCTACTGAAAAAGTCTGGTGAAGAAATTGGAAAAATGGAAAATTTCAAAGAATTGAGGTGTTAATTCATGTGCTGAGAAAGCTGTGCTGCCCACTCACCATCCTAAAAACTGTGTGACATTTCCCTGAGGTGCACTGCTTGCTGCTGCATCACGGATATGTGTTTGATCACAGGCAAAATTAAACATGCTTTTGTGATCAGTGGACTCCACAAGTAACTTCAAGATACATGGGAGTAAAAAGACACAGGCTGACACTTCTCACAGTGTTGAAGTTTACGTGTTTATGATCTGTTCTCTCCCCATGCAGCATTGCCCCCTTTTTGAGGTCATGTACAGAGCCCTTTTATTAATGTTTTAAATAATTATCACTGTTGTGGAAAGGGTATAGAAACCTTTTCAATTTATGGTGAGCACCAAATATTGTGCAATGGAGTGTCTGTTATCTGTGATAACAGCTACCTTGCTACTGACAACCACCTTTGATTTCAGGTTTGCAAAACTAGACTTCGCTGAACATAGTTCTGTGATGCTGACAGGATACAAAAGGCTTCCTGTAAGCAAAGTGGGCTGTGCTTTCCTCACCAGTCCACCTCTGGTCAAGGACAAACTTTGTAGTGTGTGGGTGCAATGATAAGGAGGACACTGCAAACACTTCTCCTCCTGTGGTAGGGCTAGGAGATCCAGTCACTGTGCTTGGTGCTGTACATGGATAAAAAGCCTATGCAAGTCTGAAGCCTCTGCCGTGAGCATCACTGCTTTATCTTGTTCTTCTGGCCCTGAAGGAAACCCTCCTGAAGGAATGCAGTACCATTCTTTGTTTCTGTGAACAGGAGGTAGTGGTGGCTTCCCAGGAAGAAAAACCTGTCTTTGGTGTTTGCCTGTCTCACTTCTCTGCCTTGTGGGAAAATGTTATTACTGCCTCTGTTTGGGTGATTGCTCACACTTCTGCACCCTCAGACTTCATCTGTGAACTTTTAGCAGAAATTGCACGCTGATGCTGGGATGGCGTTTGCCAGCTAGGAGCTGTTTTCCAGTGTCACTCATTTGTAGTTGGCATGTTGAACTCCTGTGGCATTTTCTCAATGTTTAATGTGACCTAATTGTGTACTTCTAGCATCTGGGAGGATCACTTCTTCTGGTGTGACAGTTGCAATAAATTGAGTGGCATTCAGGAGCCTCTTTGGCATTTGCAGCTGGGTGCAAGGCACAAGTTCCTTCATTTTGCTGCATCAGCCCAGTGAAACTTTGTGGGGCTGTGTGTACAGCCAACTGCTTTATGTTATGCCTGGTAATGACTTGTCAATATTAAAAAACTGTAACCTCCAGCTGTTTAATTTGCTCTAGGGGAAAAAAAAACTTCCTAGTAATCTTCATATTTACTTGGCATTTTTGGTTTGAAAGCAGATGGATTGATTTACAAGATAAATGACAAAGCAAGAGAAGAAAAAGTGTGTCTGTGGCTGTACCATTAGAGGGCATTTCTGATGTGGGGATCTCACTATTGGCCTTTCTAGGTTTTGGTTGTTTTTGTTTTTTACAAGTCTGCTTTTTGGATGTGCTGCCCACCAGCTTGCTTGTTTGAACCCAGCCAATTAATTCCCCTCATGCCCATTGTCACCTCTTGCTGTGACCTACAAGGAGGGGAAGGGGCAGAGCTGTAAGGAAGGAGAGGGACTGAGGTGGCCACCTTGGCCTTGGCAATCAGCACTTCCCTCTCAGCTGTGCCTTCTTTACCCACTCCAAACTTGTGTAGGAGCCTCCCCATTGCAGCACTCACCCCTCCCTGTGGCCAGACCAGTAAATCCCCGTGTCCTTTTGCAAGGGCTGGGAAATGGCCCTTCTGAGCCACTGCTGCTTCAGGCACTGGCACCGAGCAGAGCTAGGTTCTCCAAGCAGGCTGGTGCTGGGGCTGTGCCCTCCCTACCAGGATCACACATCCCTCTGCCCTGACAGGCAGCTGGCAAGTTATGAAATATGGTTCAGCACTTTTTTTTTGGATTAAATTGTGAAGCTGTCCTGGAAAGGATCAGAAATCAGTTCTGGAAAAGACTACAGTAGTTTTGATTGAAGAGTTCTGCTGTGTCCTTAATTATTTATAAGCATCAGGATATAAGGACACCATGTTAACCCTTCAGCAGTGAGAAAGATTGCAAATAGTCTAATAAATAACATATGGAAATTTACAGATTGAGTAGGTATAGTTGCAAGTTATGAGACTTAGAAGTGAGGAAATATCAGAAATAAGGTTTCTGCTTAATATTTTGTATGTCGGGCATCTTGTTTGGTCAGGCAATGTCGCGGTGCCGCTACTAAGCCCCTTGGCTTCACCCCGAGCCAGCCCAGGCACCGGAGCAAGCGGAATCCGAGCCGCCCCTCAGCGGAACGAAGGGGTCAGCCCTGTGGGTTCTTGACCCTGGGAGAGACCTGAACGGCAGTAGGATAACTGAAGCGACGCGCTAAGAGCGAGAAAGGAGGATCCAGCCAGCCAGACAGAGGAACCACAACTTTAATCCAACATAGCACTGTCCAGACCGAAGTGGAACCAGGCTGAACTGGAACTGGATTCCGAACAAAGAAATGCACCAGCTTATATGCTTTCGGGGTAGGGGAGGAGAAATGGGAGTCCCTCTTTGCGGCAACCAATGGAACCTTGACACTTGGGAGATAAGGGGAAGGGTTGCAAGCCTTGAACCAGTTAGGGGATAGGGGAGGGATAACACAGTGGCGGGAAGAGGGGAAAAGGTAACATGTGACCAAGGGGAACTTATGAATTTCAATTAAGGGGGGGTGTACAGAACATACAGCATTGTACAGAACACACAATATAGGACCCACCAGCCTTTCATCTTTTCCACATATCTAAATCCTTCCTACTTGGTAAACCACCCATATATCTTTCAACTTCTCTCTGCCTCAAAACCCTCTTTCCTATATCCTTCTTTCAGCACCCTCTCCTTTTTCCTTAAGTCTCTCTCTTTAAATCCTCTCCTTCGTCTGTCCTTCTTTTCCTTGTCACAGTCCTTCACAGCACCTTCTTGTTCCTGCTTACACTGTCCCAACTTTCTTTGTGGAGTCCAACTGAGGTTTAACATACTGAAATGGGGAAAGTCCAACCATCCACACCACCACATCTCCCCCTTTTCTTTTATTTTTGACCCTGTGAGTCCTATCTCAGATATCCGAATTGAGGGGGGTCCACCAGGTGTTCAGAACGTGGGTATGATTCTGCAAACCACTGCTGTTGAGTAGGCCATTGTTCTCGAGGAAAGCTGCGCACTTCTTCCACGATGATTTCAAGCTGTTCAGCCTGCTCGTCCTCATCAACGAAGCTTTCCTCCTCCTCCTTGAACACTTCTGGGCCTACTTCAACGGCTACTCGGTGGACTTCAGCTTTGAGTGGTGATGTGGAGGAAGAAATCAAATTCTGCAACATCTTTTTCATTAGTCCAAGGCTGGCAATAGCAACAAAAAGCACAAAAACAATTAACAGAACAGTTCTAAGAATCGATCCCGTCCAACCCGAGATCCCCCATCCCTTGAACAAATTACTGAGCCAGTCCCCGTATTCTTGCTTGATGTCTCCTATCATGTTTTCCATTTGTTTGAGTGCCTCGCGAGTCCCCTTGGCCCTAGATGTCAAATTAAAGCAGCAGAGCCCCTCAAACTCCTCACACGAGTGACCGTGGAGGAGCAGGAGGTAGTCGATGGCTGCACGATTCTGGAGGGTTGCCTGCCTCGTAATTTCCTCATCTTTCAGGAGGTTTGATAGGGCCCTAGAAGTCAAACGGGATTGCTTAGCTACCCAACATTCCAAATGGCCTAATTCTCCGAGGGTCTTAGCAATGGCGACCCACGGCGCAAATACTGTGATTGCGATGCCTTTAGATCTGCTCCAATGGATAATTTCCTCATCACAATCGTCTGCCAATTTTTTGAGAGAGTAGTCTTCTCTCTTCTTTCTAGAGTGTGCCAATAGATGTGCACCATTTGTAGAATTTTGAGTAACCCAATCCAAAATTTGTGATTTGTTGGGTGAAAACAATCCGAGGGTCCCAAAGGTGCACGGGCCTCCGGAGAGGTGAGAGGGGATACCTGCCCATGCGTGGTCTCCGCAAATCAAGAATGTTCCCCTAGGAAGCTGGCGGGGATGGGCAAAGACTTGGGCTGATTTTTGGGGAGGGATTGGAGGATAACTAAAGGACACAGCGTTGCACCAATGAGTATTAAAATGGGCTTTGGAGGAGACAAAATGACGGTGGTGACGCTGGACGTGGTCGTTACGGATATGAAAACAAGATTCGGCTCTGGCGGAACCTAGAAGCTCCAGCTCCTGAGGCTCGTTTTCTAACTTTGGAAGACTTTTAATATAATTGTACCACGCGACGATGTAATGGGCATGCTTTAGGTTATGCTCCATTTTAGCAGCTTCTTGTCTAAGTTTTTGAGCATAACCTAGAAGCATCTTGGGCATCTCACGATCTTTAAATGGGATCCCCACGAGGCAGGATGCCATGGGATTCGCGGCACTCGCTTGGTTGAGACATATGTGGTCTTGGCCCAGTGATTTGGCCAAGACAGCCCAGACGTTCTGTTGTGGCTGGGGGACGAGCCACGCCTGGGCGATGGTCAGGAGACTGGCGAAGAGGACGGCTGAACTGATGGCAGTCTTGGCGCTCATGGTTGGACGGATCTAAACAGAAACTCAGAAAAACAAATCGTTACAAAGTGGGAAATCACAGAAAAAGGGGTCCTCCCAGCCTTCTGACTGCTCCTCCTCTTCCTCTGAGTCACTGGACTCACGCCTTCTGCGGCGGAGAGCCGCGGAGGCGACTTGAGGCTTTTCGTTTTCTCGGACTTTTGTTTTTCTTTCGATATAAGGCTTTACCCATCTGGAGGGTATCCACTTCGGCCCGGCATCAGTGGAGACGCAGGCGTACCCGCGCCCCCACGTCAAAAGCGTCAGTGGACCCTCCACTTTCCCTGTTTCGGGAAACCTTACGGTCACCGGCGGATGCTGCTCACTCAGGTCCCAGTCGCGGTTGCTATTGAAATGCCGCACAACGGGCGGATCTGGTTTTTCATAAGAACAATTTAGGAAATTTAACACATAAAGTGCCCTTGCCAATCTGATTGATGGAGTTTCAACCTTCAGGACTGGTCTTTGCTGTTGAAGGACCCGTTTGACGTTCTGATGGGTCCTTTCAACAATGGCCTGACCCGTGGGGGAGTGAGGGATGCCCGTTTTATGCTCAACTCCCCATTGCTGCAGGAAATCTGCAAGCTCCCTGGAAGTATACGCAGGGCCATTATCTGTTTTAATTTCCTTGGGGATGCCCATGAAAGAGAAGGCCTGAATGAGGTGTTGGATGACGTGGGAGGCCTTCTCCCCTGCGTGTGCGGAGGCATAGACTACACCCGAGAAGGTATCAACGGACACATGCACGTACCGGAGTCTCCCGAACGCCGCCACATGGGTGACGTCGGTCTGCCAGATTTCACAACTTCCCAGCCCTCTGGGATTGACTCCGGCGTGCATGGTCGGCACGGAGTGGGATTGACACGATGGGCACGAAGCCACAATCGCCCTGGCCTGTTGCCGGGTGATACGAAATCGGCGGACTAGGGCTGGTGCATTCTGATGGAACAAAGCATGGCTGAGCTGTGCCTGTTGAAATATGTCAGGCAGTGGGGTCTTTGTCACAGGAGCAGCGAGAGCATCTGCTCTCCTGTTGCCCTCTGCAACAAACCCTGGCAAATCGGTGTGCGACCTTGTGTGCATCACGTAGAAGGGGTGCTCTCGGTGGGACACAAGCTTTATAAGCTTCGAGAGCTGCGCATAAAGCGCGTCGTTGGAAACCTGCTGTAATACTGCCTGATCAGCTCTGGACACTACCCCTGTAACATAGGCAGAGTCGGTAACTATGTTTAGCGGTCCGGGAAATCTCTCTAATGCCCTGACGACTGCGGCCAACTCAGCGACTTGAGGCGAACCCTCAACGATTTCAACATCACTGTCCCACTGCTGAGTTTCGGGATCCTCCCAGGTCATCACTGACCTGTGAGAAGCCCCGGACGCGTCTGTAAAAACGGTCAAGGCCTGGAGTGGTTTTGCACTTCGGACACTCCTCAATGCCAATTCAAAATTTCCATCCAGATTGAACAATTTGTGGGCCGGCCGATGAATTGAAATTTGGCCCGTAAAAGAGTCCAGAGCGAATTGTAGAGCTTCATTATTTTGAAGCAGAGTTTCCAACATGGGTTTGGTGATCTGGCCCGAGGATAATTTAATGGGGAGATGGATGCACTCAAAGTCACAACCGGCCAACTCGCAAAGGCGCGTACGTGCCTTGCGGATCAGCTCAGCCATGATTTCTTGTGGCCTCGTAAGTCTCTTGGGCCGGTGGTGGCTAAGAAAGACCCACTCTATGATCAGCAGTGGATCTCTCCCCCCGTGGCCCTTGGTGTCATGCTGTGTGGTGTTCGAATCCCACTGAAAAATGACCCCAAAAAGATGCGGGAGCTTACCCAGCACCACGAACCGAAAGGGTAAGCCGGGGTCACATCTGTGCGCCTGGCGTGATGACAACGCCTGTTGTACCTTCTCCAGTGCTTTCCTTGCCTCCGCGGTGAGCGCCCTGGGAGAGCTAAGCTCATCTCCCCCCTTCAATAAATCGAAGAGGGGTGCTAGATCCTCCGTGGAGAGACCCAGCCAGGGCCTCACCCAATTCAACTCTCCGCAGAGTCGATGGACATCCGCAAGGGTCCGGACTGATGTCCGGATAGCCAATTTTTGGGGAACAATGGTCCGCCGTCCGATTTCCAGCCCCAGGTATTTCCAGGGTGGCATCCGCTGAATTTTCTCTGCTTGCAGCTCAAACCCTGCAGCAACTAACAAATCTGTTACGCGTGTGAGGACTCTATCCAGTTCGCTTGTTGTTGGGGCGCAAATGAGGATATCATCCATGTAATGGTGGATGATAACCTCCTCCGCGGCTGCGCGCACAGGACGCAGCAAGGAAGAGACGTACAGCTGGCACATCACCGGGGAGTTCTTCATACCTTGGGGAAGAGCCCTCCAGTGATACCTCTTCCTTGGGGCCGCTCGGTTGATGGTAGGCACCGAGAAGGCAAAACGCGGTGCGTCATCCGGATGTAAGGGAATTTGGAAGAAGCAATCCTTCAGATCAATAACTGCCAGATTCCAATTTCGGGGCAGCATGGCAGGGGATGGCATTCCTGGTTGGAGGGATCCCATGTCCTCTATAACGTTATTAATTTGTCGAAGATCGTGAAGGAGGCGCCAGCGCCTTCCGTCACTCTTTCGAATGACGAAGACGGGCGAGTTCCAGGGGGAATTCGTTTCCACGATATTACCCTTCTGTAACTGCTCCTCCACGAGCTCCTCGAGCGCCTTTAATTTCTCCTTGGATAGCGGCCACTGGTCAACCCACACTGGATTATCCGTTTTCCAATTCAGTTTGAGGATTGGGCGCTCCTCAGTGACCGCTAGGCAAAAAACCTGAGGGGGGTCTGGGATACTAATTGTGACCCCCCATTGAGACATGAGCTCCCTACCAAGCAGGGGCCGTTCATATTTGCAAACGAAAGGGCGCGTATATGCCAATTGCCCTTTCGGCCCCGTGAATTTCACCATGCGCGCTGATCTCTTAGCCGATTGAAAACCCCCTACTCCGGAGATATTCGCCGGCGCGTCCTCCAAGGCCCAATGTGACGGCCACTCCCGGGTGGGAATGACCGTGACATCCGCTCCTGTGTCAAAAAGAAGACCTTTATTAACGGACTCATCCCCAATGGACATCGTACATTGTATTATAGGTTTTTCTTCTGTGATCCGATGCACTGCGTTGACTGAAAGTGGCCTTTCCTCAGGGTAAACCTGATACTGATCTGGCCTGGTGTGTGGAATTGCCTGGGCCACTATTTGTCCCTTTGGGTGGAAAGCTGGGGGATGAGTGGAACGCAGCCAGACATTGAGGAACCTGGGGTCACCCTTATAGGTCCCCGGGTATACCTCAATGTCTTGCGGAGTGTATTTACAGTCCCCAACAACAATGAACTTACCTTTCCTTTGAAACGGCCAGTCTAGAAGGTCTTCGCAATCCACGCGAACTGGGTACCAGCTGGTATCTCTGAGGTGCGCACTGTGAGTGAGCCTCAACCTGTAAGGTTTACAAAATGGTGTTAACGTCAAGTCCGGGAAAGTTCCCTCCTGGGAAGGGTAAAGGAAATGCCAGTCCGAGATAGTTGTCTTGGTCCAGTGACCCCCGAAGGCGTTGACTGCCTTCTCTTCTGCACTGCCCACCCTGTTGGGGTCATCATGCCGGGTGGGCCCGCACTCCCCCCCTAGTTTTTTGAATTGTGTTGGGAGTCCTCCTGCTGCGGCCGAGGCTTTGCCAGCAAGTTATGCGGGCATTGGCTCACAAAGTGCCCTTTTTCATGGCAGAGGTAGCACTCGACCCGTGCTCTGGCTGGGTTCGACGCTGCCAGCTTGCGAGCCTGTGGGCGACGAAGAGTCGCATCTTCCGCAGCATGCACCTGCCGAGTTCCCTGCTTGCTTGCGGTGGTCATATGTTGAAGCAGGAAAGGGACCTTTTGCTGGCAAACTTGCAGCATCACCTGTAGAGTCCGTGGGGGTTCTGGAGGGAGACTTAAAATCGCTTGTTTGCATACATTATTAGCATTAGCAAAAACAATCTCCTCCAAGATTCTCTTACGGGCAAGCCCGTCCGTTACTTGTATTTCCAAAGCCCTAGTCATCTTGTCCACGAAATCTACAAATGATTCTGCGTCCCCTTGCCTAATCTGGGTGAATGGCGGCAGGGGTGCACGAGGCTGCATCGTGAAAAAGGCTTTGCAGGCCAGGTCTCGCACCCTAGGCAAAACTGCTGGTGGAATGAGCAGTGCCTGAATTTGAGGGGACTCGAAGGAACCTTCTCCTCCCAGCAATTCAACAGTAAGGGGATTACCCCCCTCATCAATTGCTGGGAGTGGCAGGTGCGGCAGCTCTTCCCGCAGGGCTTGCCTAAATGCAGCAAGCCATAATTCAAATTCAGCCGGTGTCATCAGGCAAGAAAATAATTGCTTTAAGTCTGCAGGAAGGGTTGTCGCAGCTGCTAGGTCTGCCTGAAGGAGGCCGCGGAAGTACGGGCTCTCTCTCCCAAATTCTTTGTGTGCCTTACATAAATCTCGAATTATAGTTTGTGAAAATGGCTGCCAATTCGGTTTAGGGTCGCCACCCCCGCGAGCCCTTCGGTAGGTGACAGGCGCAGCTGAGAGATGCACTTCCTGGTTTCCATCGCTGTTGTCTTCCGGTTCCCTACCGTGGGAACCGGAAGAGGCAGCGTGGGAACTACCATTCCAAGATGGCCTCCTTCCGGGGTGGGGAGAAGTGCCTGGCTCCGCCCCTAGGGCGGGCCAGGGGGCAGGAGTGGGAGGAGTGTCAGCGTGGGAAAAGGGAGGGACCGAAGGCGGGGTTTGGGCGGCCACAAAGGGAGGAGACATCGGGTATGTGGGAGGAGCCATGGGTGGAGCAAGGGAGGGAACAGAGGGGGCGGGTGTGGGAGGGACCAAGGGGTAAAATGGGTTGGGCAGATAAAAGGGGTTGGGCGGGTATGAAGGGGTTGGGTCAAGGAAGGGATTGAATTTCGGGGGAGGGGGACGCGGGGGAGGGGTAGGAGAACGGCGCGAACGGGCGCCATCTTGTGTGTCGCAGGCGCCATCTTGTGGCTCCTGTGACGCAGCAAGATTAAATCTAACTTTTGGTCGACAACTTGGGGAGACAGGGGAAGGGCTGCGTCCCCGAGCCGCTTGTCCAGGGCGACCCGAGGATTCCTCAGCAGTCCGGACAAGACTGCTGAGGCTGGGGGACCGGGAGTTCTGGCGAGAGCCTGGGCTGGCAGACCTAGGGTCTGCGGCTCTCCTCAGAATTCCCTTCCGAGGAACACGGGGATTGGGAGAAGGGGAACGGGAAACTGGGGCGGGCGGTCGCGTTGGCTTTTCATGCAGGGGAGAGCTGTTAGCGATCGTTTTAAATTTGACAATCAAAAACATAAAATCTTGGGGACATTTATCCGAATTGGCCGCCTTTTTTTCGATCGCCTCCCAGTAACGGGGGTTCCTTACAAGCTCCTCAGACGTGTTACTGAACTGCACGGAAAGCCACCGCACCAGCCTTTTTAACGAACCGCGGGAGAACTGAACCTTGTTCTCCTCCAAAACTCTAACAAGAACATAATAAACTCCTTTCTGGGTGGTCGAAAGCGAGGCACCCATCTCGCCGGTGTTGAAAAACCACCCTCACCCAAGACCGGACCAACTAAATCTCAAACAGAAAACCGTAACTGCCGCAACTTAAAAACCGGGCAACCCTGCACTCGCTAAAGCCACCGATCCTCCCGGCGCGCGGCACACGCAACGTCCCCAAAAACCCGACTCTCCCCCAGCTCCGAGCCTCCCTCGAGAGCTGGCAGGAGCACTCGAACGAAACAAACCCGAACGAAAAGAACTAAAAACCGCCTGGGCACGACCAAACCGGGAGCGAAAACGAAAGCGTTAACCCCCCGGTCCTGCGCAGACTTCTCCTCGGAGCCCTCCCCCGTGGCTTGGAGAGGGGGTCCTGATCGCGTGCCCCCGACGGAGGGTACTTACCTGCGGTCTTGGGGAACCCTCAGCGCACAGAAGACTCCGCCGGGAGTGCTGCCGACGAAGCTGCCTCCTGGATCTGCGAGGAGCGCTCCTCCGAAGAGGCTGCTCGACTCGCAGCGGTGGGACCGCCCTGGATCTGAAACTCTTCGGTGCTCGCGCCTGGTGCGAGCACCGCCAATCCTCACGGGGACCACAAAGAGGGAAGACAAGAGCCTCCACGGAAACTCAAGGCTTCTCCTCAGGGTCCCATCTGGGGTGCCAGCCACCTGTCGCGGTGCCGCTACTAAGCCCCTTGGCTTCACCCCGAGCCAGCCCAGGCACCGGAGCAAGCGGAATCCGAGCCGCCCCTCAGCGGAACGAAGGGGTCAGCCCTGTGGGTTCTTGACCCTGGGAGAGACCTGAACGGCAGTAGGATAACTGAAGCGACGCGCTAAGAGCGAGAAAGGAGGATCCAGCCAGCCAGACAGAGGAACCACAACTTTAATCCAACATAGCACTGTCCAGACCGAAGTGGAACCAGGCTGAACTGGAACTGGATTCCGAACAAAGAAATGCACCAGCTTATATGCTTTCGGGGTAGGGGAGGAGAAATGGGAGTCCCTCTTTGCGGCAACCAATGGAACCTTGACACTTGGGAGATAAGGGGAAGGGTTGCAAGCCTTGAACCAGTTAGGGGATAGGGGAGGGATAACACAGTGGCGGGAAGAGGGGAAAAGGTAACATGTGACCAAGGGGAACTTATGAATTTCAATTAAGGGGGGGTGTACAGAACATACAGCATTGTACAGAACACACAATATAGGACCCACCAGCCTTTCATCTTTTCCACATATCTAAATCCTTCCTACTTGGTAAACCACCCATATATCTTTCAACTTCTCTCTGCCTCAAAACCCTCTTTCCTATATCCTTCTTTCAGCACCCTCTCCTTTTTCCTTAAGTCTCTCTCTTTAAATCCTCTCCTTCGTCTGTCCTTCTTTTCCTTGTCACAGTCCTTCACAGCACCTTCTTGTTCCTGCTTACACTGTCCCAACTTTCTTTGTGGAGTCCAACTGAGGTTTAACATACTGAAATGGGGAAAGTCCAACCATCCACACCACCACAAGGCAACTGGATTAGATGAACATTGTAGGTCCTTTTCAACTGAAACAGACTATTCCACAGACTATGGTTACTGGTTTTGGCAGCTGAATGGTGTCAGGAAAAGCAGCTTCCCTCCCTGCCACATATTTCCAGGGGTCTGCTGAAAAGGTCAGGGGAACCAAAGCAAGGCTCCTTTTCAGGCTCAGAAACCTTTGTGCTAGAAGAACCTGTTCCTGTCCAGGGGGAATCCGAAGAGCTTTGCAGGAAATGTCATTTGCCAGGTCCTCAGGGAAATGAGCATTGTGTCACTGCTTCATGGCTGGAGATGTTGTCAGACCACTGGCATGCATCATCCCCAGGGGCCTGTTTGCTCAGAGCATGGTGCACTGAATCACTGATGCATTCTTGGAACTATTCTGGTCCTCTGCAACTTCATCTGCTGTGTTGCACAAAAATTTAGAAGCTACAAGAGATTTTTGAAGTCTCATTGTGCCCTGTATCTTATAAAAAAAGTATAATCTCCACTGCAAACAAACTCAGTCTAAACAAGCTGCTATTATACTGTATCAAAGGATGCCAAGAGATGTTCTATCAGTGTCAAGGTGGACTATGGAGTATCTGCATTCAGAACTCATCATTGTCCATTTTAACAGGTATCTGAATATTGATGATCTCAGGAGTTTGATGTAGCACTCTTGCAGTGCTCAAATCACTGCTTCCACCTTGGCAAATGCAGATTTGGAGAATTTCTGAGATGTTCTAGTGCAGAGAGAAGAGGACCCTGAAAGTCTCAGCTGGAGAGAGGGAGACCCCGGAGGAAATCACCCCTGAGGACAGTGATGTCTGCTTTTCACCAGCTGCCAGCACTGCTGATCCATGTGGGCTGGGCAGGGCAACGCTGCCTTCTTCGTGTGAATCAGAGGAGCGAGGAAAGCTGATTGCCAGGTAAGGTCATTAACTATTTCATTCTAAACTGAACTGAGAGGTATCAGCTCCAAATTGAGAGTGATAAAGTCAGAAGCTTCAAACCAGAAACATGTGTTTTGTAATACCCAGCAGAAGAGAAGCGGGGATTAAAATAGAGATTAGTCCACGTTGTATCTTTGAAGTTTGGATTCATGCCCATAGCTGTGGTTCTGAATTGCTTCTCAAGCTGGAAGGCATGTGGATAATGGGAAATCTTGCAAAATATCAGATCTCATAGGATTTCTGCCTCTTAAAATTAGCCATGTTGCAGGATTGGGCACTGTCAAGGCTTAGTTCTGTTTTAAAGTGGAGACTTGCTTTTAAAATTGGCCTAACCATTAATTTGAATTGGATCTTTACATTGTACATTTTCCAGATGCTGCAATAACACCTGTTAGTGCAGCTATAAATAAAAAAAGTACTTAGTATTTTTTTAAAATGTGCAAAAGCCATGTGTATCCCTGGTACTGAGCCACAGTTTCTCCTGGCACTGCTTGTGCTTATGGGACCTGTGAAAGCAAATCCAATGCAGATCAAGTGCCTGTTAGGCAAGCGTGAGCTGTGGTCACCATGGGCTGTTTTAATGGGGGGTCCTTTGGCTGTTAAGGAAAACTTTTTTTTCTTTTTTTAGGATATTTCTTACACTTCTTTTATACTGCTTTTAGTTAAAATGCAAATCTTTAGAGGAACATTTGGATGGCACTGTGATTTTTTATATATTTATTATTATAAACTTGTGTGTGAAGGCTTTGTGTGTGGTTTGATGACCCTTATAAGATCTTGTAGCATAACTTAAAGAATGTGAAGCACATGAGCACTTGGGAATATCAGAATGAAAATAATCAGATTAAATTAATAAATGTAAATTCAGTTTACATAGAGAAGAGCTGTGCATCGTGCTGGTGCAGCTGAATGTCAGAAGACTCAGCCCTGTACCTTGAGACATCTTGGCCTTGCATGAACTGTGATCACTTTTCACCATGGCCTGGTCAGGTTTGGGACAGTGTTTGTGGAGATGCCAAAAAGGGCATTCTTCACTGTGGTAGTCTGTGCCAAATACCACACCCACAGGCTTTAATATTTTGGAAACAATAGGACTTCTCAACCAAATGGTAGAATTGTGGACCGCTTCAATATGGGCAAAACAGTACATTTCAGAAGCTTGTCTTGGTAATGATGTCAAGATCTTCTTTGATTGCAAAGAGATATTTAATTGCATCAGACATTTAGCAAAAAAAGTCTATTTCTTGACAAAGTTATAAACAACTGAAAATAGTAGAATGTGAAGGGACAGCTTGTGCTGACAGGTGGCCCTACCACCATCTGCAATAATTCTTTGATACAATCAATTTGTTGAATGCTTAGCATATTATCTCTCAAACTCCATTTATATTTTAGTTGTTTACTGTTTAGAGTGCATTTAGGGGTGCAGATTTGGATGCTACAGCTTGTTCCCAGCAGTATCACAAGTTTTGTGGTGCTTCAGCTTTGCATGCCCTCAACTAAAATTAATTGTCCCCATTCGAGGAATCTCTTAAACACAGACTTAAACTCTCCTGGACGTCCTTCTGACTTACCCAGGCAAGCCTTTAAATTAGATCCATGTTTCTTTGCCTTCCACAGTATATTTTAGCATATACTTACTAACTATTCATGTGATACAGCATCGGAATGAAATTTGGAGTTTTGCTGAACATGGACATAAGTTTGGTCATTTTCTTATTTTAGGTATTACAGCTTCTCGGGCTGTTTTGAAGTAGGTGTTGTACACAAAATTATGGTGTTCTGTATAATCTATTTCAGTAGAAAAAGGAACATATTTTCCTACCTATTATGGAATGCTCTGATGCAGAGGCCAATTTATTTCTAGCTCTATTTTTTTTTCTAGTCCCTTTTTTAGTGCTGTCAGTCTTGTCCTGTGTTATTAGGACAGTTTTCAACACCACCTACTCCTAGTTGTAAAGCAGAGAGATAACTTCATTTTTCATTTTGTGGGGATTTCATTTGCAGTTTTGAATTTCTTCTTGATACAAGACATAAAGAAAAAGTCATAGATTTTGCTAATCAAGTGATGCATTTACTGCATTACACGGAATTGAAAAAATGTTTTCAAAATTAGGACATTAATTATTCCATTGCAGAAAGGTTCAAATAGTGCATTTAAGTCTTACTAAAACTTTCTCTTACCAACTTATATACTCATTTTTCTTCCCAAAACTGCCACATTTCACTTGCAGCTGCCTAGCATTTTTCAGCAATTTACAAGTCTAGTTGGGTGTCATACAAAGTTTCCTTTCAAATAAGCAAACCTGCAGGACTTCATGGACAATAAAATGCAACTATTCTGTTTTTATCAGTCATTTTCATGTTGATGTGAGTGTTTTAGCTGGTCTGCTTGTGCCCAAAATATTGTTTTTATGTGCTGGAGAAGGTGCTCTCTTCCCATCCTTCTTTCCATGGGCCTCATGTGAAATCTTGCGGGTGTTGTATGGGATGTGTAGAACACATCTGGCTTTCAACAGGCAACTAAGTTTATGGAAACAATGTCTTCTGGAACTGGAAATTTAGGTTAACAGATCCAGGAGCCCTTGTTAGGTAATACCTAGCGTGATAGAGCAGGGCTCTTGAAAGCCGAGTACCCAAATGGATATAGCTTTGAAACTGCTCAGGAGTCATTTTGAGTGTCCTCTTGAAGTTTGGATAATGTAACTAGTAATTCTGTAAGGTATAACATGGTATTTCTTCTGTGCTCTGACCCAATCTCCGACTGGTTCTCAATAAATTCTGTACTTACTCATATTTGTGCATGTCTTTTAAGAGTAAAGGCACAGAAACCATCTAATTAAAGAAATGCATTTAAAACCAGTCAAGACTGAGAATGTCCGTAGTGGCAGAGTTTTATTTTTACCTTGTGCCTCTTCTTCAGGTGCCTCTGTCTTTTCCAGTCTTTGCACTCTGAAGTCAGAGAGGACTTGGCATCATCAGAAGTGTGTTTCCATGTGAGGATGCTCCTGTACAATGAGAGATTTAAGTCTTCTAGGGTTGGCTGGTTTTGACTGGGCCTTGCCCTAAGACCCCAATACAATGTTCTCCCTACAGAGCAACTGAAAAATTGTGTCACAGATGCACACTCAACTTTTCTGCTTTATGAAGTGTGTCATACAACCAAGAGTGTTTTTCAGAAACATTAGGTCTTACTCTTACCTGCATTTGCAGGATCCACATGGGAGACATAGTGTTCCCAAATCCTCTTGAGAGAGCCACTTGGACAGGGAAGAACAACCACTCTAGCTTTGGAACCTTAACAGAGATTGCAGTATTCCTTCACAGCAAAATATGCATGACATCTGGAAACAGTTATTCCTTTAAAATCACTCAGCACTGAAAATGAAAACTAATAAACACTGAAGTTTCCAGTTATCCCGCAGTCTGGGTGACCCACACTGGAACAGTCTAGAAACACACTTCTAGAAAGCCTGAGTAGAGTGGGCACAAAGCTGGTCCTGGAACCTAAAGCTGACCAAGCTGTTCTGAGACCAAGAAGTAACATATATAGGAGGTGAGGTGGAAAGGGAGGTTTTCTTTCCATTTTATTATGGGAAGAGAGGGAAATACAAGGAGCTGTGTCACACTAGCAGACCTCATCCATCAAGGAACTGAGCACAGGACTTGGAGCCAATCATACTTTTTGGTGACAGGACTCATTCTTTTTAGGCCCTTTTAAAACAGCCTAATGTAGAACTGTCAAAGGGTTGGAAAGGCCTACAGTGAAAAACTGGTGACTGGCGTTTGCTGGGCTAGTGAGGGAGCACAAATGCTCTGCTTATCTTTGCTGATAGAATGGATGGCAGGATATTTTAGAAGGGACAGACACTAAAGCAGATCCTGATTTAGATCTCACTAAATGTTGCCTTCAACCTTTTCACAATCGTGTGGAAGGTGACTGGGAGCTGGTTTCTCCTCCCTCAGCAACATTAAGGTATGCTCTAATACAGCAGTTCCTAGATTCATTATTTTGCTAAAAAAACATGGAAAACTACAGGTCTGTTCTTAATTAGCTTGGTTTCCCAAGGGAAACATGTCTGCCTTCTGACCACTCTCAAGATTAGAGGACTAAATTCCTGGAGTTTTGTGAAAACAGGGGACTGTCTAGATGGCAGAGACCCAGGAGAAGTGGAAGTTCAGCAGTCCTCATAGGACTTGTCCCAGAAAGGGGGCACTGGGGAGGTCCAGATTGTGCAAGGGAGCCTTGGTGGCACAGACAGAGTTGTAGGATATGTGGACCCAGCAGTTCCTGGTGGCACTGCTTTGTTTTTAACACACCTTTGCCCTCTGCACACCAGTCATATGTGGGCCTCCCTTCTCCTCCTCCTCCTCCTGTGTGCAGAAGAGCAGTTTCAGAAGTTTTCATGCCATGTCCTTGCAAAACCTCCCTGTCCTGGGGCCTTTCTGACCCCTCTGATTGCCGCCAGCGATTTTGTACCTGCACAGTGTTCACTCGGCACAGGCTGGCGTTGCCTTTGCTCTGGGAAAGTCCCTTTTGCAGTGCAACTTGGCTGCTGCAGTGTGTAGAGCTTGCTTAGGCAGAGGAGAGGTGTCAGAGATGGGATGTACTTTAAAACGATGCCCAGTTGCTCTGTTTTCTGACAGATTTTGCTGAGCATTCTTCTACCCAGTGCCAGGGGCTTGATGAACTCACAAGGTGTTGCACTGTCTTGATGAAATATCAGTTAAGTCCAAGGCCTCAAGTGCCTCACTTGCCCTGACGCACTCTGAGATGGAAAAAACCCTGATGCTGCTCTGTCAGAATGTATGATGGATGGTTAAATGCCCTCTCCTGTTTTACAGAAGACAGGAATAAATTTATTATCAGGGCTGCAGGAAACCAAACTGCTTAATGGTCACAAAGATCCCTGAGTACCGACTGTTCCCCAGAAGGACTAGGTGGTAGTGCTGGTGAACATATTTGTGCTGATTGACATTATGTGCAATTTGCATGCCAGCTAGATGAGCTACTTACTTGCTATTCTTTTTGCAACCATAATTTTTATCATAAATATTTTCCAGACGTACATCAGTAGCTCATATCGCTTAGCTGGCAAGTCTAAGACAAGACTGTCTTAGTGAGCCAGACAGTTTGTACAAAACAAGCTGACTCTGTACCCCAGAAAGTGGTCATTTCCTGGTTCGTTGGAGGCTCTGAGCTCTTTCTCAATACCTATGGTACATCTGCAGGCAGATTGTGGCAAGAATGTTACAACTCCACGGGCATTAATGGAGGAAATGGTACTTTGCTCACTTGCATTATACCTCTTGCCAGTGACATATTATTTTTAAAACAACTTCAGGTTGGATGGATGTTGGAGGAAGCAGTTAGGACCCCAGCTCTTGATCCTGAGACTGCAGTAAAATATGGCACTGTAATGTAGGTGACACTTTGTGATGCACTTCCAGAGAGAGGGTGAAGGATGGCTCCTGTGACTATGTAGCTGTGATCTGTCTAGGTAATGAGGGTGAATAGCAAGATGGGAAGGAGATAAAGGAAGGACTGAGCTGGAAAGTGAGAAATGCATGGGAGGAATAGAGCTGATGTGCAGGAAAAGGAGAGGGAGCAGAGGAGTGGAATATTAAATCAACAGCAGAAGTGCAGGTTTGTGTTGCAGCCCTCCAAGAGGCCGAAGCCAGGGCCCTGCTGAACAGCCTCAGGACAGTCCAGTGCTAAAGCTTATACTGCATCAGGTGGGGCAAGGGGCAATATTGCTGTCCTCTCCAGGGCAAGCCTGGGGATGAGACTGCACAGGGAAGGCAAGGGAGGTGTTCTGACAGATTGTGACATTGCTAGTTGGATCAGGGTAGAATTTACTCCTCTCCTCAGGGTAGCTAGTGGGGTTTTTGTTGTCCTCAGCACCCTGGAGGAACACAAGCTTCTGAGGGTCATTAAGGCATTTTTCCCTGGGATTTGTTAAGCATCTGTGGCTTATGATGAGAGCAGGAGGTGTAAGGTTGGTTTTTTGGGGGTTGTTTTTTTGTTTTAATGCTCCTGCATTTTATGACAGGTTGCCTGGAGTGGCCTCTGCAGTTCTTGCTGTACAGCAGTTCGGGAGGGGTACCCTGAAGAGTTGTGGTGGGTGGGTCTGGAGCAGTCCCAGGGTGCTTGTGTGGTGAATGACCAGGTCATTTAATTTCAGCCTTACTAAGCTGTTTGCCCACTGGCATATCCCAGACAATAACTCCTTAGGTTTTTTTTCTTCTTCTTCCTATAAAACATAAAAATGTAGAAGAGCGGAGAAGTAGGAAGTATATAGAAGTCCTTGTAGGCTCCTGTTTGGTGGTGATTGGTTCGAATTGCATTATCTTCAGTATCTTACTACTACTCTAATGCTTATCAAAGCATTCTGAGAAGTCCTTCAAGGGACAGGCAGTCTGCATGAGTGCAGAGGGTGATGCTTCGTCTCACTACCTTACTATCAATAGGATGCAAGTCCAAATGGCTCTTAGACTCTAGATTGTTGATTACAGGAGGTCCTAAATCCAAGCTCTTCAGCTCCTAGTGAGGAGAATCAGGAAGATGGTACAGTGCCAGCTGTCTGTGTTTTGCCTTGACATTAAAGGCAGCTCTGTGCCCAAGCTGCAGCAGACAAGCCACTGTCCCTGCAGGCAGTACACAGGCTGCAAAGACCTTTGCTGTTCATAGCACAAGCATCTCCTCTTCTGCTTGTAGTCCACAGCTCCAGCTGGTGAGACAAGGCATATGGCAGGCTGGGTGAGACTGATGGGTAAGGTTTCTAGAGTCTTAGAACATGCTGGACAGTAATGCTTTCATTTTTAATCCTTTTATTATCCTAATGGCTGATTAAAAAGAAAGAAAACTGCTTGCAATGAAATTCTGCAGCAGCAGTTTGTTTCTGGTGGCTAAATCCACACTGGTTTTAGTGTTTCCAGCCAAGCAGTGGGGCATGGAATGACTTCTTACTGCCCTGAATGGACAATCCCCAGTCATCTCTGCAGACACTGCAGAGTCTTTATGCTGCCAACACTCACTAAGGATCCTGTTTTCACATCTGCTCCATTCCTATTTTATCAAGTAACCAAAAAGCCTGAATTTTAAGCAGAGGCTGGTCGCCACCTAGCTTTTCTCACCTTTGTGCTGTGGTAAGGACAGCTAGTGTGGAGGTAAGTTCTTTCCAACATCTTTCTGCTTCTTTTGATGCACTTCTGAAAAGGCTGGCAGCCTGCTGCAGTACTGCCTGGTGGCATGGCTGGGAAGGGTACCTTAAAGAAGCTCTTCCTTCTTTCTGGCTCGGCAGAGCTTTCCTGCTCTGTTTGCTGTCAGTTGCTCAGAGGTCATCACTTATATCATGTTCACAAATCCTTTACTCTGGGCAGGTAAGCAGTGACAAAAGAGCTTGTCTTATTTTGGTGCCTTGACCCGAGTGATTCACTCAAATCTGATGGTGCCTAGAAGGTATGATTAAATAGCCATGACTGATTAAACAGCAGTGATGGCTCCAGCTCTGTGTTCCATAGACATTTATTTACTGTTTTTAAATCCTGGACCTGTTGATAGCTGGCGTGTTATCTAAACTCTTTCAGAAGGGTTTGCCAAAGTGCGTGAGAGTCCATCAGATAATTGCTGTGCTGGGGTCATTTTTTTAGATCAGAGGTGCAGTAAAGAAATAGCTTGTCCAGTTCTAAATATACTGTCCTTGACAGATGTGAAATAAGCCTGCTGATTAAAATAGCTGCCTAGTTCCCAGTACAAGTTCGTACTGTATAACATCAGTGTTTGGCTGCCCTTCTGATAAACTTGGAGAAGGACTGATTTCCATTTTGTTCCTTTCAAAAGGGAAGAAGTCGAAGGATTGTCATGTATCAGGAATGCACTGATTCTAAGAATTTCTAAACAAGACCCACTGCATTGAGAATGGCAGCAGAGGCCAGGATTTATAGGGAGATTACTTGGTTAAACGTAGCCTGAAGGAATGAAAAATGAGCAGCCCAAAAAAGAAATTTGTTGAATATTTTGGCAGTGAAACAGCGTGGCTTAATTTATGAGCAATACCAAGCTATCTTTTTGCAAACAGATTTCTGAGAGTGTTTTTTTCTAATATTGTGCCCTTTGGGGGTGCAGCTCTAGGTGAGATGCACAATTCTACTGACTGCTCATGAAACATGGTGGTACAATCTCTCTTTTTCTCTACATGACCCAGCCGAATGCTTGGTGGAGCATCAGCTGCCATACCAGGTGGTGGTGCTTTCTTGCCTTCGGCTCTTCTTTAATTGATGGCCAGGGAGGGTGGGAAGGCTGTAGGCGTGTTGAGCTCTGAGGGTCCCTGCTGCAGAGGGGGATAGGGAACCATGGCTGAACAGGGATGCCACAGGTCCCTGATGAAGCTGAGCAGGTGTATTGCAGGTTCAAGACCAGACTGAGGAGATTGAAAAGCATTTTGGTTCCTTTATTGTGTCATGCTGTGCCAGAGACAGTCCACTTGCCCCTCTAGGTGGCACCCCCACTCACCCACTCATATGGCTGGGGTAGCCTGGCACAAGTGACCATGAGGCTTCAGGGGCTGGAGGTGATGAGTCCCAGCCAGTGTGTGTAAAGGTTGTGGATGAAACAATAGCTTCTCTAAATCTTCTCTAAATTTTTTACTATTGCCTGAAGTAAAATGCCTAATCTTCTTGTGATAATTTTTGTATGTATGCACTGGCATACATGTATATGTAATCCAAGATTCCCACAAAACTGCTTTCCATTGGCAAAGCATCCCATAGGTGCCAGTTCATCTGAAATTTTCCATTCAGCTATCTGCACAAGTTTAATACTGCATACATCTCCAGGAGCTTTGTTTTGCCCATGTGAAGCTGACTGTCTATAATGAAGTCATGAGTTATTTGCCTAAAATAAGAACCCAGACTTCAAAATAAGAAATCCAAAACCAAACCCACAGCTATTTTTTTCTAGTTCTAAAAAAAATCATATTTCCTTTTTAAATGAATCTCTCACCACTTAGTATGAACTTGCAATTCCGCAAGACACGGAGAGCTTTTTAAAGCAGATGCTAAACCTGAAGTCAGTGGAACATCTAAGCAAGTGCTTAAAGGTGAGCATGTGCTCACTTGCTAATTTGGGACAGAGCATTTAGTGTTTTCCTGAGTTGTATCTTATGTTGCAAAGGAAAAACCTTTGTTCTGCCGAAGGGTTCATTTTAACTTTGCTGTGTGCTGAGAGCTCAGGATAATCCCATTTGGAAAGAAGCAGAGGGGAGGGAAGGTTACACTTGGGAAAAGCTATTTTCAGTACCTCTGTTGTCTCTAACCCTATTTTCCTAATTATGATCAGCTAATGCTGACACATTGGTTCATAGAAATTAAACCCCTTTATGTGGTACAAACAAGTAAGTGAGGCCTGGAGTTGGACCCTACTTGAACATAAGTAAAATAAAGATCCCCTGTGGCTTTTAATTCCTTTTTATGTAGTTACTTAATTGAACCTGTACTGTTCTTCCTCTGTAATTGACTACCACACAGAAAAGGTAATGAAACAGAAAACTTTATTTTCTTTTCAGTGATCTTTATGGTTATCATGGAAATGTTTTTACTGCTTCATTTTGGGACATAAAAGTTCTCAATATAAGCATAGGCAAATCAATGTTAGTTAATTGAAGGCATTTACATGGCTGGAAGATTAAAAGTTGGAGGGGGGTTGTTTTGATTTTTTGGTCTGTTTTTTTTTTTTTTCCCCCTCTTCTACCCGCCCCCCACCCAGCAGATCAGCTCAGTTTTTTCAGAATGCGAATTAATCTGACATTTTATTGTCCTTTTTTTTTTTTTTTTCCCAAAGCTAAATCACAGTTTGAAGACCTGATCCAAAACCCAGTGAAGCCAAATGGGAATAGTTCCATCTAGTTCAGCGGCTGTGGATCATACTGTAGAAGCACATATTCAAGACACATGTAGATATGTATGCACACACACAGGTGCCTGTCTGCTCCACACCCCATTTGTTGGAACTGGGATTAATTTCTGAGCAAGATAAGGAAGGAAGGTTTGGGGGATTTTCCGGGATTTAAAGATAAGCTGATGATAATTCAATAATGTCTTTTAAATCTCATCCTTCTCGTACTTCTCCCTGCTGCTTTAATTTGTGAAGCTTGGTTTTCTTCATTTTGTACATGTTACCCCTTCTCCTGTTGTTCCTTTTTATTTGTGTGTCTCCACTGCCTTTGGCAGGACAAGCATCTCACAGACATGGTTCACTCAGTGCCCTGCACACAGCTTCCCTTCCACTTCACCCTTCATGAAGCTATGGGGATTTCTCAATGAAGCACAGAGCTGGCTCAGAGTTAAAGGACTCAATCCTGAACATCCAAGGCATTTGCCAACTTTCCCCACCCCTTACCTTTGTGCATACAGTTTTTTGCCTTGGAGCAATTTTAATAAAGACTGTGTAACAACAGAGTGTTGGCATAGCGTGAGCAACATTATTCCATCTGTTTCTACTGAAAATGTAAAAACGTGTTAGTATAACATTAAGATTCTAATTTTCAACCATTAAAATCAGGCAACACTGAAGTTACAGACTGCTTTTCATAGCTAGTGATTTTCCTTGCCTTTGTTCTTTTGGAACTCCAGTTTAGATTCCTTAACTGTCTTGTGTTCAGAGTTTTGGGCACCTATCCTTGGAAACAAAGGCTCTCTTAGGTATTTCAGTTTGGGCAGCCAAAATGCTTGCTTTCTGTTGAGTGTGCTGCAGAGGTGATATTTTAAAGAGTGTTTAAAATCTCACGGTAGAGATGAAGGAGGATGGTAAAATATCCATCTTAACTTCTATGAGAATTAACCTTATGTTAGCCAGAGGGCTTGAGCATGCTAACTTTTGCCAAACATGCATGCTAATGCATGCTAATATTTTGCCAAACTCAGGTTAGTATAAAAACGAGCCTAAAGGGAATATTCAGTGCTTTTCTGAATTGGAACCTTAATGCTTCTCTTTTATTTGATTTTTTGTGGGAATAATTATAAAGATACATCCGGCAGAGTTTTCACTAAACATCACATTTTAAACAGTGATGATCGAATATCCTGTCAGCGTGATTGTGGTTATTTGTGCCAAAAGTCTCATTTTTAAGAGTTATGCTGGTACAGTCAGGAAACAAAGTAAAGCAGCATGTGGCTTCCTGGCATTCGTGCCTACTGAGAACAGCTTTCACTGTCAATGCTGCAAACTCCAAACAACATTCATAGGGAGATTTCCATCGACGCAGAGCAGTACCGAGCAAAGATATGATGCTGTGCAAACAAGTTATCAAGGATGAACAAGAAAAGGTTCCTTGCTGGACCTGATTCTATGAACAAGGAAGAACTGGTTGGTGACATGAGGGCTGGAGGCAGCCTTGGCTGCAGTGACCATGGGGCTGTGAATGGGTGGAGGGAGCGAGCCACAAAGCAGGATCATAGCCCTGGATTTCAGGAGAGCAAAATACATCCCTGTAGTGGTGCATCTTCCCCTCTCTTTTTCAGGTCACAGTGTGATGTAAGAAATGTTTGTTAAGCCTCAACCTTGACAAAGAGCAACTAGGCTCAGCTCCTCTTGAGCTTATCAGAAACAACTTCTGCTTCCAGAACTTTTGCTCTCTGACCAGTCCCTGCTTTTTTATTTTATGAACAGCCTTGGAAACTTTTTTTATTTTCCCTGAATGGTATAATGTTCTTGTTCTCACACTTTCAAAGAAAAATTTTGACCCGAAGTGCAGCCAGGATGAAACATGGTTATGACTAAAGCCCACTTTCTTGCAGCCCTATTAACAGCGGTCCAAAAGGAGACCCTTTGAGCTCTCCTAGACAGCAAGGGGCTGTGACGAGCAACCTCCCTGTGGGTGAGGCCTCTCAGGTTTGCTACACTCACAGGACTGCCAAACAAGTACAGATCCTGAAGCGCACTCCTTGAGCCTCGACTCTTTGCCCATTGAGTAGATGCAAAGGCTTCTGAAGTATTTCACTACCTTTGAGGAGAATTTTTTACAGGTACCCTGTACAGGCTCCTTATGTCTGCATGCATGCGAGTGTGCATATGCTACATCAACTATGGGAGAAATGCTGCTCTCCTAGATTCTTAAGTACTTCAGATATGTAAGTAAATTAGACCTGTAAAACTAAGTTACTGTTGTAATACAGTAGATCCTGTATGATTCCATTGTTGAAGTGTTAAGTTAAATGTTGTTAAGCACTGCTAAGTTTAAATGCTGTTAAGTGATATCAGGCGTTTAGACCATATTCCTTTTTATCCTTACCCTTTCTGTCCTTTTGTCACACACACACACACACACACACACACACACACACACACACACTCTCTCTCACAGTTTTTGGTTTATTTTGGTTTGGATTGATTGACTTGGGATTTTAGTTGTTTTTCCTCGGTGTGCCTTAGCCATTTAGTAAGTAACAAAGTGAATCTTGCCAACAAAATTTGTTGTGCTGTCGCTTTTGTATCAAATCTGTTCTGACTGATACTTTTGCCAATGATTATTTACGTGATCTCCTAACACTCATTCATAACAATTTCTTCAGAAGAATCCTATGGAATATGGGTGCAGAGAGAAAAGGAGTCTAGGAATGATGAGTGCTGAGGAAAGGACCACCTGAAAGCGTAAGAAATCAAGCAAAAGTGGCAGGAAGCCAGTATGCATGAGCAAGGAGTGCCAAACTGAATTCAGACTACAAAGGAAGTGTACAACATTATACAAGGCTGCTAGATTGATTCAACAAGATTTTTCCTTTGTAAATCTATGCCCACCGTTGACAATCACATTCTTGTCCTTCATGTTTTTGCAAATGCTTTTCAGGATAGTTGCCTCCATCAGCTACCTAGAGACTAAGGTGAAGTTGACCAGTCTGTAGTTCCTCAGATATTTCTTACTGCCATTCGTGAAGTTGGAGGAATACTATTTCTGCTCCAGTCATCAGCAGAAATTGTTTGAATTCAAGTGGCTGATTTTTTTAAAAGTATTTAAAATTTTCCATGATATTAAATAGCTCAAGGCCTCTTTCACATATATCATTGGAGTGTTACTGTATTAAGTTCCATCTTTTTAATAGGTATTACAATTAAGTACACTCAACTTAGGGCAACTGCAAGTGAACATTATTGCATCAGTTAGTGTGTGCAGTACATGCAAAACAGCTGGTATGTAGCTTGTCCAAAACTTCAAGGTAGCATGATGGTTCTGAGATTATTTTGGTGGTGGTGGGATCAGATGGAGATGTTTTTTTACCCTTTTTATTTTCCTCTGGTTGTTTTATTTTTTCTGTGTATGAGGCGCTTGAGTGTGCCCAGGTTTGGGCAATGAAACTGGTGAGGGGTCAGGCATTGGAACAGGCTGCCCAGGGAAGTGGTTGAGTCATCATCCCTGGAGGTATTTAAAAGAAGTGTAGATGTGATGCTTAGGGATATGCTTTAGACATGGACTTGACAGTGGTGGGTTAATGGTTGGACTTGATCTTAGATATCTTTTCTAACTTAAATGATTCTAAGAGTCTATAATTTACTGTAGGTGCTATAGTAAACCATGGTAAGAGAGAGAAAAGCATAATTTTGTGATGGCTGCTGTGCTGTCTGATACAGCTGCTTGCAAAAAATCCAAGTGTGTGCTGAGAAGCTGCCTCTCTGTTCCTCTTCCTTGTTTCTGTGAACATGGCTCCACTTGTGCTCCTTGACACTGAGCGAGCTTGTATTGGCAGCATCCCCAGCAGTGCTGGGCTGGCCCTCTGAGACCAGGGTGGACAGTGTTCCCCAGCCTTTGTCAGTGCTCCTCCCTGAGACAGGCCTCTGAGGACCATTCATATCCCCACAACTGCTGGAATTGGCTGCTCTCACATCTGCCTTTTTTTGTGTTTTCATGAGGTGTGACTCATCAGAGTCATCAAGCAGCAACCTCGTAAAAATGGCTTTTCTAGAGCCATGGAAACCACAAGATCCCATTACAAGCCGTTTCATTTTCAGTGACTAATGGAAGGTCACCAGTAATGAGAAAAGAGGAAATTCTTAACTCTTTCTCAGGTTCCCTTTTTCCTCCTTAGTAAAAACATAGTTTACTAGTAAATGAAACTCAGCTCAGATGGGTATTCTTTGTACATGCTTCACCAGAGCCTGGCTAGTTGACAGAAGTCTGCCAATTGTCTGTTCAGTTTTCTAGGTTTTCCTGCAAAAAGCATTTGCTGCTTTGTAAGATACATTTTGGCTACTTCAAAGGTCTCAAAACAGCTGGGGTTTTTTTGTTCTTTTTAGTTGTCATTTGTAATTTTATAAATCATATAAGTGTAAGTGGTAAGGAGCAAACTATCAGGGTTTCAGATTGGATTCGTGAGCAGATTAGCAGATGTTCATGACCAGACAACAGAGCAAGCTGGTGAAGTCAGTGTGGCCAAGTCCTGCAGTTAAAATTGCAGGACTGGGAATCTGGAAGCCTCACTCATTAATTTAATTGCAGCATATTAAGAAATGAAGAGGGTAACAGGGCAAACAGACACGGAAACATGCATCTGAGCTTAAAATTGTGCTGTATGTGCTGTTGGCCCTATTAATGTGATTCAGCATGGGCCAGCTTTCAGACCTATGCAGAGATCTTGTAAAATTTATGTGAGCAGTCTGCTGAAAAACAGAGGTATGGGACTCATAAGTAAGAGCTGGGAACTAAGCTTATGGCTGGCAGGATGGGCAGTGTAGGACTGTGGAGGGCTGTGGAGCATCATATGCACTTTAATTATCAAGTGCTTTTTTAATGTCTGTTGGGGGCTTCTTCAGCTTAGAGCCATTATACAAGAACCATATGCAGGAGCCTGTGGTGCAGTGGGCTTTGTGCTGTGCCTCATACTGAAGGAGAGCTAATGCTGCAGTCAGAGACCTACCCAGACATGTCAGGCTTCATAAGGGACCCTGAAGTCAGCACAAGCATGTGTGATACAATGCAAAGGGTTGTGTGTCATTTTTCTCCCTTGTTCCCTATCTTGCATTTCCCTGTTCTCAGCTCAGTGCAGGCCTCAGGGATAATGGCAGATGGCTCCTGGACTGGACACCAGTGGCAACTTTTACCCCATACCTGTTGGCTACTGACTGAAATCAATTGCTCTACCTCAATTTACAGCAACAAAGAATTTGGTCTTGCTTGAATCTACTTGAGAAATGTCACTTCTCCATTTTCCCACCTCATCAAATCTCCAAAGGCATCCCAAACTCACCCATGGCTTACCTCCATGGTAAGGGGTGAACAGACTTACGGAAGCTTGAAACAGCACAGGTAAGTGGGATGATTGTTTTTTCTTCTAGTTCTTCATTTGCCTTTGTATAAGAAATTGCTAGAAATGGCTTCTAATTGCAGGTGAGGAGGTAAGTCTTGGGGTCAAATAAGCACCTGTGCAGTTGCTCCTAGCCACGGTCTACAGGAATTTAGGGAGCTGTGTAACCAGTGATGGTGCTTCTTAGCTACCTTAACTGGCTGGTACCATTATAGGATTTCTCCTATGAAACTTGGCCAAAAGCTCTTCTGGACGCTTTCTATATGACAAGTATGAAGCATAGCAAGGATTTTAAATCCAACCCCTGAACTTTGCATGTCCTGATGTGGGAGAACCCCATAATTCAGAATGAGACATGGACTCCCCATTAGCCACGTGGTATTGCACCTGACCTCTGGGCCACTTGGAGAAATCCTTGCCAGAAATTGTTGTCCCAGGTCTGAAAACCAGATTCCCTTTCCAAGCCAAGTGCTGTGCCCATCTGGGGTCACCAAATTGTGAATTCTTGGGGAGACTGTGGAAAAGCTGTGAGCCACTAATATAATTTCCTGCAGCCTCACTATGTATGGGTTCCTGCTTAGGGCTATATAGAAGCAAAGGCTGTGCCACCTCCAAGAGCACACATGGTGAAATCAAGGGCTTACTCTCAGGTGGCTACATCTTCAAAGAAGCTGACTAAATTGAAAGAGCACTGTCAGAATGTCTGAGTCCTTTGGAAGTCCAGCTCAGTCGTGCTGTTTAGTATCTTTGTACCTATCACTTTGCTTTAGTTTCATCAAGGAAAAGAGATGAAAACCAAGAAATGAGCTCAAGTGACCCCATGTGGGATAAATGGAACACACTGACAGACTAGAGGCAAGGGCAAGCTTCCCTGACTACAGCAATACACAGCTGATGGATGTGATGAAACACACAAATGCTTCTGTCCTATGGTGTTCTGGTGAATGAAAGGTGATGAGAAGAGTTATTTCAGGCTCCTCTTTATAAAATCTTGCATAATGCAGATGGCTTCCGCATGGTCTTCAGTACCAGCAAAATAGGTGTTTCTTAGAAGCTTTAGAGAAGGGTATAAGAACATTTCAACATCAAAGTGATGACTAACACCATTCTCTTTCCTATATGCTGTTATTGATCCTCTTAATGACCCTCATTTATTGACTTCCTTTTTGCTGTACCAGGAGATCATTGACTCCTGTTATGAGTGTAGAGGTTATTTGGCTAAAGATGCATGTAGTTGTACTTTTGTTGGCTTGTTTCTGTTGTTTTACATCTTACTGAGTGGGAATTTCCTACAAGAAACTCACCAAAGAAAATAATTCTATCCCACACTGTGGTGGTGAGTCCTGAAGTGAAATGTTGGCTGCCTCATTTTAGTACAGAACTGAAAGACTTAATCTGGAGATGCCCAAAGATGTGCCAGGCTGCTCCAGAGGTAGAAGTCATTCAAATGCAAGGGTGAAAAGGGACATCAAGTTTCTATGAAATGGAGCTTAGATGCTGCAGTCAGCTCTTTGCCTGGCATCAGAAGTAACTGCTGACAAAATCAATGTGATGTGCTGTGCAGGGAACTGTATGTCACAATATCCATTCAAATGCACTCAGTGCAAATGCTGAGCATTTGAAGACTTAATATTATACAACTTCTGTCATGAGCAGAAATGGGACACAGAAAATGTGGGTTGGATCTCTTCCTGGGACATTGATTTGGATTGGAACACCAATAAAAGAGAAATGGTCTCCCAGTGATGGAAGACTGTGTTGAAACAAAGTGTGTGCAAGTATGTACATAACACATAGCAACTGATAGAAGATGATCAGATAAAAATGTTGATGTGAAGACCAGGTAAAAATCCAGTTTTGGGCCTAGTCATCTTACAGAAATGAAACACAATAACCCAGAGACTATTTTAAACAGTTGTTTCATAAAATCTTACCTTGCCTTGACCTTTTCAAACTCACCATTAATGTAAAAATGTGGGGAGTTAATTAATTAGGACTCTCAATTTTCACCCTGGCAATTTCAGGTAGGTCATGCAGCATGACTCTAAGGACTACTGCAATATATTATAAAACAAGCCTGGAGGTAATATGTAAATCTTTGTGATATAATATCCCACAATATAATGTACATTGGCACTCATCAACTTCTACCTGAGGAGGTGGTTTAATAGGAATTTGCTTAAGATCCTGAGGTTATCCTAGACATAAGCACCAGACACAAGTGAACCAAAGCTGTCCTAAGGTATTTAAAGCACATACCCATTAAAGACTGCAGGTGTGCTCTGTCCATCTGTGCCTTGGCAGAATATAAAACTCAACATCACCTGAAGGTGACGTGGTGTAAGTGCTTATTGGAAGGACTGGCACATATGAGATCATTTTGGCTTTCCCTGCAAACACCTGTTATACAACATGCACAATGAACTTGGAAAGAGTTTGTAAATCTTGTGTAGTGCTGGGTAGAGAGCAGACATAGACATGTGCATGAGAAAGTATTTTTCATTGTAGATGAGACTATTAGACAACAAAGAACTTTAACATTATCCTTTACTGAGAAGGTTTTTGCTCTGAACTTAGGTGCACCTTGGAAATTAAAAAAATTATACTCTCCATACCCTTTTAAAAATAATAATAAAATATAGTTTGACTGAAGACATTTGAGCACTGATTTGGTACTGATATTAGAAGTATACTTCTGCACTGAATCCACTGCCTCTATTGCATTGGACAAACTGGGAGTGTAGTTTCTCTTTATTCCAAGGAGCATGGTTTTCCCTCCTGCTTTTGCTTGACTGGCCAACACCTGAATTTAGAGTGAACAAAAAGCTCAAATATAAGGACCTAAAAATATCAAAATAGAGGTAAGTATCAATGTTCACAGAAGTTTTTTTGTAAGAAGTAGCCTGTGAACATTCCCAGTGATTCTGGTTACTGAAAGCCCTGTTTTGTGGGCCTCAGGCCATGGCAATACATTTGTTGTTTGTTTCCTTGGCACTTAGCAGATTCCTGAATATCCTTTTGTTATTTTCTGTCTCCTGTTTCCCTTTGCCTCCCCAGGACCCCCGGGCAGAGCTCTCCTGTTTCTACAGGAGGTCTCTACCCTCACCGTTGAGAGAAATAGAAAGGCTGAGGAAAGCATCTGGTGGAAATGAGATCTGAGCAATGACAAACTGAGGAAGACATTGCATTGAATGGGAGGCCAACAGGGTACCTGGTGCCCTTTTAACACCCATCTGCAGCTCTCCACTCACTTCTCTGCTTCTCCTCATGAAGAATCTGCTGCACAATGACCCAGGTAAGAGGAGAAGAGCCAGGCCTTAGTCACATTGGAACAAAGGAAGATTAGCACTGGGCTTTACTGAAAAACTGGGGAAAGCCAAAGGTACAGAGAAGGTAAAGACAGTAGAAGACATCCAGGTGCTGCCCCACAGAACAAGAGGCTCCTAAAGGTGCCAGTCCTACAGTAAGGAAGGCTTAGTATGTGGACAAAGGCTTCTAAAAGCCTACATGTTCAGATTGAAATGGCCCAACAGCATGCCTCCAGTCTTCTCTGAAGTTAGTGGCAGTCAAGGGCATGCAGCACCTGGCAGGACCAAGCCAGTGCTGTGTGCATCCTGGGTGAGAAAGACTGTGGTATTCTCCTTGGTACTGGGCAGGGGGTGATCTGCCCTGGGAATCTGTGTGTGTTGTAAATACCAGTGAGGGTAGCAGTGTCTGTACAGGGACACTGAACTTGCCAAAGCCTCCAGGAATGTGCTCTCTGCTCAGAAGAGAGAGAAGAGTACACATTTGCCAAGCGGTCTCAGAGATGCTTTCAAGCAGAATATCCTGGGCCTTCCCTGATTTGTCTTTTGACATCATTTATGTCCTGTGTGTAAGTGGACGTTAAAGTTGTCGCACTATTTAATGGCTGTTTCTAATTTTGTTTGTCTGGGCTTTGTGAGTAAAACTTAGGCTCTTAAAGCTGAGCCTGAGCTCATAGCTCCTCTGCAGTGTTGCCACACAGGCTTGACATAATGAGGAGCACTAAACCCAGGTTTGTTACCAAAGCAAAAATACCTCCATGTGTATGTGTACAACCACAATTTTTCCTCTGTATTCCCTTGTGAGAGCAAAGCTGTGACTGCAGACTGACAGGTGATGTAGTACCACTGGTCTGCTGTCTGTGTGCAGGTTTGAAGCTGTCACTCTGCTGCTGTGGTGTTGAGTCACATTGTCATCAGGTTGCTCTTGTCTCACCACCATTCCTTTCCATGAAAGCATGAGTGTGCTTCAAGACATACATGGGTATAAAGAGATGTGTGTGCATGTGTGCCGTCCGCTGCTCATGTGGTGCACGACATCCTTTAAAAGGCAGGTCACCCTGCAGAATTAATATTGAAAATCTTCAGTAGCAAGAAGAGATTAGAAGCATTATTTTGTATAAATCAGCTTTGTTCAGTAATTCACATTACTAAAAGTACTTACTTTCTTAAGACTCTACTTGTATTTTTGATTTTATAGTAGCAGGTACAAAAGCAAACTGTCATTTTGTTGCATGGCCATTTCCAGTCCTCCAGTCTAATTTTTCTAGACCAGTTTGGTCAACTGTTTACAGTACAAGGCAGGTGAAAATGAGTGGATGAGGAAATAGGGGTGGGAGGGAACAAGCAGGATAACATCATTGCCTTGTCCCAGGCTCAGCCCTTGACAGGACTTGTGAGGGGCAAGTAAAACTCCAGGAACAATGGGTTAATGGCAGATGCTTTCATTTTCCAACTCCAGCTCCATGCTGTGTTGTTATATTTAAAACCTTGGAAGAGATGAATTGGGTCAAAATAATTCAAAACCACACAATCTACTGATCTTTTGTTGGAGCCCTGAGAAGTAACCCATATGCCACATAAGTTGAAACAAACTAATTTTAGAGCTAGTCTGTCTGCTTTGAGCTTCCTGACTTGAAAAGTGAAGGATTTTAAGATGTCTTTCATGCTGTAGTGCTCTGAGACCTCATTTAGTAATGCATTTAATAAGGTTTTGATCTTCAAAAAGCTCAGTAGAAGGACAAGTGACTGCAAATAGTAAAGTACAAGCATCTCTCATTTTAATATTCAATGATTTTATATAAATGTTCATAACAGCCAGTTCATTCTGCCATGGGTATTTGGCTTCAGAGGAGAAGGCTGCAGCCTGACGAGCAATGTAGTGTCTGTTTACCATTTGGTTTCTTCACAGGGATTGGATGTGGCAGCATCTTGTAGTCATGACTGTTGCTTGAGCCAGCTAGGAGGTTAAATGTTTCATGATGATTTTGATACTTGCATTGATCTCCTGTGGATTCGTAATTAAAGACATCACAAAACAAAACAAACCTCCCCCAAACAATTGTGTGTGTCTAAATCACTCACATATGTTTCTTGTTCCAAATTATGTATGGGTTTCTTTTTGATATAACTCTTGGCATGACAGAAACGATGCTGGTAGCATTGTTGGTATCACTAGCCTAGAATGTTTTCAATGACACTAAGTTTGTTGGGACAGACTGTGAATTACTTGTCAGTTCTTGAGAAGTCAAAGCTTAATTGCTGATCAAATGTTTAAAATATGACTTGTATTAGCAATGGGTTTTGATATAAATTCTTTCTTGCAACCATTAGGCAAGAAGCCAAAGAATTGGCAGTGCTGCAGCCCTGCTCAGTAGCTGCAGTTTGGAAGTCAGCTCCAGGCTTCTATTCTGGACTGAAATTCTCAAGTTTTTCAGGTTTTTTTTCTTTCCATTTTGGTGGGAATAACTGAAAATAACTTCAGGCTGATCTGAAATAGATTCCCTCTTACCCCTTTCTGTTTTTCCTGGCCTGTTATTGAGCCAACCAATCAGCTATTATGCAGTTCTCTCTGTTATGTTCCATATAAATCCATAGTTCCTACCAGATTGTTCTCCATCACTCCACCTTCTTTCATGGACAAATGGTCATTGAATCCAAATATTTTTTGTGGATGTTTCTGCAGAAAAGCAGACTTTTACCAGTGAAACCATAGAAGATGAGAAAGTAAACCAAAATAGAAATTTTTACTGAGTACAGCTCCAAACATATTGTATTTTAGATTAATCTCTCCTTTCTTACTGGTTTTGTGGAGATTATCAGCTCATCAATACCATTCTTATCTTCTTCTGTCTTGTACATGCCTCTCACACAATGTAGTGTACAAACCTATTAACCACACTCCACTGAAGTACTGGTAATCCAATTGATAGGTCACCATTGGGTCTGGGAAAGAGGAGGAGAAAGAGAGGTTTACTGTGGGAAGAGACACCATCATTCTCTAGGAGCCCACTGGTGATGTTTTCCACTCCATCAGCACACCGAGGTCAGAGCTTTCCTTCTGCAGCTGTGGGTGAAAAAAATAGATAGCAGTTAATCCAGGATTAATACTATCAAATTCCCTTAACACGGAATCATGCATTCAGGATAGGCGTTCCCAGGGCAGCCCAACAAATAGGTCATTTATCTGCACTAGTACAGCCATTCAAAGGCTCTTCAGGCTCCTTGTTCAGGACCTTTTGCTAACCCTAACAGCAGTATGTGAAACCTTCTTGTTCCAGTGGCTGGCAAAGGAGCCTGACCTATGGCCTCTGTCAACTCCCACTGCTGTGCTCAGCTTCTCAGCAGATTCCCAGAAGTAGCTGTCTGAAGGTGTACACCAGAGCAGGTTGATGTTTTGTGGCCAACACAATCTTTCTCCAGAGCCAATTGCTTTCTCTTTTTCCTGGATAGATGTTCCCCTGAGCTCATTTCTTTACCTATACTGTCATTGTCTGGACTTTTTCTTCAAGTTAATCTCATTGGTTAATGATTATACCAAGTTCAAAAAGCCCAAGTGCTACAATTCGTTATTATTTATTTTCTTTTCTCCCTTACACTCTCTCCAAGTCCAGATCACAGGATCTCTCTGTGTAACCACATGTCCCTCTGTAGCTTATTGTCTTGCATCCAAACAACTGGTCCCTGTTTTCAGCTCAGCTGCTGCCTGTTTAACTCCTTTGTTACTGGAAATATATCATGGAACCAGGGAGAATTAAACACTGGTAATTCCTTCATATCATAATTACAGAACTGGCTTTGCGGGTGTTTGTAAAAGGCATTGAATACACGTCTGGGCCATTTCTGCACTGTGAGTGAGCATGTAGCACAGTGTTACCTTCTGGTAAGTAAAATCTCTCTCTTTCCTTCTTTCCTACCTAGCTGATGATTGGATACAGCCTTTCCCTGCCGCAGGGTCCTTTGTGTTTTCCCACAAAAAAATCAGAAAAAGCAGGAACATGCCAAACATGGGTGAGTTTTGGGGATGTGAAATTGTGCTAGATACTTCTGTGGATCTTGTGTGAACTGTTAAAGGAGAATTTTGCTTTTGCAGTTTCTTTTTCCCACACTCCAAGTTACTCATAATTAGGGTAACTTTTTACATGATTTTTTACTTTTCTGTTGTAAAGGCCGTGTCAGACAAATACCAGGTCATTGCTCCAGAGCATGGGGTTTGGAGTTGCTTGTGCAAGGATCTTGTAAGCATAAAATTACAAACAACAGCTTCTGCTTTGCAAACAGTCCAACCATTTTGCTGAAAAGAAATAAAAACAATTTAGGCAAAGCCATCAGGGTTAATTCAAACTAAGTGGTTACAGTCTGGCAAAAACAAAACAAAACATGGGAGCAGGAAATGCTTAGTACCAGCCTTCACATTATGAAAGAAGTTGGTTATTCTGGAGTGCCTGAAAACATCCAACAGTAAGAGTCCACCAAGGATAGAGAGGCAACAAAGCCCCCACTCTTCTGTGGTAGTTCTGCTTCGTGAAGGATAGATCTGTTTCCAACTGTGATGAGTTCAAGTAAACTGCTCTTGTGGTATCCAACGTAATACTTTTAGTGGGTGCAAATCAGTCGGGTTGCAGCTGCACAAATTTCCTTTCCTGTATTCATTGTGGCTGGCACTGGTGACACTCCATGTTAAGGGAGAAGACCCAGTGAGGCATACCATGGCATTGCTTGTTTTCCTCATCTCTTCATTTTCCAGGCTGATAAATGTGGTAGACGAGATGCACACAACAATTACTATTAAGGTTTGCAGCTGGAGCAGCTTAGCAACAGAATTTCCCTGCAACCATGAGGACTCAAATCAGTCATGAAATCCCAAGGCGGCCTCTGCGTTGGTCTTTGCGGCAGCACAGGCCAGTCTGGGGGAGTGCTCCTCTCTGTTTCTGCTGTGTCCTGGGTTCATCCCTCTCCAAATACAAGTTTACCAGCACAGCTCTTGGCTCTCAGGCTGCCAACCAACACCTGGTAATCTTGCAACCTGCAGGGGCATGCCTCAGGGTACTCTTGATATTTCCAGCAGCCTGCACTTCTGTCATCTTTTTTCTTCCACATCAGACATTTCCTTTTTTCCGACTATCACATTTCTTACTTCTCTCCAATCTCTTGAAATTCTCCATTTAACTTTCCCCTCTTTGTTCTTCTCCATACCCAGGTCCTGCTTACACTTGTTTGTTGTCCTACAGAGAAAGACAGCACAGGACAAAAGGGCCATTAAACTATGAGATTAGCTGTCAAAATTAACCAAGTTAATTGGTTAAGCTGTGAACTCACCAGGTTTCAGAAGGTAATGAAACACTTTGAATATGATGCTTAGATAGCTTGGGGGAGAACAGTTGCTTTATGGAGGCTTTTGACTTTATTTCAGGTAGTTTATTTGGCTCTCAGCTGTCGCTTTTCCATTCCCAGAAACTCCTACCTCTGACTTCATTCTCAAACTTTCCTGTTTCACCCATGCTGTTTGCTTGCTGAGTTGCTTTGGCTGGGGACAGGACCTGTTTGTATTAACACAAGTTGGACAAGTTTTGTTTTTTCCAGGACATATGCCAGTTGTGACAGAATTCTCTAAGCCCCTGAGTTAAAAATCAAAAGTTAGTGAATGTAGTGGCCTTATCCCACCCCCAAAACCCTTCTGCACACATTGCACTTCAGTGAAACAGTCTCTTGTCAGAGCAGCCATCCAGCCTGCCCATGTTTCTCTTCCACAAACTTTACTTGTGGCCTTTTTCTATGCTCAGGGGCACACCACAAGCTCTCAAGACCCTCTCCAGCAGAATACTCCTGCCCTGCTGAATCTGTTTACACCCATGAGCTGGCAGCTGCTCAGAAATTCAAACTTCTTCTTTAATGAGAATTTTGGGGTGGTTTCTGGTGGGGAAAAAATGCTCACTATAGCTGTTCCCTTTGGCTTAGTGACCTTTTTATCCCCTAAGTGCAGTCTTGAACCTCAAACACCTCCAGCATTTAGGAGAAGACACACAAAAATGCAGTGTGAGCCCTGAAAACAACAGGAGAACAGATCAGACTGTTCTTAAAAGACTGACCAAAACATCCTGGTAAGCCATGAAAGCACTAATGAGTCACACCCCAGGATGGGCTAAATAGTAATAAAATAAAACCGCTTCTTTCAGTTCCCTGCTGGAACCAAAAAGTTGATTCTTCATTACTGACTTGGGTTTTTTCCCTCTTCAGTGAGTTACTAGCTGTAATTTATGATTAAATAATTCCTCTGGGAAATTATTCCTCATGGGGAAAGAATTATGAGAAGAAGAGATTTCCTCTGCATTCCCCATTCATCAGGCCAATGAGAATAGCATTCAAAAAATTCTGATATCATGAGGCAGCCTAGCCTTTGCTTCCAGTTTTGTTTGGCTGATTATTCTGAAAATGGAGTGATTGACATCCTTGAGTCTTTCCCACTGAACACTAGCAAAAAGAAGGTTGTTTTACTGTGAAAAACAGCTTACATTTGGCAGTGATCTCTTATCTTTGGCAAAAAGGGTTCTGCCACAACTTTTTCAGAAGGCAGCCTTGCATTGTTTATGATAAGCGGTTTAACAGAGGACAACTCTGTTTAATGAAATTCTAGCAAGAATGTCCAGCTTCTGTGACCTGAATTCAGTGCTGGCTATGCATTATCCAGGCATAAGGATGGATAAGTCTTAGCCAGAGTAAAGGATTGTGATTTTAGAGCAAAATGTGCCAAAATATGAGGTCAAGACAGAGTTCTGACATCCACAGTCATGGTCTTTTACATTTCAAGAAGTGCTGCAAGGAATTTTTTTGCTCCTAACACTGTTGTGACTGTGTTTGTGGTGGTGTGTATATGTATCGAGGGCAGAGTTAAAGCTGGAAGGGTGAATATTTTTCCAAATAGCATTTTTTAAAAAAACATACAACAACAACCATAACCCTGCTGGAACTGGAGCTTCTTGGTAGGTGGGAATGTATTTGTGACTTTTGTTGATATGTTCAGCAGTTTGTACCTGCAAGATAAATTAGACACCTTCCTCCATCACCCAGTGTTATGGGAAGCTGTTTTGCTGATCCAATGCAGAGAATGGAAACTTGGCTAACTTCAGGTCCAAGGGACCAGTCTAAATGTCTGATTAGTGATCCTGCAACTGGCAGGTTTTTGTATGGTATTAGGGAAGATGAATGATGGCTGTGTTTGAGCAAATTGTTTCCATAATTTAAGAGAGAGAAAATCAGCTCATTGCTGATCCAGACTTTGTCATTAGCAATTTGAAAGTTTTCTGTGGTTTCAGCTGAAAAGCTTTTGGAATCAAGGAGAAAATGCATGTTGATACACACCGGATTTTGGTGAGCATCTGCTTGAAAAAGCAGTGGTTCATGGTCATCCTATCCCCATGGGGTCACCTAATAAAACAGTTCACAATTTATTGGCAAGCTTGGGACAAGTTCAATCACTCTTTTCTAGCTCTTTTTTTTTTTTTTTTAAATTACAATATAATTACATGCACAGCAATAGCTCAGTCTAAGAGACTTCTTGAATGCCATTAGGAGACATATCGTATCCAAATGCTGCCAATGTTAACTAAAACTTCAGAAGCCTGAGCCAAATGGAGAGACACAATTTTTCCTTCCTTCCTCCTTCTATTTTTCACTCTTTTCCTCATCACTGCAACTAAAAATAATGTGCCCTGCTCGCCTCATTTGCTAACTAAAACATGTATACCTGCTTGTTAAACTGTAATTTTAGCTTCACTTTGATTGATAGCTTGAGTAGGAAAGGTTTGAATTTTTGTCTTGTACAGACACATTCAAATTGCATGGCAAGGCTGTTAAATGCTTTGCTTTTGTAGTCATCATGCAGACTGGAGCTTCCCCAGCGACTGGAAAAAGTTTAAATGAATTTAATGAATTTGGGGTTCATTCTCTTTTTTCCTATTTTTTTAGTTAGGGCTTTAATAAAGCTGTGGCTGTTTTGGAATGGGGAGTGCATACCTTCTGAGTGAAGCATGGCCAGAGCTGCAGCTGCAGCTTTCTCTCTATATGTGTTGCTCAATAGGCTTGTGGGAACTGATGGAGCAGACTGCTGGGACTGCCAGGTGGGACGGCTCTGCTGTTGTTACTGGCTTGGGCCCAGTTTAATACCTCGTAGCTGAATGGAGGAGAGATGTTGAAGAGGTGTTACTAGAAAAACGTTGCTTTAAAATGGGAGCCCTGAAAACCAATGATTATGTTAATGTTTGTTCTAATTGTACACTCTGGAGCATCACGTTAATACCCAGGGAGGCAGAGACTTTCTATTTTTAATGGCTTCCTGCGCACTTGTAGCCAATGGGCCAAGTGCTTTGCCTGTCTGCCAGTCCATAAAGGGTCTGGATGCTTTGCCAGCCAAATGCACCTACTGTCTGCTGTGGCCTGGTGTAGCAGGCACGGAAAGGACTTTTGTGACATCTGATGAAATACTAATAGTGCTATGACAGATGGCGTTTCTTCTTCGGTAGAAGTGCAGGAACTGGTTTTTGAGCTAGAGTTGCCTTGAGCCCAGTTCAGCCTGGATAGGTGCAGGCAACTGTTAAGCTTCCTTTCTAAGAAGACTAGAAAAGAGAGACCAGCAGAGAGAGAAAGGGATAAAAGGCAATAGCCAAGTGGTCCAGACTGAGTCTGAAGCCAGCATTCACTTACTGCTGTTTCTGAATAACTAATTGTCCCGATTTAGGGCACTAATGCAGAGCAGCCCTGGCAGGACAGAAGTGGCCTTACTGGGTCAGGGTAATGCCCTGTAGGTGACTGTATGCCTAAAGAAGGTGCATCTACAGACATTCTTTTCAGCAGAAACTCATACCTCAGCAGCCAGAATATTGTGGCCCAGCAAACAGTGGATCTGCCATCCATCAATGTATTTCATTTCAGGAATACAGTGTAAACTTCTCACCACCACAACATTTTGTGGACAATGAGGACTAGAACTAATCCCATTCCATTAGTCAGATACAGGAATGAGTTGGATATTTCTATAGTTGATTGTATGAAAATTTTTCTTGGCTTTTTTTTTTAGATTTGCAGACAGAAACTGTTACCAGATGCTCAGTGTTTATTTTACCAGGGGTATGTTTTTTTAAAAATCAGCTTCTCCATTAGAGGCAAACTTCTATCCAGTCCTTCTGATGAGAAATATCAATCCACTTGAGATAAAATTACCTAGGAGATTGTAACCTCTTGTTAGCAATGTGGGTAGTAATATCTTCAGATCTTAAAACCAGATTTGGAACAGAATATCGGTCCAAGCCTCATACTCTGAACAACAGTTTTTAAAATGAAAAGATGTCTGAATGACTTTCACTGAGCTGATACAGTTGAACAAGAGGGAGCATCTCTCTGTTACAAAAACCAATTTATTGCATCCTTTTTTTGTATTTGGTTGGGCTTTGTCCTTTTTGAGTATGCTGGGTTTTTTGTCTTTCAGTACACTTTGGTCATCTCCAGCTGAACAGCTGATGTATCCTCGAGTGTGTCTTTAAATGCAGCAGTCATGCAAGTAAAGAAATCCTGGTTATGAGTGGGTGAAATCACAAGTCAGTTAATTTCCCTGCCCCCACTTCTTTGTAATCAGAAGATAAACTCACTCCAGAAAATGCAGAGGAGGCTCTGCTATCCATGGCATGTCGTGCCTACAGTTAGCACACGTTTTAAATCACAGTTTTGGAGTTTATTTATACAGCTAAATGTCATATGTTTAAAAATAATGAGTTTATTCAGAAAGAAAAATTCTCCTCAGAGTGATTAATTAATGGAGACTCATTCCCAGAGTAACAGCCAGCTAGAATTATTCCAGGCCTTCTCTTGAAGTCAATTACCTGTTGGAAAATCTGTTCAATCCACCAAGTCAGTCCAAGTTCAACAGCTTGAAATAATGAATGGTATATAGAAAGGAACAGTAATTTTTTCCTAATTGCTGGTGCATCTCACTGTAACATGTCAGTCACATTCAAGGACAACAAACTGTTTTGGGAGTTTAAAGATAAAAATAATAGGGTTTAGACAAATAGTGGCTGAGGTAGCTTTTTCATAGTGAAACAGTTTGGTTTTTCCTAATATGTATGAGCCGTCCTGAAAAAAACAAGTGACAGTGATGTTCTTAAAATGGTTGTGCCATAGAGCACTATCACAAAACTGCAATTGCTGCTCTTCAGAATCCTCACCTCAGCTTGCAGGCAGCTGCAAAGCACAGTCAGGCTGACCTGGATGCTCTGGTCTCCCAAGAAAGCTTCCTTATTGCTTTTTTCCCTGATCTTTCAGCTAATACATTTGTGTGGACCCCAAATGAGCAGGATCAGATGAACTATAGCTACAGTGAACTGCTTTGCTGGATGGTGACCACAGCTTAATATGCCTCCCAATTTAGGTTTGCTCTTTGGCCCCAGCTCTCAGAGTCTCATAATGGAGTAATGGAGATAAAACCCCCGTATTTCACAGTGAAACTTGGCAAATTGACAGCCAAGAAATTATTTTCCCTAGTAATTTTAAAGGCATCAACACAGTCAGTGTTAAGATATTCTAAGAAACAGAGGATAGGGGAATAACAGCATTTAAATCTTGATGTCTCATGTTGGTGTTCATGGGGAGATGACATTTGTCTTTTGTTCATAAAAACATCTCAGATCTAATAATTACAAAATACTGATGGCATATTACATAAGCAGCAAATGAATATATTGACTAAAGCTGGAATTGATCTTTTCCAGTGGATTCCTAACATGTCTAGTGAAAAGAAGAAATCCAATTGAAAGAATTTATGCAGTTGACAGGCTGAAAGAGCTCTGGTGGAGATGCTCTTGTCTCTGAAGTAAGTGAAATGCATTTGTAAAACTTCCTAAGTACAAATTTACACAGTGAATTCTTCTGATTCTTAGGGTAAGTACATAGGTTTGGGGCTTGTTTGGGTTTTTTTGGTTTGTTTTTGGGGGGAGGAGGTTGTTTGGATTTGTTAGGGATTTTTTGTTTATTTGTTTATGTAAGAACTGAATTTTTGACTGAAGGTAGCAAGAGTTCACTCAAGAAATTCAAAGCTATCCTTGACTATGGGTTATCAACTCATTGTCATGGTTTGTCCTTCTACTTAAAAAAAGTGAAATCTATGTCAGGCACAAAGTAACTTAAAATTGCTTGGAAGGAGCTGCTTTTGGTTGTACTGTCAGGTAATTTGAAGATGTTTTCAATATTAATTTGGGGACAGAGGCAAATAGACCAGTTATGTTTTCTAGTGTTCCTTTGGAGGAGAGAAGTCCATAGTGCCCTTACACCCAGCTGAGATCTCCTTACTAGAGATCATGTATGTGTCCAGGGAAAATGAGGTGAAAAGACACCAAAGAGGAGATGGCAGCTGAGAAGCAGCTGTTGGTTTGGAAGAGCATCCAAACCAAAAAGCACCAGTGGGGCCTGGGCTGGTGGTGGAGCAATACAGGGAAGAGGCAGATGATGTGGGAGGTTCATATATATTTTATATATACATTTATATCTTCAGAGGACTAGAGTTCTCACTACTGTTAGGGAAGGTACAGATTACTTTCTTCCTTTTCTGTGAAAATATTCCTACTTCATGCTTTTCCTAAGATAAAAATCAATCCCTATGTGACAAAGAAGTTTGTTTTGAGATATTTTTAACTTGTGGTAAAAAAAACCCCAAAAAACTGGTGCCATTTTTTGTTTTCTGTCTGTGCCTGTAAAATTAGAAGAACCCTATTGATTCACACAGCAGTGATGCACAGCGGCATTTGTATTCTGAGGAGGGTAAAACACAGTCACATATTCGAAGGAAAACATATTTAATGAACCCACTTACATTAATTTGCCACCAATAGAGATTCTTTGTAACAAAATGGATCATTGCTTACATGAAGGCAATGACTAAACCCAGCAAGATACATGTTCTGTGCAGTAAGCACCAAGGTAGACAATGCCATGCAGATCTCTGTGATTTATGGTGCTCTGTTGTATTGTCTCCTAGGCTTATACCTGATAAGAAAGGAAAATTCCAAGAGATGGAAAAGACTTCCTTCTGTTTCAGCTGCCCAGTTTTTTGATATTGTTCAAAAGATGATTTCTCAGGCAGATATTACTTAGTTTTCAGTCATATTGTTCTTAAAATACACAAGAAATTCTTAGTGAAGACCATCAATGAAAAGAAAAGACTACGGATCACTTGAATATACAGGTAATTATTTTTAACTGCTTTTCCAAAAGAACTGTGCTTTTAATAATAGCCTGCTTTTGTAGAGCATCTCTCATATGCAGACTTGAAAACGTGGTAGGCAAATTGTCTCAACATGTCTATGGGCTAGGTAAGTACTATTAATCCCTTTTTACAGTCGGAGAAATCTGAACATCAGAGAGCCAAGAATATTGCTTTCCAGCTTTGGTGTTACAAAAGGACTGTCAGAGCAGAGAGTATTGTGTTAAATTCCACCCACTAAGTCCAATTTAGCCTTTTGCCTTTCCAGCAGAGGAGTCTGCTACAATTCTGTCTTTTCAAGACGCAGGTTATAAGGCAGGGACTGGTTGTTCATTTCTGAAACATGCAATATGTATCTGAAGTTAACTGAAAGCTTCTAAGTTAAAGGTTTCATAAATGGGTCAGAATGGATGTAGTCCCTCCTAAAGTTCCTCAGCTTGAGACTGTATAACCCACCACTGTGTGTCGTTGCTTGTGTTCACAGTGTGGGTAAACCCCCAAGAGTGTATGGCCCCACTAATGTTAGTGGTGTTTTTTATGTATCACAGGCAACCTGGGGATGGGTTACATACCCAGGATATGTACATACCCATGGGTGCATCTGTTCAGCAACCTTACTTCATGCAGCTTCTCCAACAGATACTAAAAAAAAGCCCAAAGACTAATAAGGAAGTAAAGTTCACGGTGAATGGAGAAACCTAAAAACACAGCAGTCTGTGAAGGTTAGAAGTCTGAAAGCAATTTTCAGTCCTCAGAATAAGTCTTTTTTCTACATGGAAGAGGATTTATTTTGAGGTAGACTTGCTTAGTGGGATGGAGATATACTTTGATTAACACTTCTTTGATCCTCTCTTGCTGAAAATGAAAAAAACCCTCTTGTTCTGGACACCTTAGGCTCCAGTTAGGATGCATGCAGATGGATTTACCCTGGAGTGGGCTGTCTGCTGCAAGGGCTGTCTACAGCTTCAAGTTGCATTGTGTGTAAATCCAGCCAGACTGCAAGGCCTCTCCCTCTCTTCTGTCCCACAGGTATGTTGAGAGCTCTGGTAATGGCTATCAGGATAAAACCAGCCTGTATTTCACAGTATTTATGAGAGTTTCCATGTGGCCTTGGAGCTGCTGACTCGCAGCAGCCATTGATAAGAGGAGCCTGCCCTGGCACGGAGAGGGTTGAGCCTTTCTGTTTGGCAGAAGCACCTCTGAGACAGGAGCTGATGGAGGTGCTGCCAGTGCACTGGCAAAAGGCAGGAGCAGGGAGCTGCACATGCAAGGCTCTGGATCATGCTGTTGTTTCCAGCTTGGTGCTGCCTCCAGGGTGCTGCCAGGTGCCCTGGAGCAGGCAGAACTGGTGGGAAACACCCCTGGCCTTTGCAACAAGTGTATTGCAGTGGCAATATTTAATCTCACCTGAGCAGAAGGCAGTGCTTCCTCAGGCTTGTCTGGAGCCATGGAAAAAAATCCCTACAGGACCTCAGCCATTTCTTTGGCTAATAGATTACTTGTATGCAAAGGTTTGCCTTTGCCCTGCCCATGCTAACACAAACCACACCACACATCAAGGGTATTCATGTAATAATTGTTCCACATACAGCAGCCCAGGATAAGGTGCTTACCATGCTGTGGGATGCTACCTAATACCGTGCATGGTTTGGGTAAGCTCTAAGGATGTAAGGAGGGTGGTTTAGACCAAAAAAATGACATGGCATCGAAAGCACAGGATAAGTTGTGTGAAAAGGAAAGGGGCTGGAAATGTCACTCCTTTCAGCAGCCTGCGAGACCCAGTCTTAGGGCTGGCAGAAAAGGGAAAAATCACAGCAGGTTTTGTAAAGAGCTTATGCTTCAGAGTTCAAAGCTTTTTAAAAAGCCAAGTAATGCAGGTGACAACAGTGCAGTTTTCTGAAGGAATCTGATTTTGGAAATAGACCTGTCGAGAATATTTGAAAACCCCATTGGTTGTCTTATTGGTGTGCGTTTGGACACCCACAATCTTCCACTGAGAAGTTTTGTGAAGTTTGCATAGCCCAGAGGCTATGCAAAGGAGAATGCAAAGGAGAATGCAGAGTTGGCTAAAGGAGAGCTCACACTGGAGTATATTCTTCCTCTGGCTGATGGGGGGGGGTGGGTGGTGGGACCTTCTAATCCTGGCCCATGAGGATGTGTGAGCTTTAGCATGCCCCATACAAAAGAAAAAGTGGGATGAAAAGCATCCATTAAAAAATTAAACATTGGTAAAGATACAGAGGCTAGTAAAAACAGGGCCTGGTACAGAGATAAATTAAGGTGAAAAGAATTGTCCTATATAATTTGTGTATCCAAAATTTTGAGGTAAAAGTAAAAAATAAACAGAAAATGTGGAGGTAGTCCCCAGAGTTGCCAAGAGAAAGAAACAAGATATCTGTTCATGTATTCTGTGGACTGTCTCCCCACTTTCACACTAATACCACAGCCCATGTGCAGCTGTGGGAAAGAAAGCGTTGAAAAGGATGAGAATGTCTTTAAATACCTTCAACAGTTATGCTGCAGTGAGGGGTAAAATGAAGGAAAAAGACCCCCTTCTTTCTCTCATCTGTTTTTTTTTTTTTTTCATTCCTCATTTAACATACACTAATGAAAAGCTGAGAATAGTTACTCTCTGGAATCAGATTTTACTTTTGGGATAGTTAGTAGATCTTAGTCCTTTATAGAATTGGTTACACTAATAATTATTGTCTTCCCCCACACTTCACTCTTCATCTTAACAGAAGAATGAAGTGAGGGCAACAGGATATGCTAGTTTTGAGTCTTTGTTTCCTAATATTGGATGCCTAGAAAAGTAAGCTCAGCATGTTGCAATCTAGTGGGAGCAGTTACATTGTCCTTGGGGGTCACTGAAGGAGTTATCAAGGAGGCAAAGAAAGAGGAAGTTGATTTTGAGCTTGTTTTCTCTTTCATGACTTGTTTAGGTCTCTCTAACACTTTTTGGGAGCTGTGTAGTTCCATCCAAAGTATGGTAGTACAAAAGCACTAAAAATACAAAGGTGAGACATGAGCTCATTAATCCTGCCAGGAGAAAAAAAAAATTAGCAAAGTCTGTGATAGGCAGAAACAGCCAAACCAAATGCCACCTCTGTGAAGATAAATGTGCTGCAAACACCAAGAGCCTACAATATTATGGCCTTTAAAAAAACATATGTTTCATAAATGGGAAAATGAACTGAAGAAGCTGCTGGTGAAGCTGTTGAGAAGCTGGACTGTTCACTTATACACTAACATCACACGGGGCTTGCCAGCTGAGCCAGGAGGCAGAGCTGGCAGAGCCCCCATGATTTCCTTTTCATACAAACCTGCACCAAAGCTGGTAGCCATGAGGAATGGCTACTGTAGGACATGAATTTTTATACAGTATTACAATTGCCTTTGGTGCCAGCCCTGACCATCAGCAGTGGGTCCAGTCACAGCTCTGATATTTGCCTCTGCAAGGTATGGAACTGTGTGGAAAAGCCCAGCTAGAGAAACAGAGCTGTGCTGGTGGAAAATGGGAGCAGAAGGACAGGAGAGCAGACCATCAGCCTTTGAGGTGGGGAGAGTTGTTTTGAGCGGGTACATCTCACCAAAGCTGGGAGCAAGAGAAATGAGGCAAAGCGCAGGTGGTGGGTTCTGGGTGAGTGGGAAATGTGCAGTGTGTCCAATACTGAGTGTGTGGATTCACCATGCCTGCCTGCAGGGCCCAGGGCTTTCCATGCAGGAGCAGGGAGCAGGAACACAGCGGCTGCAACGCTGCTCTGACAAGCCATGATAAATGCCAGCTTTGTTAGTGTGTGTGGCAAGTTACCAGGAGCTCAGCAAATTCCTGCGCTTGGAGAGCCTCGCACTGGGAAGAAAATATGAGCTGTGAAGTAATAATGATAATAACAGGATTCAATGAGGCAGATGTAATCCACATTTCTTCAGCTGATCCTGGCTTGCAGCACCAACTCTGCTTGACTAAATTGTATTCACAGGGATCTTTTCAGAAGTTGGTTTCAGCAGCTGAGCTATGGTGTGGCTCAGGCTAGTCTAGAGCTGAAATATAGCATTTTTTTCTTGGAAGTCATATTTACAGAGTGCTTAAGTGAGGCAAGTACCTTGAAACATTGTCCACAAGAATTAGTAGTTTGAGGAGAGGTTTCCCACTCATTTTTAACACTGCTGAGTTCATTTTTGCTCTTTTAGCTTACCGTCAAAAAGCCTTGGTAGTGCTGAGCTTCATGCAAATATGTATTTGTAGCAAGCACATAGGAGCCTGAGAATAGCAAATATTGACCCTCTTCTGTGTCAACAGAAAAGGAAGTGCAAAACTGGCTGTGGGCAGATCCAATTTCATTTTCAAAATCAACATTTGGTGTATTCTTTCTGCTTGCAGCACTACTTGATATGTTGATGCTAAGAGGCTGAAGTCCCTTCTGCTGCAGTTTGCCTCTGTGTGACAAGTCAAATTCTCTGGGATTCTCAGGATTCTGACAGGCACCACACACATTTCTTTTCCTGACCTACAATGCTATCTCTCAGGCTGTTCCTGCAACTCAGCTGAGACATGCTCCTGTACCCTTTGGATACCATGGAAAACACCCTGCAGGCCTTGGGCACTTTTGAAGGTGAGCTGTCATATCTAGAGTTTTCAGGTCCACTACACTTCACTATCCTTTTTGGACAAGAAATGTTTGCTATCTGTGGTGAAAATCACTGTTATTTCAGTTAGACTAAAATAAAACATAAGCAGAAGTAATTATTTACAGCATGTACAGTGGGAAAATCAGTCACAGTTAATTGCGTGAGTCTTAAATGGAAAAAAACAGCACACATGCTTGGACCTTTGAGAATTCATCTTGTGCCACCTGGCTGGTGCTCTCCTGACTCATCCCTTGCTGGGGGCTTTGCCTTCCTTCCTTAGCTGTGGCCACAGGTCTCCAACAATTTGTCGTGGCATTAACTGTCAGCACAAGGACCCATCCTACCCACTTTCTGTACCTACCCACAGAGTCCTACCCTTCCTCCTCCTCCCCCCTGGTGGCCTTGGACATGCTGTGGGGTCATGTACTGGTGGAGGATAGACCACCCATCCATGTTGAGGCTTACCTGTATTTTTTGTTGTTGTGAGTTTATCTTTCACTGGATCACTTCTTTCACCCTGTGGACTGTGAAGCTGCAGGAATACTTGGGGCAATACCAGCAAAAGTGCAGGTGAGGGGTAGGAATAAGAGGTTTCAGCTGGGCTGGGCCGGGGTGGTTTGAGGTCTCTATGAAATTGTGACCTCAGTGTGTTTCTGCCTGAAGCATCTCCAGGTTTGAAGCCAAATATTTGGTGTCAATCTATCATCAGAGATATTTGATACAGTTGTCTAAATGATGTGTGTAATCCCTGACTGGCTCTTGATGGAGAAAAGATGTGACAGTGATTAGCCACTTTGGGACAGCTTTCATTTGGAGCAAGGTGGATATGATGTGATAGTTGGAAACCTCAGAGGTGTGGGAGCCATCTGCCAGGTTCAAACTAAATGTGGGGCTTGAACTCTGCCTAACCTCAGAGACCTTCCCCTCCAGATAAATCAGAAGCCCATTGGTAGCTGCTACGCATGAAAGCTTGCAGTCATACTCCTGTCTGCTGGGCAGTAGATGTACAAACATGGGCACCAAATCCCTGCAAGATACAAGCTACACTTCATTTAAATCTTATTATTTATTTGCCAGTCACTGGCCAGCACACCTTCGTTCACTTTGTTTGCCTACTGGACAAAACATGATTGATTTTTACTATGTAATTGTAGAAGGTGAAGGCAGGCTATTTTTCTACATCAACTTTTCAACAGTAGCTGATGCCACATGGGTTCCTAAAACTTGTTCTGGGGAAAATCTGATAAAACTGTTGTAGTTTTTTGCCATCTAGACAGTACCCTCAAACATCATAGTCAAGATTTGCCAGTGAAGCCTAGGAAACTAGATGTGGACCACAATTTTCTTTCTAATGTGAAAATATGGGTACTTTGAACCTGAGAGACAAAAAAAAATTAAAAGTAGTGTGAAGATGCCAATTTCCTCTAATTTCGCTTAAAGTAATTGACCCCATTAATGTTTGGTCAGAAAGAGAATTGCCCTAGCCTTTTGTTTCAAATGTGTTGGATTCACAGAGATCAGCAGGAAAGATCTGGGGAGAAGTTTGGCAGGAATCACAGTCACCAGGAGGCTTGTTGAGGTTCACAACAAATTAGCAGACACACAGGTCTGCTCTGTTTCCCCAAAGCAGGCAGGCTGGGCAGCCAGGGGTGAGGGCTGTGTATAAGGGAATGCGATTCCAAGGTATAAATTAGGAATGACCTCTCAACCACCGCATTTGTAGGCACAGGAAGACAAATACATCTCAGTCATATATGTGTTGTTGGGGCTTTGAAAAAGAAATATGAAACACCCAGAGCATGTGAAATGGAATAAGATGTTTCAAGAGAACCAGTTTCACCTGGACATGTATTGCCTGGCAACCCAAGACTCAAGTCAGTTCAAGTGGCATAAGGATGCTGCTGCATGAAAGAAATACTAAAGAGAAAGCCAGGAAAGTCACAGGAAATGAAATAAAAATTCTGGTGAAGCCATAATCCTTGTTACTGTAACATAAAAAACTGAGACTTGAGTATTGAAAAAAAAAGCCCCCTTGTTTTTTTCTTTCTTTGCAAAGGTTCAGCGAATGAGTGACTCAGCCTTATATAAGAAAAGTCTGGCTGGGGCATAATAAATGTGAGTCACTACAACAGATTTTCAGATTTTGCTTGGGATCTTCCTTACAGGATCCTTGTCTTGGGTAAAGGAAAGGGATAGGGAAAAACTTGCATCAATATTCATATAGCTATGAATACAGATGAGATTATGCAATTGCAAGGAAATTACATTTATCTCCCTTTGCATAAAAGGGTGGTAAGAACACTTACAAGGCAGTCTTCACAGAAGAAGTAAAGTGTAGGTCTATGGTAAAAAAAGACCAGGAAAACTGTAGACATGAGGTTTGAAGGTAGGAGAGGTAGACAGGGAGTTTCATTGCTTCAGCCTTTTGGAAGAGGACCGACTCTGCAGCTGTTCAGTGTGTGATGCACACAGAGATCGGGCGTGTTGGGGGATGTTATTCCCCAGGTGAGAAGATGTTTGCTGGGTAACCTTTGCTTACTGCTGGAATAGCCACCTGTACCTGAAAGCTGGGTAGTAAAACTAATGCTCCCAATCCAGGCATATCTTACAAGGCCAAGATAGACATTGAGTTTATATTGCTTTTGAGTCTTATTTATCTATCTGAAAGGTTTAGGTGACAATCCCCTTGTTTTTTTGTTCTAGTGCTCTCTCAGATGTCTTTTGCATTTCAGTCTCTACATTTAGGATTTGAAATACCTCTTTATGTTGGATGATAACTTTAAAAAATGGATTGGGCCATAGCTGAGCCATTGTTGAAAGTTTGTAGGTAAAAAACCCCTCCAAAACCCAGCCCAAGAAGCAAAAAAAAAGAAGGGGACATTTAGGGTCTCTCCTAATTGTCCAGCTGACACAAACCTGTAAGCCTTGAATCAGGTGATTCCCATTTATTTTAATCTGAAATGTATTTAATGAATTAATAGATGTCTCAAAGCTGATGCCAAGTTTTACTTGTTTTCTACTGAGAATCACAGTCTCCTAGGGCCAAATGGCTGGTGCTGTTCTCCTTTCCTGCCTCACATATTAAATATTAAGTCTTGTTCTTCCAGGAGAGCTGACCACACCCATAATGAGCACTTCTCAGAATCAATCCTGCTGGGATTCTGCACAAGTTACCTCAAATTAAAATTCCTTGTCAGAAAACAGCTCTGGAAAGGTAACATCAGATCAATCCATTATGCAGATAAATGCCTGACAACAAAATTAGGGTCCAGCAGTCAACTGGAAAGTACAGTTCAGAGGATCCTGGATACTTGCTCTTAATTTTCACTTGCTTTCTAACTCTGAAGAGCAAATGAAAATGTAACTGGTAAAACAAAGTTCCTAGAGAGAAACTCAAATTCCAGATGGCTGATGCCACCCAGGCACCAGCTGTGAGGAGGTAATAAACTCTGCTTTTAAAAAGAAATAGGCAGTGCCAAGCTGCTATTTCTGCAGTTGGGGGTTTTTTGTCTGCTGAATTCAGATGGTTTTAAGGGCCACACACATCTAGGGACTGCACAGTCCCTGGTATGAGTGTTCTCATCCTGATTGCCATCAGACTATGTCGCATGTAGTGAAAGAAATATTATTCTGGTAGGATTGAAACTTTTGTCAAACAATGCCTAGGAGTAGCTACAAGTCATTGGGACACTGGATATGTTGTCCCTGCAGGCAAGAGCTCACAGCACTTCAAGAGAATCCCTAGCAGTCTCTGCAAGGTGAGAGATTGTCTTGTCCATATTTTGCCTCATTTTAAACAACCGCAGTTGTTGCCTTTTTTTTATATTGATAAACTCTATTAACCATGATGTATAGGGACATCCTGTCCTTCAGATATTAGTTGACAGACGGAAGGAGCAGGGAAGGGGAGGACTGGGGAGCAGGCAGGAGCTGTTTTTGAGGAAGCATCTGGCTGTGTCCTGAGGAGGTGCTTGGGAAGGCAGGGAGGGAAAAATGAACTGTGTTGGCTGTGGCACAGGGGAGAGGAGGCAGCAGAAACTGAGAGCACAGCACAGAGGCTGAATGAATGGCTGTGATTTCAACACATGGATTTTTCAAAGGCTGACTTGCTCAGAAGCGGCACCTTATTTCTGGACATCAGAAAGAGCCAGACATTCAGGTCCATTTCAGCTTATAAATGGTTTGGGATAGCCTTTAGACAGACCTAATGGTCTGTTCCTGATGCTACTGAACTAGAAGGGGCTGTGTTTTGGTGCTGGACCTCCTGTGTTTTGGACCTGCACATCCAGGTCAGGAGACTGAGCCACACTCCCGGTGCCAGCCGTACACCACTGGGCCAAGGCTGTTGCATCCTGAGCACTGTGTGCAAGTGCCTGGTGAAACAGGTGGTGATGTAAGAGGGGAATGCAACAGCTAAGCTCTCAGGCTTGTGTGCAATTACATGTGATGTGGTCTCTCCCTTGGGTCAAGCTCAGCTCAGCCATAGGAACCCAGGTATCTCCAAGTTCCTAGATTTGCTAACATTAGGTTGTACCAGACTATTCACATTAGAAAGGTATCGAAGGCACAGGACAGGCTCTGAAAGGAGAACAGAAGAGATAAATGGGATTGTGAGGTTCCTATGCTGCTGCTGTTGTCACAGAAAGACAAACTAGCTACTGCTTGAAAGCACAGATTTCTGCTCCTCTGATGAGGTGATATGGAGCCTGAAAAAAGGTGAGATTTTGAAGAATTCAGCATAATATAGAGTAGAACTTGCTCTGTTGTTCTTTTTTTAAAAAAAATATTTTTGTTGTTCCTGAAAAGAAATAATTTTAATATTTTTGACAGAAAACTGCCTATTTTGACCTTCTGCTGTGGAGTGTAGAGATTGGTGCCCCCTGCCCCGCATCCATTTGCCGGGGTGTTTTTTGAAGAAAAGCTTTTAACTTTTGTTTTTCATTTGTAAGTCTAAGCCTATTCATTCAATTTCAATTAAATGTTTCAGACTGACCAGAAATAATGTCTGGTTTTCCTTTTTGCATTATTAAGAAAATATATTTTTTGTTTAGCTCACCTTTGCCTTTGGTTGGAAACTTAAAGCTATCAGTATTTGCCAGCTTTTAGTGGAAAATAGCAAATATTCCTTAGCCACTGGGTGAGATCTGTAACTGGCTTGGAGCATTATAATCCTGGTGAAGTCAAAGGAATCATTCTGATTTATACCAGATGGTTATCTGGACCTCCAAGGGAAATGAAATCAGTATCACAGATTAGATTTACCATAAGTACAAGAAGACCTGTTTGCATTGCTAAGATTACATCTGTGGTTCCTCAGAGATAAATTTTGTCCAAGTCTCCACTACCAATGTTGTCACCTTTGTGCTGCAGACTGTGCTTCAAACCAGCAATAAAATCCCAGGAGGTTTTTCTCGGAGCAGTACTTTAGCCTTTGCGCCCAAGATTTGCACCAGTGTTTATGTGACCCTGGATTTTAAATACTTTGCTGTCATCTGTTCATTGTGAGTGTTTGTGTTAGAAATGAGTACGAAGATCAGAATGAATCAAAATGAATGGGACGATGATTGTTCTGGTTGATTATTTTTTGGAGGGTGGACACAATAGCCAAGAAAAATAATTGGGCTTTGCCAAAGAAAACTTATATAACAGGGATAATTTGTTTTGACATGGATAGGAACAAACTGTGGGGAAAGACTTCCTGAGGTACTGCATTTGCATAGGTGAGGAAACTTGCAGCTTGAAAAATGAAACCTGTGATTTATGAGCACAAGGGACTTCAAGTCAATATTTTGTTCCCCTCAGTTATTCAGTAATGATTTTGACAGTTCCCCAGAGTTTGAAGAGATGCAGGTTTTTGGGCTGGCAGGATGTAATGTACTAGCTGATTTCCAAAGCTGTCACTGATCTTTGATTTATATCTTCTATATTTTCTTTTTTGGACTTGCTAGCACCATCAGACTCTTGCCTGCCTTGGCTCTGAATGCAGCAGTCTCTTTCCAGGGTAATTCCAGGATGGTTTGTCCTACATCATCTCAAAGAGGTTGCAGCTCTCCTTCTATCTTACCCTGTTATGAGTGAGTTTTAAAACCAAAAAGGACATTAGAATTGTGTCTGAACCTGGTGCTAGGGCACGTGTTGAGCTCCAAGCACTCTTCCTAAAGTTACTTTAAATCTGTTTTTAGCAGATGAGACATCAAATTTGTGTCACTCACCATTGCTAATGGTGAGGATGGTCCTTGCCTTTTTCAGTAGCATGAGCATTTCTTTCACTGTAGCATTTTGCCCTTTGTCTGGCTCTAAGTTAGTTATTTACATACTTGAAATTATTTAAAATTATAACCATGGTGGAAACTGCCTAGAATGTATAAATTGCTGTGAATTTTTTCAAATTAGAGAAGAAAGTGAGGAATGATGACTCTTAGCTGTAGTATCAGCATGATCACCATATGTCTGTCTGAATTTCACGGACAAATCCCTTCATAAACACAAAGTCCTGTGCTGTACTAAGACTTCCTTATTGCTTCCCCTCCAAGGAGAACAGCAAAATCCCTTTTAGCAGAGTCACAGGGAAGCATCCTAATGGTTTCATGAAACAGGTACAAATCAAACTTGCCTGTCTTCCTTGTGCAAAAAGAGCTAACTAGCACAGTTAGAGCACATAGCTATTCAGCTGACATGGAAAAGTGGGTGTATAGTTTTAGGGATGATTTTATTTAAACATTTTGGAACTGTGTTTGTTAAAGTCAATAACAACTTTTTGAAGAGCACAGCAAAAGACAGAAGGATTTGGGGACTTTTTGTCATTTGCTGTTCCTGCAGTGCTGTGACTTCCTTAATCCTAGGGAATAACAGATCCAGTTGGCATAAATATCCTTCTTTGTTTTTTTGTGGTTTTTTTTTTCCCATTTCCTCATTTCTCTATACCACTAATATACATTGTGTAGATTGAATAATGAGATTTTGCTAAGGCAGGGTGTGAAGGGCAGCTCTGCAGGCTTTGGGATTATTTAGCATGGAGCTGTTACCAGGATATGGTTTTAAAGAAAAAGGGTTTTCCTCACAGACCTGGTACATAAAGAATTTCTGCTTGGATCTGTAAGTTCCTGCAGGAAGATGTTGATCCTTTGTCTAATGTTTGTTTTGCCTGCTTCCCACTGCAGCATATTGCTAGTACATGAGTAGACTGCTGTCATATGGCCCCAGACAAATTGCTTCAGAGAGGAGTTCTATAGCTCCTTGAGAGGGAAATTGTATTTATTTTTTGCTAATAACATATATGCTTGTAATTTGAGAGAGGTTACTTTATCTATGAAGCCACTGACAGGTGGTTTTTTTTCACCAACCAAGTTTTTCAACTATATTAACAGTACCAAGGGAGCCAAATTTTCTCATATTCACTCTCTTTTCTTAGGTAAAGCACTTGATCAAATAAAGGCAATACTGATGTGAATTTAGACTAACTGGGGAAATTTTTCATAGTAACTACAGTTTTGAGAACTAGATACTAGAAATGCAATATTGTTATGCCTGCTTCTTCTTCTTTGCTTAAAAGGCAGCAAGAAGACAAAGATGAGGGAACACTGGGATGGGAAGCAGAAGTGGGTGTGAACCTGGGTCTGTAGCACTAGCACAGGTATTGGATGCAACTGACCTTTAGTTGTAAGTACTCTCATAATTCCTGAAGCCCAAATGGGGTCCTAACCCTGAACTTGGGAATGGCTGGACCAGTGCTCAGTGTCTGGGGAACAGAAGTGTCTCACTCCATCCTGGGCCAAGGCTTCCAGTGACTTGAAGATGACCTGACAAATGTCACTGGGGCTTTTTGGTTGGGATACTGACAGAGCTGGGAAGCTTTTACTGCTCTACTCACAATGTTTCAAACCATAACTGGCCTGAGAAAGCTGACAGTGTGGGTGAAGGTGCTGTTCCTGACATAGGCAGCCCTACGATTTTAGAAACTGATGTTCAACCCCCACTTGTGCTCAAAAGCATTCTCTGGAGTGTGTAGGAAAAACAACTCTTTTCTTCATCTCACTATTCTTCCAGCTTGTGTTATGGTCTCACCCTGTTAAGGGCAGAGTGTTCCCAGAGGACTGTTTTATCTGCCATACCTCCAGAAGGTAGCTCTAGCATATGAAACAGCAAGAGTGACAAAAAGACAAGACACCCTCTATAAAATGCCTGTGACATCTCTGGTGAGATGGTTCTGGCTTGATACAAATGCAGTATTTTGTTCTGCCACTTCGCTGCCTCCTGGCTACCCAGGTCCCATGGGAAGCCACAGCTGTCACCAGAGGTCCCTCAACACCTAGGCTGATCTTGTTCCAGTGAGCAAGGGGAACAAAAGGGCTTTGGAAGGTGTGCACCCTCTGGGCTCAAGGCTGCTGAGGTCAGGGAAAATTACACTCATGGCAGGAAGACTGAATATTAATGTGTTTCAGAGGGGCTATCTTGGAGAATTATTTTTTTACAGAAGCTCTGGTCTTATTGGACACTCTGCTGTGTGTGCCAGTTAACCTAAGGTTTGCTTCTGATGGACCCTGCATGCTTGTTTAAGTTCTACTACCTTTCTGCTCTAAATGGCTAATTTCACAAAGGAAACCTTTTTAAGCATTAATAACATTTCTTGTGATGAGCTTGACAAATGAAGGAGTCCCTTAAATATCTCTCTTCCCACCATCGTGCAGCAATGAGGGCACGACTTTGGGAGTTTTTTAAAGTAATACACTTTTAATTGCAGCCTGTAGCTAAGAGAAGACTGGGATCTTCAGTACAATTCCTTTCAAGGTGACCTTTGCACAGTCATGTGTTGTCTGGACAAGTAATGGTGTCACTGTTAATAAGGGCACTCATTGGAAAAATAGTATCACCCGTGTTAGGTCTGCTGGCATCCTATAAAAATGCAGTGACTGGATAGGTGTCAGTATAACTGTGCAATGTGGCTCTCCTCCCATGGAAGGCAGTGGTAAAGTTCCTACTGTGCTTAAATTAGCCAAACCTTCCTTGCTTAGTCTTTATTGAGGGGCATGAGATGAGCAGCTCTAGGGGGGGGCACAGTTGTACCCTTCTTTCATGCAGTTTAAATACTGTGCCTGTCACTGTCCTCTTGTCTTTGACAGAAAATCAGGGACAGAGTTCCTCAGTGTAAAATGAGTATGTTTGTTGCTGCAGAGTCTATCACACAGTCTTAAAGACTGATATGGAAACAGAGCTGGTCTTCTCTATTAGCTGATTTTACATGCCAAAACTGCCTCAAGGCTGGTGTGTGCCAGCTAGGGAGTCTGCTTTTCCTCAGCTGCTGGTTTTGGCCAATGATTTACCTCTATGTAAGGCAAGTGGTTATGGAGAGATAACTGAATCAGAACAGTACTTTTCCATGCTTTTCCATTGACAGAAAAAACCAGTTAAGTTTTAGGAAAAGTTTTTGACCTATAGATTTCTGGCTCCTCTCTGAACTTGGCTGCCAATTAATGGCTGCTTCAGGAGCTGCTGTGATTATAGTTGAGTTCCTGTTGACAGTTGTCCCCCTTATAACCTCTGCAGCTGGCAGCATTGATGGCAGGCACTGCAGAGATGTCCAGGACTGATGGAGGAGGAAAAATAAACAGCACACTCAGAACAGGATGTGACCGTCCTGCTTCTATGATTCATATGCTGAGCAGCATCCCTTGGACCAGTACAGCCCAGTGACAAGCTCCTTGGCCCGCTGGTTTCCAGGAGACTTTCTGATATTAGTGTTATTTACAAGGAAACTGCTTTTGACCTGTTTTTTCAGGAACTCCTGCTCTTGGCTTTCTTGCGAGGTTTCTCTGCTTCAGTGAGGGCTCTCAAAGAGGCTTTGTAGTGCTGCAACATTACCTGGGATTTTGATGTAACAGTAATTTAAAGTTAGAGGTTGCCTCATCTTACAGCATTTCCTGTAGAGCTGGTCTGTGCATTCATGAGGGAGAAATGTGGTGAGGTTTCTGGTGAAATGTTCATCCAGTGTCCACTTCTATACAGTGCCAAGGTCTCCCTCCTCCCATGCTGTCTTCTTCTTCAGCTTTTCAGTCAGCTTTAGCATTTTCTGGCTGCTGAATAGTTACAGAGCTTTGTCAGGGAGCTTTGGGGATGGCACATCCCTGAGGGCACCAGCCTCCCCGCTTGCCCACTGACACCTCTTGTTTTCCTTTCCAGCACCTGAGTGCCTTCCAAGTAGATCTGGGTTCTTCTGAACAACCAGAAAATTTTCAGCTGCTGTTGCACAAACCTGACTGCCATTTTCATGCTTTTCCTGAATAGTTATCATCCTTTTTTACAACCCAGAGAATGAAAGAGGAAAGTAGAAGATACTTGTTTGTAAGGGATGCAAGATTAAAACGAGTTTTTATGGTGTACCCACAGTGTCAAAACCCTCTAACATTTTCTGATGAGCAACTAAACAAACACAAGCTATGAAAACATACAGACGTCTTCTTCTCAGGTCTCTGCAACCTGTAAAATTGAGGATTCATCCATTTCCCTGAAAATAAATGATTTTACAGCTATTTTTCTAATTGTTTGCATGCCTCCTTTTGGAAAGACCAAATCCTTGCAACTCCCAAGAGGCTCTGCTGAACCTGACAATGGTTGTAGTCTGTTTCTTTTTCCATAACTAGGTTTAGCTCTTGATTTTTCTTTATCTAATCTCCCAGGCACATCTCACAAGTAGTTCAGGTGTTTGTGTTTTCCTGCCTGTGTCATGAAGCTTGTAGAAATGAAGTGCGAGATATTATATAAGATTGGTGTGACAAATATCAAAAGATAAAGGAAAAGCAAAAATCCTCTCTGAAGCTTCCATGCCACTGAAATGCTCACAGCAGAAGGTGGCTTTGCTGAGATGGAATTTATTAATCATCACAGAAATCTCTGCAAGGACTTGAATTTTTCAGATATGTCATGTGAGCTCCTTTTCCAAAAAGTCCCATGTCACTAACGTGGCTGCTGACCTGTATTCATGTCGTTGCAGTGTCTCTGTGCATTGAAGATCTGCAAATAACAAGACAGGGCTGCTTTAAATTTTCACAATGGAAATACATGACTGGGGTAGCAGTCAAGGAAACTAATGGCTGTGGAAAGGCTGAACTGTCAGTAACAGAGCAAGAGTGAGCAAGGAAGGAGAAGTAAAAGCTGTTGACTGTCAGTCACAGGCTGACCTTGACATCTGTCTGTTCTTTTCCCATAGACAATGTTTTGCAGAAGAAGCAGCAGAGAGACAGCTTTGAAGAACATTGCTTTGAGGGCTGCAAGCTGGCACGTTGGAAATGAATGTAGATGCTGGTGTACAGAAGCAGGAGGTGACTGCTTCCTTCTGGGTCATTTGGCAGGGTGCTAACCAAAACCAGTAAAGCTGCAAGGGTGAATCTCAGAGTCTCTGTAGGGCTGTGGGGCCTGTCCATACCCCTGGGGAAAGCTAGGGACTCTGTAAAGGGATTGCATCTGCAAAACCAAATAAGGGGTAAATTTTAAGGTCACAAAATGTCCAAGAACTCCTCAGCATGATTGCACCACATGAGTTGAGGAAAAAAAAAAGGCCTACATGGAACAGAGCAGCAGACCAAAAAAGAAAAAAAGATCTGAACTCTCCCAGCAGTATCCTATCTCAGATAATCTTCTTGTATGACATTAATTTCCTTAGGCAGAAGATTAGGCACTTTAAAATAAATTATAGTGATTTTAGTTTCTGCTATCCTTAATATTGCTGCAATTATCTGCATGGTCTCTTAGTTGCCCTGCTGCCATCAGAGCTGAAAAGTTTAGTGATGGTTCAACCAAAACTTGCTCATTCTGTGTTTCTGTCTGACATATCAGTATCCCATAGAATGAGCACCTCTGATCTTTAGATGGAATTAATTTCCCACTCCTACCCAAACAAGATCTGCTCACCACTTACCAAAGACAGTCCAAGGGGAATTTTAGATCAAACTTGTAGTGGCTTTTTTCTTAAGGTAAATTCTACTTCATTTGGACAAGTCCCTCTAAGTCCCTAGAGGACTCTAATATGTCATCTAGTAGTGTCCTAAAGGCTGTGTTGAATTACTGAAGAAAAATGTCTCTGATCTGTGGTCAAGGTGTTAAAAATCAAAGGCAGCATTCAGAAAAAACATCCTAGCTACAGACTAGGCAGAAAGGATAACTCAGGAACTTTACTCCCAAAATTAGAGACTGAGCAAAAGAGTATTTTTATTAATTTTTAGGTCTTATGAGGGCATACGACCTTTTTAGACTATATCCCTCAGAAGAAGAGAGATCACAATCTGCACTAAGGCCAGAAACAGCCCTAACAGCTGTATTGCTGGAGGGCTTGTTCAGGTTAGCATTTCTGCAGGTCACTGCATTGTGCTGCTGGGATTTACCTTACCTGGCCCCAGCACACAAAGGGTGGCCCAACTCACAGGCCCAGAGGACCTCAGTCACATGAGATGCTCTGATACTCTCCTACCAAGAGTTTCTACTTTCTATTAACTGGCACTCCAAACTGATTGACTGTAATGAGAGTCTTTCCACTGACATCATGACTTTGATTTATATCCTTTGTGCACAACACATTGTTTCAAATGTGAGTCTTAATATCCTCATTCAGTCTGCAGCTCTTGCAAGTTAAATACCAATAAACAGAGAGAAGGAAAAAATCCACAAGACAAGTTTGAGATTGCTCTGTGTCTGTTAGGGACAACTCTCGACTAATGCAAAGAAACAGTAGGAAAAGGTGTCTTTTACCTAGGAATTCAGAGTCTGAGGGACTCTGCAGACATAATGTTGCACAGCTGAGTTATTTTCTATCAGAAATGGCAACTAAACCTCTCATGCGATAGCTAAACCAGTAAGAATGCTAATGGAATAAAAACCTTGTATGTTTATGTTAATTAAATCTGTCAGCCACTGTATTTTTCTTCTATTTTTAGTGTGGTTTTCTGAAGAAATGAGGCTTATACAGTTGCCATGGCTGTCTGTCCATCTGTTGGTCCCCCTCCTCCACCGCTCCTCCACGTAACTTTTCAAACTGTCAGCAAATTTCAGCCAGTATGGAAAGAGAGGAAAAACTCTCAAAGACATTACCATTTTTATGAATTTCATGAAGTCTGGTGGAAATTTTCCAAAGGCTTGATTAATGCCCCCTCAAGGTAAAGTCATGATTGTTCAGCCATTGTCCTTCAGTTTTGTCCCAAAAGCATAAAAGCCATCTTCCCGCTCATTGTGTGAAAGGTTTTAAACCAGTTAGAGCATAGGCTGTTTCTTGCTTGCCTCGAAGCAATGGAAAAGATTTTGTGGGAGCCAAAGTTGTCACTGGAGACTTGGAATTGTAGGGTGTCAGGGGAAAGAGAAATAAATGAGACCACCACGATGAATAGGTGGCAGCAGTAAGGGAGGGATGCCTATAAGGTATCATTCACGGTCAGTTTTTAGGGACATGACTATTTTTAAAGGATGAGTAAACCTCAGAAAACCTGAGAATGCTGTCAGTGAGGGGTGCAGAGTAAACCCAAGGTGTAACAGGGTGGTAGTAAGCTGGTTTCAGCAGTGCTGTGGGGCTATGTAACAAATCCATAGGAAGCTGAGTTTCATTAGCTCAGCTGCTGACATTGTCTGACGAGCTTTTTGTTGGCAAGGTTAGGCAAAGGAATGACTGAAGTTATTCAGAAAATATGCTTTCATGATTTCTTTGGGGTTGTGCAATTGCACTGGTAGAGATAGCAACTCTTTTTCATGATAAATTATGTCCAGAAATCATAACTACCCTCTGCTGCTGCCTTCCTCGCAGCACCCACTGGCTTTCCTTGATTCCAGGACTTAGTTCTTCATAAAAGGGTGATTGTCTTGCTGTGCCACAAAGGTGGAGCTGCGCTGGCTAAAAGGAGTCTTTGTGAGCAGCTCCTTGGATGATGTGAGGAGGACCCTGATTTGGAACTAAGTGGAAGCTTATACTTACTTGGATGGCAATCAGCATGCCTTGCTGCATGAAGCACTGGCCGTCTGTGCATCATTAAGGAGCTCGAAAACTCCATTCAGTCCAGACAGTAAACAATGAATTGCTGACACTTTCAGCTCTGCAAGAGCTCAGAAATACCAGCATGCACATCTGAGCCATATCACTGGAAGCACACAAGGATTACATTCTTTTGGTGATGGCTGCATTTTTATGTGAATAATCTGATGGAAGCCTGATGATGTCCAACACATCCATTCTTGCCTTGTGATTCTTTTGCCATCCCAAATGTTAGTTTTAATGACACAATTATCCTTTATATATTCAGTTAGACATGTGGGTTTCATCCTGCCTCCCCCCCCTTTTTTTTTTTTTTTTTTTTTAGTTATAATTAGTTTCCCTGAGAGGCAGCAGCTTTAATGCTTGGGTAGTTTTCTGAGAAGCTGGGACTGAAAGAAGCTTTTGGGAAATGACATTTATATGTCCATGGCTTTTATTTAGTATGCTGTATTTTAGTCTTTGTCTAGGATGAAAGCTCTTGTTGACTGGCAGAAGATGCATTGAATCAGTGAAATTAGGCAATTTGGGTGTCATTCCCCCTCCCCCAAATCATACAAAGAACTTGTATATTGACTGACAGTAAAATGTGATTTTTTGCTGAATTTATACAAATTACTGGTGAAAAAACAATGAATACTCCTTTGCCCCTATTCTCCAGGTCACTGATTGAATTCACATTAATTTTTGCTGAACTTTTGTAGAAGTTTATATGCTATGAACAGGAAATTCTGTAATGTTTGTATCAAGGTAATTCTAACAAGATGTGTTTAATCACTGTATCTTGGCAAGCAGAGAAAAAATTACTATTGGCTTGGAAATGACCTTGAAATCTTCTTCTATATATCCCTTTCTGTTGTCAGCCCAAAGTGACTCATGTCTGTCCTGGGGATCTTGTGCTACCCCATAAAATCCTCTCTGGGACCACCTGTATGGATGGAAAAGGACTCTGCAGTGGGTTTGAACAGTAGTAAAAGAAAACATCTATGGAAACTTATTAGAGATCATATAAGCTGTTATCTTTTGAAGCTTGATATTTGCAGTTAGTTGCCTTTGTGTTGTGCCCTGGTTTAGTGGCATCATTAGAAAAAAACAAAAGAGAACAATTTTCACAGTTTGTGGGGATGCACTGAGGGCATCCCAGCATCAAGAGAAAACCTGTGGATTTACCTTTAGTTTATGGTGCCTTTTTGCACAACAAATCTAAGGAGGAAGTTTTGAGAGCATCTGAGAGGTCTTGTGTGCTCTGCCTGAGTGGAAAGTTTCATTATTATACTGAAATGATTAAGAGAAGCATTTTATTTCCAAGACAGAATGGGGACACATCTCCCTCCATCTTCTCACAGTGCAGGGAGCAGCACTGGCTCCTGCCACGCTGATTAAGGTATCTTTCCTCCCTCCCTCCCATGGGACAGGCTGCTTGCTTGCCCACTGTGCTCCTTGCAAGAGATTCAGTGGGGATAATGGGAGGTGTTGCTTCTCCTCAGCAGCTGGTTTGACCACGGTGGGACCCCTAGGGAAAGTCAAGCACTGCCCCCCACTCTGCTCCCCTCACTTCTGTCTCTGCCTGGCCCTGGCTGCTGAGGAGCAGCAGAGGGCCCCTGTGGGCCAGCATATTACTTGAATTAACAGAGAGAGCAATCAGTGCTTTTTGTAAGTTGTTTCACCCCTCCAGTTCAGCTCAGCTTCAAGCCAGGGCAAAGCCAGGGTTTCCATCACTTCTGGGAGACAGCAACTGTTTCTCTCTAAGAAAGCCCATAGCAGCTAGAAATGAAAAAAAGCACTGGTAGGTCCCATGGTCAATCTCTGCCTCTTGCTATTTTTTCTTTTTTCTTTTTATTTTTTAGGTGTGTTTGGGAATGATGTGTCTATGTAGCTTTACCTGTCTCTTGTGGCAGGTTTCCAATCCCTTATTTTAAATGAAGTAGTATTCCCAGATGAAAAGGCTAATTTACTGGCAAAGTCAATGATATAATTTGTTTATATAGATTCAGTGCTGCTAAAAGGTGGGGATGAGGAGAGAAAAAAATTCCTTCACCATCTTGTACTTTTTACTTGTCAAGTTGTATATGCTGTCAGTGAAGCTGTGCTCTGGAATGGTCAAGGATGTTGTGGCCCCAAAAGGCTGTTGGTAGGGAAGAGGAGTGAGTGTGCTACATAGTTCTCATTTTCTGCTTGCATGATTAAAATTAAAGGAAAAAAAATAATCTTGGCTCTAGCAGTGGGAACCACGCAGATGTGAACTGAATGCAACACTGATTTTATTTTTGCCTGTATGTTACCACTTCCTGTGACCTGAAAGACAGATTTGTCTCAGAGTTTTTTACAGCACAGGCAAAGACATTAATTACATTTTCAGAAATAATGAAAGAAAAGTACATATTCAATGTTTCATTATACATGTTCTCTGTTTTACTTTAGGTGAGGCTAACAGCTTTCCAAAATCCCAGATCTGTTGGAGATTTTATCCATTCTTTCCTTGGAAGTTGAGGATCCCAAGCACTTTCCCAAACTGATTGATGCCACCTCTCATAAATCCAGGTAAGGCAAAGGCACAGATCATGAGGAAACCACGTGTGACCACATGTGCATTTATATATATATATATATATGTATACATATACACCCTGTTTAGTCATGAGATTCATAGATGCCAGCTTCTTCCCCAGTCACGGGACTCCATACATGCCTGTATGTTTCTATTGTGTGATTAAACGCACATCAGCTCTCTGTTTCCTGAGGATGGATACTCCTAGGGCCCAAAAGCCCTGCCAGCTGGGTGGGTGCCTTGGGAGTGTGTCACGCTCCATGGCACTACAGAGGGTATTTCCATTAGCTGTCGATGCCTCAATAGCCCACAGCCCCTTTTTATGTGTGTGGGCTCCTGCCCTATTCCCATTCCCTGCACTTTCCCCGTGACACACGGTGCAGGTACCAACAGGCACCAGCCTGGTGCTGGTTGCCTCCTCCTGAGACCTTGCAGCTGCTCCGCACGGCTCCGCCTGTGCTGCAGCTCTCCATCAGCAGACATGGAAAGCCTTTGCCTGAAAAGCCAGGCACTTCACATGGTGCCTGAACAAGAGCTTACCAGGAAGAATAGGCTGGGGTTGCACTTCCAAGGAACTGAGTTCAAATTTTGGTCACAGAGGGAATTATGTTTAAAGATCTCTTAAATCCTTGGGAAACTTTCCAGTTTCTGGGGTTATCACTGCTTAATCATACCCTCAACCCAGTGCAGGGTTCTCTCTCAAGTTCTCTCTCAAGATGGGGCTTGTTCCGGGACTTTTGTGGATTTTTGTTTGCATGCTTGCTTTTTAAGTGGGACTCTTTCGCAATTCAAGTTGAGGTTGTTTGTTAAAGGTATCTGCTTTCAGAAGGTTGCAGAGAGTTTTTTATGTAGAAAAAGTTAAACATCTTTCCTCCTGGTTAAAAGGTACAGGACTCCAGAAAAATGTAACTGGGAGAGGGAGCAGGATGCACAGAGGAGAATGGGGAGCATGTTGGCATATGTGAGAATGGGGAGACACTGCTGACATACGACTTTCAGAGGAATTTTTAAATGGACATTCTTTGAACTTTGCTTATTACATGAGTATTACATTTTATCTAGTGAAACGAGGGATGGAAGTGTCTGGTGGTGTAGGCCAGAGCTGGTATAGCCATGTTTTTGCTTGCTTTCGCATATCTCCCATGCTCAGAGGTATAGTTACACTTTTGAAAGGGGAGTTCATCCAGAAATGTAGGGTATGACAAATGCATCAGCCCCTGCCTGCACCTTGACATTTACGTTCTCGACTCAACAGTTCTCCATTTCTGACACAACAGGAACATATTTTGTTCTGCTCTAGTAGCAATTGAATGTTACTGGCTTGTTGGGAAATTAGATGATTTGTTTAAAGCTCTAGGCAAGAGACACATTTTTAAAGTAAGAGTAGAGTGTTCGAGTGATGCCAGCATTAGCAGTCTGTAAATTACAGATGAGGTGCACTGAGCAAACAGTGTGTTATCTCTCTGAATGCTTAAATTTCTGCACATTTTGGGAACTTGTTTAAAGAAGGCAAGAGCTGGACTGTCAGCACTGATTTCAGTTTTGCTGTGCTATGGCTTTCTATTTATAGTTATCACGAAAGAAGTTCTGAAGGTAGCATTTCTTGTCAGCGAATTAAAGATCCCCTCATATCTGCAGTGTTTGCTTTAATTTGAATATTTGTCATGGTTAACGAAAGATTGTCTGAGAAAGATGGGGTAAACAAAGTTTTTCAGGCCTCATCAGCTTACATGCATCTTCCTATTAGTGGTCAAAAATAGAGCCCTGTTTAAATGGCTTTGATACTCTGTGGATGCCAGTGTGGGAAGCTGCTCATTGCTGAGCGGATGTCACTTTATATGGTTATCTTACAGCCCTGCATGTTAATGTGGACACTCTGGCCTATCTTGTTTATAGAAAGTGATCAAATGTAAAGCCCCTACCTCAAATCTGAGGTGGCTTCCAGATGTCACCCCTAAGTGGAGCAGGAGATATGCCCAGCAGGAGAAGGATGCAGTGCAGGGCTCTGGCTGTGCTTCCAGCTGCAGAGCTGCCCACTGCTCTCTGGTGCAGGAGCTGTGTTCTTGCCAATCAGCCAAGCTCAAGTCACTTAATAAGCATCATAGGCTTCTCAGATTTAGTTGCCAGTGTATACCTTTGGGCAACGTTCGCACTCTCCAGTGCCTGCTAATTAATTTGTTTTCCTACACTTTCCTGGGATTTGGATTGGCACCAAAGCCCCAAAGGGAAGATTTTAGCTGTCAGAAAGTGGATATTTATAATGAGTGTAAGGTGTAGATGGAAACCACATCGTTGTCATACAGCAGCTATGACATAAAAGATGCTATTTCTTCCATACTGTTTCCCATAAGGGAAAGAGATATTTTGGGAGGGCAGAAGATGTGATTACAGAAGACAGCTACATGGAAACTGTCATTGGATGCTCCACATGCTGAAATAGAGTAGTGTGCAGGAACAAGGCTATGAAAAATATTTTAATAAATATTAAGATTGTGGATAAATAACAAAAATATGTAAGTATTGATTAAACATGGCTGGCTAGCCTGTGTAGCATTGTCCAGTTGAGGAACACAGGATTCAGAGTGGGAAGGTGATGTTTTCCTCCTGGCCCTGAAACTACTGTTCTCTAAGGCCTCAAATTGTATTTTTCTCTGATTTCGTACTCTTCAGACTGGCAACATGTGCCTCAGTTTCCTCATTTCTTAAATGCTGATGTTTGCTAACATAATTCCAGACCATTGATTATAAGTTATATATAGGACTCAGGAGTGAATATTATGGAAGCCTGAGATATTAATCAACCATCATTGTCTTTAGGCTCCTGGCCGTTTGCTGAGTGATAACAGACTTTTTAGCCCTGTGGGAGTCTTGTATAGAGACAAAGATTCCCTTTCTGTGTCTGGGACTTTTCTCATCAGCCTCAGAGCCCTGGTGCTCAGGGCTTTGCCTGCCTGCTGTGATGCCACCCCTGCTCCCAGGCCCTGCACCCTCACACCTAGTGCCAGGATCCCACAGGCAATGTCAGTTCTTGAAATGGCTTGTTAATTAACCATAGGGCAGCACCTCTTTAAATCTGAGATTTATCTTCATGCAGTCTGATGACCATACAGAGTGATCCTAACACGTAGTGTCTTTCTCCATAGTGGCACCACACCATGGGTCTGTATATCAAGGAACCCTTTGTGCTCCCTCTGGTCAGCAGATATGGTGACCTCTAACCAGTTGCTCTTGCAACATCCTGCTTTTCTCATGATGCTTCAGGGAATCTTTGATATCTTTAGAAGTACCCTTGAAATGGTTTAAGAGAAGTAAGTAAATCTGTTATAAATACATCTGTTATAAATACTGGAGATGATCTGAACAATGAAACAAAAGACACATGTGTGCAGGTGACTAGTAAATGGCCAAGGACATAAAACAGGAGGGTGTTTGCTCATTTGGCACCTGCCAGTCCTCCCTGTTGAGTGAAAACCCTTGTGAGGCAGAAACCAGCACCTCAAACCTCCTTGCATCCAGTGGAGTTGTAGGGAGGTGGTGGTGGTCATTTGTGTGACTGATTTTCCCCATCCCCACTGTGTAACTGCAGAAATACCAAGGTGTAGTCTCCAGGCCTGCACTGGAAACACAGAGACAGCCCTTCCCTGGGATGCAGTGGGAGTTGTGGGGGCTGCCTCCTGCTCCGTTATAGCAAGAGAACATCTCTACAGCTCCCCATACCACCTTCTGTAGAATGACAACCAACATATGACTTGGGATTGAAATCCTTGCAGCTGATGGAAAAACAATTAAGATCTCATTAAAATTCTACGTAGAGAGCCAAGAAAAGGAAGATAATGTCAGAGGAAAGGTGATACGTAGGACAGTACAGAGAATTCTCTTAAGTTAAGCCTGTCATTAGGCAGGAGCACAGAAGGTGCTAATTGTACAGTGCATTTCATTCATCCCACAAAGAATAATTAACACTTTCCCTTCTGCCTTCACTGAAAGGAATGGATTCTGTACATATGCTCGCTTGTTAAGGCAGGAGTTGTCATATTCTGGGTCCTTATGTGCAGAAGAATTTTTCAGCTGAGTTTCTTCACCTGCTGACTGTTGAAAAGGAAATGTTAGTCATGTGAGAGAATGCTTATTTCATTAATGTCTTTGTGCATTTCTATCTCTTGCTGTTACAGAAATTGTTGACCCAAGAACAAGCATCAGAACTGGCTTTCAAGTAAACACAGGATTAAATATTACCCTGAATAGGGGAGAGCTGACCAGAGGTTGCTCCTACCCTGAGAATCTGCATAGATGTACTGGAAGGGGTGGAGAACAGTGCAAACAAGGAGTTCTTGGGCCCATGTGGGCTTCCAGCAGCCTGGAAGGGTGCTGGGGATTTTTCTTAAGATTTCTTTCTGGGCTGATTCAGTTATTGACAGAGAAACTGAACCTCTTGCAATGTGTTGACTGCCTTGCTACCCTGATTACTCCCAGTCCTAAGCAGTATTACTATGAGAGTGACAACTGCTTTGCAAAACAAATCTTAGCCCCACCAGGTCCAGTTCACTGGACCTCAAGTGTTTGCACTTGAGCCTTCTACACTCCTCATGAAATTGAACCAGAGCTGATAGTCTTCACTTCCTTCTGAACTTGAGGAGATGTCATTGCATCTTACTACCCTGCTGATGCGGTACTGTGGTGGCGACTATGCTTCAAGGCTGAGGTGATCAATGTCCATGTAGTCTTTCTATTTCACAGAAATAATTCAGATTGGCTAATTAAAGATTACAAAGCAGTCCAACATTATTGGCTGCAAATTCTGCAGAGAAAAATAAGATACTCTACACACTCTGATACTTTTGCCAGAGTCTCTGTAAAAGAAGGTATGTGTGTACAAACTTGTGTAGTTGAAGGTTGTGAGTTCAATCCTCACACGGGGCACCACTGTGTTGGGATTTTAAGACAGATGGGACCACTGGAAGACATCTTAAAGCATGATTTATTGCCTTAGTCTCAAGGAGTGAGAATGTCTTCCCTACATATGCCAGGAGTTTGTGGTCAGTGGTTGTCAGTGGTCACAAGACCACAAGTTACAAGGTCTTTTAATGGTTAATTAGCCAATAAACTACTGCTACAAAGAATGTTTTTACTTTCACACCAATCCCTAATTAATTTGTCTTATACACCTCTGCTGCAGTGTGGACTCTCTTGACCAATCATCTAATGACACAAAACTTACAATACTACAACTTAAAACTTCTTATTACCTTTATAACTACTTCTATATCTTCAACTTAAAACTCTAAAACTATCTACTACTTAGCTCATTGTGTTTCTATCTAAACTACAACCTCACGTTTTTACTTATGGTCTCTAAACTTGGAAGCTTTTTCCAAGGTCTCAGGCTGAACCCCGTATTCCGTTTTTTTTTTTTTTGGTTTTTTTTTTTTTTGGTTTTTTTTTTTTGGTTTTTTTTTTGTTTTTTTTTTTTTGTTTTTTTTTTTTTTTTTTTTGTTTTTTTTGTATTTGGGCCTGCATGCACCAGATTTTGAGAATTTTCTGGGTTCGGAATTCCCACAGTGTACTTCGTGTTAACTGAAGTTCTTCATCCCAATTCCTGCCAGAGACAGCCCAAAGAACCACTCTTCCCTCAGTCTAGACATCTTCAAAATTTTGGGAAGTTTCCCTAACGACGTCCTCTTGAAGCCTGCGGACAGCATCAGCAGATGGCTGGCTCTGGGTCTCGTGACAGCTGCAGGTGAATGGGGGTGCTGCAGTTACACAGGCTCCTCCCTGCCGTGCTACCCCACTGCCTGCATTACACCAGCACGGCTAAAGCAGGCCCATCATGCCCTCAGTGCATTTACTTCTCCTTGCCCTTTGGACCTACAAAAGTAGGCTGCTGCAAGGTGCCAGCTTATTTTCAGCACTGTAGACACCTGCTAGCATGTAGACTCTGGAAGCGCTGAGCCAGATTCCTTCCAAATGCTTGCGTGCACTCTTGAGACAAAACTGTAATATGCTCTTGCTTCTCTTTGACACAAGCTGAGATAGCAGCATCCTGTCCTCAGTCCACCATTTCTGCAAAGGTGCAAGCAGCCTTAGCTGCTGCAAACCAGGGAACATCTGTGTACTCATATCTCCCTGGCCTGGTCTTCACCTCTTAGCCCCACAACTAACATGTGGGGCTTACCTTGTTTCCTTACAGCCCTTTCTGTCCCACTACTGCATCCAGTCCAAGTTGGCACATGAGTAATCTGACTGAAATTGTGTTTGAGGGAGAATGAAATTAGTTCAGGGGATAAAAAGGGATATGTCATAAACAAGCTCTCTCACATTTCTTAAAGCATTGACACTATTCCCAACCTAAGCCCAGTGAGCTGTGTATGAAGTCACTTAGGAAGGGTCTTCTTTGGGTTGGTTACCTGTGACTACATAGCCAGTATTTGGACTTCAACCATTCTGTTTTCATTCATAGACTGCTCACCATCCATCTGTGAAGCCTATGTTCCTCTGAATACACCAGGAAGTTAAAAGGCAATGTAATGTGATAATCAGGAAGGGGAAGGTAGGGAAGGAGGTACCTTTGGTGCTTTGCTGAAAGTTAAAGTGGTTGTGGTTGCTGAAAGTTAAAGTGGTGGTGAGAGTAACTGAGGTGCTGGTGATAAGAGTATTGGTAGACCCAGAGGGATGTCTGTGAGGTGTGAGTGGTGGCGGTGTTCAGGGATAAAAGCATGCAGACTGCCACTATAGGAGATGCTCTGTCAAGCAATGAAGAAATCCTGTTTTTTGGAGTCAAGGAGCTGTTGGCTCATGGGATCAAGAAAGCTGGCGGGTATACATCATCATCCGAGAGGTCTCCAGACAGTCTTACAGAGTGACAGAAACAGCTAGAGAGTTTCTTAGGCAAATGAGGAACAACTATCCATCCTAAACTCTCCAACTGAGCTGCCAGTCTTGCTGTCATTCCCTTGTAAATTGAAACAGCAAACAAAGTCAATGAAACTAAAACCTGAAGGTTAATGATGCAAAAAGCAGCAGGAAAGGCAGGTCATAGCATCACAAAAGGTCATTGTGATTTTAGACCCCATTACCATGTGTCACATGAGTATATTCCATAAGAGTTGTGATTGGAACTCAGTTGCCTGTGTAAGAGAAGAAGGATTTCTGTTGGTTTAGGGACAAGAGACCCCTAGTTTCCAAAATTTTGTAAGTATCAGTGATTTTTGCATGCCCAACAGAAAAAAATGTCTCATGCTGGGCAATCAAATCCAGAGACCACTTTTAAACTTTGTTTTGTTTTTCTGGTTGAAGTGGAAGAAACATATCTAACATACAGTCCTTTCTTACATGCACATTGACTTGAAAATTAATCATAGTTCTGGCCCCAGATGGTTACAGTGAGTCTGCTTCTCTGTCTGTGGGAGTCCTAAAGGATACCTGATAGCTGTCCAAGTAAGTGTTTAAAAATTGTATCATAAAGGCAAAGCATAATCCAGAATGATCCCAAAGGAAATGGTGGTAGAATTATATGTTTCAAGCCCTCAGCAGTGTCCTATAGATTCACCTGAAATAGAGATAATTGTATGGCATGCATGAAGTGTTACTCGTAGTAGAAGTGCACTGAAGATGTACCTTCATATTTCCATCAGGGAAACCCTATAGAGAGATACTTCCTGCTTTGCCAAGAACAGGAATCTTAATACTATATGATATATAAAGAAGTGTAAGCAAAATATTTTTCAGCCTTATATTATATCATATCACATCATATATCATGTATTATGTTATACTGTGTGTGAACTTGGCATGTCTGTCTCTACGTATGTTTGTTTTGCAAATTCATTTACAAACAGCCAGCACTGTTTCCATACCAGAAGCCTTTGGTAAGTCAAGGAGAATGGTGTAAGCTACTTACAGTCTCCTTATGTCCTCCCTGTAATCTCAGGCAAGATAAATATAGAAATCTCTAGGGCTGAGATGTGAGATGCAGTATTGATGAGCAAATGAGGAATTGGCCTCACTCAAAATATCATTAGGTCAGCTGGTGAATTAAGGTGGAGATGGAGCTAAGTGAAATCCTGCTGAGGTGGGGAGGGAGGGACATGTGGTGTGTGTGTGCTGCTGGCTCTCTTGCAGGCTTGCAGAAAGGCCAAAACCAATGAGGTTTGAGCCTGTGGAAAGTTGCAAGTTGTATGAAGCTTAATCCAAAGCTCAGTGAAGCTGAAGAAAATCCCCCATGGTGCATGAATATTGCATGTGTTATGGGACTTCCTTTCTTTGATGAGCAATTACCTCAAATGCAAGGACACAAGAATTCCACTAAACCTCAGTCTTACTCTGCATTAGGCTTACAATGGATAAGAGGGAAGGAAGGAGCTGCTTATTCTCTCAAGGTGAGTGTGATAGAGTTAATTTCTGGGTCAAATTCTTGAGTTACATCCAAGGTCTACACTAAGTTACAAGAAATGAAGAAGACCATATGCAATACCTGCCATGAGCAACCAGAGATGGAAACAGGCGTGACCCCTTGCCTTGTGCTCACCACATCTGTTCAGGAGCAGCAAACCATCACAGACAGTCAGCAACTGCATGTCTGTCTTGGATGCAACACATTCCCTCTCTTCTGGAACTGTAAGCATGAAATATTGCAGTGTAAGTTGACCCTTCAGTGAAGGTTGGGTTTTACAGCTACACATACTAATGACCTGTGAACAGGAATCATGTCTTTTGCTTTGTCATTTTAATAACCAATGGTATTTGGAAGTTGTTCTATCAGCACAAAACCTCACTGCTGCAGCCTGGAAAACCCTCACTTTCTGTTAAAACTCCAAGAAGGACTGCTAGCTGTGTATGTGACCACTGGGCAAATGAAACAGCACAAGTCCATTGAGCAAACAGGCCGAGTAGGTACATGGAAATCAGCAGGCTGTAATACACTACCCTGGGAATAAGTAACATGGAATGTGATGCCTCTGGGGACCAAATGGTAATGCAAAATATGCATGCAGAACTGTGAGCAACAGAAAGGGATAAACATCTGTACTTAAAACATGCAATTACTAATTTACAATTACTAACACCACACCCAGCAATTATGTTTTAAAATTGGAATTTTTTGTTTAACATGTGGCTGAGGACTGATTTATAATTTGATTTCAACTCCTAAATGAATTGCAGTTATTCTGGCAATTATTAATTGTGTAAATGGATGTGCAGAAGTTTATTTCTCAGTATCCAGTCTGGTTTTTATGGCTGCTATTTTATTCCTCTGTGATTGCTCTAGAATTGACTTTGCTTGCCAATACTTACCAGTTAAAACCAAGTTTTAATATGTTTCTTGGCTTAAGTATAAGACTGAGGGCAAAGGTTGTTTTATTTGTGATTTGGGTGGTTTTTTCCTCTCTGTCTTCTATTTTTTTTCCTATTAATTTCTAATTCAGTTGCTCCAAGTCTTTGGTATATCGATCTGTTTCATATTAAAGGAAAAATAGCAATTTTCCCTGAATAAGCAACACTTGGTGATGGGTGTTCTATTTAGGCAAGAAGGAAGAATCCAAGAGGAAACAGTTCTTCCCAGAGGGAGAGGAAGAAATATCACCAGTGAAACATCATAGCACTGCTACGAGGATCTCAGCCTAATGGGGTTGGTGGACAGGAAAATGTTGGCCTTTGCTGACAGTGAATCTCTCTCTTTCTTCCTGGAGGGATTCCTCCACTGTGGAGGGCAGCAGTCAGAGCCAGAACCAATATCAGTGATCAAGGAAACCACAGGAAAAGGGGAATTTCTACTCTGCCTACAGTGGAGTGAGAAGATTTGGATTAGCTGCCTAAATCAAGGTCACATGCCCTCTAAAAGAGTATTAGAGGCATCATCTGTGGGGAAGAATCATGGAATGGGTAAGGTTGGATGGGATCACAGTGGGTCACTTGGTCCAACCTCCCTGCAGCAGACCTAATTAAGCAAAGAACATACACACAAAAGGAATACAGAAACATTGACAAGTAGAAGGTCTGTAATTGCTGAAGCACTTACAAGCCAGTGGGAGAAATGGGAAGAAGAACCTGATTGGAAAGTGGAAATGGAGGAGATTATCTCAAGCCTGTCTGGATTTTGTGCCTCTGATAGATTCAGGACTCACTAGTTTGCTCACACTACTACCTGAAGGCTCCTCGGTGGCATTGTGAGTCCTGATACTTCCCAGTTTCCCACTTCCTCCTGATCTTCTAGTGCCAATGCCTGGCAGAAGGCATTGTGCAGATCCTGCCTTGAAAGGAGCTTGGTACTTTCCAAAGGCCTCTGACCTGGTCAAGAGCAGACTGAATTTATAGTTAGCCCAAGGTGAGGTGAAGGAAACCTGGACTTCAGATGCTGGAGATTTGCAGCTTCAAAGCACCCTTGGGTGTACTCTAGCAGGCAGAGCCTAGACAGAGCGTAGGAGCCCCAATCCTTTGTGAGCTTTGCAGTGGGTAGTTATGGTGAGTGGATGTTCTGGGTCCTTTGGGTTTCCATGTACTTTCCAGTCTAAAGATTCTGAACTCACAGAATGCAGCAAAGCACATAAATGGTCCTGGACTTTGCTGAAGTGGGAGAAACTTTCAGCTGGATTTCTGCAATGCTGTATGAACATTCCTTTATCCTTGTACCTCCATCCAGCCACCAGCCAAAAACTCTGTGTGAAATGGGTTCTTGATGTCAGTGTAGAGTGGCATGTGATTCCCTTATAATTTGGGGTGAGTTGAGGCTTTAATCATGAAATCTCACAGACTGGAACTCTGAGGAGAAAGGAGAACATGCAATATTCTTTTAAAAGGTTGCAAAATTTCCTTAATATCTACTCCCCAGAGCCATATGGAAAATTCAGTAAGCCACCTAAATGCATTCCAGAGCTTTTGCTGCATGGAAGCATCCTCATGACTGTAATGCATGCTTTGACTTATAGTCAAAATTGTTATTTCCAATAATAATAATAATCTGGTTGACTACTGTCGTCAACTCCTGCCTACTAAAAAATGACAATTTTTTTTTTCAAATATTTTTCTAATGACAGGATAGAAAATAAAAAAGCCCTACAATTCTAAGACCAAAATATGAGTTAGTCTAGTTCTAAAAATGAGAGAATGGGAAATTCTACTTCTAGCTCTTGGAAAAATATTTTAAAAGATTTAGTGAAGCCACTATGTAAAATGTAATAGAGTAGGTGAACATAATCTTAGTGGCTCAGAGATACAAAGTAAACCTGTGGTACAGTGACTGGAGGCAGCCCTTTGGGTAGCTATTGCTTATCTCTCAGCATATTGATGTCTCTACTAGGCCTGAACTTGTTAGACACGACACTCCAATTTCAGAGTAGCTTACTGAAGCAGCTTTTTGCCTTAGGACATAAAAATTTGATCTTTCTAACTTCACCATAGATAATTTTTTATGATACGTATAAATTCCCTGTTGTGTACATCAAAACCTGACCATGACCAGACTGTCAATACACAGAATATGTGTATTGTAGTTCTTTCATACTGCTGGGCTTCTTTTTCTTTGCCAGCATTTGTATATATATTTTTATAAGGGGAGGAAATGATAAGAGACTCGTATTATGCTGAAAGACAAAAAAACATGAGAGTATTTGTATTGGTCTAATGTGGTGCAGAATAGCCTTTCAGAATTGAATAGAGCTATGCTCTTTTGTCTTGAACTGAGGCAGACTCAAAAAAGGAATATTGGCATTGCTGAAATTATTTCCACATGCATGAGCTGCCTAGGAAACATAAGCTGAGGAAAAGTTTACAGGCACCACAAGAGAGAAAAGAGTGAATTTTAAATACCTGGAGGAGAAAATATCAAGAAAACAGTATCTCCTCTTCTGCTGAAGGCTTAATCAACTTTGGCCTGAGCCTTCTGGCTTCAGGAATTTTGGATTCTCCTACCTGAAGGACTGGCCATGTGTATTTGTTTCAGAAAGGCTGTCCTAGTTGTAGAGCACTGCTGACTCTCTGACTTCTTTAAAAGAAGACAAGGGCTGGCTCTGTTTCAGCATTGAACTCATTCACTGGTCTAGGCAATGGAGTGGTTCCAAAGAGGGGTGAGGGAAGACTGCAAATCATGAATGAGGAGGATGGGGGCAAGGATGAACCTGGTCATCTTCACTGAATGTTTTGGAGGGAGAGGTTTTTGTCTGAGAATGAAGAATGTCAGGAGACTTGGTAGCAGCTAGAGAAAATACGGTGTGTATAAAGTTGAATCCAAGTTCTTCCAAGAGGAAGATAATGACAGGACAGGACAAGAGGAACCAAACACAATATGGGAAATTCTCACTTGTTATTAGGATTTTTTTTCCCCACTGGAAGGGTGATGTAGCACTGGAATTGATGACAGGAGAGCCTGCAGGATCTCCCACCTTGGAGATAACCAGATATTGACTGGATGAAGCCCTGAACAAATGTGACCTCAGCAGGCCTTACTCTGAGCAAGTAGTTTTCCCAGATAACTTATGGAGGTCCCTTCCAGCCTGCATTATTCTAGATTCTGGGTCAGATCCTACAGCTGGCAATAGAAGGACCTTGGCTATCATGCTTGAGAATGAAGTAGTGTGAGTGTCTGACTCATGATTAGGTTGGAGTCACTCCTGAAATCGGTGTATTTCATGACAGAATGTCAAATTCCATGGGGAACCTGACAGCTACAACCTTTCTGACTCTGCAAGGCAAGAAATTATTTGCTGACTCATATCACTAATAAATGCTGGTATTTATCTTATCCAATACTGTCAGATGATTCCTTTGAACTTTTCATGATGCTTTGGTCCAGGGCAAAGGGCATAGTTCCTGTGAAAAGGCAAAGGTGTTCTTTGGTCCAAATTTTCAAAGCTTTCAGTTCCTCATCTAAAGCTTGGTTGGCAGGGAAAAAGTGTCAAGCAAATGGCAGTGGGATAGATCAAAGCAAATGCTCTAGGCTACACCCTGCTATTGTGGGATGCTTTGGGGACAAACATGGCTGTTGGTACTTCATCACAGTGGTAATGCTCTAGGTTGCAGTGAGTAAGTTGATGGATTGCTGTTTACATCAATATTTTCTGCTGAAAAGCAAAATTCAAGGAGCAGCTCTGATATTTTATCTTATTTTTGTGGGAACATGGCCAGTGTTGCCCATAATTCATACTATGGTATGACTAGGACTCTGGTATGTCACACAGCATTTCAAAACTGAGACTGACAACTTCTAAAATTAAGCTTAGTTATGCATGTGTTTTGTTAACCATATTATGTACTTACAGCAGCTTTTTATAATGGACGAACAAGATGACTTCTCATTATCTAGCTAAATAAGTGCCATGAACAAAAGAGCAGAAGTTGTTTAATTTGGTCAAAAATCCCTGTTTCAGTTATATTCAAAGAACAGAATTTTGTGGAGATGCGTTTTCATTTGCATTTCCATAGCATAGAAAGGGTCTGGAGGCACCAACAGCAGTACCTCAGATTGCTGCAGCAGCTGCCTCTATGTTTGTACCCCAAAAACATTTCCTTGTCTTGTCATCAGTAAGTTCATGTGTGTGCCCTGCGTGCAGACAGTTTGATCACTCCCGTCATGCAAAGCCTGGCAGAGACGTGGTGTTTCCTGCATGAACTGCCCTATCTCCCCAGCTTGCAAGTGAAAGGCTAAACATTAAGCAGAGACTAACAAGATTTCAGTTCTGCAGCACATTTTAATTTTCAGCGGTTTGTATTCTGTATTCATATACCCAACAGTCTTTCCTAAGGGAAAAAAGCAACATAATTAACATGGGATAGATTTCATTCACTGTACTCTGTTTCCTTCCATTATTATATTTGCCAGAGGAACCGCTTAGCAAGAAGCTTTCTCACGGTATTTTGTACGATCCAAGTGTTTTTAGTTTGTCAGGAGATTTTTTGTTTTGTTTTGTTGGTTTTTTTTAATTTGTTCTCAAGAAAGCACTACTTTAGAGGTTACATTTTCTGAAGCCACTGAATTTAGTGAGACACATAGTGAGAAGGGAGGAGACAGTAAGAACTAAAAAAGATTATTTTTCCCATTACTGGTAAGAACATCCTCATCTGAGTCCCATTAGAGAGGTAACTGCCTACGTTAATAAAATAAACCAATATATAATCACTACCAGTCTTAATGTGGGGGCTGAATGACCTAATTTAGTAACTCATTTATGATGTGTTTTAGTAGCATGGCCTCTTTTGTGTTACCTGGGTAAATAGAACAGATGCAGATGCTTGCCAGAGGTTCAGAGTCTCATAAATTTGTCTTTACAGGTTAACCTGAATATCCCTTTTAAATTCACTGGTCCTCGCTTACTGAACTCAGTCTTCAAAGTGGGCATGAAAGCTAGAAATGCAATATTTTTACTTACAGATCCAATTGTTGTAACTCAGATCAGTGGAACAGCAAGAGCAAGCTAGAGAAACGGGAGTGGCACATAAATCACCTCTTTTATTAATAATTTTCCACTTGCTTTAGTGAAGCTATTGTCTTTATCTTCTCAGACATGGTGAAAAGTTATTGCACTGTCTTTGTAGAGGCCTTTTCAGTCTCTTACAGATCTGATTACCTAATTGAGGGACAACTTGTTTAGAGATTAACAGAATTTTTGCTCTGTAGTTTGTTTCTTTCTGTGGTTCCCTCTGAGATTTCTGTATTTTTTCTTTAGAAGGGTATACATCTCCCATGGAAGTTGACTGTGTGCTTTGGAGTCCATTTGCTGAGGATGGTGAGCAAGAGCTGCTGTGTGTCAATTAAAGCAGATTCATGAAAATATCCAGTTGCTAATCCAGTTCTCCAAAAACAGCCAATGAAAGTAAATAAATGTCACCCTTCAGCCCGTGTGCCATGAGGGTTCCCAGATGAAGGCAGGCAGTGCTTGTGTCTTGAGCAAATCCCTGAGTGTGCAGATGGCTGGCCCAGTCTCACAGCAAAGCTGCTGGGCACAGGCCACCAGCAACTTAGGCAGCGTGGCACCTGTGTGACAGGCAGCTGAGATGCTGGGGCGGGCAGAGACACCACAACATCCTCCTGTGCCTGAGAACACCACAAAATTTTCCAGGGGAATGGGACCCGCCAAGGCTGACTGCTCTCACCACTGCTCAGCATTATCTCTTTGCCAGTGGAAGAAATTATGACATGTGTCTCAAGACTTGTCTTCTTAGCGCCAGTAACGTAATTTTGTCCTCTTTCAAAACTGATTCATTTGAAGCCCTAACTTGAGGCTGGTTTTCCATGAACGTATTCATTTTTTTAGAATGAAGTCAGGTTTTTCAATTGCCTTCTTGATTAGGCTAATGAATTTTCCTCCTTTCCCGTCATCAAATGCACTTTCCTGGAGGATAGAAAGGTTCATCTCTGAAGGAAAATTATTATTCTGTGACAGAAAAAGTTTTAAATGAAGATTTTGAAAACACTTGATCATGGGGTCCTCAGTATTTCAGATACTCAGTTCAAAATATTGTCAAGTGTCAGCAAATGCTGATTACCTTCCCTCTGTTCCCTGATGCTATTTATTTGAGGTGTCCTAAATTAGCAAACAAGACCATCATTCATTTTTCACCTAACGTATGTCTCAGATATTCGAGCTTCTAATTCTGCCCCAGTTCAGAAGGCTGTCTGAATGTTGCCAAGCAAGAAGTTTAAAACAAACAAATAAATACTTGACTCTTTTTAATTGCTTCTTGTTCTCTGAACCTTCCAGGTTTGTATTTTCAATCTAATTCTTTTTTGGAGAGAGGCTTCTGTCTCCCCTTGCTTTCTAACTAACTAGGTTAAGGGCTAAAAAGACCCTTGCACAACAGAGGGAACTTTACTAAACAGGAGAACTCTGCCTACAGTCTTGGCCTAAGCACAGAGACCAGAGCCTACATTCACCTTGACTCTGTATTCCAGCTAACACCAACCAGTCACTGTACAAGTGAGGTGGCAGATACTTTTCTGTATCTGTATTTATTTGCCTAATGCAAATCTTCATCTTTCTGCACAGCATCTCCTGTGATCAAGACTCAGTCCCTGTGCTGCCCAGCTGCTCATTTTTGCCCAGACATTCTGCACATCTCCATCGTCTGTCTCAACATTCCATGAGAAAAGGACTGGGGGAGATAACTTCCATGCTTCACAAATGAGGTACAAATTAAATTACTTTTTACCTGTCCTGCTTAGTATAAATCAAGTATTTCCTTTTTTTGTAGATTTATTATTTACTCTTGCTAGAAAATGGTGATGTTAATGTTCACTTCCACCCTAGGCTTGAATACCCAAAGACACAGCGAGTTTTCACCAAATGTTCCTCAAAGAACAACTCAGTATGAGAAATTCTCCTACAGTTATGCACATGATCAGCCCTGCCAATCCAGTGTAGACTGCAAACAGCCACAGACAGGATTCCAAACAGTTAATGTCAAATAGCTCATTTTCTCTCATCTCTATACAAACTCCTGTCATGTTGCATTACATGTAAACAACTGAGAAACTTAACGACATGCCTTTCAGTCAAAAATTCGTATGGCTTTTCAGTCTGAGCGGATTAATTGCAGTTTGTAACAATGTAAAGTGATTCAATTTGATTAGAGTTTCTATTGTTCTTTGAGATAAAATATTTTATGTGACTGTAAAGCCAAGTTTTCTGCTGGCATGATTTTATTGACTTCTGTGGAAATATAAAATACTCATCTAAAATCCATAGTATATCATTGTTAGTGTGCTGTTACAGAAAATAAATTTTATAAGCTTCTGTAAATTATATGTGCCAGATCAGATTCCAGGCCCCATGGAAATGTCATTGTCAATGAAGCGAGGCACTGGGAATATGTGGCTTTGGAGGAGACAATTCTGAATGAATCTTTTAGGTTTTTATTATTTTGAAGTGTTTTTCTACTTCCATTTTTTCAGCATCCCTCTCTTCTTCTTGATGTCTTGCTCTTAAAATGTGCTTGTAATTCTCTTTAGTTTCCTTCCTATGTAGTATGTACCTCAACCCTTTAAGATGCTTTCTTTTTTTAAACTCCAGCTCCCCTCCTCTCCTTTTTTTCTTTTAATATTACAGAAAAGATATTAAAGTGGATAATGAATGCATAGTCTGCTTAGTTTGTTGGTCTGGGTTTGTTTTTTTGTTTGTTTGGGGGGTTTTGTTGTTGTTTTGTGTGTGTGTGTGGTTTTTTGGTTCTTTTTTTAATAATACCAGTTTTCTTTAATTTAACTTTCTTTGTATCATTTTCCAGTCTGCAGAATAACATGTTTGGGGGTGATCATTGCTCAGAGAGGTCAGAAGTTGTTTGTGGTATTTTGAATCTCATGAAACTGCACTGGGAGGGGGATTGAAATTTTTTGGCAAGTTTGTGGAATGGCCAAAGCGAATTCACTCTGTCGGTGCTGGTGGACTAAAAACAAAGGTTGCAAATATTCTGCAGAAACTGCCAATGTCTGATTGTTTGGCCTCCTGTTGAGTGATCAACATTCCAGCAGTTTCATTTCTACAGGACTAGCACATTGTATAGAGCAGGAGATGTTTTCAGTATGATATTAGCAATATTACATTTAACTGTTACAATACAGCCTGACAAAGGAGACCAAAGCAAAAACACTATATGGAAAAGTACAAGGTGCTGCACTTTGAGCTGAAACTGTGTGTATTGGAAAGAGGAAGGATGTAGTTGGTATCACCAGTGGGATATGTTATATACAGACCTTATTAAACCAGGCTGCAGAGTTGCAGACGTTTAAATCAGCAACTGATTGTAAAATCCTGAAAACATGTTAAAAAATGAGGAAAAAAAATACATTATCAAAATACTGAATCATTACTTTGATATGTGTAGAAATCCTTTCTACATAGATTCTTCATCCCTGTCCATTTCTGTAAGATTTTTTTATGTATCCACTCAGAATGCATTAAATCTTTTAGTTTTTATGGGAGGGATTTTGAAACACACTGTTTTCACACTGAATGTAATAGCATGATTAGGAGGACAATTACTGCAAATTCTTTCATTTCTTGGTGTGAAGATCTCCGGAGGCAGCAGGAACCACTATTGTTACCCGTGCGTTCTGTCACTTGAGGGTTGAGATTTTTCATTTTGTTTATCTAGCCTATCTTCTTGTAAGCCATCACTCCTTAAAAAGTACGGTTTCGGTCTCAGATTTCAGTCTCAGATTTGGGTGACCTAATTACTTTGATGATTATTGAGGCATGGTACAATATGCTCCTCCCATGAGAATGCTTAGCTTTTCTTAAGTCAGAGGCTGTTGGAACTTAAAAAAAGGCATCAGACAGAATCAGATTTTCATGAAATAATAATAAAAAATCACTGCTCATAAAGATTTTTCCAAGTAAAATATCAGTGTCATTTGAAAGTTACAGATAATTTGTGCAACTAGATGAACACCATCCTTTTATAATCGTGGTAGGCAGAGCATGAGGCTACTGGAAAAAATAGGCTCTATATTGAGTTTTATTTAACTGAGCTTCCTCAAAGCAATATGGATTAACAGGTCATGAGGTGACTGGATGGGCAAAATAAGATATATAGCAGAAAATGACAGAAACCAAAACTAAGAGGAATGAGGTTTTTTAGCCCTATTCCAAACCTTGGTCATCTCCAAACCTTGCCAGTCCAGAGGAGTTTGCTGTACTATAGACCAGGTTTAACCAGAACACTTTTTTGTCACAATCAGTACATGTGTCAGTAACTCTGAAAACAAGGGATTATGTTTTCTTCTCTCTTCAGATTCTGCTTTGTCTACTGAATGGGGAGTGGATCATTCGTGGAGCACAAGTGCTGCCAGTGGTGACCAAAAGCTTTGGTAACCTAACCAGCCTCTGAAATCCCTGCTGAGGTACCCATGAGTACTGTGAGAGCACCTTGATGGCAGGCAGCACTTGGAGTTGTCATCAGCCTCTGGTGCTTTAGTGCTTCTTCAGGCAAGTGATGCAAGCACTTGTGTGTGAGAACAGACATCCTTTCCCTGCCTCTGCTGTAAAAGCTATGCAGACACATGGGTGAGCTCAATTCCCCCGCTTTTCAGGCCAACAAGCATTTCAGGGACAGCTTCAAAGGCATGTAAGCTCAAAGTTGTGAGAAGGTGGGTACAGGAAATCAGATTTACTGTCTAGTCTTAGAAAAATTAGAATAATTTTTTTCTGTTTTCATCAGGATTTTTTTCGTTAAAATAGATAAGAAACTATTTTTTTTTAATAAGAAACTTGAAGATTAATGCTTAAAATAAGCTACAATTCCTATGAGAATGGCCTATCTGGAGCAGCTGGGTTTGTAGCCTCAAGGGAGAGGCTGGAGAAAGTCAAGGGAAAACCAGGAGTACATGATTGTTTCTGTATTGATTCCCAGATCTGTTTGCCATCAATGCTATCATTGTGGTGGTGACATGGACTGTTACAGCTAAGAGCAAAGAATGCACAGAGTAAGGGGGTTTGGCTCAACAGCTTGAAATACTCAAAGGTTTAGTGTTTTGAGTAAGGAGATAATCCAAAGCCTATAAAGGCAGAAGAAAAACAGCCTTTGGCTCCAGTGGGCATTGCATCAGGCCTTCAGATGACTGGCAATCAGCAGACTTCATACTGTGTAATTCTGTATGAAAGAAGCATTAGTTCTCTGACATACAATCAGCTGAGGAGGAATAAGACATGCTGTGTCTTTGCAACTCGCCCTTCTGGCCAGCAGACATCCCTGTCACTGCAGGCAATGTAGATGTTCTTGCACAACTGGTGGAAAGACATCTAGCTCTGCTTTACAGTGGCTGCTTCCTGCTAAGCCATCACCAGAGAAAGAATTAGCAGAGATTCCACTGTCACACAGCTCAAATCTGAACCCTGGGTTATTTTTAAACGAGCACAGTAAAGAGACTGAAGACCCCCCCTGTGAATTGGGGGATTGGTTTTTCTAAACTGGAGGGCGAATGTCAGAAGATCAGATTACAAGTGTCTACCCGTGTGCTTTCACTGTGTGGTGGCTCACCTGGAGTTCAGGCTCTGTAAATTGCAAGGAGGTAGTTCCAGGGCAGTTTAAGCACTTCAGCAATTCCTAGCAGTGGTGGTCTCAATTTGGGAAGGCTTTCCTGACATATCTGAAAGCCAAAAGCTTCTTTGCTAATTTAATAAAGAAGAGTGAACCAGTGGGCAAGTCCCTAGAAGATAGACTAAATCAGGTTAATTTGTTATATAATCCCTTTTTAATGTGGAGAATTAGGGTGACGGCAAGACGACTACATGGTTAATTCTCCAAATAATTACTGGCAGGTATTGACATTAAAGGTGGGAGAGAGAAAGTTAATTTCTGCTTGTTGTTTTCAGCACGTGCCACACTCTTACTTCACAGCAGTGAGAAAAGGCTGGAAGTTGTATATTCTATGTGCATGAAGTAACAGTTGGCACAAATCACGAAAAGGAGAAAATTAAAAACCACTGAAGCCTAGCAACCCAAACTGCCACTTGCTGGTAAGGTCTGCTAAAAAAAAAGATAAATTAAAAAAAAAAAAAAGAAAAAAAAAAAAAAAGAAAAAAAAGGTGGCCTCAAACAGAGTAATTTCACTTGAGTAAACCTGGGTGTCTGGTTAGGTCCTCCTCCATGTAAATAATGTGTGAAAAGGCAGCAATAACCTCGATTTTCCAACCTCCTCCTCCTCTACACCTTTGTGAAGTGCCCTCATGGGCAGCCCCAAGTGAGGCAGAGGAGGATGACAGCACTTGACTCAGTTTGGTCCTTTCTTCTGCTGGCACTCTTGGCCATGAAAAACCTATTCTTCACCTTTGATAGGAATGGAGGTGCTTGGAGCTGCTCTGCCATGTAAATCACGATAATGGAGTTTTATATCTTCCCTTTTGCTGGCATTATTGAATTTGACCCAAAACAGCGGGAGGAAGCTGTTTCTGCACCACCTGGCTCTAACTCATGTGTCCCTACATAGGCCTGGGATATCTTTGGTATTTATGCCATGGCTGCCAGTGCTCCAGAGGCACAAACAGGTTCTACTGTCCTGCCCAGCCCTCTGCTCAACCTGCCCAAGGACCTGCTGCCCATGTCAGCTCCCTGAGCCCACCTACCTCAGTGATGCTGCAGCAGGGCCAGGCTCCAGCTGCCCACAGCCCTGCCTGGCCAGGGCCCCACAGAGCCAGACCCACATCCCATCCCGTCATCACAGCCCGTGTGGTGCCCTGGCAATGGCCATGGGTTACAGGAGTTTTCCCACATGCTTTCTGTTCAAGATGATGTCCTTTGCTCACAGGATTCCATAACCATCTACGTCTTCCCTGTCATTTGCATAAGTACACATGTGAGTATACTTATGGAGAGTCAAGCCATGTGTATGAAATATGGGATAGAGCATACAGAAGTGTTATATATTGTTACTCTGAAGTTGCCTCCCTGTCCTGCAATCTCCCTTTCTCCTCCCTTTCCCCTTTAGTTTGATGCCTACGGGGAAGAAGAGAAGCTGGGGGTGAAGTGAGGCAGCCTGTAAAGTAAGGACTGACTGGCAGATTCATATCAGGAATTAATTTCAGCATGTTTCATATCAAATCACTCAGGAATCACAAAAGTTTACTCCTTTACTCCTATTTTGTTGATGGCTAAAATATTACTTTTAAGCAAAAGTTTTTGTGTTCAAATCACTCCCTCATTTTATTTTTAAAGAAAGAATCTGTTTTGCAGTTTGACATGTTTCTTGTTTTCAGACTGTTGATTTTCTGTGTGGTTAGCTCTAGGCTTCCTACAACTGACAGCTTATTATCTCACCTTATGAAAATTATGCATGACTTCTGGGACTCATCTATCAAAAGGAGAGAGCACACAACACTCTGAGAGGCTGGTACCTTCTCTCTAGTTATCCAGGTTGATGGTTGTTCAGTGAACCTATTAACTACCTGGAGTGGCTTGCATCTTTACAGGTATGGAACTGTCTTGTCTGTCTTTGCTGAGTTTAAATGGCAGATGCTACCCCTGTGTAGTGTCCTGGTTTAACTCTGTCTCTGGCCTGGTGGTTCAAGTGCAGCTGGCTGTGTTCTCATTGGACAGTAGACCCTTCATGTGCCTGCTGAAGTAGGGGCTGTAGGTGAATGTTTCCTCTTCCCTTTATCTCACATTCTCTGAACACTGCCTCAGTTCAAGGTTTATGCCTTTCAGTGGAGCACTTAAATACACACTTAGCTCTAAGCACTTAATTCCTATGATTTCATTGCCCAGGGATGGATTTCATTTCCTACTCATACTTTATGGCTTGCCAGCACTTCTACAGTTTCTTTTCCAGAGGCCAGATAAAAGTCAGGAGCCAGCCCTGACAGTCCTGTTCCTGGGATGTGGTTTGCTTCCTGGTAGTGATGGACTATGCCATTCAAGCTTTTCATGATACTCCCCCATAGAGATTGATGGGGCCTTAGGTCCAGCTGCTCACTGAGGATTAAGGAACGGTGCTCTCCAGAGGCCTAGGTCTGACCTACAGAGGAACAGGAGGGAAAGGTTCCCCTCCTTTCTCTGCTTGTGGCTACTGGTAGCACCATGCTCTGCTAGCACAGGTCACCCCAGCAGCCTAGTAGGGCCTTTATGCTGTGGCCTTAATATATCAATCTGCCAGCACATTCCTTCCAAATCCTATACCACCCTCCCCAGTCACCCCACCCACTCACCTCTGCTGTGTCTCCTCCTAGGATCAGCTCACCCTTAAGAATGTGTTTAGGGGCAGCCCAGAAAGTGAAAAGAGAAGGAAGGCATCACTCATCTTGTTCATGGTTCTTGGTCTGACTGAGTTAACAAAGTCTGAGCACCTTACCTGCTGGGATAAGGTCCTAAGAAATAACTGATCACAAGAATAAGAGAAAAATAAATAGGCCATACTCATCTGAATGGTAATCTTTGTGGGTGATGCCAAAATGTAATGGGATGTGTTGAAGTGTGGCCAGTGATAGACTCCAGTTTTTCACTCGAGTTACAACAGAGGGAAGTTCAGAAGCTGAACCTGTCCTGGGAGGAGAGGTTGTGAGGTAGTATGTACTCTCTATCAAACTGAGACTTTTCAGAGAATTTTTAGTTGGAATATGGAAATATCTTTGGAAACTTTATAATAATTTTATTTTACTGGAATTTGTATGCATTAACATTTTTTTCTATGGCGATGCAGAAGAAGTTTGGCTTAGGACTAGCTGCCACTGGCTTCCCTAGAATTATAAAGCCAAACTAATGACTGACCTTGCTCAGATGGCACACCTCACTCTTGTGCCCCATGGTCCTGCTCCAGTCAGTTTCCAGCCCAAGCAGCTGCTGGGGCAGAGTGAACTGCTATGTCCAACTGGCAAAGCTGTGACCAGCTTTATTTATAAAGGCTTGTGATAGAGGATACTCTGCTCTCATTTATAGCAGGTAAAAACATGATATGAGTTGCTAGCCCATTTCTTGTCCTTTTGTGCTGTTGCAGCAAAAGAAAGGAGCCAGAAAACTGCTCTCACCGATAAAGCCTGGAGAAGTCATTCTGTAAAGGAATAGCTTGGCTTGGGCAGCCCCGGGCCCCTGCTCTGCTCCTCGTGCTGACAGCATAGCCGAGCGCCTCTAGGAGTGTGGACACCCAAAATCTCGGGCTGTTGGCAGGGGCTAAGTGGCTTGGCTCTGCAGAGGAGCCCTGTGGCTGCTGTCTTACCAGCTGCTGGCAGTTCTGGACAAGCTGCACTTGTGCCCCTATGCCACCCTGATTTTAAATGTGGCCATCTGACATGGCTAAAACTGCGGTGAACAACTGGACTACTTTTTTGACGTGTGACTTTTAAATTGTGTGGGTAATGATGGACAAAGTCAAGTCACAGAGGAATGGCACTAGTCAGCCACCTTGGGAATCCCTCTTTCTGAACATGGGTGGTATCTTTTGTGGCACTGCTTTGCTGTTTTGTGCAAATTCCCAGCTCTTTAGAGATCCAGTCGATTATCAGACAAAAGAACCCTCACATTGTATGCCAGTCTGGGTACATACTTGATGTGAATGAATACAAAGACCTATTCATCACTCCTAGTGCTCACATAACTGACACATTAAATCACTCTCTGGCTGTGAAGATGACAGTGGCCCAATAGCTAATGCTGTCTAACAGCCTCCATTAGAAGACCTTGTTTCTGATTGTTTATAATTTTGTCAGACTTCAGCTGCTTGAGCTGGATTTTCCCATGCCATATGTCACCAGAAACTGAAGGTTTGTGTGTGGAAGGTCCTAGATGAATAGTCATGGTGTTGCCAAGCTCATGTATCACTGAAAAGTCAATTGAACACAAATTTTTAGGGAGTAACTCTTCATTTCTCCTCTCTTGAGGGAGAAGGAAAAACATCTGGAGTTATATGCTCCCCAGTGGGTTGTGTTCAGGCTGAAGTTGAAGTTGCTGCTAAACAGCCTGAATATAAGAAGTTTCATGTCAAAGGCTGTCAACTTGCTGGATATTGTTGACTTTTAACCTTGTGCAATGCTTTTTGAGGCTGTAGTTAGTCCACTGACATACTTAGTTCCATATTGTGCCCATGCTTTTGATAGAAGTTGCTTTAAGCAGGCTGAGATTATGCTACCAGGGAGCACAGCTAATGGCTTCAGTTTGAGCACATCTCGTGTTTGTGTATGTGTGATGGCTGTATAGCTCTCCTCTGCTCAACCTTTTCCTTCTTTACTGCTGTCCAGCTGTTGTATTTCTGGCCAGCAATCCCTGTCATATAGGATTAAGAGCAGATTTTCAAATCTCCATGCTGCTCTGAATATCAGGCTGAAGTTGCTAGTTCCGAGACATGAATTAGCTTTGCAGCTTTTAGAATGACTTTTATTTGGCCCCCTGAATCAATGTTGGTACTTTTTCCTCTGCATTTCCAAACAGTACTGCAGAGGTCAACAGGAAGAGCTTTTAGGCTGAACAGTCCCTAGGTGAGGTGGTTGTGTTGGGAGGACAGTTGGTGACCAGAAATAAGTGGTATGGGTGTGGGTCACAGGAGGGATGGGGCTAGAGGACCTTAAATATATCTGAGAATTGTCTGTATTTCTATGAGTAATATCTATCCATGACAGCTCAATTGCACATTGGGTGGAAATGTGCTGTCTGGCCTGCAGCCTATATAACCCTTTCCCATTCCCTACAGAGACTTTTATTAAGTGAGCTTTACAAGGACCTAGAAAGGACCTCTACCTGTCACAGGAATTGAAAAGGACAATGTAAGGTCCCCAAGGGGAGTTTTTCCTTAACCATTATACAAACCAGAAAATTTCCATAACTCAGTAAAAACTGTGCTATGTCTTCCCAAACTGGGCAATTTGAATTGTAGGAGCTATTGCCTAGGAACTCTCTAGAGGCAGACTTTATAACCACACAGAATATTTTCATTTAACTACCTGCACTACTGGACCATCATATGATTTAGATCTCTGACAAACCTGAACTCCCATTAAACTAGATAGCTTGGGTCCATTATCCCAGGAAGACTGTTCAGGGTGGCCTGCCAACAGCAGCTGGCTCTGACTGAGCTCTGCTTCTAGAGTGGGTTTTGCAGCCTGCTGTGGTCTGTAATGGCAGTGCCATGGTGTTGCCATACCTTGGCTGGCTAATTTAATGCTTTAGTTTGGTGTGTCAATGCCATGCTGCAGTTTCAATAAGGTCTGTGGTAGAGACACATCTGCAGTCAGAAATTGTCATCATTCTGCACTGCCAGCATGGTGTAATACACTGCACAGATCCTCAAGCCAAGGTTTTAGAAAATTGATCTGGATCCTATAAACATTTTAACGGGCGGAAGCAAAAATACTTGCATGACCTGACAGGTTTTTTTGTCTCTTAGTGGTCTTTTCCCTTAGTGACAATAAAAGCACTTTATATTTTTGCTGCAATGGAAAGATCATGTATTATATAGATCCCACTGAACAATATTCAGCAAGCTGCAAATGTCTTTAAATTTCCATTATAAACTTGACTTTATTCCTGTTCTTCCCTATGCCAAAGTTAGCCCTATCCACCTACAACTTCACAGGCATAATCTTATTCTGGGACAGATTTTTTGGAAGAGTTGAAGGAAACTGGTCAAGGTGTTTAAGAGAGATGATGGCTAAAAAAAATGAGTTCATCTGCTTGGAGAGTTTCCTAAAGACTTTTTGGCTTGTCAAATCCTGAAAATTCATTTCCCTAGAAATTCAAAAAATATTTCAGATCTGTTGGTCTTGGCTAAAAATGGTGCCTTGGAACAGTTTTAGGCTGTCTGGTGACAGAATTATTTGGTTACTGAAAGTGGTCCCTGCCTCCATGTGTTATGTGCTCTTTGGAGATCTTAATTCAACTAGTCAATACCAATGTGCTTATAAATTTATGGTGGCAATGTAAGGTTTCTAAACAACTCTGCATGTATCCTGAACAGCCATATTCCTTATCTGAGACTGGTCCTGTCTGCAGGTGCTGCTGTCTAAAATCCTCACCTGAATGTTCCCTGATTCCCACTGCAATCCATGCTGAAACCGACAGCCTGGCTTCACAGTCCCTTCTGCACAGTCCCTGGAGGCCTTTTTCAAAGTTCAGTCTACTCATCTCAGTGGTTTTTACTGGGTCAAAAAATTCATACCTGCAATGATTTGTGCCAATATGGCTGCAAGACACACATGATGAGACTTACGCCAATATTATTTTTCAGTGTGTTTTGGGGCTTACTTGTGGTTTGATGACAAAGTAAGTTCTGAGGCATAATATTCTATTCTTAAAGAGAATTTATTGCAAAATATGTGCTTAGAACTTTCTCATAATTGGGAAATTTTTATTTATGGTTTTTGAAGTATGATCAAAACCACAGGCAAACATTCATTAGATTATTTTCAGCATCTCTTACTTTAAGAAGAATGTGACATCTGCAAACCATACAGTTCTGCTATACCACTGCAATGATGTGGCCTCCCTGGATGATTCCCTTAGCTTGCACTGAAAGCTATAGCAGAGCAATGGGAACAGTAAAGACTGCCCAGCACGTACCATTGACAATGGGACATGGAACATGTTCCGTGACACCTTGGGTTTGGTTAATAATGTTCCCAGACTTTGGCATTTAAGCCTTGATTGTTCTGAGCTCTGGACCTCAGTTGGTTTCACTGTTGTTGAAGCCAAGTCCTTGATCTACAAATTGCTGGAGCCTTGTATGTATTTGGGAGAAGTATAGACATCATTTTTTCTCTATTTATTATTCCATCAGCACCTGTTATTGACCACAATTTGAAGCAAGCACTAGGGCTAGACGGACCTCAGTTTTGACTCAGTATGGATGTTCTCACACTATATTCTCAATGCCAACAAAAATAGTTGACTATTGGTTGAAAATAGGTCTAGGAATTTACTATGTCATTTTAAAGACTTAACAGTCTTTACTGTTTCATTTTGGGGGGTTTTGTTTATTTCTCTCTGTGCTCTGAAGCTAGGACTTGAATCCTAAATGAAGCATTGTCTTGTAGTCAAAGTGTTTCCTTCTGGCTCTTAACAGTCACATTTTGAATGTGCTCAGTAGAAACTAGGAAGGGTTTTGCACCTAGATGCAGGTGACAGTGATCATACCCTGACAGGAGTGAGCAGGAGGCTGCTGGTTGGAGACTGCTCTGCCAATACAGCACAGGAACTGAGTACAGCAGGATTGTCTCACTGGCCATTGTCTTCTGGGACTGAAAAATGGCCTGACTGGAAGGCAGAATTACTGAGTAAGTTTACAGGAGAAACTTTTCAAGAAGGAAAATGGGTTATGATGGTAAAAAGAAGAGATGGAAAACTGGTATCTAGGTGGATTAGTGGAAAACTGGAGTATGGCTGGCTCCATGATAGTCTGCAGAGATGATAAAGAGAAGAGGAAGGCCTTACAGCAGAGAGAGAGAGAGGGACAGTCTGTGTGATATTGGGGAAGATTCCTCAGAGCTGAGCTGAGGAATTCCTGGAGCTGAGCACAGACTTCCTCTGGCCAGGTCCTGTGTTCAGCTCTCAGCTGGGCATCCCATCATAAGAGATTTCTCCTCCCAAGTCAAGTCTACACAGATACTGAGAGTCATTGACTCACTCTGAGATAGGCTTTCACCAGAGGAAATCTGGAAAAGTCATTAATTCCACCTTTCTATCCCACAACCAAGTTGCAATCATGTCACCCCAAGCTGCAGTATTTTATCATTGATACAGAAGTTTTGTCCAATGTCTAATCTAGATCTCCCAAGATGTTTGGTTTATGCTTCTTAATGATTTATTCTTCCTGATCTTTCCATCAGGAACATATTAGTTCCCTATGCTTTGCAACAGCTTTTTCGTTGAAGAATATTAACCTTCTATCTCTGTTATTACTTCAGAGAAAAAAAGACATTTCTTGCAGCCTTTCCTCATGTTTTCTGGACATGTCAATTTTTGTTGACCTCCCCTGCCGACCGTTTCATCTCTTACTTGAAGTACAGTGCACTAAACAGGTTGTGGTCTTCCAGGTGAATCTTTACCTATGGGAATCAGCCCACACGGGCTCTTTCAGTAGTCTTTAAGACCCTTTAAACATCCTGATGTGAGGGATTTGCCCTTCATGCTCAGCTTGTTCTAATATAGTCCCTGGTATTTTCTCTTGTGAACCCACACAGTTTTGCAAGAGAAGTTGAGTATTTCTGTGTGAGCATTTTGCACTATTGTATTCCATCCATTTTAGATGATCTAAGTCATATCAAGAACATTGTAGATTCTGATATTTTTAGTATCTATAACATCTGCAGTCCTTCCTTGTTCCATCTGCAAGATTCATACTTATACTTCATATTCAGTTTCCTATGCCTTCATTGGAAACATAAAACCTTATACAGGACCAAGGCCCACAGAATTCCTTAAAAAAACATACACGTTTTGATGTGTTAGAATGGAATTACCCTGTGGATACAATTATCCAACTAGGCTTGACCTCCTGCCCCTTCCCACAGCAGTTTCATTTAGAACACTGTTCACTAGTGTGTCCATGAGGATATTATAGGAAATTTCACTAAAGGCCTTGCAAGAAATTATATAAAATAAATTCAAGCTATGTGACATCTCTAGCTAGTACTTCAACTTCCCTTTAAGACTTCTAGAGTGAAATTGCTCAGGAAACTGGAAGACATGTAATGTGATATGTTATTCTCTAAGCAAGTTTTGCATATTCTAGGCTGACATTTTGCCACCCTAAATAATTGCACTCTCTGGTTGCTGTTGATCTTTTAAGTAAGATTGATGAAAAAAGGAGAAAAAAGGGCATTAAACTCTTCCACTTCCTTAACATCCTCTGCACTTGCCTGTCATAGAGTACTGGTCCAAATTTCCATTTGTTTTTCTCTTATCTGTAAAATTTATTTTATTTTTGATAAGTTTTGCTAGTTGTATCTAGTCCATTTTATCTTTAGTAACTTTACACCGCCTCTGTTCATCTCCCATGAATGGACTATTGTGCTGGGTTCTCAACCAGCCGTACTAGTCTCTATTTTACAGATACCTCTCTTACAACTGAGGTCTATTATAAGGTTGTGAATTAGTTGACTTCTGCTGAATTTCCTTACTTTCCTCTAAAACGCCATAGTTGCTCTTGGTTCCTTACTAGGATTTCTTGAATGAACTGACAGCCATTCATAATCTGTTTTTCCTTTACATTTGCCTCTTATTAGATCTTCCCTATCAATTCTCTGAGTTTATTGACATCTGCATTCTTGGAATCCAGTGCTGTCGGTCACTTGGATCAGATGGCAGAAGATGACCCTGTGTTCGCTGCAGTGCTGATTTCTTGTGAAATGTCCTATCTGGCTGCAGACTCTGAGCTGTATATTACACTGCCCTCTACCTACCTGCAAAGCTGCAGTGCAGCTGAGGAAGGTTGTGACAATTACAGTGTGTATTAGGCCTTAAGATTTAGACTGCTCTTCAGAATTTATCAGACAGAATGGGAAGAAAAATATAACTTCAGAGAAACTTTCTGTAAGGTGTTAATAACTTCCCTTGTAATGAATCTGAGTCAGTGTGGACAGAGGATCTATGCTAATGAAGTGTTTAGAACACAAATTCCTTGTGGTAATAAGTACTCCAGACTAAGGTATACAAGGATGCTTGCTCTTCCCAGTTTAATAAAGGTTTAGACCATTAAGCGGTGATTTCATGTTGCCATGGACAGACAGTGAGACTCACATGTAATGGGGGAGAGGAGGAAAAAAGGCAATAAACTTCGCCTTAAGCAGAAATGGCTGATCAGACCATACTGGACCTCTGCCTCATAGGAACAGTGACAGAAGCTCTTATACCTAATGCAAAAGCAGTAAGACTTCAGGTCCTACTAAAACCCTCCAATATTCTCTAACGTTGGTTGAAACCACTGTAGATACATCATGGACCCTCTCACAGCTCAGCTAGAGATGATCAAGCACTCAGACCAAGCTTGATGCTTATATTAGAAAGCCTTCCTATCACACAATTATTTTTACTGACAAAATTACAATGAGAGTTCCTTTACTATCACTTCAAATCAATTTGGATTCACTAAATAATGAAAATAAAATGCCAGTAACTAGTCTCATCTGTAGTCAACTTTAATGACAGCTATAAACTAATAAAAATGCAGGCATCATGCTGTCAATGTAGTGTTGTAAGATAGAGGAGCAAGCCGTGCCTGTAGTCAGAGTACTGGTGATGGTTTAGGGAAATGCAGGTTGTTGACTCACTCTGTTCCACACTGCAGGGAACTGGATGTGCAGTGTCCAAACGCTATCTAGTGGCTCTCTCGTATTATGACATTGCCCCTGAATTACTCTTCTTTCACCTGTGAATTGCAGGATTAAAAAGTAATTTAGACAAAACTGGAATTTGTGAGTCTGTAACCATTCCCTAATGAGTCTAAGGCATTTTGAGGTCATAAGTGATAAATGAAGAAACCCAGAAAGGTCAAAAAGCCTGTGTGAATGGGCAGGCAAAACCTTGATGAGAGCTTCTAGGCAGTCCTGTCATTAACAGAAGTCTGACAGGGACTGGTCAAGCTCTTAAGATCATTCTCTTTCCTGTACAGACTTTGTTCTAGATTTATTACTAAAAAACCCACTGAGTTTAGATCTTCAAGAACAAGTTTAAGTACCTTCTTTAGTTGCTAGATTCTGCAATATTTTGTGAGGTAAAAGCTGATAATGTAAATATTTTAAACAGAGCGTGTAGTAGACATTAAAGCAAGGCTAGATGTGTTCTCTCCAAAGGGGAATGCTAGTCTTCATCCCTTGAGATCATGGACTAGGAAGATGTGAAGATCACACATAACAGCATTCTCCTGATCTTTTGCTTCTGCCAGGGATGTGATTGATCTTCAGTAAAACAAACAGCCTTTTTGTTTTGTTATTTATCTGTGAAATGGAGATTGTATTGTTCTGTGGAAGCTAGAACTGCTTTATAGATGAGTACTACTGTTGTAAAGGCCTTATTTCTATATTTTGTATATATAAAACAGAAAATATTGTATTTACATATGGCCAGCACATTTAGGGGTATAATCTGAGCTACAACTAGCACACAAAGTAGTTATATTTGAAAAAAAAGAAGTCTGATTCACCATCACTCTCAGCAATTTTGCACTTTTCTACTTAATAACTGAGAAAGCTCCCTAGACAGCTCTTAAAACACTTATCTTTAATTGTACTTAATTACGTATGTGTATTTGTTTTAGGAGGCTGAGTAAAAACATGAGGATGCAGGTTTCAGCTTGAGTAGCTTTTCTTGAACTGTTCTTTCTAGGAAAGAAGAAATTTTATTTTGTTCTTCACGCATATCAAATGGTGCCAATTTTATTTTCCCTTTTCAGTAAATAATTTTCCTATTTATACTTCTGAACCCTTAAAACAAATTTAAAATAGCTGGCAAATAATGTTCATATTAGCAGCATTTATCATGATTTCCAGTATGAAGCTTCTATGGTGCATGTTTTGTGCCACATACAACAGCAGTTAATAAATATGCACATGAATACAACAGAAGTATATAAATGGAATTACAGGTGGTTACACATGATGAAAAAACTATGTGTAAGGGTCATGCCCTTTTATCTCAAAGACACCCAAAACTCAGAAGCTTAAGTATTGTGCTAATTTTGGCTGGCAAAGAGTTCATTTTCTTCACAGTGGCTGGTATGGAGCTGTGTTTTGGATTTGTGCTGAAAACAGAGTCGGTAACACAGGGATTTTTCATTATTGATGAGCAGAGCTTACACAGAGTGCTTTTCTTCTGCCTCTCATCCCACCACACCAGTGGGAGGTGCACAAGGAGCTGAGAGAGGACAGAGCCAGGAGAGCTGGCCCCAAATGACCAAAGGGATGTTCCTGAGCATTCGGTGTCATGCTCAGCATATAAAGCTAAGGGGGATGAAGGAAGAGAGGAGGGTCTGTTTGGAGTGATGGCATTTTGTCGTCCCAAGCAATCATTGTTTGTGATAGAGCCTTCTCTCCTGACATGCACCTGCCCACGGGTGGGGGTAAAGGAATGCCCTATTTTGCACTCAGGGCTTTTGCTTTAGCTCTTAAACTATCTTCATTTCAACCCCCAAGTTTTCTCACTTTTGCCCTTCTGATTGTGTCATCTGGCCAGGGGCAGTGAGCAGCTCTGTGGTCCCTTGCTGCCAGCTGGGGTTAAACCACAAGAGCAATAAGCATATAAGAGCTGACAGGCCTATAGGCAACCTGCTTTAAGTGCTCAAAGCTGAGCAGCTTAACCTCTTCTGCCCTCTTAGCCACTAGCATTTCCTGCATTTTTTTCCAATTCAACATTCACTCCACATCATTCAGCCTCAGAAGAGATTTTAAAAAAAAGTAGCTGTAACTGCAAGAAATTTTCAGATGACTGTGAGTAAGAGAGATGGGCTTAAAAACACATTAGCAAATGATGTACATTTCTTACGAGCACTTCCAGCCTTGTGTATCCTATCAGCATGCCAAAACCACAGCTTAGTTTTATTGCTTGTACAACCAGCACAAACCTGGCCACAAAGGTTTCAAAATAAATAATTAGTACAGGAAAGAAAAAATCCAACACTCAGGCTTCATTGCACAAACATTTAAAGAGAGGAAATAATTTCTTTTACAAATGTGTTTCTCTTGTATAAGAATAATTTTGTATAGAAAATAGCTCTTTATACATTTTACAGAAATAGGCTAACATTTAGATTCTTTATTAATGAATAATTATTGAATGCAATTTAAGATTTTAATTTTCAGTCACCAAACATCAATAACAGCAATACATCACAGCTCCAATATCCGTAAACTGCCTGACTTATCAAATATGGAGTCAAGACAGTAAAAACATTCCTAGAGCCATGACAATTTGAAAACACTCAAGCAGCTTGAAACTGTTAAATTATGAAATACTTCCTGAAAGTAATACCATAATTTAAGTGTCAAGGAATATGAACTTAAACCTTAACAAGGCAGCATTACTTGCTCACTCCTGCTGACTAATACTGTAAAACCCAAATTGAACAAAAGCTTTAATATTAAACTGACTTACTGTTAATGTGACCTTCAAAACACTACTGAAGGATAGGATGATATCCAGAAGGACATGGACAAGCTCAAGAACTGGGCCCACAGGAGTCTCATGAGGTTTAACAGGACCAAGTGCAGGTTGCTGCACCTGGATGGAGCAGCCCTGGTATCAGCACAGGCCGGGGGATGAAGGGACCAAGAGCAGCCCTGGGGAGCAGGACTTGGGGCTGCTGCTGGGTGAGAGGCTGGACAAGACCCAGCCATGGCACTGCCAGCCCAGAGAGCCAAACGTGTCCTGGGCTGCATCCAGAGCAGCGAGGGCAGCAGGGCAGGGAGGGGATTCTGCCCCTCTGCTCTGCTCTGCTCTGGGGAGATCCCTGTACCTGGAACTCTGCATCCAGCTCTGGGGGCCAGCACAGGAGAGACATGGACCTGCTAGAGAGAGTGCAGAGGAGGCCACCAAGAGGATTAGAGGGATGGGGCACCTCTCCTGTGAGGAAAGGCTGAGACAGCTGGGATTGCTGAGCCTGGAAAATAGAAGGCTTCGGGGTGAGTTAATTGCAGCTGTCCAGTACCTGAAGAGAGCCTACACAAAAGATGGAGTGGGACACTTTACAAGAGTATGTAGTGACTGAGTAGAGGCTACGTTTAGATCAAATGTTAGGAAGAAATTCTTTACTCTGTGGGTGGAAAGGCACTGGAGCAGGCTGCCCATAGAAGTTGTAGATGCCCTAACACTGGAGAGGGAGCACCTGAGCAACTGGGTTTAGTGGAAACATGTCCCTGACCATGGCAGGGGTGTTAGAACTGAATGATCCCTTGTATGTATGGTCCCTTCCAACCGAGGCCATTCTGTCATACAAAATGAGATAGCAGAAGCTACTCTAGCAAATGCTATACAGCATTAACACAACATATAAATGTAATAAAAATACTTCCATTTTCTTAAGAAAACATGGAAGGTACATTGGAAAAAAAACCCCAACAGTAAATTAAGATATAAAAAGTGAATTTGTAAAGGACAAAAACTTGAAAAACACGTATATATATTTATATGTAAGGGTATGCTAGGATGTACATATATTTAAAAATACTCAATTTATTCAAAGACTTTTTAAGTCCATATGGTGTCATCTGGAACTCAAACATAATCCACACTCAAATGCTTTCCCTCTCCAACTGTTGTTTCAAGCACCTGTACTTATCTGCAGATTTCCTTGTAAATTAGAGAGAAGGCATTTACCTTGGAATACAACTATATGCAGTAATCATTTCTTGCTTTCTAGGTATAATTTTAAATAGAATATGTAAGCAAATAAGAACTATAAAACCCAATGACTGAAAACCTGAAATTTAGATGCTAACAATTCTATTTAGTATTCATACAGAGCTGCTAAGGAGTTTGCCAGCTGTACCCTGCGTGAGCACTGTTGACACTTCCATGCTTCTTGATTCAAATGTGTAGTTATGTTTAGTCAAACATGGTTCTCACTCCAAGTCAGCAAAACTCTTGACACAAAAAACTTTCAAATAAATTCAACTGGAACTGGTACACCTCTCCTTCTCACAGCACAGAGGTTGGTATGAGACAGTAACAAGTCACATTATATTGGTTCACATTTTCATGTGGTTAGAAGGAGAAACAAACCCTTATTCCAGTGATTTTGCAAATTCTGCATAGTCAATGTATCCATCATTGTTCTTGTCATCGTCTCTCAAGACATCATCTATTAGACTAATCAGCTCTTCTTCCTTCATTGTTTGGGTGTGCTCACCACCTTCCTACAAAAATAAAACCACAATGAACAGTTCAGCAGTCTTTCCCACCAAGTGGCACGAGACAGATTACTGACAATTAATTTTTTACTAAGCTATTTATGATTGGTGCCTAATTTGGCACTAAGTTTTATGTAATAATTTATAACAGCATAAGCAAATTTCATCAGGTGGAAGCTTTGAAGTCAAAGTTCAGTGGACTTCAGAACACGCATTCTGCAGTCAACATTCTTGGTCAGGAGTTCCAAAATCTGAATACCAAAATGTATAATGATGGACAATCATCAAATAAATGTATTCTTAATTAGGATCTTCATGTAATACAGACACTGTAGTTTCTATACACTACAGAAACACCTTACAGTAACACAGAAGTGAAAAAAATCAGAACTGTAGCTTAAAGTCAGTAAAATTCTTAGTAACATTTCTTATAGGAACACAAAGAGGTGCCTTTGCACAAGAAACAGCCAGTCATTATTCTGTTCTTAGCTCAGTATTTTTTGCCACAGGTTATTAGCAGGAAGTTATGCTATTCTGAATTGTAACTTCCAGAAGGTCAATATGAGATAATGTGTTTCTATTGTGTTCCTAATACTGGAAAGAGAAATTGAGTTTAGGAAGAGGCAAACCATAGCAGGTTCTTCTAATACAAATTTTGTGCAAGAGGTTTTTTATAGTTTGTGTATACACAGCAGTAACAGTTTGAGGTTGAAAACAATATTATATCACATGATATTTCTACAAATTCTCATGCCCCTTTTGGATGATTTCCCTTTCTGCCCTTGCCTACCTGCCAAAGTAAGCCCTCTGTAAAATGATTTTCACACTGGGGCCCTTCCTGATTCTAGAGTTTAAAATAAATAGAAACTTACTAAAAACTGCAGTGTGACATGAAAAGATGTGATAACGTACATTTATAAATTCAACCCCGAGCTATCAGGAGAAAAAACAGTCTCATTTTCAGGCCAAACCACAACTGAACTGAAGATGTGTTGCAACTGTTCTGCTGCTTTTAGAGAACTGTTTCCAAACACATATGCCCTTACAAAAGTACACCAACCTCTTTGTGGACATGTGAGATAGCAGTAGCAAGTTCTAACCCATCTAGCAAATTATTGCCATCATAATCATGCATTTTGAAGTAATGGAGCTGCAACTCTTGTGGAGACATCTCAGATTCTGGTTTCTCGATAACACCTTCCAAGTGTTCCATGATGTGTCTAAGGAAAAAAACCCACAACGTTTCCATCAGTTAATATTTAATATGCTCTGTTTACAGCAAATTTCGTCTTTGGTGAAATATTGTACGTCTAAAAGCATCCTGGACAACTAAAACCTACAGTTTGATACCAACATAAAGGGGGCACTAAGGTTGTTTGTTAGAGGGGCTGTATAGGCCTCTAATACTTTAGATAGCTATTTCTATTTCTTCTGGCCTACTTAGCAGGCTATCAGAACAACTGATGCAGAGCCCAAAATCTCTTTTTGGCAGTCTTCCAAAGCACAGGAACTGGAGGAAGCTCTTTCCCAGTCAACCATGAAGTGTTCGAGGGAGTTTTATTTGCTGCTAGAACTGTTCCGCATTTATGAAGAAGCAAATGAGAAAATAAACTCTAACTGTACCTGCCAGGAATATAATTTTGTCTAAAGTACGCTGATATGGGTAAGCAGGATTTCTAGAAGAATTTTTTAATAGCGTAAGTAGGACTAAAGGCTCCAGAGAGACCTTTCTAAGTCCTATATCTCTACAAATTTATGCAGCATGTCTCATATCTGGCTTTAGCCGATTGTACAACATTCTGAGAAAACAGAGTGCCCTAGGCTTAAGTCCAACTTGCATAACACTTTAGAGATAAGAAAATCATTAAGAAGTAAAGTTTACACTTTTAGAACACGGAACACATACTCTTTATCTTGTACCAAATTCTTATCAAGGCGAATATTTGGATGTTGACTCTCTCCTACGTGTTCCTCAGCTAGGGCAGAGATGAAGAATGCAGCCATAGCAAAGCAGAATAGCAAATGTGTTCTGAACATCCTTTGGGCCATTGTGATCTCCTACAAAAGGAAAACATCCCCCCCAAAAAACAGATGAAAAATGCAATCTACTTTCAGCAGATTTAGACAGTGCTTAGAAACAACCCCATTAAGTTTCAGAATAGAAGAACTTGCTACACTGGAAACCTTGGCAAGCAGAGAACCAGAGAGCTCCAAGAGGGTTTATGAGGGTCCCTCTTTTACTGAATTATGCAGTAATTTTCAGATAATGTATTTTCAGACAATGTATATTTTTTTCTTCCTCATAAATAATGCACACACCTTAGCCACGCTTGGGTTTTCACATACCTTCCAGACAAACAAGCACCATGCCCTCTGCCTCAGGCAGACCTGCCCCACAGCTATGGGAGCAAAGGTCGCTTACGGCATTGAAGCGGCTCCATCTAATTCGCAGCTCTATTCCGGCTGCATTCCCCAAGGAGCGCCCCGCATGTGCGCACTGCAGGGGCAGGTGACAGGGTCTAGGGCTTCAGCGGGGCCCAGCGCGCTGCCGAGGGCAGCCAGGGCGCGGGCTGGCGGCTTCCGCTCCTGTTCTTCTCCCGGCCGCAGCTGAAGCTACCCCCGGTCGCACCGGCACGGCGCTGGCCACCGGGCTCCCACCCCCGGCTGGATCCCGCAGAAAGCGCCGCCGCAGCGGGATGGGGCAGGGCCCGGGCCCACCGCCCCCGCTCGGGCCCCAGCATCCCCGCTCCAGCACCGGCTGTCGGGGCGGGCGGAGAGGCCCCGCCACCGCCAGAGTACGCACCCTCGGGCGGGTCTCCGCCGTGCCGCGGGCTCCGGGCAGTGCGCAGGCTGGCCACCATTCCCGGGACACCATCCCGGGATCACCCCTGACCCGGCGCTGCCCCGCCCGCTCCGCCGCCCATTGGCCGCTCCGCTCGGCCCCGCCCCGCCCCGCCTCGCGCGTGACGTCACGGCCCGGAGCTCCACGTGGAGCCCTCGCGGCGGCGCAGGTGCGGTCAGGCTACGCCCATCGCGGCGCGGGGCCGGGCGCGCGCGTCCAGGTGTGTGGCAAGAAGCCGTCCATGAGCCAGCAGTGTGTCCTGTGGGCAGGGAGGTCAGCCCTGTCCTGGGCTGCGTTAGGAAGAGCTCTGCCAGCAGACTGAGGGAGGGGATCCTGCCCCTCTACTCAGCCCTGGTGAGGCACATCTGGAGTGCCGTGTCCAGTTCTGGGCTCCTCAGTACAAGAGAGACGTGGAGCTCCTGAGTGGGTCCAGTGGAGGGCAACAAAGATGATTAAGGGACTGGAACACCTCTCTTACTTGGAAAGGCTGGAGGAGTTTGCCCTGTTCAGCCTCAAGAAGAGAACTGAGAAGGCCCCTTGTCAATGTATACAACTATATATATACACCTATATATACAGTGTACGCAAGGGGGGTGCCAAGAGGATGGAGCCAGACTATTCAGTAGTGCTGAGCAAAAGGACAAGAGGCAATAGGCAGAAACCGAGGCACAGAAAATTCCACCTGAACATGACCAAGAACTTCTGTGCTGTGTGGGTGACTGAGCACGGCAACAGAGATGTTGTGGAGTCTCCATCAATGAAGATATTCAGAAACTCTCTGGACACAATCCTGTGCCATGTGCTCTAGGATGACCCTGCTTGAGGAGGGGAGCTTGGACCAGATGACCCACTTGCAACCTGGCCCTTTCTGGGTGCTGTGGGGTCTTGACAACCCTGGCCTTTGATGCAGAGAACTCCCTCCCAGAGGATGCATTGGAGGGAACCCACTGGCGATACCCTGGGCAGAACCTAGAAGGACTGCAATGGCAGAGCTGGTGGCAGAGCTGGTGGCCGTGATGGCCAGCGCATGTCCCACACCTAGGGCAGTCCCCAGCTGCTCCTGCTCTGGATACTTCCCTCTAGCCCCATCCACGAAGGACCACCATGGTTGCTGCCCTGACTGCTCGACTGGGATGTGCTGTACCCTCTCCCCAGTGCCCACTGCGGTTCATAAACTGTGTGTGTTCTGTGCTTCCCCTCGCACCACACGCCACAGGTCTCGCTGTTTCCATACCCGACACCTACACAGCCACAGCTTTGGCCTCTCGAGGTCACAGCTCTCTAGCAGACCTCGGCCCCGGGGAGCTGGGGATGCTTTTGGCGCGTTCCTCACTCACCGCCCGGGTCTATCGTGCGAAGTTGCTGCTGGAGGGGGGCGGTGGCGGTGGCAATAAAGCGGCGGAGAGCCCCGGGGTTCGGGTGACTCCCGAGGGCGGCGGTGGGGGAGCAGCACTCCGGGCCCGCCGCGCCCAGGCCGGGAGCGAGGGGCCACACGGCGGGTGCGGGACGCGGCTCCGTGCCCGGGCGTCAGGTGAGAGGCGTCAGGGAGTGGCGGCCATGGCGGATGGGCCGTCCCCGGCCGCAGCCCTGGGGCAGGGCGTCCCGGCCGCCTCCGCCCCCGACACCTGGCGGATCCACGGCCCCGGCAGCGCCTCCCGGGATCTGCCGCCGGGGACTCCCCGCGGGCCGGGGCGGGGCGGGCCCGGCCCGGCGCTAAGATGGCGGCCAAGGGTTCGCACTCGCACGTGAAGCTTGAGGGGGAGATCGAGCGGTGCCGGGCGGAGGGGCACTGGGGGCGGCTCCGCCACCTCGCACAGCAGCTGCTGCCGCCGCGGCCCCCGCGCAAGGCCAAGGCGGCGAGGGACGCGCAGGACGCGGGTAAGCGGTGGCGGCGGGGGGCGGGCGGAGCGGCCGCCGGTACCGACCCGCCCGGGCGTGGGGCGGCTGCGGGGCCGGCTGCTCGCTCCCTGCTGCTCGCACCCTGCCGCCGCCCGGTCTCGGCAGCCCCGCGCCGGTGGGCTGGCGTGGGCGGGGGCTGCGGCCGCCCCGGCTCCCGGGCGTGGGCTGGGCAGCGCCGGCTTGCGGGGCGTCGTCTGCCGTGGCGTGCCTGCGCCCCGGCCCCGCGGCGGGAGGCCAGGAGCGATGCCTGGGAGAGGCGGCGGGAGCTCAGGAAGCGGCGCTCAGGAAGATCACGCTGCGCTTCCTCTTCGAGTCAGCGCTGCCGAGCCCGCCGGGCAGCGTGGGGCGGCTGCCGAGCGCTCGGGATGCCGCCCCCGCCGCGCTCAGGGGCGCAGGTGGCGGCTGCCCGGCTCCGAGCCCACCCTGGCTCAGCCCGCCCGCTCGGGCTGCGGCCGCCTGCCCCCGTTCGGAAAGGTCTCTTCAGCTTCTCCTTACGTGTCGTGCTGGTTCCGTCTTGCCCCCTGCCCAGAGCTGTTCTTGGATGGGTGCCCTTGTGTAACTCTGCATTTCCGAGGGGCACTGCTTTGCTTAAGGGCTTTCACGTGTAAAACAAGTTTCTGCAATAGCAAATATATTAGTATTTTTTTCCTGTTGCAACACACTGATTTGCTGCTTTTTTTTTTTTTTTTTTTAAATGAAATATTTTGTAACAATTGAGGCAGCATAACTCAGTCGGAGGTCAGCAAGTAAGTTGCTGATCCTACCCGCGGTGGTGGTACAAGGGGTTCTGCCACTGAAGTCAGACGAGCTACTTCTGGGAATAAACCCCCTTCTGTAGGGGAGTGTGTCCAGAATACGGCCCTAGCGCTGAAGCTTTCTAAAGTGCCTTAAACTTCACAACGGGAACCATGATGGAGGAGATGTTGGTAGTTTAAGACACGTTTGTTTTTGAGGTTTTCCAAGTGTTTACATGATGCCGATCAATCCCTGTGCTGAGAATCATAAGGCCAACCTTTGAGCTTTAGTCAGGTTTCAGCTGCGTTTTCCCAGGTGCAGAGGTCACATGCACTTTGGGGGCATTAGTAGTTGAAGAGTTCACAGTAGTTTCTTCCCGTGTAATTAAGAGATAAAACAACAGTATGATTGCTGTAAAAACATGATTTGTTAATTTGCTGCTATGTCATCATAACTTGCTAGTTACGAAAGAGTAATGCCTTGTTATTGCTACAGAGCTTCTTTCAGCAGGCTTTGTGCTTCTCTGTGTGTTTGGATGGGATTTTTTTAACAGTAGTATTTGTTTTGTGAGGTTGTGTATATTTATTTCTTAATTGTCTATGATCTTAACTAATTCCTGAAGTTTGATTAAGAGATTAATGATTACATGAAAGCACTTCATTGTGTAGAAATGCTTGTATGCAAGTTTGGGGGGAATGTACTTGAACACTTACACTTCCCATTTTATGCACCTGTATCTGCAAACGAGCAGGAAGAGCTGTGGTTATGATTTGTAGTATGGTTATAATTTGTAGCTGAACACTTAGGCCACAACAATGAAAATGTCCAAACCACCCCACAGTTTATTATATGCTGTAAGTGGTGTATAGGTAGAAAGTGAGCACAAGGTGTTTCCTGGACTGAAAGCACAGAAAGAGGTACACTACTGTGTTTCACTCATTCTCAAATTTCAGACTTTGAAACATGGAATATATATGAAATGTAGGGCTGGGCTGTTTGGTATTCAAAGAGTTCCTTACCTGCCTTGACCCCACTAGTCTGCTGATGGAGGTACTGTTGTTATGAAGGAAGGAACTGCAGGAATGGGCCTGTCATGTAAGAACTCCGAGTACTGTGGCAGATGAAACTTTTTTTTTCAGCACGATTGTCACACTGCATGATGCTTCATGCTGTATCCATTGCTGCTACCTCTGTTTGAGTGTCTCTTCTGTGGAAATGTGAACAGGGATGGATTTTAATGTAGAATGAGTTTTATGTGGCATGTTAATTACAGCAGAGGATCAGTCCTTGTGTGTCTTTAGTAATGGATGTGTAAAATATATATCATTTATCTTTGTAACTTTTTTTCTGCAAACTTTCAGGAAAATTGTAAAAGTTTTTGATGCCATTACTGCTGTCGCTTCTCTGTAATCTAAAGCATTCATTTCATGCTTGTACTTGTGTAAATAAAAAGCATCCACTAAAATATTTGCAAAGTTTGGTCTTACACTTTTGAGAGTGAGTTTTGTGATGAAACTTCTTAACTGTTATGTTAGTGACAATGTAAAAGGGAATGGTGGTGCCAAAATTAAAGGATTAAGGAGAGAAAATCTTCAAGTTACAAAGAAGTGATGTTTCATTTCTCCATATAAAACATACTGTTTCCACTAGATAGAAGTTAATGGAACATTTGTCTATGAGTTCTTCCTTATCCCCTCATTTGAGTTTGTCTGTTTCAAAGGTGTGTTGTTTTGTTTGTGTAATTCTGTTTATCATCAGTAAGCAGTGTTTCTTGTTGGTTGATGTGTGCTTTCAGAGGATCACGGGAGTTTGCTGCTTGCAGAAGCTCTGCTGGAGGAATGTTTGAAGGAAAACTTTGCCAAACTGAAGGACTCCATTCCGCTGTCAGAGAAGAGTGAGCCCAAGCTGAGTGAAGCTAAACAGTATCTGACCAATATCTTAAGCAGAGGGAGACTGAGAGTAAGTGGACTCAATCGTCATAATTCCTGCCAACTGTTTACTTCTTTGATGTGATTATTAGTCTGATACAGGGTGTGGGTGTTGCCTGTTCGTGTCCATGGATGTTCAGTGCTGTATTGTAGGTGGTAGTAAGAGACTGGTAATTCCCCTAGGCAGGATTTTATGTTATGAGATCTGCTTTTTCATCTGCAAATAAGTTATGTGCTACAAGGACATACCCTGTTTCTCTTTTAATTGGAAAGAAGCAGGGTAAATCCTTAAATTTCTCTCGGGTGGTGGGGTGTGGCCACATAAGGATGCTGTCAGGCCAGCACAGCACAGTGACCTCCTGCTGCTCCAGTTCTGAGGGAATTGTGCACAACTGGTTAGCTCCTGACTGGAGAAAAATGTGCCACAAGCTGCTGTCAGGAACCCAGGGTTGTGTTGGGAGGACTACAGCCTTGCACTGCTTTTTGTGTCTATTAGAGAAGTAATGCTTTTATTTTGTTTTGTGATCTAGGTGTGTGGCTGGTAGCTGCTTGTGGTGGCTGCTGCTTTATTGGTGTCCTTTGACACACAGTTGCATAAGTGTGTTTAGATGTAAATGAATTACAACAGTTGTTCTAGACTTGTATTACTTTTGGTCCTGAAATTGCCAGGCTAGTTTAGTTAGGTTGGAAATGTGTATTATACTTTCACCATGTTAATTTCCAATGAGCAAGGTCAGCCTATTTAGAATTAAAAATGGAGAGAGTAAGGAAGGAGTCTGTCCAACCCTCTTTCTTTATAGTTTAGCCTCATTAACAATCAGAACTACTGAATTCTTCCAGTTCCTTGTTTAGTTTGGCTGCATGAATTGCCATTGATAGTGATGACTTAGCTATTGATGCAGTATTGATCCTATGTTGATTGCATGTATTAAAAAATTGGGTTAGAGGGCTTAGGAACCTTTTCATCCTTTTCAAAGGGTCTGGACAGGTTCTGTTACATATGTTTTCAATACTTAAACAAATCCTAGAAATAGCCGATGTGCCTTCTGGTTTTTTCACTGTGGCATGAAAATTCTTTGACAACTAAAGAAAATTTGTGAGTTTTCTCACTCTTTAATTAAATACACAGAGGAGAAGGAAGCACTTGCCTGAAAAGTGATGTTTACTGTCTAGTTTAAAAGCAGAGGTTTTTCTTAGAGTGTGTGTGTGTAGGTAATTCTGACAATGCCTTTTATGTGCTCTTTGTGGCTGGTGAATTGATAGAGCAGGTCAGCAGAGACCAAAGAGTTGGCTTACAAACTATTTCAAAACTGAGCTCCAAAGTGGTTGCCTGACCTTCGTTGCCTACTGCTTTTATGAGCTTAGCCCTTGCAGTTGTGAGAGGAAAACATTCTGAATCTGCCTAATTTGCTGTGGAGTACTTCATTCTTCCTGTGTGGTGTTTCACCCTGTAAACACTTTTTCTCTCCCTGCTCTGTTTCAGCCAAAGTATATGACAGAAGCTATGCTGATCCTAGGAAAGCTTCATTACGTGGAGGGATGCTACAGGGATGCCATCAGCATGTATGCAAAAGCAGGAATTGATGACCTTTCAAGCAAAGGTGAACCTCTGTATGTGCTACGTTTGATAACAGAAGCCTTTGTTATTAAAGGTAAAGGACCACGTATGTATATTTGAAGTACACCGGTTTTAGATTGGAGCTATTTCTCCAAGTCATTTGCTTGGAGTAGGATTAGGGCAAAGATGTATGCTGTAGAAAATCCTACATAGTATGGTCTGTGTAGTGTCAAAGGCATTATGGAGTCTTAGTCCATGGTTTTAAACTTGGGTGGCTTGTAAAGAAAAGCTTGAAATTGGAAATCTTGTGGTAACTCTTGGCTGTAAGTCAGCGACATGCTTGAGCTTGTGTGTCCATTTTGGGAATATCTAAATCAAGCCCTTGGCTGAGCTTGGGCCTATGCTTTCTCTTTGAAAGAGTTCATCTACTTGCACATTTCAGTGATTTCTGTGAATTAAACAACAACGATGTCTCCAAGTTTTAAACTTTGGACTAACAGAATATGAGCTTTCAAAGCAGATAGTATATTTTTGCAATGCATGTCACACAGTATATCAGACCTTATGTACAAACAGGAGTCTCTCCTCCCCCTGGTAACTCTACAGACCTGTTTGAGAGAGACATTCTAATTAAGTCTACCTCTGTGGGTAGTGAAACTGCATTTCTTTTTTGAGTGGGGGAAAGGAAGACCCTTGTCAGTTTTTGACTTGGGGGGAAAAAAAGATCAGTAATCTTCTCCTTCATTTGCTTTCGGTTCCTTTATAAATGTTGCTCAAGTACTGCTACCTATCTACTGCTTTCTACTCTTTTCAGCATGTCCACCAGCTAATTAGGTGAATGAGAACTCTGATGATCAGATACCTTCAACTGGTATGTAAAAGAGTGAAACCAAATCAACCCAAAATACTGTTTGACTGGGCTGCTAATATTACTGATAATAATTTGAGTCATTCTGCTATTTTTTTAAACCCTGTTTGTGCTTTTGTGCTGCTTTGCTTGCTTTGATTTTTTGTTTCCTGTGGTACTGATCAAATCTGCTTCATTAATGAGCTTTTGTGGAGCAGGACTAATTTACTTGTACCTCACACTGACACTTGCATGGTGCTGAGGAGTTGCCAGTGCATTCTCAGCAGTGTATCTCAGGAGAGCAACTCCTGGTGCACTGCAGAGTCTGAAGGAGATGCACTGTCCTTACTGTGAACCAGATATGACCCTTGGTGAGGTGTGAGTGTAATGGTAATGTGTGTGGAAACTGATGGAATAACCCTGTTGTTATAAGACCCCTGGTATCGTGTTAACTGCTGAACTTAGACATGAAGATGTTGGAGGTGTTTGCCTCAGAGTGTCAGGCAATTTTTTTTGTTTCTTTCCCCATGTGGTTTATGGAATGTAAATACTGTGTTGCCCCTGTAAACCATAGGGAGTCTCTGCCGTTGCAGAGAACTTCTGTGCTGTTATGGTTCCACAGTCTTTATCTCCATGATGATTATTTTCATATTAGCTAAGATATCAAGAGTATAGTAACTCACTCAGTGTTCTGCCAAAGTTTCTGGCAGAAAAACGTCCAGCAGAGTAGAGCTTGTCCAGCTGAGTTTGGAGAGAGCAGCCACTGCTAGCATCACTGTTCCCTCATGCCATGTTCCTTCAGCCTCTCACTCTTCTATAGCCCTTTATGGAGGTAGCTGTGGCAATAGCAGTGGAGATTTAAGTTTTCATTTTAAAACATTAGTGTCCAGGCTGGTCCTGCAGGGCAAGTAACAATATGGAGTTGAATTATTTCAAAATCATTGATACTTTATGCCACAGGTTTTTCTTATTCCCCTTTTTAATTTGGTATCTCTCCAGAAATTATGTTGATCCATACTATATTATTGCCTTTGGTTGAACTATTGGTTGTTTATGCAATCTGTAACCTTCTTTAAAGATACTCTTGAATGTTTTTGTTAGTAAAATTTTGGCAGAGGCCATTTAGGCAAATGTTCAGAAAAGCCACAGTCCTGACTGTTTCTAGGCAGAAGTTAGGTTCCCCACTGAATTTCTTGTTTACATTTTCAGAAATGGGAGAGAGCGGTTGGTTTAACAGAATATCCCTGTTCATCCAGCATTAATTAAAGCTGCAGAACTTTATATCACCTCATAGTGTGAACTTGAAACTACCTCAGTTTTGTGTAGGTAATACTACTGAGTTATGCCTGTATGCAGACTTGCAGCATAGGTTCTCAAGCACTCAGGATTAGGCTGGAAAGGTCATGGAAGAAAGAACAGTCAAATAAAAGGCTTATTTTTTTAATGTTGACACCTATCCTTCTAATGTTGGAAATTACGAAAAACAGAAAAAGATGTGGGATATGGTGGGAGGAGTTGCACAGATAAAACCAGTTGTAGAAATCCAGCAAAACCAAATTTCCTTTCTTAGAGCACCTTTTAACCTCTGCAGCACTGAAGGCTGGATGTTGAACTGAATTTCTGGTATCTTTTTCTGGAGGTCCACAGCATGTAGTAGGTTCATATTATGGTAAGAGGCAGGATGAATTTGCACCCTTGTGTTTGGATTCAAGAAGTTGAGCAGGGAAAACAAATCTTGCTTGCCTTCTCAGTAAACTTCCACACAAGGTTTAAGTGTCAAGAAGTAAACGCTAATGTTTTTGATTGGTGTGAGGGCTTGTGCAATTGCCAAGTCACAGGAGAAATGGCAGAGAGAGCAAGATTCTCCAGTGTCTCATCTGACTGCTGCTTCCTGTTCTGTTTCTAAATCCCTGCACTGTGAGGAGATAAGTTTTGTGGGTGCTGTGAGTGGAGCTCTGAAAACGGTTTGATTTTTCATTATGACTAATTTTAACCTCTGTGGTTAGTTAGTGGGTTGGTTTGTACTTGTCTCCTTCCTCCCCATCCTCCATGAAGTCAATCCCTCCTTACAGTTTTACCTCTGCTCAGTTCTCATTACTGCTGTTATTCTTTGGTGCAAGCAGCACTGTGTTGCATAAAACAGTATTGAGTAAGCAAATTTGCTTCTAATTCAGTTGGGACTCACTGTGGCTTTGTTACCTGGTGGTATCCATTTGAAACAGCAAGCAATAAAGACTTCAGAACAAGATGTGTAGCTGTCAGAGCCCACTGGTTTCCCTCTGTGCTTGCTGCAGAAACTGCAGATATCTCCCTATTGAAGGAGTAAATCTTACTGGTAGTAGGTAAGGCCACGACCTAACCCTTACAAAACACTGTAGCTCTAGCCAGGGCTTCAGCATACCTAAGTTCCAAGAAAGAGGATTCTGTGATGTGGCAGTGTTTGCTGTGCTGCTGAGAGCAGGACCAGAGCTGCTTTAACTGAGGCTGTTGCCAGCCTGAGTGATGGACACTCAGGGCTCATGTGTCCCGTGGGTCCTGTCTGGGTAATGACTGAGAGGGACGTTAGCTTGTGGTCACAGATGTGTCAGAGCTGCTGCAAGGTGAGTCAGCCCTGTGCTGAGGAGCTCCCTGTGGCTGCCAGGCCAGGCACTGGACTTCCTCTGCCTGGAGTGGGGTAGCCTGGAGCCTATCTGTATTTGTGCAGCAATGCCATAGGATTGCATGTGGTAACTAGTTTCTAAATGGATCCCTAGGGAATTAAAGCCTTAAATGTCCCACTGTCTGTTTTGCTCCTTTTCTCCTTGTTTTTGTAATTTAGTCATTTGGCAACTCAGGGTGGGTTCAATTTGTGCAGCTTCAGTCTGAACTGTCTGTAGAGTCAGAAGTTGGCTGTTCTGGGTGATTCATCACTTCCTCAAATGGTGTCTGACATGGTTGATGTGAATGATGGTGTACAATGCAGCCTCTTCTCTGGTGACTGAGAGAAGACTGTGGACTAAGCTGAGATTTATCCCTTCTAATTTTGTTTCTAAGTGGTTTTGTTCTTTAGGTTTTGGGGGTTTTTAACTTTAGAAAAGACATCTATTTTATCAAAGGCTGCAGTGTGAGCTTGGTCTTTTTAGATCTGCAGAAAGATGTGGAAGAGAACAAGGTGATAATGTGTCTGTAAGAAGCCTTGATCATAGTCTGCATTTTATTGTAACAAATCCAACCACAAGTCATATCTCCGAGGAAATGAGACTGTGTTAGTGCAGTGGTTCAGAGAGATCTATATTTTGTTCTTGAACCCATTTTAGTAATTTAAGGATGTTTAAGATCTGTGGTGGGACACTCGAAAAATCAAAGACAAAATCTTGAGACAAACATTGCTGGATCGAGCCGCTGATCTTTACAGCTCTCCTAAGAGCTGTGAGTGGTATTTCTGAAAGCAAAATGTTGAAACTACCACGTGGGTTTTTTTCCTCTGAGTTTGATAATGATAAACAGCCTGGAACCTGCTTCCAGTGTCCTGGGTTCAGCATCTTGTTTTGGATTATCTTGTGTTTGTTCAGTCTTAGAACAAATTGCTGAGCTTGTGTGTGTTCCTGTTTCTCTTGTAGTTGTATCTTTTAAAAGTTCAGTGGCAATGAGGTCTCTATGCTTTGATATCTCTTGATATTGTTCTGCCTTCTGCACATGTGAAATGATTGTCTTGGGTTTCTAATCCTGGAAGTGGTTGTTTGGAGATTCTGGTGGTGTTCTGAATGGAGAATGATGATATCACACAGAGATAAACAGAAAACCTGACCTTTTATTCAGCTGGACTGAAAACTATTTGCTTGGTTTTAATCATGGTGTTAAATTGACCAAGTGAAACCTCAAAATTTGAATAGACTCTTTTAAACTTCTTAGTGATTGTTCTGCTTAATTAGTTTTTCATTTGTTGGCCTGCATTACTGTTAATAACAGTAGGTTTGCATACAGTAAATACAAGCTTGGTATTAAAGTTGTTCATTCTGGCTAATCAGAGGATGTATCACACACTTGTTCATATGCTTAATTGGAGCCTTTAATTTTGACATTTGCTTGTGTGTCATCCATTTTTCTAATATGGTTTTCTACATGATGAGTAATTTCCTAGGTGAGATTGTATTCAGTTATTTTATTTGAAAATTAAAATAAAATGTAGAGTTAAAGATAGCTTTATTGCAAAGCTATGTTCTGATGAATCTACTTTTCCTTCCTCTCTAAAGAATTTGATTAAGACTTTTCAGTTTAATAAATGAATTTATCTCAGTGTTTCTGATAAGCTGATAAATTTCTTGTCATGTGTACGTTTTTCAAAATTCATATCTTAAAATGGGAAAAATAAACTTTCCTATTTGGTTTTATTTAGTTCATTGTTGGTTCATTAAATAATAGAAAGAATTAAAAGGGAGAAAGTAAGGTTTGTGGGTTTGTTTTTGGTTTGATTTTCTTTTTTATTTTTGTCCTCTTTGCAAGAGAGCACCTCTATTTTAAAGACTATTCTAGTGCTTCATCAAGCTTTTATTTCGAATCCTAAGCTACTTTTCTAGTTCAGTTCTTCACTAAATGCTACCAATCCCATGGTGCAAGGATATATTCCACTCAAATAACATTAATGGGTTATTGTGTGTTATTGTCTTAACTTAAACAGCCTTACTTTTAATTAGAGTTTCCTGTTAGCTTCTCTGGAATGAGATTTTTGTCCACTTAGTGTTTGGTAAGCGAGATCATAACTGTGAGTATCAAAACTGCGAGTATCAAAACTGTGGAGTGTTCTGGAATACAGACACTGTGGAATGATTTTGAGTACCAGTAGTTTGAACAATTTCACATGCAGATCAATTCAGTTTAGAAACATCATATAGTTTTTTAGGGTCATAATTTATTTCATAAACCTATTTTGAAAGTGAGTTTACACTTTTAACTTCTTTTTGTCAGAAGCATTTTTAATTAAGGTCGTGTTTTATAAACCTCTTAATGGACTGTATGTGCACTTTGAGTCTGTCCCTAATTTCAAAGGGCATAGCACTTTTCAGGATGTCTTCTCCTTTTTGCAGACAGTGTTTGGAATACTTGTATGCCAAAAACTCCCTCCACGGTGGCTGTGCATACTTTTGTGCTTGAGATTTTTCCTACAGGATAATTTTTTAGAGTTTTGACTCTAGGAAAAATTTGCTGTAATACCTAAAAAGAGATGGTGTATGTGTATATCTTACTATGTAAGAATATACCTTGTCTTGTCCACTGAGCCAAGTGTAGAAAATGTGTTAATGGAAGGTTGATCACATTTTTTCCATGCTCAAGTAAGTAGTTTGCTTTATATTCTGTCTAGGCACTAATGGAGAAAAGTAAAAGCACATTGTAATTGCCCATGTCAAGATAAAGATGATCCATTTCTGTATTGTTGTTTAGGAGCCATATGACTACAAGGAAAGTACTCAAATCTGCTAGTGGTAAAAAAAGAAGGAACTCACATATTCCTCTCCTTCTTCTAGCACAGCTGACCCCACCCTCCCTAGAATCTGAGCTTTCACCCTGCCTGCATTGCTGTTACTGTGTGACCCGAGGGCAGTGTGCTATGATGTACCCATTTAGCAGAAATGGGCATCAGGTTGTAAGGGGCAGGGGAAAAAGATCCCGAGCCTGAATTCCCCCCGCCTCTCTCCATTGATTTAGTGTCAAGTATCGTGTCACTTAGGGGCACTGTTGACATTATGGCATGTGTAGCATAGGCTTTACTTGAAAGTCTGAATCTTCTATACTTTATTAATCCTGTTTAAACCAGAAGGGTTGTTACCTGGATATGCTCTGACTTCCCAGGGATCCCAATTCACTGCTGTCTGGAACCTGCCCACCTTGGAAGCGAGGATATTGACTGAGGCACTTGGGTTCATTGAAGTGTTGAGAAAGGGATTTAGAACCTTCCTAAAGACAGCACTGCTGTTCATCATTGTCTTTAGGAAAGCTTGTTGATCAGGAAGAGCCAGCATTACACTGGGCACAAGGCTGAGATCAGAAAAGCATAGATTTGGGTGATAGTTAAGGGGAAAGTTACCTAAAACTCTGATTTCACTTTTTTTTCAATACACAGATACAGCTTTTCAGTGACAATGGGCTTCATGAGGATGGTGAACAGTTGCCAGGATGCAACTTATATGCTACTTTTGAGATGATGTATTTGCTAGCAGTTCTCTCTGCTACTTAACTGCTGTTTCCTCTACTAGCAGGTCCTTGGTGAGGTTACTTTTGTCAGTAATTTCAGCTTCTACTGTGACTAAGTAGAACTTAATGGGACATAGTAGAAGAGAAGAATTTTTTGGTGGTGGGTTTTCTTTTTCTTTTTTTTTTTTTGGTTTGGTTTGCTGTTTTTTAAGGGTCTGGCAGGGCATGAATTCCTTTGTTGGAATCCTCTGATGACTACAAAAGGTTGAGATTTGTCTGTCTGAGAACTGAGATCTGTGGGAGATGGGTTCCTTTAAACAAAACCTAAATAATTAGTTTCCTTGCATGGCCATTACAAAAACTGAGTCGCAGCCAAAAGGATGTATGATACAATAGGACATTAAAATTAAAATGAGACATTTTGTTGGCAGAACTTGTTTTCACTTTTGCTTGGCAAAAGATGCATCTTTTAAATGTTAATCCACATCAGAGGGAGAGAGACTTTGTTCTGTACCTGGTATGCACTTCAAAGTGCTAGTCTTCACAATTCTGACAGCAAGACAGGAGGCATGCTGTTAATTCATACTAGCATCAGAGTAGCTGTCTGATAGGCAAAAGCCCCACTTTGTAGATGTTGACATTTTGATAAAAGCACCTAGTATTAGAATGTTTTATTTGGGGTTTCAGAAAAGCATTTTTAAGAGCCTGGAGTTGTCCTTATGTTGTGACAATACCTTTGAACCTGTTGCATGTTGGTGAATTGTGTGCCTTTGTGCCACTGCTTTCCTGCTTGGATGTGAAAGAGTTGCCAAGCCCAGCCTTGGTGTTCTTGGTGTACTTAGGCTTTTCTGTTGTGCTCCATGAGCTTTTCTCTGCTGTTGGATCAGATGGTTTACCTTTTAGAAGTAGTTTGCACTACTAGCACAGTCAGCTATGCACAAATGCAGCATGGGTGTTACTTTACACTTTCAAAGAGAGTTAGATTCAGGCCACTAAATGCAGATTACTGAAATTTGAAAAGTGGAAAAACGGAGTAACTTCTGGTTCCTTTTGTTACTGTGACTTTGTTTCTTCGATTGTAAAGTTTAGTTATTTTGCTCCCTTCCCCACACGCAGTTGTAGGTGGTGATTGCACAAATACATAAAACCTTCTCCACCTTCTATGACTTAATTCTCTAAAGCTGTGGGGTTAGCAGTATCAGGAGGTGGAAGAGTACTTGCCCATGCTTTTCTGAGGAAGTGGAACAATGCTTGTAAGGTTAAAGGAAACAATATGCTACACTTACTTTCCCTTGAAGAGAACAAATACAAACATACTTGCAGGTGGCTTAAACTAGAGGTAGTTTTTACATTGCTGTGATGATGGTGTCATGCTGGGGTTGTGTTGTGTAGTATGGTATTGTCCAGTAGCTATGGGAAGATTTCCATGTGGTGGCTTGCCCTGGAGTAAGCTTCAAATGTCTCTGACTATCTTTTAAGTGACAGGGAAACAAGCCTGTTAGTCCTTGCCAGCTCTGTCTATTCTTGTAACTTTAAGTAGGATTGTCTTGAGTGCTTGATACTGATCAGCATAGTAATATATGAATTACCCTTCCTTTGTCTCCCTTCTGCTCCCCAAATACACATAGAATCATTTGCATTGGAAAAGACCTGTAAGATCATGAAGTACAGCCATTAACTCAGCACTGCCAAATCCAGTAATAAACTGTGTCCCTAAGCACTACATCTGTACATCTTTGAAATACCTCCAGAGATGGCAATTCCTGTGCAGCCTGTTCCAATGCCTGACTGCTCTTTCAGTGAATAAATTTTTCCTGGTAGTCAGTCGAGACCTGCCCTGGCGCAGCTTGAGGCCATTTTCTCTTGTCCTGTTACTCGGTATGTTGTAGAAGAGACTGAGCCCCACCTTGCTATATCCTCCTTTCAGGTTATTGTAGAGAGACTCCTTTTCTCCGGGCTAAGCACCCCCAGCTCCCTCAGCTGCTCCTCATAGCACTTGTCCTCCAGACCCTTCACCAGCTCTGTTGCCCTTCTCTGCACATGCTCCAGTACCTCAAGGTCTTTCTTGTAGTGAGGTGCCAAAAAACTGAACACACAGGATTCTAGGGCTAATCTGATTCAGTGACTCTGCAGCTAGAACAGAACTTTCTTGCTGGTGATGCTGCTTAACTGTGGTACAGATGAACTCAAGCTGAATAAGTTCCAGTACTTGGTCATCAGTACCATTTGCTCTTCCTTGCACCCCTTCAACTTAACATTTTTTCTCTTCTGCTCCTTCCTATTTAGACCAGGGGAAAAAAAAAGTAATTTCTGCAGTGTGCCATGACAGTTTATGGATGTGGATGGTGTTGACAAAGTCTTTAGATGTGGGGCTGTAAGAGATTGCTGATCACCCCTGTGTTTGCTGTGCCTCAGAGCGTTGCTCCCGAAGATGTATCTTGATGTCACAGAATGGAGGTGGCCTCTCATACCAGGATAATCAGTACATTATATCAGTGGTCCCCAAAGTGGCACATGTGCCCCAGGGGTTGAGCAAGATGGTCTGCTGTGGTGCAGAAGAAAAGTATTATAACTTATATTTATTTTTTTCTTTAAAAATCCACCAGCACAAAGAAGCACCTCACATTGAAATAAATCTTTAGTATTGTATTTTGTTGAAAGTGGTGCCCTCAATTAGTCTGTATGTCAGAGGGCCTTGTGTCATGTAGAACCCACAAAAGTGTCTTACAAAACAGTGGATGTTTCACAGTGTGGAAGGGCATCTTCACTAGTTCATTCCCTTTCATATGTTGCAGCTCACTTGTGCCTACTTAAGTGGATTAAAACTAGACAATATGTATTATATTGTCTAGTTTTAATCAAACTAACACTTATGAAATAGACATGTAGCTTAAAGATTCCCTCAAATGCCTGTGGATTTCAGGTCACACTGGAAATAGGAGCACAAGAGAATGGTAAGAATGTCAGAGCTTACACTACTGGTATGAGCTCTTCAGTTAAAAGCAGTGACAGTCTAATTGGATCTAATCAATGAAGTCTGATGACACTCAATTCAGTACTTAAATTTTTAGAAGCCTCTCTTGAGCTTTCTTATGTAAAAGCAAATTATGAATAAAAGATACCAGTGGGGAAACACTTGTTCTTCCTGCTGTGGAAAAATGGCTGAAGTAATACAAAAAAAATATATATGGCAGCAAGCTAAAATGCTTTCCTTTGAAAGAGACACAGAAGACATTGCCAAAGAAGACATTGAAAAAACAGGTATTAGAAGAAACTGGGCAGTGTGGCAGGCCTGGTATATAGCAGCATATACCAGTATAAATGGAAGTATAAATGTTTCTAACATGTCTCAGCTTAAGGAGCTTGGCACATTATGGTTCAGTAATGAAATACATTAAGAACTACTTAGGAGCACAGTGTGACCCAGAAATGCACAAAGTGCTGTAGGATGGCAGTGGGGTTAACTTCATAAACACAAGACTTTTAAATAAAATCCAGTTTGTAGTGAGATGGGGAGTGACCATGAAAATCTGTACACAGCACAGCTGCTCAGTGGTTGTTTCATGGCAAAATGGTTAAAATAGTTGTCAAAGTTAAAGGTGAGTTATGCCTTTTTGCTTTTACAAAAAGTCAAATGTTCTGAATTTGCAGGGCTTTCCTCTGCTGACAGGTGGCTTTCAGTAGCGTGTTAGCTAGCAGGTATTTTTTAAACAGTAAACACATAAATATATAATAAATAGTTTGTGAAGGAATGTCTGTATATAACTATATGCATATATTGGATATGCATGCTCAATTTTTTTTTGCTTAATATGATCAAAGAATTTTGGAGACCACTGTATTATAGTTAAAGCAAAGATTAAAAGACGTGACGTGAAGCTTAGGAACAGCCAGTTGAGCAGGTCTGGATATGCTCCAAAGAATTAGTGTCTGTGGATTGTGATTTCTGCTATGCATAAGATATATGGTATGATGCAGAGCCTACGCAGCATTGATGGAGGGCAGGGGACTGAGGTTGCATCTCAGGGGAGTGCTTGCTGCTTTCTGGCTTCACAGCCACTTGATCAAAAAGCTGTCCTAATTTTAGCAGTAAACTTGATCTGTAATTACAAGCCTAACCAGATAGAGTCCTTGCTTTGAAAATAATTGGAGTAACTTTGTTAGCACTGGTTTATTGCATGTAGTAGGAAAGCAGGGAGTAGGTGGTCTTGAGTTCTGCATTGATGCAACTGAGCAGCCTTCACAGGCTGCTTAAATTCTAAGCTTCATTCCCAGCTTATATTTAGAAAGGTCTTCAGATAATTTTATGTGGGGTTACTGGAATTTTATGCCTTTCTACTTTTGACACTTTTGCATGAAAAATATCTCAAGATTGTAACAAATTGCCAGAAATTTACAATAGTCCTGTATAATAGGAACCAGCAGGGAAAGAAGTACGTGTGGCTTTCTTGAACAACAAAATTTGTCTCTTCATCTCCACCTTTGTCAGGCTGCAGTATGAATCGATGTGTTCAAAATCAAGGACTTCTAGGCCTTTCTTCCCCCTCTTCTATTTGCATTGCAAATGAGCCCTGCTGAAAAAATCATAGCTTAGTTGCTGGGGAGATAAGTGTCAAGACCAGGTTGTGAATTATTTAAACTGCTGTGAATTGTGGCAGAAATAATGCATGGTGCTGGGTCTTGCCTGCGTTTAACTAATCCCAGCTGCTGCTTGTTGAGGTTTGGGTTATTTTGCTTCCCAAGACACTGTAATGGAACAGGTTAGTTGAGGACTGTGCTCTTAAGTTCAAATCTTAGCTGGCAGGGCAGACTGGTTGTAATACCATCTCTAGAGTGGTTTGGTTGTGCTTTTGAATTTTGTCTCTGAAAAGTGTTTAATATTCTGGTGAATGTTGATTAGTCAGCATGCATGTGTATATTTTTGAAGTCTTAAAAATAGTCTTGTTTCAATGCTAATTAATTCCCTAGAGCCACATTTCTGTACTAGACTGAAGGCCACATGCTAGAAGTGAAGTGCATCCTCTGCTTGGGGACAGTGACCTGGAATGACCTGGCATTCTCCAGGATGAGAATGTGCACACTACAAGTTCCCTTGCAGCAGCTCCTGCCATGCAGTATCTTCATGCATGGCTTACCTCAAGACAAATCACTTGGCTTCCTGTACACAGAGTAAAGCTATTGCATACAGTTATCTTAGCACCATGCTGTCTTCTGGCCGGGCTGGCCTGTCTGTGTGGCACAGGAGCACAGACAGTGGAACCTTGCTCTGCAGACTGGGGCTGGTGCTGTTGGCAGGGCTGTAAGTTCCATGCTAAGATGTCTTTTGCTTCAGGTTGCCTTAGGTGTGTTCAACATGTTGCAGTGGGATGCAACCCCGGAGTTTGGGTTCCTGCTCTTCATGCTGTTGTTTTTCTTTGATCTCTTCTTCAGCTTGCAAGGTAGTTCTGATGCTCCTGGGCCATGGGATTTTAGCAGCTGCAGGCTAGCACTGTTGGTGAAAGTGATGACCCTGAATTCTTGCACCTATGAACCCACCATTCCCTGGTTGTCTAAATTCATCCAAGTATAGGAAGCTTGAAGTCTGTGTAAAAAGGAAAGTTAACCTGTGAGAGGATTGGTACATTGTTCCCACGTGGAAGGAGGAGTGCTGCTGTTTGGTGAGCTAGTTTATGAACCTTAGAAAAATAAAGCCACCTTAATCTCCTACCTAGTCCATGTGCTGTCTCCATCTGTACACTGAGGCTTTCAATACCAGGCTGGGTAACACCCTGAGTTGGCCCTTTGTGTAGAAATTCAGATCATGGGCCTTCAAGGATTCCTTCCAGCACAAATTTTCATCCCATTTGTGTTGCTGAGAACCTGATAGCACATGTCCATGTGCACATGGATGTTCCAGTTCTGGTAATAATATCACCCCAAAGCACTGGAGCTATATGGAGATATCAATGCCTTCCCTTGGCAAGGAACTACTGAGATGAAAGTGGAAATAAGCCTTCGTAAAATTTCCCCTTTCAGATTTCCATATATGAGAGCAGTGCATTTCAATTCAAGGAAGATAGTAGTTCAGTGGTACATCTTACAGACCTTAGAGATTTGGGTTTTCTTACATAAATGCAGCTTAGATTTGGGGGCAGGGAAGAAAGGGCAAAGATTATAGAAAGTTGAAGGGACAGGGGGAGTCACTGGGAGAGCTGAAGGAGGTGAATGGAAGCCTTGCCCTTATGCAGGAGAGAAAAGCAGCATTTCTATCCATAGAAAGTTACTCCCTTTGAAGTGGGTAGAATTCGTTCTTTTAAAGAAGGATAATCTGGAAACATGCCTCGAAATCTTGCACCTGGGCCATACTTTATTAGAAAACTGTCTGCACTGTATGGTAAACTACTACAGTATATAGATATGTATCTATATAAATTTGGGCACCTGATTCATATGAAAAAATTCTTAGTATAGATAAGCTTTAAGTTGGTATTCTCTTACCACAGCTGATTGTGAAAAATACAATTCCTTTACCTTAACAAGCTAACAAGAAAGCAAGTAGCCTTACGATTTGCTTGGAAGTTAATTCTGTCTTGGCAGTAGCTCCGCTTTTCTTGCTAAACCCAGTGTGGAAGTAACATGCATTTTAGTGGCTTTCTGACATGTTGTGGAAACTGAGTTGAATTTAAATTGTGTGTTGTGCTGCAAAGTTTCTTCTGTGCTGATAACTGGAGGGTGGACACGAGTTAGTGGAATTTGTGCTCTTTGTGCTGGAGAGCTTGTCAAGTCTTACCCAACTGCACCCTAAGCAAATCTTATTGTTGGGGCTTTGTACTGTGAGAACGGAACTGGTGGCCACAAGAGTAGGGAACTTACGTTGCTTTTCTTCTGTTCTTCCCCTTGTATACTGGATTTGTGGTCTGCTTGCTCTAATTTTTCTTTTCATTGCATTTCTGTGGTAGGGAAGAATAGCCCTGTTTGGATTTTGTAGAAGATTTTGTACTGGAATTACAACAGGTCAGTGCATACGGTATTAGAGAGAAACCATGACTAATGTCACAACATGTGGGTCATTTTTCCTTCTAGCCCTTTACAAGTAGTGCAGTGCACCATAGGATATGTTTTAAAACACTGTGTATTGCTGGGTACTTACTGTGGCAAGAATCCTTTTGGAGTTGCTCCTTCCCCTGTCTCTGATCAGCCCCAGCTCTGTTTTTCTGACTTGCATGGATGGGCATGTTTGTTGTGAGTACCTGATGCTGGCAGAGGCTGCTTGCTTTCCTCCCCCATGTCAGAGCTTAGAGATAGTAACTCCTTGCAGTGGGCTGTAGCATGTATGTAAATGGCTTTTTATCAGCCTGTTCTATCGGTGTGACATCTCCCACGATAAACGCCTCCGTACAGACTGGGTTAGGATGGCTCTTGCAGTTTGATTAAATGCTGCTTGTATATGAATGTCAGTGGATTGTACTGAATTTTTTTTGCAGGGCCCTCAGCCCTACTTAGCACTTAAGGGGAATGATTCTGAAATGCAGACTTAACATTTGTTTTCACTTAAGGGGAATGACAAGAAATTCAGAGGCAGATAAAACTGAGACAGATGTAAGAATATTTGTAGGTTGTTTGCTCTGACTGTAGCACTGGATACTTTTGGTTTGTTTTTTTACTGTAGAGGGAGTTAATGAGCATTTTTTCCCTTCACTCATTAAAAAGTTACAGGGTTGGAAAATGGAAGCATTGAAATAATAGGAAAACAACACATGATATAAAGACAGAGACTTCATAGATGAACTAGAGACAAAATCTGTTATATCTGGATGCTGTACAAGGTGTTTGTCAGAAGGAAGAAGAAAACACAGATTGGGCATTAGTTAAAAGCAGCAAAATGATTGTCGTCCCTGTCCCACACACCTTGACAGTTTGAAGTAAATTCAGTCCTTCTGTTCTACTCTGGTCTGGATTTTCAGAGTTGAAAGGTACAAATGTGTGTTTCTCAAAGATACAGATCTTTGAAGGAGCACACTGTGTACTTTTGACTTAGGAGAGGACAGAAGGAGTGGGGAGCCACCTCCTGAGCTTGAACCAGGGAGGCCTTTTCTCAGCCCACTGAACTAACTGCTTATGTCTGGCTCAAATGTAAGACATGAGATAGGGAAACTCCTTGCAGAGTAACCAAGGGGACAAAACAAATGTTGAACATTAGAAGTAAACAAATCTAAGACTGCCTAGGAACCTCAAGCTCTGCCCACATGAGCGCCCAGACAGTATCATAGATCATGGGGAGCCTGGCTGCCCACTGCTGCCTCACAGCAGTTTGTTGCCAAGACTCCTGGAATGAGCAGAGTGAGGTGCTCTGCTTCTTGGACTGTGGAAGTCCAGGAAAGCATGGCCGGTGCCTGTGGTGGGTCCTCAAAAATCCCTTGCCCACATGCTGCAGCAGTTGAAATTAATTCATTGGAGAGCTGTCTGGGCAGCTGAATTCTTTTCTTCTTTTGTCACCTCTGTGGATCTGTGTCAGGAGCACTGGAATTTTGTATTACATCTTATATATTTGTCATTGTTAGTAGGGAATGTTGTTATGTATAGAACCCATTGGAAAGCATGTGCTGAACTTTTTGCCACCTGTGTTGGCTGCTGGGCGTCGGTGCAGTTGTGATTGGTGAAGATCCAAGTTTTCAGGCAGTGGTGTCTTGTAGAGATCCAGTGTGGCATAAGAACGTGTACCAATCAGAGGAAAACTGGTGTATGGATGTGTAGCATACCCAATTAGATCTAAGGATATAAAAGATGTTGTACTGTGATGCCAGACAAGTGTCTTGATAGTAGCAATTTTTAATGTAGGGACCCGTAGCTGTGCATCTTCAATTAACATACTCTGTGCTTGTTGGTGGTGTTGGATAATGATGCAAGAAAAACGTTCAGTAGTACAAAACCCAGGGTTTTTTTCCTTTTTTTGGAAAGGGAATGATCTTGTGGTTAAGAGTCTCCTGTGCCTTGCCAAGAGCTTGCTGTGTGTCCATGAGCAATCTGCATGTGCTCAAATTTTCCAAGAGAAGCCTCAGATTTTCCAATTTTGTTTCTGTATCATTTTCCAGTTAGGGATTTTTTTTTTGTTTTTTCCCCTCAACACTGCTGCTTATTGAAAGCTTTACTTGAAGTAGCAGATGCCTAGAAATGATCAAATTCAGTGCCAGGCTGGCACTGAATTTAAGCACCCAAGATCTATAGCTATCTTTGACTGTATAGGCCTTAATTTCTCTGCTGATTCCTACCAGAGGGATTGTGTGTTCTGTCTTCATAAAGTGTTTGAAAGGCATGATTATTGGGTTTTTTGTGCATTGGCACTGTGTATTAGAGCAGCATGACAAAGATGCCTTGCATGTGTAGGAATTGTATTTTCATGGGAGTAGTGTCCTGAAAGTCATCAAATCAAGAGGGAAACCACATGTGGAAAAGCCTTCCTGTCAGCTGTTAAATTAAGAACAATATGGCCATACTGCTGCTGGTGGGCTTCAGTTAAATATGACGTTTCCACTTTGCAGGTTTGTCACTGGAGCGCTCGACCAACTCCATCGCCTCACGTGCTCGGCTGTGTGAAAGGGAGGAGGAGGTCATGGCCTGTTTTGAGAGAGCGTGTGTTATCGCCCAGGTATACTTGCAGGAGCTGGAGAAGGTAAGAAGAAACATGCTTAGGTTATTGCCTGCTGGCCTGGCTGGAATTTCCAGGGTTTTGACAGCAAAAATTTAAAAAGTGGAGAGATTTCAAGTGATCATAGCAATGTGTATGAGAACAGGTTGGAAAGAGTGAGGTGTCTCAGTAAAACCATTTGCAAAACAGCAATTAAGCTGGTCTCTACCTGTTTCCTCTGAGAATGAGGTCTGGAAATAAATTTTGCCTGTGGTAAAGCACCAAATACTTCAGATATGCACAAGCTGCACCCCAAGTTTAGCCCTTAGTAAAGAGGAACTAGAAGCTTTGCATGGCAAGTGCTGGCGTGGAGGAATTCAAGACATTTTACATACCTGCTGTGTAAATGATACATAGCAGTGGCTGTTGAGATCCCTAATGAGCTGAAAGAAACCTTTTTGGATCAACCATTGCAGTTTAATTACCAGTGCTTCACCTTTTCTCAGTGAACCTCGAGGAATCCAAATCATTAGAACCTGGATACTCCATTCCTGGAAGAGTTCAAGGCTAGGCTGAGTGGGGCTTGGAGCTGCCTGGTATAGTGGAAGAGGAGCTGAAGGTAGATTATCTTTTAAGGTCCCTCCAAACCAAACCATTCTGTGATTAGTAGCAAGTGACTGCTTAGCCAGTGGTTGGTAGGATGAATACTGGGAGCCCTCCACTGAGCCATGCAGATAATATGTGCCTCTGATTTGCTGGGCACATGCAGACTTTGCCTAGCTGAGTTTACAGGACATACCACTCTTCTCAGTAGCAAAGGTGTGTTTCTGTTTCAGGTTTTGTTTTTAAATGCATTGGAACAAGAAAAAAATAAGCTTAGTGCATGTATAAAAATTCATAAAAAAGCAAACTATCAAGTGGCCTGCTCTGTTTCACTGCAGAAAAAAACCCAATAATCTTTAAATTTAAACTATTACTGTCTTTCCATTGTGGAAGAATGAGTTCCTGCCGGTGCTGGACACTGTAAATTTTTGTTACTGACAGGTTGGGTCTGTGAAGAAGGAGAAGGGTCTGACCTGTAATTCCTTCACTTAGAATCATAGAATCAGAAAGGCTGGAAAAGACCTCTGAGTTTACTGTGGCCAGGTGTTAATTCAGCACTACCATGTTTGCTACTAAATCATGCAAGGTGCCAAAACCACATGATTTTTGAACACTTCCAGGGATGGTGATTCCACCACTTCCGTGGACAATATGCTCCAATGCTGGACTACGCTCTCAGTAAAGAAATTTTTCCTTATATAACAACTTGAGGCCATTTCCTCTTGTCCTGTCAGTTACTACTTGGGAAGAGACTGACCCCCAGTTCTCTACAGCCTTCTCTCACATAGTTGTCTCTGGACACAGACACAAAAATGCAGGATTGATGACAGACATAGAAGTTCATAGTCCTTCCCCAGTTCTAGATGAAAAACCCTGCATTGGAGAGGCAACTTTCAGCAATGGAAGTGGCTTGTTACCAGTAAGGAAGCAAAACCAAGAAAGATTTGATAGGAAAATAGAGGAAAGGTGAAGATTCTTCCATCAGGACTCCTGATGGCTTGCTAATTCTTAAAAAAGTATTTGTTATATTGAACTAGACAAACCTACTCAAACACTGTATTAATATTTCTGTGCAACATGATGGATCTTTGTAGTTTGAGTGATATTTCTAAATCTGTTGGTGTTAATATGTAGCTTTCTACTTACTTTAATAAAGGTTGGAAAGTAATAATGGATGATGTTTCAAAACTTATATTGCATGCAGAATCTCTCATGGAAGTCGTTGTATAATTTATTTTAAAATTGATTTTAAAACATTTTTCAATAGCTAATAAATGTAACATTTTATTGTTGAAGATGTCACTGGCTCATGAGGATCTGGCTAGTTCCAACAGTTATCTGTATTCCCAAATATTTCTTTTTCTCCCTCGCAGACCTTAAACAACACACATTCAAGGGGTATCAAGGGCAGCAGTGTGGCTTTCTCTGAGTTTGAACTTTCCTACTTTCTGGAAGCAGCTCTACAGAGTGCCTATGTGACTCAGTTAAAGAAAGGGTAGGTGGATGCAGATACTAATAAATTAGATGATATTACGTGTTTTGTCTCAAATGAAGACTGATTTTTTTCTTGTGTTCTCTTCTGACTTTTGGCTGCTGGCTCACCTCAAGTCTCTTCAGTGTCCTTCCCTTTCTCCTGTTTGCATCTCTCTTTTTTTCTTAAGAGTCTTGAGCCTCATTTTTCCAGACCTACAAGTAGGGTGGGGTAGAACAATATTGTTGTCTTGACTCAGCTTTGCTCCCTGTGGAGACAAGGGGAGTTTAACTGTAAAGGGAAAGTGGAATTTACACTCATGTATGCCCTTAAAATTTTCAGCCACAGCACCTGGTTTAGAGTTCAGTAAAATCTTACAGGTAGTTTCTTTCATTTATTTATTTGTTTGTTTGTCTAAGTTCTTAAATATCCCAATCAATGCCCCAAATCTGTCGTTTTTTTACTATGGAGAACATGTGTGGGAACAGTGCTGCTCCAGGGTATTTATTTTGCCTCTGAAATACAGCTCCCAGTGAACTTCAGAAGGGCAGGAGGAGTTAATATCTACAAGCCTACAGTGATTTTCATGAGCCTACAGTGAAAAGCCTTCTCAGTGTCAGCAGAAAAGACACTGTGAATGCCCACTTCCAAAGGCCATTGGTGAGGATATGCTGTTCCCTAAACCTGGCCGTGTCTTCAAAACATAATTAACTCTGGTTATTCAATGGAGAGATTTTGTCATGTATGAGAGTCTCTTCAGCATGTGTAAACAGTACTTGTAAGAATCTGTCCTTCCTTAGTCCTATTCTTGCACCATATTATTCCATTTATTATCAAGGGGTCAGATGCTGGGTTTCTCACTACAAACCGTCTTCACAAATATTTAATTTTGGCTTTTTTTGCCTTCACCCCCAGTGAAAAGTACTTTCTCTGGTTTTCTTCACTTCTTTTCCTGCTGAGTAGAATGGAAAAGAAAGAAAAAAAACCCCCACAAAACCCCACAAAAAACAAAAACAACAACAACAACAAAACAAACAAACAAAAAAACCCACCACAACAAAAAAACCACAACAAACAAACAAAAAACTCCCACAAAACCAAAAACCAGGGAAGAATGAAAAGAAAACTAGGGGAAAAAAATCCCAAATCCCAGCAAAAATCAGTTTAAATCCTTCTGTAGAAAACTGATAACATTTTTTGATTCTGCTGGAGGAGGAGGGTTGCTTCTTTTTTAGGGCTTTTTTGCTACCTTTTTATGCCCCAAGGATAACTTGAAATGCAACTGTGACTAGCCACTGTTCTCCATGCATGTAGAGCAAAGCTGTACCTGTAAGCATATCCATGAGATGTGCCTTCAGGTAAGCCTTGTTTTAACCTGGCTTACAAAAACACAAAGCTCAGATGTTGTAAAATGACCCCTGTAGTCAGGCAAGTACAAGTTTATGCATAAAGCAAAGTATGAACCTGTAAAGCATACTCTCAGTGCCTGCTTGGTATGTGGTTTTCCTGGGTGAGCTGTGGCACAGTGTGTGCTTTCCTAACCTTCTGCCCTTCTCATGGCAAACAAAAAGCTCAGGTTTTGCCAGTAAGCTCATTAACTATGTAGTAAAATAAAATCCCATTTAGAACATATGGCACTGATGTCCTCCAGGCACCTTTTGAATATCAAACTCATGTTCATTTTATTCAGCAACATTGTAAATTCAGTCTTCATCAGTGAGGAGTTCATTAGATCTAGTGAGATACTCTGGCCATTACTGTGGGCCCTGCATGCTCCCTTCTCATATTATTTTAATGATAGCCCTAAAAACAAAAACCAAATCCCAAACAAAAACAAGCCACAAAAAACTCTACAGGAAAACGCTTTGAAGCAAAATACATGTGTGAATTAAGCTTGCTTTGATTATAAACTGAATTGCTGCAATAGCAGCAAAATGTTCTCCGTAGCTGTCTCCTGATGAAAGAGCACTGGAGCTCCTGCAGCTGGGATGGGAGTGCGATCCCACGGGCCCCTTAGCTCCTGCAGTGCAAGTGAGAAACACCAGCGGGGTTAGAGGGCCCGCTGGGGTAAAAGGAGCTTGGGGGGACGTGGCAGCTTGTCCGCCCCCGCAGCTGAGACCAATGTGTGGTTTCTGCCACGAGAGGGCATAAGCAGCATTGGGATATATTAAGGAAAGGGGAGTGCTAGGGGAAGAAGCTTTTCAGGATGCTTCAGGAGTATAATAGATTACTCCACCTGATACCAAGCAGCTCAAAGAAATGCTTTTGTTCCCCTTATTGCTTCCAGCGTGTTCAGGTAGGAAATAAGCTTTGGATGATGACTGCTCAAGCTGCCAGGGGGTAGGTTCTATCAGGTGGGATGTCCTTCCCCAGTGCTGCATGTGTACTAAAGGAACAGTGAATGCTTTATTCTTGTCTCAACAGGCAGAGGAGCTGAGGAGTACAAATGCTGTTGTTATGCTTTTGTTCCTGCTGGCAGGATCAGATGTGCTCTTCTCGGAGTGTGGTCAGAGATGCCCTTTTCTCTTGCAGTGTGCAGTAGAAAGAAGACACCAATATAAAAGAAAGATCCAGTCTCCACTTTAGGTGTTGAACTGCCAGCTGTAAGGACCAGCAAGTCTTGCAGCTGTAGAAGTCACAGATGCTTTTAATGAGATGCCACATAAAAACATTGTGTCGCTGAAGATGCATTTCCTGCAGTTGTTTGCCATGCTGCAACCCAAGAGAGCTTTCTTTTGGTCCTCCAGTGAGGAATGTAGATGCTAGAACATAGGAAGGCAGATGCTCTCATACACACAGATGTAAGAGGCAGCCAGTTGTCTTCATGTTATCATCTGCACCGGGTTTTGGTTGGTTTGTTTGTTTTGTGTTTCTTTCTGGTGCAGATATATGAATATTGGGCTCATTTCTTACTGCCTTTTCTTGTGTCTGTGCGTGAACAGCTGTTTAAGGAGAGAGTATAGTTTGTTAGAAACCTGGGTGAGGTGCAAAGATGCAAAAGGAGGTGGGCAGAGGCAGAAGTGTTGCTGCTGTTTCTGTTGGGTACTGCTTTACTCTGGAGAGGTGAGGCTGCAAACTGCCATGTAATTATCTCGAGATGGTCTGTTCTGTCTGTCAGCAACTGTTTGTTTTAGCAGTAAATGAGTGGGGATAAGAACATGATCCACTGGTGACCATGTTGTTGGGGGACTGTCTTTGTAGACCTCTGTGTCCATAGTCCATTCCAATATTGTCAATATTTTTCCCAGCAATTTACATAGAAAACAGTGTACTTCTTTATTTTCTTGTGTCGTAAAATTTTACGTAGCATTAACCAAACTATATGACGTAACTCTGATATGACTGCTTTGAGTCATGGACTGATAATTAATCTATACTAACAGGGTACATGCACAAAACATATTTTTATACCAAGCTGGATTGACTGGACTTTCTCAAGTTGCTCTTTGTCGCAGTTTGTGACCATGATTGTCTGTGTTAGTTTTTATTAAATTAGCTGTAACTGAATCCTGAACTACACTTCATCATGTTTTTTTTCAAATGATGCTCTGACCACTACTGTGGCTAAAACTAAAACCAATGTAGTTTAATGATCATGTCATTTTCCCTTCCTGTTTTTCGTCATTTCTTTTTCTGGCCTCTTAGCAGTACAATTGGGGCCTTGTAGTCATTCATATGGACTCTTCCAACTTATTTCATTTCCATGATCTAATGTTCACTTATGATGCCGTGGCTTGAGGTAACATTACCTGGGATTTCCAGGTAGTCCCCTATCCAAGTCCTGCAAAGGCTCAAGATGGTTTAGTTTCTAATCTAAGTAAGATAAGTGTTTTCACCATAGATTGCCTGAGGCTTTATGTCTGCATCTTCATCCAGTTACCTACATAGCATGTATTTCTGTTCCAAAGACATACTTTTCTTTTTGGTAACTTCTTAAGGTCCTAATTAAAAAAAAAAATCCCTTGAAGTGCACATTTAGTATATAAAGGGCATGTATTAATGGAACAGTGAGTTCCTTATTGTTACAAGCAGAGCAATTCATATGCTCAAAGTGAAATGTGCTCAGATGTTCTCCTGGCTTGGAACAATAGAGTGGAAAGACAAACTCCTGTGTTTGCAGAATGCTGGCAGGTGTGCTCTGTCTCCTGTCACAGCTCAGTAATGTTTGATAAAGTTCAAAATACAAAAGCTGCCAAACCAAATCCTCAGTTGTGTAGAACTGGTATTGTTGAGAGCTCAGGGGTTGGAGTGGGTGCCTTTTGATAGATCCTGACCACACAGGCACCTGTCTGGGAGATGGTGAGTGCTGGGTGCTCCTCCTGTGCTGCCCATTTTGCACTCCTACCATCTGTTAAAGGTGTTCTAAGTGTTTCACAGAATCACAGAACCACTGGGTTGGAAGAGACCTCCAAGATCGAGTCCAACCCATGCCCTAGCACCTCAGCTAAGCCATAGCACCGAGTGCCACATGCTGTCTTTTTTCAAACACATCCAGGGATGGTGACTCCACCACCTCCCCAGGCAGACCAGTCCAGTACTTTATCACTCTTTCTGTAAAAAGCTTTTTCCTAAGATCCAACCTGTATTTCCCTTGGCACAGTTTAAGACCGTGTCCTCTCGTTCTGTCAGTTGCTGCCTGGAGAAAGAGACCAACCCCCACCTAACTACAATCACCTTTCTGGGAGTTGTAGAGAGTGTTATGGCAGGAACAATGCAACTGCTTACCTTCAAAGTTTAATCAGTTTGACAGAAAAAAATTTTATAACTTCGGTTTTTTAAATGAAATTTAGCTTTCATCTGCACAGAAAATTCTCTTGGATAAACTGAAGTGACAGTTAATGTACCAGTACAACTGCTCATTCTGTTGTCTTGTACAAGATTGCATCTTTTCTGATAGCTTGTATTTCTTTGGGTAGCTTTGACCCTGCAAAGAACGTGTGTTGGACCGTTTTGCAGTTACTGTGGTGCTGGGGCCACGTCCTTAGCCTTGAACAGCTGATAGGCTCCCAGTGTGTTAACTGATATGTCCAGTGTTTAATCTTTCCTCTCTGCATCTCTCTGAGTGCACAGACACGATTAAGATAGCATTTGGCAACTAGTCAGCTTTAATTGCTTGTGGTGTATGCAGAGCAATATGATTTTTTTAAATTTATTTTTTTTAGTCTAACCCTCTTATTGCAGGTTAAGCTGTGCTTGCAGACAGTTACTGCAACTTAGCTGTCTGATAATAAACTGTTTAAACCACTGTAATTTCATCATGTGCCTGGAGCATGAGACACAAGGCGTTTAAGCACCACCTAAAAGAAATCGTCATTTAAAAGCATCACGTAAGCTCAATATAATTCAAACAAGTACAATCTGTGTGTATGAAGAGGAGATGTGGATGCTTTTAAGGAGCAGCATCTGCTTTATAAATACGAGCTATGAATGGCTTCCAAATGTCCCCTCTGTTCATCAACTGTGAATGTGATCTTCTCTTAGGAAGCCATCTGGAGCAGGCAATGCTACAGTCACTGCCTTGCTCTGTGCCATTGTCCTGTCTGTGCCTCAGACTGACTTGCCTCACTACTGCACACTCAGTGTTAGTGATTGTTTCATGGACTGTTTGAACTTCAGGTGTGTTGCTGAGCTTTGGCACATCATAAAAATATTCTGTCTCCAGTGTGCTGATTTTGGGGGTTTTTCATTATTTTTTTTTCTGTCTTCCCCGTAGAAATATTGTGAAAGGAATGAGGAGTCTGCGAGAAATACTACGGACTGTAGAAACAAAAGCTACTCAGACCTTCAAAATGGTAAGGGAATGGGAGATGGGAGGCTGGGGCAGTCTGGTATGCAGGAATTCTCTTGATTGACCAGTGCTGTAGCACAAAAGTCTATCTGTCCTCACTTGATTGATTGCAGGTTTTTTTTTTTTTTCCTTTTTTCTTTTTTTAACTTTTGGAAGTTATATGTCAGGTGATCCCCTTAACTCAAAGACCTGCCCAATTGAAACCTTCAGGCTTTCAGACCTGGGCATATAGGTTACTTCTGTTTGGTTTGTGTTTTGTTTTTTGTTTGTTTGATTGTTTTGTTTTCTTGCTTTGGTGCATTTTCTAGCCCTAGTAGAAACAGATATGTTATTAGTTTGACAGTGCTGTCCTCAGGTGATGCTGTCTTGTTTCTTTTCTCAATTTCAGTGTGCATGCACACCTTTCTGCATTCGTATGTAAAAGCATTAAGTACTTCTGTCTCTTGCAACATGCAATTCTTTTTTTTAGACTGACATCTTTCAGTGTTCCTTCCATAGAGCCGTCTTCAGTAAAGTACAGAGTGATTCTAATTGTTTTAATTTTTTTATTTTTGGTGTTGGCATTCTGCATCCTTGCATCCTTTTATCCTCAATGTCTCAGGTAAACAAATACTTATGTGCCTGCTTAACTTCTTAGACCTTTAACTGGTTCTTCCCTGTCTCCCCTTGGAGACATCTTGTCCTGAAGTTACTCAAGAGGTGACAAGGTCAACAGCTTGCAGAATAACAGTCTTGGGAATGAAAGCGCTGCAGCCCTAAAAGCATTGATACTCTTACAGCTAAATTTGTACTTGATTCTGCTTTGTGTTTTTTGATATTCCAGAGAAGTTGGGCTGGGGAGGTGGGCATGGGTTTGTGTAGTGTTTTTAGGAATACTGATGCACATGGAAGTGTGTGCAGCAAATTGGAGAGATGACTTAAATGACTGTCCACTCAAATGTTTGCATCCTTTTCCAAACTGAGATCAGAGTTCAGCGGTATTTTTGTGCTTGTCTGTTTTATAATTTTGCTGAGATGAGTCTAACCATCTGCTGCTCCTAGACTGTGACAGAATGGGGCTCAATTGCTCCTGTCCCTGTGCGACTGGGGACAGCTGTACAACATCCCTGGGGGATTTATCCCTTAGGGGAACTCTCAAGGTGTTTATTCAATAGCTTTTCCTGGGATTTAGGAGTTACATTTTCATTTTCTTATTTATTTTTAACAGCCATCAAGAAGGCAAAGGGAAGAACGTGCTTAATTAAACAAGTTTTTCAAGCATGAAAGTAAAACACATGATTTTTTTTCCCCTAATTTGTGGGATCACAGTGTTCTTCAAGCATAATGATGCTTTTTTTAGCCAAAGGCAGTAATAACATAAATCAGAGTCTTGGCCTGTTCTGGTTTGTTTGGTCTTATTCAAAATAAGAGTGAAGCTAATTTACACAGCTACTGTACTGTATGTTAAAATTAAAGACACTAGAAGTATTTGTTGCTTGCCTTCTGAATGGCTTACCACAAACTGTACTCCTACTTCTGTGTGAACCAGTAGAGATCTTTGTGTTGCTGGCAAATTATTTTCCTTCCCCTCTAAGACTGTAGGAAAAAAATATAGGAGAGTTGACTCCTCAGGGTAAAACTGACTAAATAATTACACACTGAGATGATAAAATGATACTGGCTAATGTTGCAGGGCCCTAGGCCGTTTTGCTCATAGTTACTTGCTATAAAAAGCATAGAAGAGCTTAGTTAGAAACAGACAGCTTTCTGTAACTTGTCAGTAGCAGGGCATGGAAGGTCTTGGGGTTTCCAGGGAGTTGTGCGTGATGGCATTTCTTTGAGACACCATCGTGCACTCAGATCACTGCCATCTCTGAAACCTCCCTTCATGATGTTTAAGAGGTGATGCACGCTACTGTGGTTGCATTTTAGACTAATTCAGTGAATTCATGCGTGGTGAAGTGGATGAAAATCAAGAGCTTTGCATCAAAACAAGTTATTTTTCTGAAACTGACAATAGGAACTTTACCTTGGTGTGGTTTATTTGATCCCATAGATGTTGAGGTATGACATCTATAACATAACTATCCTGGTATTTAAAAGAAAATTACTCTTGGTGGGCTCATAACACATCTCAAAGTGTAAATTTCATATAAAATACTTACACAATAGTCAGAGAAGTTGCAAAATACTGTTTGCATGTATTAGGACAGAAGGGCTGAAGTTTCAGCCTGCCCTCTGTTTTGTGCAGTGTTTATTTTACAGCATAGAGTGGTGTGCTGCGTAGAATTCACAGAAGACACCGCCCATTTTGATGTCTCTGAACTTGTTTGCAGGCTTATCTATTTACAGCGCAAGAAATTAGAGATTTGATGGGTATCAGACAAGGGTAAATGCCAAAGATAGTTTTGCTAAGTGAAGTTAACTTGCCTCCTTTTGGACCCAGTTTGCCAGCTGTGCATATGAAGTGGAAAGCAACTGTTTAAGGATCTTCAGCTGCTTGATGGTAAAAAAAGCACATGTGATGTTGCTGTCTCACTATAAAGTTCCTAAGCATCTTCTCTCCTCCCTCCTTTACTGCATCAGGAAGAGATATGAGAGTGATATTACAGATAAAAGGTTGATCTTTTAAACCTAACACAGAAGTCGCCTCTGGTTCTGAGAGTTGCATACAAAATTCTGAGGCTGAGAACACAATGTAGTGTCATCTAGTCCTGTATAGTAACTGGTGTGGCATTGTCTCAGCAGTCCATGTGGCAGTCAGTTGTCCTTGTTCACCAAAGCATCCCTTGCTGTCAGGCCTTTTTGATTACTTTTCTCCTAGAGCATTGCAACGAGACCATGTAAATGCAGAAGTTTGATCTTTTCTCAGGAGGGAAGAAACCGACCCCTTTGTAGACCTTAGCGGCTGATTTTGCTCCTCCAGCTTTCTGAAAAGTGGTACTGTCATTCTGGTACTTCTCCTTCCCAAGGTGGAACATGGTGAGGGGTGAATCTTTTGTCTTGGAGAAGGCTTCACTGATCTGTGCCTTTTTCTCTACTGATCTCTAGACTGCAGCCAAACAGTTAGCCCAAGTACTGCTCCATTCCCTCAGTGAAGACTGCTACTGGAGCCCTTTATCTGATCCACTTCCTGAGTTCATGAACAAGGAGTATCAGTCTTACGTCAGCAATCTTCTTTGTCGGAGGCCTGAGCTGTACTCAGAAGAGAAGTAAGTGTTAATTTTTATTTCAGCTTATTGGAAGGAGGAAGGAGTGTATTTGAACACTCTTCAGTACTACTGATTCATGTAGTAGTTTTGTGCCTTGTTGTTTTTCAACTTTCTGCTAAAAAGTCTGCTGGAAATATAAAACATTACACTTTGAGTGATTTTTTTTTTTCCCCAGGAAGAAGAAAGTCCAACAAAAGGCCTGTCTTTGCTATGAAATTGAAATAATCTATTTAGGGTTTAGTATAGCTCATCTAAGATATATTGCAGAGCTTTTAGTTGTGTGAACCTGCAAAGAAAGTATTGCCTAGCAAATGAATTATGCATGAGATGTTTCAAGTTACCGCTTCTCTTGTGAAATGAGAAAGAGGCTGACAGGATAACTCTTGACCTTCCTCAGAAAAAATGTATTCTGTCTTTCAGTGTGTACTGCCCTCAAGACAACGTAGAAGAGGCTCTTCTCCTCCTCTTAATCAGTGAATCCATGGTAAGCCAAGAATGAGTTTGTAGTATTAGTAGTGCAAAGGGATATCTAGCATTTCCATGTGTCCTGGTTGGTTTTGTTTACAGAATCTTCCCTAGATAAACAGAAGCAAGGGTTCGGATGCTGAGTGGAAAATGCTATCCATTCTTTTATTAGTGACACCACTTTTATTAAGTGGAATGTCAGTGAAGAATTGTGGAAATTGTCAAAAGAAATTGACTGCATTCACCATAGCTGTATGCAGGTTGTGACATCTAGATACATTGTCAGTAGACAAATATTTCCATTCATAACGTGTGGATTTATGGATCAAGAATGAGAGGAGGAGAACCTTGCCTAAAGCCAGGCGTGATGGTGGTACCTGCTGTTTGAAATTGCAAGATGCAGTACTCTGCTTTTGTGCCTTAGTCTGCAGTCCTTGGCTTTTTCAGTCTGGAGTGATCTTTGACAGTTTCTGATGCAGTGATACAGGCAATCTTGTGACATACAGAGACACTCATAATAAGCTACAGTGAAATAATTAGATTTCTTCTATTTATAACATTGGTGGCTTTAAAAAATCCACTTAAGAGACAAGCAGAAAATTGGAGGAAAAATAACTTCATGGTAACCTTTGAAAATTTTCATGTTCTGAGAAGATGCAAATGTACAGAAAATGTGTAAGAAATGTTTTCTGAAAATGTATACGTAATGTGTATTTTGTTTTAAATACAGGGTGGTCACTTGTACCTCAAAGTGATATTCAAAACCTTGGAGCATCAACAACCTTCTTAGAAACTTTTTAATAACTTTCAGACAAATTGAAAAGAGATACTGTGGAAACTTTGGTTTTTGCTTCCTTCAGTTTTTCTTGTTTGGTTCTTCTGGCTCGAGTTCTTTCCCTTTCCCACAAACTTATTCAGAACAGGGCAATTTAATATTGTCTGCTTTTAAAATTTGGGGAAAATTGAAGAAATGGAGCCACTCCAAAATATTAAATTGACTTCAAAATCATGTACATCTGAGTGTTGCTTTGTGCTTTTCAGTGCTTTCTGTATTAAACCTCTGCAGCACATCTGCTTTGTGTTTTCAAGGGCTTTTCTTCAGTCAGAAGGGCTTTTCGTAATTAGAAGTGGAGACTGCAGGAGTGAGGGCTTGTAGGATATCATGTGCACTTCTATTAAAATCAGAAGTACTCATGTCAGTGGGGCTTGTCGGGACTGATCCAAGCAGGAGGAGGACTGGGGTCTGGAGCAGTGACAGAACTGGCTGCTTCAGCCTTTCTGGGACTGGACTTGCAGTTAGAGAGGCCATGTGGGACCTCAGACTCCACAATCTCGTTCTGCTGAGGAGGTGAAAGTTATCCCTATCAAAGATCATGTAAAATGGTGAACTAACTGGTCCTGTAGCTAAGTTATGGATGAAGTAGAATGAAAATGCTATTGATAGAAACAGGACTGCTGTGCTGAGTTCAGGTTAAATAAGTAAGCTTGATGTATGCTTAAATGCTGCCTCTGATATATAGGAACTTCCTGGAGGAAGATGCAAGGCCCTTTGATCTGCTGCATATAAAACAAAGGAAGATGCTGTAGCAGAGCACTGTAGGAGCCATGTAACTGTATTTCTGATTTTGGGGAAATGGAACATCTGAGCCTTCTGTCTTGCATCAGCCTTGCCACAAGTTGGTTGTAACTAAAATTCAGGACAAGTGTACAGAAATAGACTTAGGAACCACATGAATGTTCTTCCTAAGTGAAGGAACAGAGGGAGCAATCTAAGTCTTACATATGTTTGTAATCCATAAATACTTTCCTGTACATTTTTATTATAGTACTTAGAAGGGGAAATTTTGTTTAACTTATGCCATGGTATGTTTTCCATAACAGCATTTGCTGTAGGCTAGTGAGTTTTCTCATGTACAGGTTTGTTGTTAGTTTGAAGTTTTGGGTTTTGGTTTTGTGTATTTTTTTTTCTTTAAAAAAACAACTTATGGAAGCTCATGGAATGAGCTAACAAAAAACAGATTTCCAATTGAGGGCTCTCCCTACTGATACAATGTTAACTACTGAATAAAACATACTTTCCTTCCAGGAGAGAATGTCAGTGGCAAGTGATAATGATATGTTTCTGTAGGCCAGTAAGCAACATAGTTGGTGTTCCTGGATTTTGGCTGGATTAGGTGTTCTTCCAGTATTTACAATTGTGAACCCCTTAAAATGAAACAGAAGTATACAATTACATTGGCTTCTCTGACACTTCCATCTGTCAGAGCACAACTGATCAGAAAGGTTCTTCTTCTCTCTGATTTTTAAAGAGATAAAGAGCAGTCAGGTCATTGTAATTCTCTTGCCAGACTGTAAAGCCAAACAGCTTCTTCACATACCTGTTCCTGACTCCTACCACACCAAAATGACCTTGAAGTGGGGCAGAATTAGGGGAAGGAAGGACAGGACAATTAGGGGAAGGAAGAAAAACTTTTAAGCCTGTGGAGGGGACACATTTATGCACAGGAGCATAAATCATCAGAGAACCTGAAAGTAAATTTGTGTTGAAAAGGAGACCTGGTACTTTTTCAAGAAGTATACACCTGGAACACCTTTTCTGCTTCAATCTGTTTTTATGTTTGTCTTGTCAGCTTCACCTTAGGAAGGCATCCACTTTGCCAGGATCTCTGTGACTCCCAAGAAGATGTTATGGGGGAGTAGAACTGTTCCTGTAAAGGGGAAAGCGAGAAATTGCCTTGAGGTTCTTGAGAGCCAGAGCCTATTTCTCACCAAACCTTCTCTGACTCTTAATGGTGGAGGGTTCTGGCTTGTAATTAGTTATCCCTTTCCCTTGCATTGCAAGGGAGCCAGCTTGCATATTCTGGTGGGATGAAATGAAAATATGTTAGAGAGGGGCAATTAGTGGTTCCTTCAGTACTTCATTCTGCCTTTGAGTATGTAAAAGGTTTTCAGATGGCCAAATAACATGGTATCCTCTTTCATGGCTCTGAAGGTGCTTCAGTGGATATATTAACACAGTGAAAGCTTGTAGGCTGCTTTCCCTGACATTCTCACAAATTGCCTCCTGTGTTCTTTATGTCCTGTTAAAAGTGGGAACCTATTTTTATAAGCTGAAGTATTTCAGTAAACAATGAAAAGAATCCTGGTTGTTGAGTTTGGCAAATGTTCCTTCTCTGTGCCAGGTGTTATTTAGTCACAGCCTTTGGCAGTAAAGTTCTCATGAAGGAATCTATTGAAACAAATCGGCAGCTTGAAGACTGCCACAGTCAAAGCTGTCTTCATGGGTGTTTGTGGATCCTGGCTACTCTGTAATTCCTTTTGTACAGCCCAAGTTATGGTGTGGATGGGCTGTGTTTCTGAGAGGACAAAAATGCTCTCCTTCAGACCAAGAAGGCCAGCTGGTGACAGCCTTTACAAGCTCAGGCTGTGGCAGAATGATGTGTTCCTATCACATGTTGGGGAAATAGGACTTGCCTATTTTTAAACCACTAGTCCTCTCTTACAGCATTTAACCCATCTAAACCAGTGACACTGTTTGTGAAGAGAACTGAGGTCATATTGTGACTTGCTGCAGTCTGATTTTTCTGCTTCACCTACCCATGGGTACAGGACTGGTTCTGCCATCAGGGATTTTGGTGCTTTGAGCTGCAGGGTGTAGACAGAAGAGGTTTGACCTGACTGTCCCTTAGCTGCAGTTTTGTTTATTTTAGTAGCTATTCTCAAGAGTATTCAGAGTTGACTGCACTGCCCTTAAAGTTAGCCAGAAGCTTCTCAGAGCCAGGAATGGAACACTTAGTATTACTTTTTGTGTTTACTTTTGAGGTTAAAAGAAAAAAGTTCTTTGTTCACATTTAGAAACCTCCCCTTCTTGAATCTGAGGTCCAACATGCAGTCTGAAACTTTTATTCTTTTATTCAGTGCTGGCAATGCTGTCTCTTACAACTGGGAATTTTGGATGATGTGGTCCACTAAACATACTAGGTATCATGGTTTACTTTTTTTGGCTCTGTATTCACTCTTAGTGGAAATGAAGCTCCTTGTATCCAAAACTAATAAATTCTGTGCCTGTGTAACAAAGATTAGAAATGTCATCCCCATCTTATCTCTCTGATTTGAATCCCTAAAGGCGATTTGACCTTGGAGGGCCTGAGAGCATGGAACAGATGGTGAGGGGGAAGGAAGATATTGGGACTTGTCCTGTTCTTTTTACTGGTGAGAACAAACTCATGGCTGTGAGCATGCCTTTAACAGAATAACATTAAACCCATATATTTTTAAACACAGAAATAAATAAAACCTGTTAGCTCTTCAGTTCCTAGTTTTATAAAATAATTCTGTCCGACAAATGGGTTAACGAAGAAGAATCTCTTGTTGGTTTTGTAGGTTGGTTTTTCCTTTTTTCCCCCCTTTTTTCCTTTTTTTTTAATGGCACCAAGCCCAGTGATGATACAACAGCTGGATGACCATCAGGACTATTTTACTGAGGGCTGTTGGACTATGGCAGCTGAAGGAGACAATTGGGGACGGGGTTGCCTGCTCTGTTGGTTCCTGCCAAATCACACTTGTGCACTTACAGTGCCAAATCTGGCTGTCTCTTTACTAGTTTGCAGGGCAAAGCTATGTGTTTGGGACCTGCAGAGATGGACTGCAGGATGTTTCAAGTGGGAAATAAACTACCTCTGCTAATTACCTCTTGAATAAATGGTTCTAATGTGAGTTGCTGGAGAACGGGGTATGAGAGCTTTTTTCTTTTGCTTTGTAGTAGTAAGTCTTGTTTCCAAACTTGCAAGGAGGATGTAAATTCTTGGAAGATAGCTTTCTAAATCCAGACAACTGTTAGCAAATGGATTGCTTTGTTACCCAAGATAATATCCATAAACAAACTTGCTTACTTCCTTCTTCTCTGTCTTCCTTTTGTGTAGGGTTGTTCAGCTGTTTTGGATAGGGGCGTATGTCTGTCTTACTTACAGAGATGTTTCCAGAATTAGTTCTGCTACAGTACAAGGTGTTAGAATGCACCTGAAACATGTAAGGTGGATTTATGTGGTCATATTTAATAGGCATTTAGAATGGGCTGTTCTGATGACTTGACATCTGAAATGGGCAGCAGTAACTTGTGTTCTGTTGCTTGCCAGAAATGCCATGTGGTTTACATTTGCTGTGATGCCATGATGCCATACAGTTTTCATTTGCTGTGCTTCTGGTTTGAAGTGGAATGAGTTGTAGTATCTGAGAGGAGTTTTGTGAGTTCCTGGGGCATGGTTTGTCTTTCCTGTTCTATCCACATGCCATTTTCACAGCAGCTGTGCAGTCAACCCTGAATATTTTCTTTGCATATGTTAGTGAGGGAAACCTTCAGGTGCTGTGTAGAGATGATCAATAACTTAGGCAGAAAGTCTGTAGCCTCTTGCATTGAATAGCTTCTTGCCATTGTGAAGAATTCATTCATTTTGTTGGCAGTACAGGCAAAACAGGCAGAAGGGAGACCCAAAGGATATGGGCTAAATATTTCCCAACTCTTAGCAGAAAAGGCATCAATTGCATGATTTCAAAGGCCTGTTGTCAATCTTACACACACAGCATTTGTTTTTCTCTCTTAATGGTAGTATTGAATCACACCAATTACATTATTACAGTACACTGTGTAAAACATGCTGCTGTTCTGTATAGATGGGTTGCAGTGGATCTGGCAATTATGTCTATTATGAAAAGACACAAGTTGAACATTCGAATGCCCATGAATTAGGGGGCAGGCAGCAGGCACTCATTAAAGATTTTAATTGCTTTCTTTTTCTTCTTTGGAAAAAGCAGGGGAAACCATGTTTCAAAGTGAGCAATTAAAGGATACTTCATAGCTAATTGCTGTAGAAGGGGCTGCCACATGGAATATACTCTATTGTAATTCATATGATCGCTTGACGTTTTATTAAGAAGCACATCTTTGTACTGTGGTAAAATTTAATTTTCTGCAGCGTAACTGTGTGCGTAATAACTGCTGAAGTAAAGGCTGTTTGAATTTGCTGTGGCTCTTTTCCTTTCTTCCTGAAGTAAACAAACCATAAATAAGCATCACTGATGTACAGCAAATCCTCTGTGGATAGGGGGCTTATCTAGTTTGCAGGTAAGTGTACTGTGTGTGCACACAGGAAGGTATCGGGGGTGCTCGCAGAGGCAGAGCTGTTCCCTCTGGCAGAGCCAGCGTGGGTCTGAAAGTCCCCTACGGTGGCATTGCTGTGTTTGGAGCCAGACTGAACAGCCCTGCTGACCCCCAGTTCTGTGCCCTGTCCAGTTTGGAGAGCCCACAGTGCCTGGATGCTGGGTTAGCTCAGGGCTACCAGCCTGGGCTGGAGCCTCTTGGGCGTGTGTGGCCTGCAGACAGGCTGTGTCACTGGGCTGTGCAGAGGGGGGCTGAGGATGCTCAATGTCCTAGGTCTGGGCTGACTGCAAAATGTGTCCCATCTCCCCAGACAGGATTGGTGTCACATCTGAGCCACCTATATGCACAACTAATTGTGCCTAATGCATCCCAAAACATACAAGTGTGATGCATCTCTGGGTTGCTTGATTGCCTTGGAATACTTAAAAAAAAAAGGAGCATTGACTGTGTATTTTTTGCCTTTATAATGCAAGTTGTGCTAATTCCCAGTGGTGAAGCTTGTGTTGGTAGCACTGGTGACCTTCTCCATCCCTACAAAACAGCCTTGAACAGAGCTTCTCTTGGTGTGACTTGTCATCTCTCTCCATCCTGCTTGTGTGCTGTGAGGCACGTCTGTGTGACAGTGGGAACAGCTTAAAGGGAATAGTCATGGTGGGGGTGTTGAAAATTTGTTTGTAGCTATGTTTTACTGTTGCTAATAGTGGAGGGGGAGGAAATAATGCAGTAGGACAAATTGAAATTGCTGCTTATGTTATGGATATACTGCTTGAGACCAGGTTTGTACAAATAACCTTTTTTCCAATTGTGTTCAGGAAAATTCGTGGTCTGAAACAACAGAAACACAGGTACTGAAAAAATGTTGGTGTTATTAGCTTAGAATTTTTGCATTCTCAAATGCAAAATGAAGTGTCTCTCTGTGTACATTTCACTAGGTAAAATTCCCTATCCCACTAGAATGGGTGTATTCTCTATTGCAACTGTTTTGCCCTTGTACTTGCCAGTGGCTGTCAGGATTTCTCACTGACAAAATAATATTTACAGAAACATAAACAAAGGCAAAAAAAAAAGGTTGATGATGATCTGAGGGACAGCAGCCTGCCTTCTCTCCCTTCTGAGAGGCAGACCACAGAGACATGCCAGTTTCCTGAGTGGGTTTCAGGAAACAATGATTTACATTCCCTTCTCTGACCTCTGTATGTATACTGCAGTAGTACCTTGAGCCTTACTTAGGACAGTGATTTACCTTACTGTGTTAGACACAATCCATATTCTTGCTTCAGTCATTTTTTTATGAGGTTTGTGCCGTTTGGGTTTGTGGGGTTTTTATGTCTCTACTATAATGTGGGCTCTTGATTTATTTTTTTAGAGCAGCTGTAATTAGCAATTAGGAATAGGTTTGGTATTGAAGAAATTGTTGAGCTAGAAGTAACAATGAATATGCTAGTGGCAACTTTTATGCATGGAAGCATAGAGAGTGATAGATAGAAAGATCTTCTATGGCTTTGAGATTTGAAAGCTTGAACAAAATCAGCAGGTTTATGACCTTCTTGAAAGAATATTCATCATACCTATGCATATGTTGCATTTAACTGCTGTCTGCTTGGGTAAAGTATAAAATACACAATATGCTCAGTATGACTGCAATTTTAGAATGTTGCATCCTTGTGATATGCCTCATGTTCCTGCTTTTGCAAGATTGGGGTGTGTTCTTCGTTCTAGCAAAACATGATGGACAGTCATGAGTTTTGATTAATTTTCTATCTATGCTAATGCATCCACTTAAAAATCATAGCTTGGTACTTGATGGATACCCAAAAAAGCATCAGGCTATAGCAGACTGTAATGGGAGGTTGTTGATGAGATTACAGAGCATGGGGGTGCTATCTCAGTAGCTGTTTGCTACAAAGAATTGTCATAACAATGTAACAGGTGCAGAAAAAACTGTTAATGCTATTGTATATGTGTGGGAGGATTCACTTGGCAATAAGGATCATACAGGATATGGCTTTACTTCTTTTTCCCTTTTAAAGTAGCAGTCTTATGTTAAATCCAAACAGAGCCTAAACATGTATGTATTTTTTAATTCTTTTTTATTTCTGCTAATAAAGGTAGACAAACTATGGCACTGTACTCCACAAAATTTTTAAAGTTGGTTTCATTCTGTCATGCATTCTATTGTTCCGAACTATTTTTAATCATGAACTGCATCTTTTTGCAGTAGCATAAAGAAGAAAAATGCCTTTGTTGTTCTAGGAGTTGGTGTAAGTTTATTTGTGCAAACACAGGACTGAGTCTGATCTGTCAGCTTGCCTTTAACTGCAGTTACCATTTAGCTCTCGGTTGAGATTGTGTTAGTTGTCAGTAATTGTGTTTGCAGTCTCGGCTGGAGGCTGTGATGAAGAGTACTTGGAACTGGGACATTACACAGATAAAATCATGATGAAACAGCTGCAGCTTAATCACAATGAAATATGCGTGGGCTTTAAGGGCTGCATATTCGGGAAATTTTTATTACACTTAATTCCCATGTTTAACCTTTTTACGGAAAAAAAAATCTCCCCACAATTAGAAAGAAATAGATGTAAGATTAGAGTTGTATTGTAAAATAAATCTCATAACCTTCCTGTTTCAAGGAGGGAACACTTTGCTCAAGGTGAAATTGCTGGCAATTTTGTTAATTTTTCTGATCTTTTAGATGTCTAGACCTGAGTGTCTGATGTTGCACCCCTCTCAGCTGAGCGCTGTGTCTGTGCTATCAGATGGTGCCCAGGCGCAGTGGCACCCAGCACGTCCTCTCCCAGAGGCTGGGCAGTCTGGGTGAGGCCCTCTGTGTTTGGGAGTCAGAGGGACTTTTCCATTTACTCTGCAGTTGTAATCTCTCTCTTTTTGAGCTCAGAAAAATGCAAAGGGCTGGGATTTTGAGGTAAATATGACTCCGTGTCATGTGGTATTTTGGGACATCCTTGGAAATTGCTGAACTGATTGTTTTCTGTCAAAAGTAATGCTTCTTCATGATCTAGGCCTAGCAATGTACTGATAGATTAGCAAAATTAAGACATATTTTATGTATATTTGTCTAAAAAAATTAGGTATTGCGTTGCCCATTAATTGCTTTAAATTGATGACTGACAAATCTGATTATTTAGGCAACCTGCTCAAATTAAAAAATAAAAGGTGAGTAGCAAAAAAGTACAACAGAAGTGAATATTATTGTGAAGAAAACTAGCATAGACACAGAAGATAAATTATCAACCTTGCAAGCAGTTGTCACAGTTGCAGGCAATTAAGTAATAAGGAAGATGGTTTAAGGATGGCCTTGAATTTCTAATTATTCAGGAAATGGGATCTGGTAGGTCTGTTTCATAATGCTCTAATTCTGTGACACAAATCCAGATGAGATATGTATAGCAGCTCCTTCCTGTAGATACAGCTATCTCCTTGAGTTTGCTTCGTGTGGCTAAAAAGCACTTCTGTGGAAACACCTTCCTTATGCTGGGATAAACTTTTAAAAGAAAAAAACCTTGAGATGATTTGAAACAAAATGCTGTGAGTAATGATGGGTGTAGCTTCCTAAGGAGGCGTGAGTTGTGTTTTGCTCTCTTGGTTTCTGAAGCCTCCCTTGTGTGTGTGCCAGGCGAACCGGGACGCGGTGATCAGCCGAGCCCCAGAGCAGCAGGATGACCGAGCCGTCAGCCTCCGGGATGCCTCTGCAGTCTACGACCTCCTCAGCATCACGCTGGGCAGAAGAGGGCAGTATGTGATGCTGTCTGAGGTACCTCCCTCGGCCTCTGCCCCTCCAAACATGCTGGCAAAGCTCCTCTTTGTGGTGGCTTGTCGGGGAAGGTGAAAACGGAGTGTGCTAGTTAGCAATTAGCAGAAACAGCCACAGAGGTAGGGCTGCACAGGCCAGAAATGCACACAGAGCTGTTTGAGACGTTAACGTAATTTATATGTAGGCACTTGAACAAAGTGGCTGCCTTCTGAAGTGATGATGTACCCTACCATGTCCCATTAGCTGAGAAGTGTAAAATGGTATCATTAAAAAAATAGAATCACCTGCATCTCCAGGGCCACAACAGATTGTTTCCTGACCCAAACAGCAGTCTTGAGAAAAGGTGTAACAAGGAAAATAAATAAAGTCTGATATTGCTTTCATCATTTCTTTCTCAGTGCTTGGAGAGAGCCATGAAGTTTGCATTTGATGAATTTCACCTCTGGTACCAGCTTGCCCTGTCCATGGTAGCTTGTGGAAAGGTAAGGTTCAAACCAAAGGGCTCGGAAAGAGCACATTTTCCTCTGGAAGAGTGGATCTGTGTAACTTGTTTGAATGTGTAGAGTCATGTGTTTTGTGGGAGTAGGTGCCATCAGGCAGCTCTGTGAAAGGACAGTGCTCTCCTTTTCCTCTCTGATTGCACTTGGTGATGAGGGCTGTGTGTTTGGTATTGAGTACAGTTCTTTCTGTATACTGTTTTTTTCTCATTACCAAGGAGAAATACGGATTTTGTGCAAAGCTGTGGGTTGAAAAGCATTGTACAGCTGTCCATTGTCTGCAGGTTGAACATAAACGGGCTTAGAAAGAACTGATGTCTAAAACTGCCGTCAGTTCACTCTGTGTCTCTGGGCAGTTGACTTAAGCTGTGGTTTCTCCATCTGTTAAAGGAAATGTAAATGTTTTTTCATAGAGAACTTGTAAGGTTTAATATTTTTGAAGTGCTTGCTGCAAGATACGCTCTAGAAAAAGAAACAATGTGAATGTTGGCATGGACGTGTTTCAGCAGAAGTGGTTTTTAAAATTAGTGTGGTATTTGTGAAAGTCATCAGTAAACCACTGAGATGGCTGAAGTGTGGTTGTGAAAAGTAGGCAAAGGTAACAGGAGCTTTTCTTTATTAGTCTCAAAAGAGTGGAATTCTTAAAAGAGTAGGAAATGTAGATGGTACAAAATTTAGCTAATTCATTCTGGGGTCCCCGCCCACACGTTTGGGAGGTATGAGCAGATTGATGCTGTGCAGTTGTAGACCACTTAATATGGTCCTGTATTCTGTGCCCATGGAGTGTACAGGAATCCACGTGGGCCTGAGTGGAGACCAGCAGCTAGCACTCATTTGCTGAATTCCAGCTACTACTGGCCTTTTATGGCTGTAAGCTGAGCCAGAAACAGTGGGTTTGGCATGGAAATAAGAGATGAATCTATGCTTTTGCAAAGAAATTTTCATGTGAGGTATTAGTGGCTGCAAAGCTTGGAAGATGTCTGAAGGAATTCCTTCACTTCTGTGAGCATAGGCAAAGCCTGGTCTTGGAAGACTGTCTGTTGTTAAGCATTCTTCTTCAAAAGAATGGTAGAACAATGAGAGAAAGTCAAAGAGCATCACATGTGACTAAGGGTATAGTAAGCAGTACTGTGGAAAGATTGAAATGATTTTTTTCACCTTAAAGGGGAGGAAAAAAGTCTGAGAGGAACAAGTCCTGAAGAGCTCTTAAAAGGAGGGGGTTAATCTTATCTGTAGTGGTTAGGACAAGATGTGATGGTATCTAATTGCAACAACACAAGTTCATGTTTCTTATTAAGAGGCAAAACAATAAGGATAGTGGAACACTGGAGAAAGAGTGCCCTGTGGAGATTGTGTGGAGCCTAAATCACTGGGGGTCTGTGGAACACCCTAGGCAGATCTGTAGTGACCCCTCTGTGAGGCACCAGGGGTGTCTTCTGTGGGACCTTGCAAACTCTGACTCTGTTCTGGGACTCCATCATTGTCTTCTTTTAAATATAACAGATCTGGCTGATTTGTGAGATACCAAGGCTTTGGCAATGCATATTAGATCAGTAGGGAGCTGAACAGAGATCTTTAGTCAGAAAGAGCCTCACAGACTCCTGCAGAAGTTCAGTGCAAACATTTCAAAATACAATTCCAAGCTTGAAAACAACAGCTAGACTCAAACTGTGTACAAGGAAACCTGAAGCTACTGGTGGAATACTTAAACAATGAGCTTGGTGCCATGGTGCTAATACCTTGCACTGACCTATGTCAAGTGAGGGCTTACATGTCATGTCCAGCTCACCTTGGAATTCAGCTGGAGTTAGCACAGTCCTGCCCTCTGGGTCTCTGCAAACCCTTCAGGTACCTGATCCCTTAATACTGAGGACAGCAATGATACACAGGCCATGACTGAAAAGGCACAGAATCTTACCATGAACATGGGGTTTGTCTGCGAGCTTCATTGGCTTTACAAGTTGTGTAACCTGGTTCTCAACAGCAGACAATGCTGTAGCTCTAGTAATCTGGTGGAGAGTAAATCAAGATTTTTAACTGCTGATGTTTGAGAGTGAGTGTATGCAGAGACTAATTATGCTGCAGTCTTAGGTTAGCATGGAGAAGCGAGGCCTGATCTTTAGCTTCTAATAACTTGCATGGCATTTCTGTTCTTGTCCGTTCTATGTTTGCATACCTCTTCACCTTCCCTACATGTTACAGAATATTTGGTACTTAGATATTTGTGTTGCTCTTCTTTATTTTTTTATCTCTGTAGCTGTCCTATCTTTTCAGATTTTCAAGTACATCATATCTTTTTGCCTGTACTTTAAATATTTACAAGGTGAAATGTCCCGATCTTGCCTTTTGATGTGAAAGCGCTAAATGTTCTGAGCCCTATATGGGTCAGAGGGAATTCCCTTATAATCCCATCTGTGCAGTATTTCATTTCTAATCCCAAAGTATTCCCTGAGGATTCCTGTCATGTACTCTGCAATGCGTCATCTTGCTAATGGGAGATGTGGCATACATTTTTATATTGCTTTGCAGCTTGATAGCAGGACAGTTAATTTAAAAGCAAGTGCTCCAGTGTAGCAGAAAGAACTGATGAGAAAATAGTGTGGTTAGTCTAGACTGCAGAATGTGCAGTACACTTGAGCTTTTATAGGTGAAGATCTATTTTCACCTGTCTCAATCACAGCCAATTCATGATCTCATTTCTTGGTAATGAAACCTCACATCCTGCAGCATTACTTGTTCTGCAGTACAGCAAATTCCGCTCATAAGTCCTGAGCATGACAGGAACAGTTTTATCAACCTGTAAATGCTGGAAAGTTTGGTTTCTTTTATTTTTAAACATGTTTTTAGGATTTTCAACTATGACCTTCTAAAAAGTGCCATAAAATCCTATCTTGCCTTCTATTCTACACTGAATTTGACTGTTTAATTTGTATATTCAGATTGAGTCAATCAAGTCAAATTTCAATGTAGTTTCTTCTTCTGCCAGCCAAAAAATTGCTAAATGGTGATTGTCATTTTTCACAAGTGATCAGTCTGAATGTCAAGCCAGCCACGTTGGCTCATTACCGCACGTAGGATTGAGTTTACGCATTATTCTGAAAAGCATGTGCCTTAACAAAAATAGGCACATCATTTCAGTGAGTTCCTACAGGCCTTCGGGCTTCCTGAAACAGTGAATGAAACAACTCAGGGAAGCATAACCTTCCTGTCTGTCTTTTATCCCCTTAAGTGGTGGAAATAATGGAGTGACAGCAATTTCATTTTCCTGTGTTTCTCAGCAACTTGAATAAGGAGAAAGATGGTGTGGTCTGGTTGTTTTTTAACCCATTTTTAGGAATGCCTTTTATATTGAGCTGTATATTCACTGTACAAGAAAGGCATGTATATCTGAATGACAAAAATCCACCGTTACATTCAAAATACTTTTGTAAGCAAATTTAGATGGGAAGGGAAAGGAAATGCTGGGAAAACCTAGACAATGGCAAATACGTGGTGGGAGATGTCCTGTGTCACCAAGTGCCTTTCTGAATAGGCCAGAGAGGTTTAAATCATTCTAATGCAGCAGCCCTGTTGCTGTGCTGCTGAAAGCTGAGTTCTTCACAGATGCTTTAAGTTGCTTCTGCTGGTAATAACCTTGGCTATGTGGTGATATCAGCTAGGGGCTGAGTGGGCATTGCAGCTCCCTACCTCTGCTGCCCTGCGTGGACAGGCTGGAGTCTGAGTGGCGAGTGGGGTGACGGCGGGATGCCATCTGGCAGAGTCCTCAGGCAATGAGATGAGCCACTGTCCTGCTGCCAGAGTAAAACCAGGGCAGACAGTTGCATCTGCTTGTCTCAAGGTTTTGAAAAAGTGGCCAGCATTGCGTGAGATGGGGAAAGGAAGGACCAAACTCTCTTTTTCAGAGTAGAAAAAACTTCACAGTCTTCGCAGCAGTGAAGAGAGAGAGCTGCTTGAGGTAGATTGGTTCTCTGCTGCTGCTTTCCAGCGAAACAGTTTCCCCAGGAGGTTACCAGCACCCAGCTCTCCGGCAGACTAGGGTAGCTCTCCCGACATTGCTGAAGTTGGAGGCAAAATGATCATAGTGTCTAGATGATGTATTACAAGCACAAGGGATGTGTAATAGGGTCCTTGTGCACTCCTAAGCATTTTCTTGGCCTTGGACCAGTTGGATCAGTTACATGTCCCTTTTTCAGATTTCTGTCCTCTTCCACACTTACTGTCCTCACACAGGACCTAGGCTGGGTGTCCCAAAGTGTCGCTGGAGCTCCCTGGGACTAGAGACTCAGAAGTGCAATATGAGTAGGCTCTAGCTTAAATTTATGGTACTTAAGCAAGTCTCCTAGATCTGCATTGTGAGTGTTAAAATGCAAGCCTTGGACAACGTGAAGCAACATTGGTGCCTGCCTTCTGCCTGTCACATGAGGAGACAATATTTGTGTTTAGTGACACTGATTTGCCATTTTCTCAAGGGTAGGTCCTTCAAGGATAGCTGTGAAATTATTCTGTGAACACAGTCTGCATGGTCTAAAAGTGCTGGGTGCCTTCATTGAACCATTCAACTCGCATGAGTCTTGATTTTTAAAGTACAGTGGATGTTTATTGTTGTTAGTGTATGCAATGCATGGAAACATTTTCGCACTCATGTTCAATGTCTCTGCCTGAAAAAAACCCCACAACACAACTTGTTTAGTGAGTGAAGAGCTTTAGGATGTGTCTTGAGAAGAGTGAGTAGTAGTAAAGTCTTAGGTCATCTGAAGGAAGGCTGGAGTATCTGCTAGGAGAGGATAGTCTGCTTTCACCCCTCAGCTGTGTTCTCACTGGGGGCTGAAGTGTCTCAAGAGTGAGTAAAGGAAGAGCTTGGAAACAGCTACAGGGTCTGTGGGGAAGAGCCTCTGTGAGTGCTCAGTGGAGCTGGACGCAGGTACCTGGAGGCAAGGACTATGCTCAGCAGGCCTTGTACGGGGATTGCTGATGGTGGTTTTGTGTTCCTGTGGTGCCTGCCACAAAGCTCTCCAGCCCTGCCGAACACAGCCAGCTCAGTGCTTGTTTGACACCAATTGTGTGACTTCAGAAGCAGCTGCGTTGTTGCTGACCCTCCCCAGCCCCCTCTAGCCCATACTGAGGGCACCACAGGAACAATGGTCAGCATTGCCATATAGATGGACAGGTTTGGCAGTAGGAGATGTAAGCTCCAAGCATGATACCTTGCAAAATGATACCAAGCAGATAAAGCTGCTTTCAACTACACAAAATGCTCCTTTCTGCTCTTACCCATTACGTTTGTTTCTCTTTAATTCAACAGGGAAGAAAAAATCATGCATGTCTACCTGAATGGTTTTCTTAATCATGTAGCGCTTCAGCAGGTGTCTGGTGTTATACAAAGGGAAGTAATCGAATCCTTCTTGACATCTGTCATTCAGCTGCATTTCTGAGGGATTAAGCTCCAGCTCTTCCCAGAGCTAGTCTTGCAGTGTCACTGTGCTCCCTTTGGCTGCTCAGCAGTTGGACATGCTGCAGTGTTGCCCAGAGCTTGTGCTGGCAGCATTTTTAAGGTTTTGAAACCAGTCTTACACAGACAGACATGAACTCTGATTTTGGAGCCCTTAGCAAGTTGCTGATACACACTGGTCATAGCCAAATAATGACAAGCTAACGTCTGAGCTGCTCCTATCTGCGCTGCACCCAAAAAAAAGGAATCCTTCCCCTTATTTCAACAGTGCAGCAAAAGCAGATGTCTCTAAGTGCTTCAAGGAGCTTCAAGTTTGACTCAGCCATGCCTGTATTGCCAACATACAGCTTTCCAGAAGGTTAGAAGGAAAGTTAAAAATATATTTAATACATAATTCTGCAGCAACAGCAGACAAATTTTGTGATTTAGACTGTTCCTTCTGTTGGTATCCTTGCAAAAGCTTAGGCTGGTTGCTAGGCAACTGGCATTAAAAAAAAAAAAAAGTACATTTCTCTTTGTATTGCAGGCAGGAACCTTGGGAGCAGCAGAGGCCTCGGATGGCTCCTTAAATAGCATTGCTGGGGAATGAAAGTTAAAATATTGAACATTCATTGGTTAAAGATCTTGTTACAAAGGTCAGCTATCTTGGGGATATTCAGTAGTTTGGTTTCCTTTGGTGCAAAGGAGAGATTAGAAGGGAGTTTGCCTGTGTGCTGTAGATAGTACAAAAATGGAAATTTCCTGAGGTGCCTGACTGTTGAGCAGAATACCTAGGTGGGCTATATAATTGCCTTCGGGCTTAACTCTCTTTTCTTGACAGAAAGTGTGAAGTGAGGTGTTTGTCACATTAGCAAGTACAAATGTGTGCTTATAGATCTTAGAATGTAAGAGGTGCTTTTAAGAGGGAGTATTTGAAGCTGCTTAACTCCAGTGCTCTAATTTGATAAACACAAGGTAAAAGAAAAGGGAGAGAATCGGTTCCTGTGCTAAGAGAAGTAAATGTCTTAGGGGAATAATGTTCATGCTGAGATTCACAGAAATCTCTAAATTCAGTGTAAAGCTAACAACAAAACTACTGATTCCAGAATTCTCATTGCTTGCTCATTCTGTCATCTTTCTATGTCAGTTCAAGGTCATTTATATCTAAATGCCTGTGAATCCCAGGACACAGGGAATAATAATTCTTGCATTGGTATGGAAGAGTTCCACTTCCCCACAATCCCTTTGAAATAGAACAGTTTTTAGACAGGGTGATGCAAGAAATATAGCAGCACTAGTTGTGGAAATTCATTTGTGTACTAAACTGCCAGGTAAATTGGGAATTAGGCTGTCTACCAAGCCACCATCTTGAGGAACATTTTTCCTTCTGGCTGAAAAGTAGCAAAGAAGCAAAAAACTAGGGAGGTTTTTGGAACCTGTGCAAGAGAAGAGCAACTGTTCATGGCATGTCACAGTCTGTCAGGAATGATTTACTGTCTGGAAATTATTCTTCTTTTTACTTATATCTGTGTTTTCTTTATCTTCTAAATATGAACTTCCTTTTTTGGTTGCTTTGGTATGGTGAGAGAGCAAAGGAGAGAAAAGAATGGGAATTGTGTTGGAGTAACCTAGGAAAACTGGCATTTGGGCAGCATCTATGGGTTTACCATAACTGGTGGCAAATTCTTTCAAGCCATTTGGAAAAGGAAGGAAGAAGATTAACTGTAGGATGTTCTTGGTTCTCTCCTGCTCATGTGCAAGCAACTCTGAGGAGTATGCTTCCATGCTTCATTTTTGAATCAGTAAAAGGGGAGTGGGAGTTGTGTTCAGTGTTTGGATAGTTGTTTTTCTTTACTTTTAACTCCTTTATAGGATCCAAAACCATGGCTGCTGTAATTATGTAGGGGAAGGTGTCTTCTCCATCCTTCTCTTTCCCCAATAGCTTCCTCATGATTCCTTGCTCTAGATGAGAGGCCAAATGAGACCTAGTTTTCTGAAGTCATTGGGAATTGGTTCTAGTGCAGTCATTATAATCCAGCAATTAGCAAGTTAAATAGAAAAAGCATAAATCCTGGCTTGAATTATTATGTGAGCCCCTCTGGAGCTCAGAATCATGTACTCACTTGGAATTCAATTTCTGCTCTTCACAAAACATGCCTCACCAATAAATCAAATTATTATTGCCTTGCAGTGAATCTCACAAACAATGCACTTGGCTGCCTGGTCCACCCACACTAAGTGAAAGAATATGTACATTCTAATTACCAGATTATTTCAATGTTGCACAAACACTGTTTCATATTAAATATTTTTACAAAGCAGTGATATCTCTATTCAATAATGAGTGCTTGATATTTTTTCCTGGCTATTAATGTCTGTAATTAATATCTTTAAGAAACCTTGATATTGCATGTCATGCCAGTCTCCCCTAAGTAAGGTCACCGTGGGAGTGGGATATTATTTCTCCTGACATTCCTCACTAATGTTTTCATCCTCTGTATAAAATATTGCTGAGTAAATTTTTCAAGGTGAAATTATGTAATATCTCTTGAATTTTTAAAATGCAGCTGGGGAGAAAGGCTTCATGTCACCCTGTTTCTGAAACCACTTCTGCTCCATATGTTTAGTTGCAAATTTTATAAACTTCTTTAAAATGACATAACTTTGTAAATGTTTTAGGAGCAATGTGGAAACTGTGCCTCTTGCTCTGTAAATCCATGTTCAGAGGCTGTCAAGTGCATATGTAACAAAGTGATTTGACACCTGAGGTGTTTGGGTGTAGGCACAAGGTGGGACCTTGTGTGCAGCATTCTGTAGTCACTGCTTTGCAGTGGCCTCCTGAAGAGGCTTGGGACAGGACAGAGATGGCAAGGGCTCTGTGGTTTGAGGGTATTGGAGGCTGTGGTGTTGGCTTGTCCTGCAGACAGGAAGGGAGCAAAATTCAAGAGGAACTGGTGAGGAATGGGTTGTGTCATTTCTCTTCTGGTGTAGGTCCTACAGCTGTGGCCCAAATTAGGACAGGCCTGTCACTGCTTTGGATTGTGCTAGTGCTGGTTGTGCTGACCCACAGGAGAGCTGCCACCAGCTCCCAGGTGCCTCCTGCTTTCTCTGCAGTTGCAGTGCTGGTGGGGAGCTGAGAAATGACCACTGGGTTGAGCTTGTGTCTGTTTTTGCATGCGTTGGCTCTGGACAGTGTATGGGCTTTTACATCTCTGGCCTTTGCAGTTCACTTTTGCATGGTGAGGTGACAAAGGTTGGTGGGGTTCAGCTGCAGATATATGGCTGTCACAGTGCATATTGTCCTGCTGTCACATTTATTTATTTTCTGGAAACATCTCTGAGACTGGAATATTGGTAGGAGGGCAAGAAGATGATATCCAGCCTAAGTCCCTTATGGGATTATGCTTGGATTTTCAATACATCCATCATGCTGCTGGGAATACCAGCTGCCTTCAGTGCATTTTGTGGAAGAGAGGGATAAGATGCCACTAAAACCTGAGACATCACTTGTTCTGAACAACTGGGTGTCAGGGAGGTTTATTCTGAGGGATGCTAGTTAGCTTGTGGGAACAGAGCATAGCAATGTGTTTCTTCCTGTACCTCAGGGTTGAATGACTTGTCTTTATTTCTGAGAGGGATGAAGTAATGGTTCAAGCTCTAGGACAAAGTTTATTGATTTCCATCCGTGGTCTGAGACAAGCTCCCTTCTGGCTTTAGGAAAATTATGCATTTTGAATTTTAAAATAGCAAATGTTTCCTCACTTTTACTGATCATGCCTGATGCTCTACATAAGTAGGGGCAACCTGAAGAATATAGGACATGCTGCTGCTCTTGTTCAGACCACAAGGCAGGTACCCAAGCTTTTCAAGCAGGAGGATTTGCTCCCTGCTGCATTGGTTATGAAACTCCTCTTTGCCTTAACATGGGCATGGCTAGTGTACATCTGGTTTTCCATTTTTCCATGTTCCCTTTCAAGCCAATTCCTAATCCGGCTTTTGAATTCAGTAGCAAGAAGTGGACCTTCATTTCTGTGGAGGAAGGAGCTGGCTGGTGCAGCCCATTTAGATGTGGTGTGAGGGGGGAAAGTGCTGATGAACAGCAGGAATGTGAAGCTGGGGTGTTGCTGCAGGGGGTTGCACTAGAGCCAGTGTGGGTCAGAGTTCTGGTAGGGAGAGCCCCTGGGGGTGAGGAGGGGATGCCCAGGACCTGATGGGAATAGCAAATTGTTTGACTTTGCAAGCTTCTGTTGCTGCTCTTCTGTAATATAGAAAGGCCATGACTATTTAATGTGCTTTTGAGCAGGACCATTGTGTCTTGGGAATGTGTGGAAGACTGTGGGAGGAAACAGGCATGCAAGGAGAAATTCCGAGAGAATGAAACTTCCCCTTGAGCTTAAGCCTGAGAAAATTTGAGTGGATCAGGGTCAGTAGTGAGGAAGGTTTAAACACAAGACAAACTGTGGTTCAGGTGGAATGGGCTGGGAGACTCTGGTAGGGCAACTCCTGTCACCTTCTTACTGTCTCATGTGGCCTTCTCATCACTGCCTGGGTCCAGAGCTTTCTTCATTCCCCTTTAAAGCGTCTGAAATGTGGCAGCCATGAATGTGTGCTGTAAATCACAATGTTTGCAGAGCACATCAGATCAAAAGGGCTATTAGCAAGTGCTAATCTTAAAAAACATCCTCATTAATGGTAACCTAACACCAGAAAAACGGCAAGAGTTTTATGGGCTTTCTGTCTAACACATGCTTAGGCCACCCACTGAACAGTGTATTGATCTGCATCCACCCTTTGTATGGTGGGGTCCCAGTCACTTTTGTGTATGTTCTGGAACTGGAGAAGACACAAAACAACCTGCTGGGCAGATTATAGCTGAACAAACCTCTCTGAGTGAACTTGGCCTAAAATGTGAATGTACTGGAGGACAAGCTCTTCATGATCTCTCCTGGCTTACTGGGAGATAATTACATGCAAGGGAAAACTACAGCAGAGTTCTTGTGTATTGGGAGGGCAGAGTTAAAATAACCAGTGCATTGATAGCTAAGAAACTGTTTGTTGTGAAGTGCACAGGCAGGGCTGCCTCCTTGGCATGTTTCCTCTGGGAAGAGTGGGAAGAGTGTGTTTGTGTGCGTCTCTGTACACACAGGTCTGCATGTGCAGGTGGGAATAAAGTTGCTGACTTGTTGCAGATGTGGGATTCTTTTCTCCATAGCACTTTTATACATGTCACTGCAATATTTTGCATGGACTCCCAACAACATTGTCTAATGAGCCTTTTTTATTCCCTCCTCCTCTCTCCCACTCCTCCCTCCAGTCGGCATACGCTGTGTCAGTGCTCAAGGAGTGTGCTAAACTGCGACCCACAGATCCCACCGTGCCCCTGCTGGCTGCCAAGGTCTGCATCGGGTCACTGCACTGGGTAAGCAAGCTGATGCAATTCTTATTATGTAACGGATTAGGTGCTGCAGTGGCAGTGCCACAGTGTAGTTGCAGTGGGGAGAAAGGGAATCCCTGCTAAAAATCATACGCACATGTGTGCCTTTTATAAAAAATGAAAATCCCTGCAAGAAATTTTGCAGTGAGTCATTAAAAAGTATTTTGCTGGCACATTGAAGAAAGGAGGAGGGGGAAAGTCATACCAGGCGTTCTGAGGACTGCTGCTTCAACTGAGTGTCATGTTGAATCAGCCACTCTTGTAGCCCGTGGAAGACACAAGTTAATAGTTATAAGTGACCTGTTAAATAGTTCAGGTCTGCTGGACAACTCAGTCTTTTGTTCTTGAAGTTGCTGTGTCAGTGTTTTGTGTTCTGGATGTGTTAATGTAAGCCCCAGAAGCAGAGTGGGAGTGGAAGTTGGTGCCCATGAAATTCTAATTATCCAAAGGAGCAGAAACATCTGTCACTCTTTCTCTCCTTGGTTTAATTAACTGAACTGCAGCCTGCTGTTCTCACCTGTCCTCACCACGAGGTGTCCCTGCAGTAAGTGAAGGATTACAATTGCTAAATAGAAGTAAAACACAGGTGCAAGAAAACATGAAAGAAAATGCCAGAAGAATCTGTACGGGTCTTGGTTAAAAGTTGTAGAAGCCCATTTGCTGTTGTTTTGTTCCCTTACCCCTCCTCCCCACCTTCTGCATCCCTGTCTGATGAAAGCTGCTGTTCAGCTAAACTGGAGTTGTATTCATTTATACCATCATCAGGGAGGCTGTCTGCTTATGTATGCTTTTGAATGAGCTATGCTGTTCGAACTGTAATGGCTAAGCTTATATGTGAGTCAGCAAAAACTGGGCAGCATCTTTTTCTAGGAAAAATCTTCAAGTCTGAGGACCTTCAGGGAATCCTTGCTGAACTGCCCAACCTACTTATGCTCTACATTTGGAGCAATTGAACTCTCTTGTACCCACAGCTCAGTGTCTAAATTTTGAAGGCTGAAAGTCATTCAGTGATATAAAAAAAGATTCACAGTGAATGTTATTTTTTTAATAAAATAAATAAGTTTTTTTCAGATTTTTAGAGATTAAAAGTGTGAAAGCAAGGCATTACAGCTGTGTTGAATGCTGTTCTTAGTATGTCTGATGAAGTTTACAAAGCACAGCTAGCATATAAAAATACCTTGTTGCTTTGAAAAGACAGTGAGACTGTAATTCAATTCCAGCTTGGGCAATCCAGTATGTCCAGACTTCTAATACATGATAGAGCTGATAACCCTTTAGGGCTAACCCTAAAAAGTAGGAAAGGCAAGGGAAGAAGAGAAAAATGAGCTGGTTTTGATTATTTCAAAACAAGAGGTTTTTTTCTTCAGTGTACTGCTTTTTTATTGTGTGAAATGTTTTTCAGTGTTATTCAATCAGACCCTGGCTCAGAACTGGGGGGTATTATGAAATAAAAATATGATTTCACAAGAGGGTAATTTTACTGCAGTTATCTAGAGCACAGCCTTATGAACTAAAACCAAATTAAAAATATTCCCTCTCCCCTGCCTTTCAGTCAGTGGCCTATACTTTACCCTCATAGCAAACTTGATGATGGTATAGAAGAGTTTTAATTAAAGGGAGTCCAAGGGAAATTAGATCATCTGTTAGAAGAACTGAAATGATAGGTTCCCACATCACTTAGTCAAAGGGGTGCTTCTGATATTACTGGCAGACTCTTGTGCCTAATAAAGACCTTCCTGCTTAGCAGAGCTGTTTTTCTAAATGTCATCCTTACAGTAATTATTTGCATTTAAATTGCATGGCAATCAAATCAGAATTGAATAATTTAAACTGGAAGTGAACAGGCTGATCAATGCCAGTATAAATAGAAAGTAGGGTAGACATGGGACAGGAACAGTCTAATGGACAAATATTAGCAGTTACAAATACTCAAATACATCTTCCTTTTCAGAACACATAAAATATGATTAATTTTTCAATTAGGAAATATATCCATGTACTTGATTGCTGGCTAGGCAGGAAAAGGGTGAAATCAGATCACCATTTATCCCAATGAAACAGCTAATTTATGTCCTGCATCTGTCTACTGTGTGGTGCAGTATTGTAGCCAGTTTGTTTATAGCCCATGGGCAAGCAGTACTTTACTGTTCTTTCAGTTACTAGCAATAAAAAAACCCCTCCAAAACACAACATTTATGCGAATGGATAATTACAGAATGTCATGAGAAGCACAGAACAGTTTCTTTCATGATTAATCTAGTGATCACTTAAATAATTTTGCTGGCTTTGTACATGGTGTCTCAGCACACTTTAAGAGCAGGGAAAACAGAAAATTAATTGAAATGTACCATAGTGATTCACAACATTGAGGATGCTCTGATGACATCTATGAAACAATCTCTCAGTGCAAAACAAATCAAAGTGAAAACATAGATGCATTCATACAGTGCCATGCAAATCAATATGTAACAGAGCCTGATGTAGAAAAGAACTGAGCCTCCCCCAGCTTCTGTTGTGGCAGTATGACCAGATCATTAGCTGATGTAAGTTGGCAGTACTCCACTGGCATGTTGGGGGGGTACCATGCTGGCTTATATCAGGAGATTATCTGCCCCATCAACCAGTAGCTTTTAGAACTGGGCCTGCAGTAAACAACTGAGTGGTATGAACAATGTTTTGGCTACCTTTTTCAGAGTTAGAGGTTTTCAAAAACAAAAATAAATGATCCAGTGTAAACAAGAAATCAATATTCATTAATTTTAAAGCTTAAGCCAGTAGACTTGGAGGAATAGAAAAGCTTCAAAACTAATGCACATATGTAACCACATTTATATGGTCAAGATGCAGTCAGACCTGTACAGCAAAGTTGGAACTTTCATACGGTATTTATATTGCATAATGTAAACCATTACACAGTTGTTTTGAATGTTTTTTGTAGTAGGCTCAGAATTACTTTTGAGGCAATGTGCTGCTAAGCCTTTCAGCTTGCTGGAGTTTCAGCACAACAGTTTGCTGAACTTGCATGTGGATGATTCTGTCAAGCGAACACAAAGTCCATTTGTGTTTAGCTCACTGTCTTTTAGCTTTCCAGAATGCACTCTGAAGTCTTTGACTATTGTAGGTCAGAATATTGTTTTAAATTTCCGTAGAAGAGCTGAGGTAGCTTGCTCTGGAATATGTCCATACTGAGGTTGCTTTGCCTTACTCCACTATAAATTCAGAGTTCTGTGCACTAAAAGGCTTGCTGCAATTTCCTCTTTCACTCAGCCTTCCCTGGCATGGTCTCAGCTGAATGCTCACTTGCCTATTTTGGCAGTGATTTTGAGTTGCAGTATATGAGTTGTTTTTTTTAATATTATAATAGTACAGTACTGTTAATTTCACTACTGCTCTAGGTTCTCCAGGATCCTGTTACGGCAGGTGTTGTGAAAATACTAAAAATGGAACTTCTTCCTACAGGCAAGCATTAAATACTGAATTTCTCCATTTTAGCAGCCTTATTTGAGGCATTTAGGGTTACCCTGATGCTTTCTTTTGCCTTTTACTCCATTGATTTCAATGGAGACGTGTTGAAAAGACTGTAAATACACATAGAACAAAATGGACTGTAGTTCTAGGATAGGCTTGAATCTTCTAGAACTCTGCTCTGACAAAAAGCAGGAAGACATGAGACACATTCTTATCATTTTCATTGCTCTGTAGTTGATATAATAGCAATAGTGGTGGTATGCTAAACTTGTGTAGCATCAAATGATGCCAGTATTGTCATCTAATACGACGTTTTCAAAGGACTTTGTCCCGTGGCAAAAGCTGCAGCACAGGATAGTGCTGTGCTTTAGACATTTCCCTTATTTCTTTGAACCTGTATGCACAGCAATGTGCTCTGCTGCAGCACTTTGCTGGGAAGACAGAGATCATGCCATCAGTCAGGGAAAGGGAGAAGAAGTGGTGTTGGGGCAGGGCAGACTGTGCATGGAGTCATAAAAACTGAGTAAGACATACCATGAGGTCAGGACGTCACGGCGTGTGTGTGTCAGGGGGATTGGCAGGATGTAGATTTAGAGCTGCATACTTCTGAGGTAACAGCTTACCATTCATTACTTTCACACACCACTTGATCAGAGAGTGTTTCTCTCCCTTTCTGTCTGTTGTTGACCCTGCCACTGTAGATAATAAATGCTGTGCATGTGCTTGTACACAGTCACTTAGGAGCCCTGTAGTCACCTGGAAATGCTCAGGTCGTAGTGCAGTATGAATAATATTAAAAGATGAGCTCTGGTGCCGTTACTGGAGTTACACTGCTGACGGACATCTGAGAGGATTGGCATCACCAAAGTGAGAGGCTGCTGAGAAAGCAGGGAAGGGCAAGGAGCTACTCAGTATTTCTTCTAAGAGACATTCTTCATTACACCACCACTGCTGTTCTGGGGCAATCGCATTAGAAATTTAGATTAAAAGTAGCATTAAGAATTTTGTCTTTTATACATCGCTTTTGTGAACAAACCACTCTAGCTACAGTGGAGGAAAGCCCTGAGTATTCCTAAGTGCTGGGGGCTGAGTTGACACAGACTAAATTGATGGGCTTAGCAAGGGTGACACAGAGAGCAAATGCTGGCTAGACCAGCAATAGAAAGCACAGGAGTTTTTTTTCCTGACATAAATAACACGATTGGCTTTGTGTGCTGTAAACAGCTTTGGGACAAAACCTTTTCATTAGACTCTGCCTTATAGACCAGTTTCTTCCTATGCATTTTTCCTCTTAAAATTCTCATTTAACAATGTTTATATTCTTCTCTTGGAATTAGTCTCTATGGCTACAACCCAGTGTAATGAAAATGGTGAGAAGAGGTCAATTCAACTGGTTAACATCATGTGTAATTTTGTGTAGATACACATTCTGTAGAATTTTGATCTCTTAAGTGCTCGTGTTTTGTTCAATGTCACTGGTGTCCAAATTCACCTGCTTCATTAACCTTGTCTGCTGTCCTAAGTCGAGTATCATTTGATGTATTTCTTGCCTTTTCCTTGGTGTGCTCCTCTTTTTTTGGCACAATAAAGTGCTGTTTTCACCCTGCTGTACATCATTGATTTGTTTGTCCTTAGTTACTCTAAAAGTGTGCTGGTGAGAAGTGCAATTCTTACTTAGTCTTGCAAGCTGTTGATTCAGTGGGGTAGGGCTTGAGCTTTTCTAAAACCAATCTGGGTGGCAGTTGGACACCAGCTGGGTGGCATTAGGCCAGGGGACAGCACCTGCTGTTCTCCACTCCCTTGTCAGTATGCCTCCGGGCTTGGCTTCAGCACACGCCAAAACCTGTGGCCAAATAACAGTGGTGGCTGGAACAGCCACTCTCTGTACCAGGGGAAACATCCCTCAGGATAGCACAGCTAGCAACTGTTCTTTTTCCATCAAATATGAAGGAGGAAGTGAAAGGGGGGAAAAAAACCAACCAGCTCCAGAGTATTACCATCTCATTGTTGCCAGTTTGCAGTTTGGCAGCCCGTCTCTTTCCAGGTGCCAGCTGTTTATTTTCTGGTGTGATAGAGGGGTTGCTTAGCTAGTGGTTCCTCCTGACACTTTATAGAGCTGGAGTTCAAAATGCAGAAAGTTCTTCTTAGGTTGTTTTTCCCCCATGATTTCTTTCTTCCATGCAAGGGAACTTGGAGGCAGGGAACTTCTCCTGCAACCTGGAATGCTGCCCTTCTCTCCACCAGCTTTTCAGTGCAAAGTGTGTAGAAAAATGTTAGAACAGTAAGGGCCAGATTGGAGGGATGGCTTTGAGACATTGTTTTTTGTTGCTTCTGAGAGAATAATGTGGTAGGCCTTCCCTCCTCCCTTTCTCATCTCCACAATACAGACTGGAGACACCCTGTGCCCTCCTCCCTTTCTCATCTCCACAATACAGACTGGAGACACCCTGTGAGACACAGCTTTACTGGCAGATCACAGCTCAGGCTCACTACTGGTCCCTCACTCGGGTGTATGGAGAGGGAGCTTTTATCCGGACTGAAATCTGGTAGTCCTTGCAGGTTAGTTGGTTACCTCAAGTGTGTCCCAGGGGGGTTATTCCTGTTTCAGGTAGTAGTTTCCAGATTCACTGTTGACTAGGCCATCAGCAAGACTGATGCACTTGAGAGTTGGAACCTCACAGTGGGTGATGTGAGTGAAAGGTTTGGCTTTTCACACCTGCCCAGGATGACTGAAGAATATGAGAATGGGAGAAGAGGGGGCAGATGGCTGCCACAGCAGGGCTGTGATTTGCTTCTTCACTTGCACTTTTCAGCCTTTCTTTGGGCTCATGTTAAAAGTAGTTTTCTTCTTATGCTTGATATCATCTAATAAACTCCAGGTTGTTTGTATATGAAGCCATTAGTTAATATTGTCACCTGGATATTTTCAGGTGATGTGACTAGGAGGCCCATTGACAGGATGCTACATCAAGTCAAGTAGATTCTGTTCATAGGTAGCATATTAACAGATCACTGCAGAAGGTAAATATCTTGTCTGATGGTGCATTTTAATTCCAGATTGTTATGGGTGAGTAATTTTAGATGTTAAGGAGCCATGAGGTGCTGAAGTCTGACAAAGATGAGTATTAAGAGGGCACATGTCCACAGTACTTGTGTCTAAACTAGCTGGATTTCAAACAAAAAAGTACTTTGTCAAAATTAAACAACCCCATCCCAGTTGTGATGCAATAACAGTTTCCAAGAGGAGGATTTGTCAGATGGTATAGTGGTGTCTGCTTCTTGATTAGGGATGACTCTGATTATGGATGACAGGATCTGCATACTGTCTTGTACAGAAATGAGATATTCCTGTAGGCTCTGTCTTTCAGGCATTATTTATAAGTTTTGCCAATGTCTCTCCAACCTATGCCTTTCAAGGTATATACAGTGTACAGGTCTTAGTCTTTTCTATTTAAAATGGGTGAGTGATGTTAATGAGAGTTTAAAGTAAGAAATGAGAAACACTCCATTCTGTACTAAAATACTTAACTTACTCTTTCTATTTAAAATTACCATTAACTCAGATTTTACAGATGCTAATAGGTACGTGTTGAAAGGAAGGTTGTGGGGAGCAGTCTGTGATGTAGTAGAAGCATAACTGAATGATCTTCCTTTGAAGGAAGAATCCTGTTAGACCTTTCAATGCTCTACTAGAGTAGCATGTAAGTAGTCCAGCTGATCCAGAATTTGCATTTAAATCTGCATGATTGAAGTGCACCTGAAGGAAACTATAAAATAAGGTAGTGTCCTTGATTAATTTTAAACATCTGGAAAGAGTTTGGGGTGCAAACCCAAAACTTTTCTCCAAACGGTGCATGTGCACCAAGTTCTGCTAATCTGGCCTTCTACATTCTCCTTTTTACGAGTGTTCTCTGGGATGACTGACAGCCCTTGTGTGAATGGCTCTCAGGTCACTTACACAGGTATGCTTAATGGTAATTTTTATTGGAGCAAGTATAGAGAAAATGCCTGTAAGTCTCAACCTACCTCTTTTGCAGCTGGAAGAAGGAGAACACTTTGCTAAAATGGTGATAGACCTGGGTGAGGATGCTGGAGAGTCCCTAGCAAAGGGTTACCTGGCACTGGGCCTGACATACAGCCTTCAAGCTACTGATGGTGAGTTACTTGTTTGTCAAGTGTGTTGTATGGAGAGCATTTGTTCAAAGTCTTCAGTGCAAGCAATGGGAATTTATTAGAAAATCTGCTTTCAGTGCTGACTAGACACAAGAAACAATTGGATTGCAAGATAAATGGGAACTGTTCACTTGCTCGGAGAACTGTCTTCTGTGGTTATAAAAGTGAAGTTTTTAGGTAAAGGAATAAATGCAGGTCATTACTTAGGGGGTAATAATCCAAGTGTAGCTGACAATACTTGGTGTGCTTTACTTGAATATGCGTAATACGTTTTTTTCCCTTAATTTACACAACAAAAAGTCAAACTTTCCATCTGTTTTCATATTTTTGTTACCCACTCATAAATCATAAAGAAATACAATCCAAGAACTAGAGTCAGAAATGCCTCACTTCAGTTCCTGGCGTGATACTGATTCCCCACAGAGATTCAGCCTCCCTGTGATGTCGTTTCTTTTACTTAGAAGTAAACAAGATAAAAATATCTACCTCACTGGTACATGTGGATGTTGACTAGAAACAGACCACTGAATGTAAGAAGTATTTTATTTTAATGCTGCTTACTTGGATCTTGAGTGAGTGGACAAGGGGCTGCTGCAGATTTGGTGCTTTATAGTCAGAAGGGCTTGAAGTGTCTAGGAGAGTTCTAGCTCTGACCTTCATCAAGCTCACAGGTGGGAACAGTCTTTGTTTATTCTATGACTTCTAACATAGGTAGAAGACTTCTAACACATTTTCTTTGACTAATGGCTGAGCTGGTGTGTTTCCCAATAATTTTGGCAGTCCTGCCCTCATGCAAGCAAGAGCTTTTCTGTTGGATAGGTCCATAGAAACAAACCAACTTCTTCCAGTAAAGAAGCCTGAATCAAGGCTAAAATTACTCTATTATGTTATCATGGAATTGCAGGCCTTGCAACTTACACCAGAATTCTGCAAGGCATGTGTATGAGAAAGTGTTCTTGTGCTCTTCAGTAGCGCAAGTTGGTGTAGTTTTTCAGCCGGCCATATCTGATCAGCTGTTCTGGGAACTGCTTTTCATCATGGAGGCTAACAGGCACTGCAGCTCTCTCCAGTTCTCCATTTCTTTGCCTCAGAGTAGTTTTCCCTAGAAAGTTCATGTCAAAAAGCATGTCCTTCCTAGCCTGAACTTTGTCTTATATGTATATTTTAAGTCCACTAGGAATAGAGTTCTGCTTAACAGCCTAGTTTTTAAAGCATTTTGCCTAGATGTTGTTTAAACTGTGTTCTAAAGCTGTACAAGATCCCAGAGACTATTTTCAGAGATAGAAGGTTTTCTATGTTAGTCCCTTACAATGTCTTTGTAAACTACAGTATGAAAAGAAGGTGGTTTCTAAAGAATGGTGTTGGAGAGGCATGTGCTGTACTCTAGCTCTAAAAACATTTTGGTGCAGCAAAATGTGAGTTGGAAACTCTTTTTCTGGAAATCTCTTTAAGTTTCAAGAGATTAGTTCAATATTATGTCCTTTTTTAATATAAAACAAACAGTCTTCACAACAACTGCCTTGGATTATTTTCAGATTAGCCTCTGATTTATGTTTCGAAGCAGCACGATATATCTGTCTTCTCAATGTACCTCTAGCCTTTAAGGGAACAGGACAAGTCACTCAGTTATTTGAGGGAAATAGGAAGAGTATATTTCCATCTTGCAGATTATATTTTAATAAAATGGATTAAGTCCTTCAAAAGCATACATATGATGGTCATGAATATGGAACTGCATTTTACTGGAAAATGTCAGATTGGCACTAGCAAGAAAATTTTCATTAGCATTGTTAAAAAATAGCATATGACAGTGAGGAAGCAAAGCTAGAACATGCTGAAAGACAGCAGTTCTGTGATGTAATCCTGCCTCATGTTGTCAATCTTGTTTATCATTGTATTTATACCAGTTCTTACTGACATATGCAGACAAGTCACATATCTGTGTGTGTGTATATGTGAGATTCCTGTAGCTTTCCAGTTGAGATGACTTTCAGTCAATCACTATTTTCAATGGTAGCTGAGTGTTTCAGAGACATTTGACCAATTGCCTTCTGAAGTTTACAGCCTTCCATCCAAGTTAGGCTTTCTTATTTGGTATAACCTTTTAGTGATTATTTCTCCTCCTATATGACAAAGGCTCTGAGGAATTTTATTAAAGCCTTTTCTTTGTGATTTGCAAAAGACTCCTGTGGGAAGTAAGACTTCCTGAAACTTATGCTGGATAGCTTCCGTATTCTTAAAGGTTCATCACATGTTTCTTGAAATAAGTCTCTTTGAAGAGACTGGAAGGTGTGTCCTCAGAGGAAGTCATTGAGACTTTTGCCTCAGTCTTAGAAGCCCAAACCTCCCGTTTGTAGTTAAAGTCAGTTTTCTGAAGATCAGTTTCCAATAGGTCAATGTCAAGAGCAAACCATTCCTCTTCTTCCCATGGTTCTAGTTTTGACATAGGCTGTATTGTCAACTTTTCCTCCGTTAGGTCTGGTGAAGAATTCACTGAAGACAGGGAAAGGTGAGATCAATTTAATGAAGGCTAAAGAGGAAAGACTAGGTTGAGAATGTATTGTGAAATGCAAGTGCTCTTCTTACCTCACATCACTACCTCACAAATTGTGAAATCTTTGTAGATTTCACAGTCCCTCATTCTTTTTGCAGAGATGAGTGTGCTGTATCTCTGTTTTAATTTAGAATTTTGGTAGAAGGCCATGGAACGGGACTGAATTAGAAACTCATTCTATCAGTCTTTGTGGATTTTATGAACAGTCAGTGTACGGGCAGCACTGGTTAATGTTAAGCCCCCCACACGTTTGTTCACTAAGAAGTGAATAAATTATTAGTGAATGAACTTACAATCTTTACTTCTGGAAATAACAGTGCATGTAATCTTTAGTTATAGTTCTGTGTTTAGCTAAAACTGTACGTTGTGCCATATTAGATGTCTTAACACAAGGGAATAGTTTCTGAAACTCAGGCATATATGCAAAAGGGTGCATGCATGTCAGTGTTTTAGTTTGGATCTGAAATGTATTTATGAAGTCCATTTATCTGTCATCCCCACTTGTTACATTGTGATTCACATAAAGGAACAGTTTTACACATTACAAACTGAATTCTTTCCCACAAAACAAGATGTTACATAAATAGACCTGACTGTGCTTCAGCTGCTAATGGGTGCACAATCCATGGGACAAGATTAGAGCTAGATGCCTGTCCTCGTGTTTGTAGTGCTTATTCTGATCCTTGGCACTGTGTTTCATTCCATGCATTCGCTACTCCTACTGTGCTCTAACTGCTTTGACTAAGACAGAACTTGTTCTCCTTTGTTTTCAAAAGTGATTCCATAGCTTTGTATTTAAGTACCAAAATATTGCTGAAGAACCTGTTGAATTTTAGTAAGGCTGAAGCTCCTTTAAAAACCCCAAGTTTTTAAAGTACAGAAAAGAATTCTTGGGCTGCAAATGTACTGTGTCTTATGGGTTTCAGAAACCTCCCTGTGCCACTCTCCCATTGGTCAGACTGCTTTTGCAGCTTATTTTAATCTAAGTAATAAGTCATATTTTGTTTTAGTTTATGGAACTGCAGCAGCCATGCTTGCAGGAAGTAAAGTTGGGTAGGGACTGAAGAATTCCTTGGTGCCATTGACCTGGAAGAATGGAGCACAAATTTGAGAAGTTTAATCAGATCCACCAGGTTCTGTTTCCTTAGTGCAACTTTTCTTTGTCTGAAGTGAGAGCTTTTCAGTGATACATGTGGGTTGCAGATTTCTTTGAATAATTCAGGGGTAGGGCAACTGCAACATTTTGGGCAGCTTGTTGCATCATCTTGCCACCCTCCTAGTAAGAAATTTCTTCCTATATATAATCTACATCTTCCCTCTTCTACTTTAAAACCATCATCCCTTGTCCTGTCACTATAGGACCTGGTAAAAAGTAACCTTCTGTCTTTCTTAAAACCCCCCTTTAAGTATTAAAAGGGTGCCGTAAGTCCTTCCTTGGCCGTTCTCCAGGCTGAAAGACCTCAAGTCTCTCAGCTTTTCTGTATAGGGGAGGTCTTCCAGCCTTTCATCCATTTTCATGGCCCTTTTTTGGATTTCTTCCAATGGAACCATGTCTTATGTTGTGGATGCCAGAGCTGCACACAGCATTCCAACTGGGGGTCTCACAATAGCAGAGCAGATCACCTCCCTTGATCTGATGGCCAAGCTTCTTTTTATGCATCTCTCCCCAAATCACTTTTCATTGTTGGTTTTTTTTTTCCCTAATTTATCTCCTTTAGTTGTTAGGGCCCTGTAAATGGCATAGTTAACTTGTAGCATCAGTGCTGAGTATTGTCAAGCACAAGTTTCAATGTGCTCATCCTTGTCAGAAGCAAAGCTAGAGATGGACAACCAGATTTCCAACTCTGTGGTAGCTGAGGATGCAGTCCATACTGTGGGAGGTGGGAGTCACATGCTGTTTTCCCAGTAATGCAGAGGCAAAGCTGACTAGTTGTAGAGTAATCACTTAACTTCCACAACATATTTTGTGTTCTTTCTGACTACAAGCTGAACGTTAGTCAAATGTCTTAACAGGTGGAAGCTAGAAGTTCTAGTTTTTCCATTTGGTTTTTAATTTGAGGGACAAATGGTAACATGTCTTTCAGTCTTTCTTATTGTGTGACATCTTCAGAATTACTCTGTAACTTAAATAAAGAATTATAGTTTCCATGAGAAACAGAATGTCAGATTTTTTTCTGTAGGGATGTTTATAGGTATGATCAAATCCTTTCCAATGTCTCCTCAAGCATTTTGTTTACATCGATATTGGTTCTTGGAATTTTTTTCCAAAGTTTCTTCCTTTGTTACCTTTATCCGGTATTTTGCAGCCTGATTTGATGCTACTGAGAGTAATGTATTTTTAGTAAATGCTGCATTTTACATTAAAGTCCATGTCTTTAAATTTATTATTTAAAATACAAATTTTTGGATCAGTTTTTAATACTCAGAGTAGGCTTTATGGCCTAAGCAACTTCTGGTCTTTATGATTAGGAAATCCTGAAGATTGCTGTTCCTTCCAAATGAACCTGGTGTTTTGAAGAACTGTGGGAAGGTGTAGGAATAAAAAAGGTCTGATCACTATAGCTACTGCAGCAAATAACTTACTTACAAAATTTCACTCACTGACATATTGCAGAATCCAAAGAAGCTGGTCACCTTTGCATGTCTTGCAGAAGAACACATCTTTTTCTTCTTAATAACTTTTAAGAATACTCGAATTTCACTGGACTTGTTGCATTATTATGTACTACTTAGTAACTTTCTATTTTGGAGCGTACCCTGACTTGATGTATCAAATTAGATATATTCATGGGGTGGTGTTTGCTGGTGGATTAATTACTCATCACTTCCTTATGCTGTTGATCAATAACTCAATTTTAGGATAGGCAGAACAAGAAACAACTGCTGTGCAAAATCTGAAAACCTAAGAACCAGAACAAGACAGCTAATGCATTTCTAAAAACCATCACTAGGTTTCCAGGTATTTTGGATCTGAGAAAGCCATATTCCTTTAAGCTCTTCCTCTGTTCCTGTTGATCTTGATGATGATATCTTATGATACTCAGCTGTAACAAGAGCTTGATTCTTCTCTTCCTTTTCTAGTTTTAGGTAGGAATTAATTTATACATTGATAGGTGTGCGTACTGGGCAGGATCCCATTAGTCAAGCAGTTAGGGGCATGGAAGAAGGACATTAGTGGCTAATTCCACATCTGAAGTAACCTAAAAGTCTGTTGTGGTCTCAAAGATGGTGGTGTTTTGTCACAGAGCTGTGAGTTTGGCTGCTGGTGTTCCCTGCTCAACCTGCAGCACCCTCCTACATGAAGATGCCGGTGGGGGCGGTCTGTGTCTGAGTCAGAACGTGCTGCAGGTCCCTGCTTTTAGCGTTTGCAGCAGCCTGCCTGAGGGCCTGTTGCCTTCTTGGTATCTAGGTAGTGTTTGGCCCCTTCTCCCAGCCCCCTTCGGTGGCATATGTAAATAAAAAAATGCTTCAGTATTTCAAACAAAGGACTTAGAATAATCTTTAATAAAAATGAATTTGAGAATTTATGTCAAAATGAGCACACGCACAAACACACACAGATTTCCACGGTGTTTACACTCCTAGTTTGAAATACTCTATACATTCATTTATTTAATCTGCAACATTAAATTAACTCCTAAATGGCATTGTGTCTTATCCTACAGCTACTCTGAAGAGCACTCAGGATGAATTAAACAAGAAAGCACTTCAGACGTTGGAGAGGTGAGTAGGAATTTTGCAGATACTTGCATTGTGTATTTTTTGCATGAATTCAGAAATTTTTTTCTTTTTATGTTTCTTTTTCCTCTGCATAAGGCTTCCTTGCCAGAAAGCCTGAAAACAGTTCATTAGATTTCAGCAGTAGTCTGTCAAAACCATTTTTGTGATGGCTAAATGCAGTGACTATTTGATTGAATATCCAAGGTAAGATTACCGTTCTGCCACCTTACAGAAAAAAAATTAGCCCCAAATTATCTGCAGTGAGATCTACAGTGCTGGGAGATGCAGCTTCCTCACGTGGTGCCAGCTGGCAAATATGGAAAGCTAATTTTGTCTCAATTCCTGTGTGAAGCAGGCTTAGAGTCCTATTTCCGTCATGGTGGGAAGGAACCTTCACCATCAGGATGTAGGCACCTATGGGCTTACCTGGCACCAGTGCACCTAGGGGAGAGAATAATTGCTGTCCTAATGAGTGTTTACATGAGCTGTTGTTGGCAGAGGAGGTTCCAGAGCTAGCGGTACAAAGCAGGCACCACTCACCCCTCCTTCATCCCTGTATTCTTGGGGAAAACTGATGCGATGGCTCCACACTGGAAACGACTATGAATTACACTCTTGTGCAGCTACACTTGAGACCTCAAGTACAACTGCTGGATTTAAAACCCCTTTTTGTCCATTCAGTTGGACAGAGAGGTGACGTGTGAGCTTCCTGACCCTGTAACAATTAAATTACGCCACCCAAAATACACTGGGTGATGTTGAGCAGTTACTTACATTTGTACAATTACATTCACAATTTATAACCCATGGTAAATGTAGATGCCTACAAACTACACATAGCAATTAAATGGAAGCTTATGTGATCTAAGTCTTGGGCTGAAGTATCTAATTCTGAGTTTGTTGTCCTCATAATTACATAAGTGAAGAACACTCAAAGTACAAGTATCTCAAAGTACAAGTTTAGCAATTTGGACAGTGTTAAAGGATCTTAGCTGTTTTGCTGATGCTGACCAAGAAGGAGCCCACCATGTTTGTCTTACATTGGTTTTGTAGTGAGTGTAAGAAGTGAAACCACAGGTACAATTCTGGATATTTACCTTATGGAGAGCTGAGAAAGAAAACTTCTAAAAGTCATTTACTCATTTACTATTTGGATCAGGAGTGTACTTTTACTTTTAAGTCATGCTAGTTTGTGGACTCCAATGTCAAACATTAACTGCTGACCAATTTTAAGGAATTGTGGTGCTACACTGCTTTTAAACTCTTTTTTTTTTATCCTTTGACCTTTCCCATTGGCTGTGACTTGTTTTCATGGTGTCTTAATTCTATCTAGGAGGCAGACAAGCTTCTAGCCAAACATTAGTTACTCAAATCTCAGCCAACAGGAAAGTGATAGTGAGCTGATTACTAGTGTTTTTGTAAATGCCTAAGTTTGGTTTCTTTCCTTGCTTTTCACCTCTTTTTGAAGAACATGAATCCTCCCTCAGGCCATGATTTGGGCTGTAGTCACCTTTGTAAGGGGCCCTTTCAGCTTGGAAGATTGCACCAAATGTTTTCCTAATTCCTTTTGAGGAGAATGAGCAGTAAAGTAACAATCCTTTGTTTCTTTCCAAAAGCACCATTAATGTCATCTCCTATACTCTTGTCAACTTTCCCCTGTTACTTATTGCTGGAGAGGCTACTGAAGGTTTCACAACAGACACTTTATAGTAAAGAGATGGCTCACTCTAACACCTAATTGCAAAGCTATTTTGTTCTATCTTGTGGAGTTTTGTTGTTTGTTGCAATTTTTAGGGGGTTGGGGTTTTTTTGGTGGGAGGATTGTGGTTATTTGGGTTTGGGAGCTTTTTCTTGTTTCTTGAAGTAGAAATTAGTGACTCACCTGTACTAATTGCACCTTGATGTCTTTGGCATTGCTTCAGAACACTTGAGTGCCACCCTGACTTACAGAGTTACAGGACATATTCAGTCCATACTAAATTAATTTATTCTAAAGCCATTAGTTATAAAAATCAGCTTCAAAATCTTCTTGCTCACAGGCCAAGATGGCATTTGAAAAGTGTCTGCCATTAAAATGGTGTGTGGTTTGTGTCCTGAGGGAATTCTTTTATTGTTACTTGTTTATTATTAGCAAATCAATAGTTTTGGCATGGGTTTTAACCGCCACTGTTGTCAGCCTGTCATTTCTCCCTCATAAGGACATTAATTGTTCTCACTTTGGGCCTGGCAATGCAGGTGCAGGTTTCCCTAGTGTCCTGGAATGCAGCCCAGAAAGAGGTCAGGAATGTTAATTGGCTATGAGGGACCTTCCTCTTCCCCATTGCTCCCATGTGAAATGACTTCCCTGTGCTGCAGAGCTGTGAGTGACCTCTGTGAGTCACAAGGGGAGAATCCACTGGTTCCTGGAGAGGGCTGCCAGGTGGCACGAGCTGCTGCCCCACCTTTCCTCCCAGGTTAGGTTCCCTGAGACACTATCCCATTATTGCCTTGGTTAATGGCTTCTCCACAGGCTAGCAAATTCAGACTGCAATTTCATGCCTAGCATAATCTGAGAGGGGACAGTTCTGCCCAGATTGTCCATCCCTGTTCCCTGCCTTGTGCAGGGACTTTGCTAAGGGCCTGCACATCTGGTTCTGCACTGCAGCCTTCTCTAGCCAAGGCTTCGCTTCAGTGTAGTGCCTGCTGCCTGCTCTGCACTGGAAGGTAATATCTCAGAGTTCAAGCTTGAGAAGTAAGGGCCTTGGTTTTGGTCCAGGCGCAGCTCCTGTCATCAAATCATTCCTCCCTCAGTGTCTTCCCTTTCCAAATTAGGAGTCTGCTGTCAAAAATTAAACTAGAAGCTGCAGGGTGGGGAATGTTTTGTGTATTTGATCACCGGCTTGTGTCACAGGCTCCTGATCTTTAGTGCTCTACATGCTCACAGTGACTACTTTTTCAGTGCTAACCTAACCCTCTCTTAATGTTTGAGAAGTGGCAGTATAGGAACAAGTTAGACAACTATGTCCATCACTTAAATTACTTAAAATAATGCTTTGATGGGTTTGTTATGAGGTCAGAGCTACTTCTTCCATATTAGTTATCCAAGTTCCAAAATATTAAGTGGCATTTAATAAAGGAGCGTGCAAGTTGTATAACATCCTGGCAGCTGTACTTCTCATCCTTTTTTCTGGGGTTCTGGCTTAGCCAGGCCAGCACTGTTCTGCTTTTTGTCTAGTTTTAGTGTGCCCCCCCATTACTGGACTATTTTTCTGTGGGGGAAGACTGGGTTTTGTTGTGTGCTTGTGTGACTCATGGTGAAGGAGTTCTGCAAAGTGCAATCTAACAGTCACTTTTCTTTTTGTGGTCATCCTTAAAGAGCACGTGGCCTGGCCCCCGAAGATCACCAAATAATCCTCTACTTGTCGCTGCAGCTGGCTCTTGTCAGACAGGTATGTGAAATATTTGGAAATCACTGAGTCATGGGACAGTGGAAGGACAGTCCAGTTGTACAAGACCCAGGCTTGCTAAACAGGGTCCCTTCCTTCCTGCATTGTAACCGGTAACAAGCAGTCAGAACATGTTTATGTAAAATATTTTTTAATTCTTATTCTAAAAATAATAATTCTGTAGCACATGGAATGGCCTTCCCTAGGGAACGCGTTCAGCTCTGACTGCTGAGCGGTCTTGGAGCAGCCTTGTGTGTGTGGGATGAGCGAGGTGTGTTTATTCCTGCTCCCTGCTGTCCCGCTGTGCCCGCTGCAGGCCGCTCCGAAGGCTCTCCCGTTGCTGCCCGGTTCCGCACGGTGCCAGATCGCGCTCTCCGCGCCGGGAGTGCTTTATTCCATACTTGGCCACGTTTGACGTGAGCCTTTGACGCGTGCTGGAGCTCTGCAGCGAGTGGGATTAGTTGGCATTTGAATGCTGCTGCAGGTGTTAACTCATAAAAATGAAGCTGATCAGAAAATGCACTGCCTTTCAGAAGAAACACCCCAGCCACTTAGACTGTGCTTTATTTTTCTGCCCCTTTTTCTTAAAATTGGGATGTTTTATTTCTCTGTCCTTTCTGTTTAAAAGCTAAAGTCTTTATTGGAGCAGCTTCTGTTTTTGAAATACCTCTCTAGCTAGATTTGAAATTTCATCATGGTAGTTTTTCTTTGGCAGGCCTTCTGCTTGCTGCAGTTTTCTCTCCTTAGTCTACACTATGGAGCTGAACGGTTGGGTATTTCTTACTTTCCTGAGCTAATTAGGGGAGCTGTGTGTTCATTAGGTTAAACTAATTGTTCCAAGAGAGCACCCTCTTGATAATGTCACTTTTGTAACCCTTTCATAATGAGAGCAGTGTGCTGTGAGCCTGCAATAAGAAAGGATAATTAAAATGGCTTATTTAACTTTCTCATCTGCCTACTGGCTGCTTTATGATGCAGTTTTCTCAGAGTCTTTCATTAAAAAACACCCAGCTACCCTTTTTTCTCTCACAGCTTTTGCCTCGTAGGGAGATTGTCTGATTTGCTGCCTCTTCTGCTTGCCATGAATAAAAGCATTACAGCTTTTCAGCTTCTATCCTGAAAAATAAAATTAGGATTTTTGTGGTCACTGATTTTTTTTGTTGTTTTCACTGTTGCTGGCATTTTAAGTCGTTACCCTTTCTTTTTCTCTGGTTGTAGCCTTCTTTGCAGTGTTGTTTCATCTCTCTTGTTGCTTCATTTCCCTTCCCTCCTGTTCTTTCCATTCAGTCTCTTGCCCCTGTGTTCCCTTTCCTCTTTTGTCTGGTTCACCTGTGTGTTTTCATCCTTGGTGCTGTGCCAGTCGCCTCTGCTCCCACAGCTGTGTGATCTCAGTGTGTTGTGTAGTGTCAGCCTGACCCCTGCCATGGTGCTCCTGCCCTTCTCCCATCAAGTGAGATATAAATCTTTAACGCATGCTTGGACAGAGAGGAGATACCTGAGACATCTTTATTTTTAGACTGCTGTAAAATATCCTAGTCTTCTTTTGCCAGTTTACTTAATGATAAACATTTGGTAATGCATTTTTAATATCCTTAATTATTTAAAGTATCTAATATATTCTCTTTCTGATTAACTGGAAGATAAATTAAACCTTTTTTGATAGATTGCATTAACTATTGAACATCACAGTTAGGGCTTTCATCAGGCAGTGCTATAATACCAATAAATCAGATCTTTTCTACATAGTAGGTTATCATATAAAACCTGAATGTTTTTCTCAACAAATAGGCCTTTTTGTTTCCATAGTCAGAGTCAATAAATGAGGTAACTGTATCCAGCATTGAAAAATATAGGTGTCAGCTTGCATAGATAAGGGAGTGTTTTCATGGAACAAAGCAAAAGAGGCAGCTGACCAGTAGAGTGCCAAGCAAAGCTGGAGCGATTCATCTTCCTTGGAAGGCTGTAAAATATTTCCAATAGCACTTCTCTCTGTCTCCACTGGGCAAGGCAAAGGGGAAATTGAAAAACATAAGCATCCCTCTAACATGAAATGAGGATGTGACAAGAGGAGGAATGGTTATAAAAGGTTCATGGAAACTTGGCATTTGAAACCACAGCAACCAAGATAAAAAATAATGATGTGCTTTGTGTGTGTGCGCGTGTGTCTTAAAGACCACTGGAGTCACTGGGAAGACTTGAGGGGTCTACGTCGGTCCCAGAGTGTTTTAGTGGATTTTTCACCACCAGCCAAACACAGTATAGAGTAACCTGTCTGTAAGGAGGGTCTCCCAGTGTGGTTTTCCCCCTGAGCTGAAGTGCCGGGAGGCCAAGGTCAGTACCTGCTGCAGTGGGTATCTCCACCTGCGGTGCCTGGCTGGCAGCTGGCCGAGCCGAGCGACAAATGACACTTGGAGCTCCCAGCTCCCCGTGCCTGGTTCGGCTGCTTCTCCTGTTTCTGTGGTAACAGCACTTGGATCAGCAAAAACAAGGTAGAATGAACATTTTAAAGCTCACTGATTTTAATGCATTGCCTTGTTTTTTAGCAGACCAGTTTCTATGGAAATGACTTTCCAGAGTCAGCAGCACTCCTGTTTAAGTGTTGATTCCACTTTTTGGGGAGGATGGTGGTGTTTGTGACCTTGACTGCCATGTAAATCAATACTGGATGCGTAAAAACAACAGATGTAGGCTTCATGCCATGTTAATATTGATTAGATCTAGCCTTTCATTTCATGAAAATGGGAAGGGAAAGATGGCTAAGGGTCAGCAGCTGAGCACTGTAAGTCTCACCAGTTTCCTGTGGACTTCCAACAGACCTCAAGTTTCAAGTGGCACTATCCAGAAAACACTTCCTTCCCAAGTATCTGGATGTGCAATTAAGATAAACCTCAGTTAAGAGACCAGAGAAAATATTTCACCTGTTTTGTCCAGTTTTTATTTTGGTTTCAAGAAGGAGAGACTGCTGTCTCTGCCCCAAGAGAGGAGCTCTTTTTTAGGAGGTATTTCAGAGGTGCTTCTTCCAGTGACTGCTTGGATGTAGGCAGTTCTGCTTTGTCTTTTTCCCAGACCAGCAGCTGCCTCCTCTGCTGAACAGCAACATGCTGCTTTTCTGCCTACATCCTAGCCTAGGTTGTTCTGGTGATCAAGAATGGCTAAGAACTAAGCAATAACCCGTCTCTATCTTTGCTTTCCTGAGGTTCTGATGAACTGTAGCAAGTCTATTTTCAATGGAAGCTCTTACTAGTCAGTAAAACTTCTCCTTTCCATACTACAAAAAGAGATGGAGTGGGTAGTTTTAATGGTTAATTAAGTGTAACTGTCAATTGTTGTGAAATTATAAGGCCTGAAAATTCCTCTTAAGAGTTCCTGTTTCATTTACCATTTAAAATATCCATTCTACTGTTAGGAAGTATTTTTAACACTCATTCTGTTTTCCTTTTTATATCTATAATTGTGATATACCAGCGTTCTTTTTAAGGAGACGAATAGAATTATTGAAATAAATCCTATTATACAAGAGGCAGCCTAAACAATTCATATTGTGACATTTTTTTGGTAATGCTGCAAGATGCTATTTATGACCTACTGCAGCATCTTTGCTTCCTCATCAGTGTGATGTAAAGATACCTGTGTGCCATGCAAAACATGTGGTGTATTTGTTAACAGAATGATAAATCAGGGAACTGTAACTTCTTTTAACTGCAGGCCCTACTCAGACTTGCAGTCCAGCTGAAATAAGATTATTTTAAAATGCAGTACTTGTAGGGAATTTTAAACTGGCAGCCTCCCTCTGATAAAGCCCTGACGTTTCAGGGTGCCATCTGGGGTGCCAGCTTCCATCTTTCTCAAATTATATAGTTACTTAAATAAAAATACATCTTTCAAAAGAAGTTTGTGTTGACTGCTGCCAAATATCTTGTTTTTGTTGATCTAGAAATTTAGTTTGTATTTCATTGCATCTGATATGTTGCAGGTTGTTGTTTCACATGATGCTTTCTGTAAAGGCACAGAGTTCATATTATTTTTGTCCACTGTTTCTAATTATGCAGCAGTACTGTGTAGGCTACTAATGGTGTTACAGCACTAAGGAGTCTTTTTGGACTCCAGTTAATAAATGAGGTGCTAGGGAAGCATGATTAATTTTCAAAACCAGCCATTGCCTGTGACTCTGATGGTACTAGAGGGAAGCACTGAAATGAGATGTAACCATTGCAGGCCCCGTGCTACAGAACAGAATTACTTTAGATGATGTCTCTTTCAGCAGTATGTGGCTGCCTGTCCAGCACACACAGGTTTGCAGGAGTGACCACAGCTCCCTTTTTTGCTGCTCTATTTCACGTATGTGGCAATAGGGTCACAGAACTTCTTGGATGGCCAGCTTCTGTTAGGGGTGTAGACCTGCCTGCAGTTGGATCCCTTTCAACACATAGAGCAAAGTCTCAGTTTGCACATTTGCACACGAGTAAGGTCAAGTACCCCTGCAATTTTGAAGTCCCTCAGTAAAGGCATTCGTTGCAAGTGTTATTCTTTGTCTGATTCATACTAGCAAATTAGCATCCCCTTCCCAAGTCTTAATCATAGAATAGTTTGAAGAGGACCTTTAGAGATCACCTGATTCAATGCCTGCTCAAAGCAGGATCATCTGGAACAGGTTGCTCTCACAGTCTTCTTCTTTGGTTTGCAGGTTTTCTTTTTCTTCTAAGGAATTTTTCCTCAAACTTGTATTTTCTTTATGAATGCTTGTGCAGCTCCGAGACAGAGAAATAGAAAGAAATAGAAGAGGGTTTTAGTCTTGAGTACAAGAAGTCTTGACAGCAACTTTATTTTAGCAAGTAAAATTTATATACCTCTGGTATATCTACTGACGAACTTTGTGGACAGGTATGTAGTCCTGGCTCCAGGATGTCTTGTCATTGCTAGAATTTTTACATTGTATGAAAATATGCTCTAGTAAACTGCTGAGGGAACGTGGGTGATTTAAGCCAACGTGTTTACCTTTGCAGTAGGCTTTAATGACACATGGTTAAAGTTGCTCCACTGACAAGCAGTAATTCATTAAAGCTGAGCACTCAGTCATATATCCCAGGCTGAATCCAAGCCAGGACATTCAGCAGTTTTGACGCTGTGGGCCAGATGCCAGTTTGGGGTTATGTCTGGAGCAGTCACACTGATCTCCAGGCTTGCATGGAGTCACCAGTAATAGAGTAGTTAAGTACCATGGCTCGTGTGTGCACAGGGAGAGAGAAATGCCACTTGGACATTAGGATGAAGTCGTCCTATGAACTGAATATACACTGCTCCCAGAAGGATACCTGGCATCTAGATAATCAACAACCTGTGTTGCAGCTGCAGGCAGGGTAATTGTTGCTTTCCTTAGATACGTGCTACTTGTTTCTGTGTGAGGTCTGTGGAGGCGGTGGGAATTTGACACTGGTGGTATGCCAGGGTAGAAGAATGTCTGTGAAGCTTTGCTAGGTGGGAAGTTCTCATAGTAGGATGGAAGGAAGTACATTCTCCATCCATTAAGAGATGGAGCAGGAAAGCATACATGAGGAAAAGATATTTATACACTTTTATGCTTTGTTTTCTGCAGATTTCCAGAACTACAGAAATGAAATAATTTATGTAACAGTAATTTCAGACACTAGAGAATGCTAAAGAAAATCCTCTACATAAAACTTACTGGTAAACAAATGAAAGAAAATCTGCTAAGTAGTTCCCTTTTGAACAGATAGCTTAAAATAGTGTACTGGATCACAAAGAGCATCTGATATTCTTGCATTCATTATAGATGTTAAGTTTTCTGCCAAGTGAGACTTAGTTCTAATAACATGCTGCTGCTGTGACTGTCAGGACTGCTCTTGACATCACTGTTTGCAAATATATTTCTTTTTCTGACAGCATTTTAAATCTTGATTCTTTTACCCTTGAACATTCAAGGATATGTTCCTGATCCAGAGCATGAAAGGCTTTGTACAGCCATTATGAGAGACAAAATGCAGCAGAGATGTGTAATGGTCACAGGTGAAGAGGCAGCCACACATCCTAGAAAATGGAGCTGAGAGTTGGGCCTCTGTGGTGGATCTGTTTACAGCATAGAATCACCTTGCCAAAGGATGAGAGGGTTGATTGGATCAGGTCTGCTGCTCTTGTTTATAAGCAGTGATTTAGTAATGCTGCAGATTTCTTTCTGTAGAATGTGTGGGTTTTTTTCAAGTGGTGCAGTCTGTTAATTTTGGCAGCCTGTTTCAATAGAAGGTGCCTAAGTAGAACTTGTGCAGAATTTCTAATAACTCTTTTTGTTCTTATTTTTGAGTTGTAATGTAGGACTGAAAGAGGGATGTGTTCTCTTGTTATTTCCACCCCGTCTCCTTCCAGATTTCAGATGCTATGGACCATCTACAAGAAGCCCTGCAACTGTGCAAAGATGACATGAATTCACTTCATCTGCTGGCCCTCCTCTTTTCAGCTCAGAAGCACTATCAGCATGCACTGGATGTTATCAACATGGCTGTTGTTGAATACCCAGAAAGCTTTAGGTAAGAGTTGGTGCCTGGTGCCATACATCCAGTCAGGAATGAACTGCTCACTAGCTCTGTTGTTCTCCTTATACACAAGGAGCCTGTTAAATCACATGTGTTACAGGGGTGTCACTCTCCTCCTTGAGAGGATTTTCTTTTACTTTGTTTGCAGTCTTTCTGTAATCCGTATGCTTGCTTTCTTTTCCAGTATTTGTCTTTCTCTATTGTGCTGATGGTGTTGTTTCCTGTACATCTCCCTGTAGTTTTTTGTATTTCACTTTGGATGTGGAGAAATGAGCATGAGACAACTATGACAGCATCTGTATCATAAAGAATTTTATATTTGGTAACTTCCTGGTTAAAAACAAATTTTTCTTGCATTGACTATTTTTTGATGCTCATCTATGACACAATTTGCTGCAATATGACAGCTGGGGAAAAAGATTAGTTGAAAATCACAAGCTGTGATAATGTATAGCTGAGAGGAAGGATGATTTGCCTGCCTAGGAGTAGGTTTGAATCAGCACAGACTTCTTGGAGCCAAAGGCTTCCACTGTTCTATGTTTGACTCAGACCTTCATCCATCTGAGGAAGGGAAATTGAATTCCATGCAATTTACTGTCATGACCTTTCAAAACAATGAATTTGTCTGTTCTGTGCAAAAATTAAAGCTACTGTAATGTTCTCTGGTGATATCACACTAGCTGAGTTTCTCAGCCAAACTGCAGAAAATCCTATTGCTTTGCTGGAAAACCAACTTCCATTTGGAATTGTCTGTACTTAAATGGTGTTCTTAACCTGTGCATCATTGTCTTTAGATAGCCTGCATTCTCAGTAGTGAGAGGGAGCAGCCTCCACAGGTTTAGTCCAGAGGCTGAGTGGAATATTGTCTAAACAGACCAAAGGAGGGTCAAAGAAAGATTGAGGCTGTCTAAATACGAGCTTGAATGCTTTAGGACCTTTCAGAATTATGGTGCTTTATCAGCATATAATGTTTTTATTGTAAGCTGCATGTTGCCATTTAAAATAGCTTTGCTGCCTGTGTTTTTGAGGTCAGTTACTTTGGGTATGTGAGGAGCTAAGACTGTCAATGCACATCTTTGAGAATGAAGTGGAAATTAGTAATGGAAATGCTCTTAAATGATACCAACATCTCTTTGGAGTGTGAACATAGGTACGACAAGCAGGAAATAGCCCAGTGACTGCTGAATTGTATTTTAGGATTTTAAAGTAATAAACATAGTAAAAAACCCTCATACAGCGAAAGGTCACATTGTACAGTCGGAGATCAGATGTTTGTTGAGGACTAGAAAAACACCTAAAGATACACAAGACAGAGGAAGAGGTTGTTTATGTCAGGAGAAGAGTGTTTGCCTTGTCTCATTGACCAACTAGTCCATCGTGTCCCGGATCTTTCCCCCAGTAGTTACTGATTATTTATGTTTCAAGGGAGGACAAAACATAGCAAACATTGTATGCAAAGCAGCTTGGACAACTGCTGGGTGGGTTCCTTTGTGCTGTCTGGCAATCTGATTTTTCCAAAGCTGAAAAGAATATTATCTCTTATGTTTCTGTGAGTACACAAAGATCTTGCCAAAGAGTAGCAGAATAGGTTGGTTTTGATAGCAACAATGAGTATTGGTAGTGAAGGCCCAGGTCATGCTTGCTCCTAGACACAGCCTTGTAAAGTGTGTGCCCTTGGAAGGGCCCCTCTGCTCCTTGTGTGCACAGGGGTGTATAACAAGGCTGACAGTGAGACTCATTCACAACAGGTACGTGTGGATGGAGGGGTAGGGGCTGGCTTCTTGCCTCTGCTATGTGACTACCCTGTCTCCGTGTGGGTCTTCCTCTTCAATAGCCAGCAATTAACTCAGGAGTGAGGGAATGGAGAAATGTCAGAGTTGCAAGGCAAGAAAAAAAAAGGTTAAAAAATAGAATGAAACAAATGTTTCTAAAAAAAAGGAATGGGAATACAATAAGGAGGGGAAAAACAAGAATAGCAGAGTACATCCATAGTTTGTACCAAATTTGAAGGCATTTTAGGCTTTCTAGTGCAGTTTATGCTAGAAGGGCTTTACTGCTTTGTAAAACCTCTTTGAAGGGACAAAGACCTGATGCTATTGTTTATCTCCAGTTGCTACTGCCTTATAGAAAAATGCTAATTTTACTACTGTATGGAATGACTACAAGATGTTTCATGTAAATAGTGTAGACAAGTTCAACTGGATGATCTTGAAGCTGTATTTAAAAGTGGTTGATTATTTTTCCCAATTCACATTTATATGAACCAGGCAACTGTGTAATGTGGTGCCTGGGGGTTCCCTTCATAATGACATCTCTTTTTGGAGGCACAGTTTGATGGCATGTATCAAAAAAAGATGATGAAAGCTGCATTAAGGGACCTTAGACTCTGTAGAAGGCAGAAAAAAAGCCCGGAAGCATTACCTAGATGTATATCCTAAATAAAAGAAGGTATAAGATGTAAAAAATTAAGGACCTAGCTGACTCAAACTACAGCCATCTCATACTGTTTCCCTGGTCTCTGTATGTAACTAAAATGAGCTAGTTCCTGCTTTTTCGGTTCTATATTAAATCCTTTCATTACAAATTTTAAGGAAGAAATTTTTCAGGATAGTTCACGTAGTTGGCTGTTGGCAGATCAGTTGAAAAAAATATACTGCATTGCTCAGCTAACACACAACATCCTTTGGCATGAACTTCATAATACTGACCCAAATATGTCTGAAAGTGCCCCTTGTGAAATGTTGAAACATTTACTGCACATTTCAGAGGCTGATGTGGTGCTCAGGGAGGAGGGATGTGAAACGTAGGCACTGAATACAGTGACAGATGCAGTGGTTTGGATTGAGCTATTGAAGAACTGGACATCCAAAAGGCACAAAATGAACTTAGGAAGATGACTTCCTGAAAGGTGGCATATAGTAACAAATCCATTACATTACAGTCAGTGAATGACTGACTGAATTTGAACACTTGAATGTACTGTCAAGCAATGACAGAGGAAGACTTCATAAAAAAAGAATGAGAGCCGGCTATGCTGAACATATTGCAAGCTGGAGCGAGTCAGAAAAAATACACTGTCTTGCCATGGCTATAAAAGATAGAAATGGTAACCTTTACATGGAAGGTATCATCTGAAAAATTGCTGACTTCTCTATGGGGTGAGACTGCCCAGGAGAAAACTCCAAGAGATTTTAGATCCTGTCAATGATGGTGTGGTTTTAAAAGAAGCAAATGAATGCAGTACCAGCAGTTGGCTTTGGTGTATATTTTCAAAAGGAGTATCTTCAGCACATCTGGGTAAGAAGACTCCAGTTAGCATCCAGTGTCTCCTGTCCACGTCAGTAATGCTAATCATAAGCCTTTCTGAAGATGGGTTCCTGTAATAATTTTCCAGCTCAAAGGCCAGCCTTTGGTTAGTTTTCTACCTGAGTCTGGCAGTGATTACCTCCACAGGCTTGTCTCAGGGAAGAAATAATGTTGGTCAACACTGCTTTGCCCTCCAGGTGATCTTCTAAAATAATTCATTGTTTATTTAGACAGAACTTTGCTTTTTGAAGTCTATATCCACATCATAATGTTCCATGCAGAAGTCCCATGGGTCTAGCAGCCTGCAGAATCCACCACAGAACCTAACATGCTCCTCTATTTTCAGCTAGCAATATTTCCTCCCAGTTTTTCTTGTGTAAAAGTGTCTTTGCCTTCCTGATTCAGCCACTCTTCCAGACTACTGTTTTTCTCTCTGGTTATCTTTTAGCTCTAATTGGTTAGCTTTCAACATTGGAAAAAAATAATGTCTATACCAAATATAAAGTTGGAAATAGCATATCAATTTTATGGATATTGTATTGCTCCCAGACTGCTTATCCAAACCTCTTCTGTTGTTCACCAGGTAGTTTCCTATCTCCTGGATGACTCCCCATTAAGTTAGAACAATACACTCCTCTGGGATAACATGTCACATCATCTAATTGCTGCCCGATGTGATGGTGACTATTTTGTTAGATGATAATGTCTCTGTGGCAGTTCTGCATGTTGCACAGAGGTTATAACTCTCTTAAATGAACAGATGCTAAAATTCCTTCTCTTTCTAGACTGTAAGTCACTCCTCTGTTGCGCTCAGAGTCTGTAAACTAGTTACAAAGAGAAATAACAAAACTTTCAGGGAGCACTGCTGTTCTACACATAAAGAAACAGGTGGGTTGGTGTTTTGGAGCAATGTAGCTGTCAAATGCAGGTGCTTTTGTTCTACAAAAAGCTAGCACAAAAGTAATTACTGTAAATGTAGTGGGAAAAAAGGCTCAGAAGGCCAATAAATATTAAATGTGTATCTTGGAAAATGTTTATAAAAAAGAAAGCAAATTCAGCTTGGGGAATTGTGAGTGTTGTCTTGGTGTTGTTTTAGCAGAAATGGTTTCTTTGTTACAGCCAGCCCTCAAAATATAAAGTCCTCTTCTAGATTAGAAGTGGTTTACTGACAGAAAATGTCCTTGATTTCATCACTGCTACATTAATTTCATTAAGGACATGTGAAGTAATTGTCTGGCAAGATTTATTTGTCATAGTCTGGTGCAGATTTACTGTGGGGAGAGCTATTCTGTGGAATATAAGCAATGTTATATTAGGTGCTTCCATTCACCTCAACAAAAACGCAATCCTGATGTAAAATCAGGATCTCAAAATGCAGGATTAAACTGTCCTTTCCAGTCTGAGTTCTCTTTCCATTGCTTGTCAAGCTCTTGTGTGTTGAAAATAAACAACTCATGTGTTCTTTGTGCCATATCTTCGTGGGTACTGGTAGAGTCCTGCAGTATTGCTGGCAGCAGTAAAGTAGATCTGTGTCCTTGCCTGTGATCTGCGTGGAGAACACAGCTGTCTCCCAGCCCACCCGTGTGTTGTGGCTGATCTACACTAGCACTGTTAAGTGAAGATAGCTGTGTCCCTCCCACCTCACCCCCAGGTATTACAGCTGTGCATGCCCTGGAATGGTTTTACCACTTTTCTCACAGGAGTGGTGGTGGCCTCTTAGCTGTAGAGAATCAGATCAGCCCATTTATATCATTCCAGTTCATCACCAGGCAGCAGGCAAGGAAGCCAGTACGTCTTGGTGAGAGAACAGCTTGTTAAAACTCTCAGAATACTATTTTGTTTGAATTCCTCAAGGGTGTAAGATCTAAGACAAGGACAGATTAATATTTTGGCTGTAGCATTTGATCATGCTAGATAACTTTTATAAATAGGATATTTGAAACTCCTAAGGGTGGAGCTTTTGTAAGCTGACTTCTTGTAGTGGTGTGTTCACATCCTGGCTGGTGAGAGTGACCCAAAAATGTTTTTATTTCTTCATTGACACCCCACACAATAATACAAAGTAATAAAAAATGGAAGAATGTACTTGAGTGATATAACAGTACTGTGCTACAAGAATACAAAATGTGTTAAGCTTCTGTGATTCACTGAAACAAGAGAGATGTAGAGATGGAAGGGTTGAGCTGAGGTTTTTGCTGTAGTAACCATGAGTATTTGCTTCTGTTGGCATGTTACAATTCTTTGTTTTTATAAAATTAACCTTAAAAAACCTTGGTGATATATTGCAATAATTTGGACTATAGTCTGCAGAACTAGTAATGGTATTGAGTATTTGTATGGCAAATATATGAAGGAAAAGCTTTAAGGTAGTCTCCTGACTCCTGTTAAAGATAACACAGATACCTAAAGGTAATTAAAAATATATATAAGAAATCCAAAGGTGTTTTTTTCTGGTTTGGATTTATTTCCATACCTCTGGCACTGGCCCCCTCACCCCCCATGATGAAGAAACAAAATGAATTAATGAGTTACAGCATCCAAGATTGGATTCCTCTTTTGGCAGGTTCAAATCGACATGTGCATGCTTCTCTAAGGATCACAGTCTGATCTAAGGTGAAAATTCAGCAGGTGAGCATGATAGCCTTTTATTCACCAGCTTGATGTGGTGGAAAGAAATATCCCCCTAGATAATGTCTGTTTGTGCCAGGAATGGATTTGTTTTCGTGTACATTATCAATCCCTCTTAAAATTACAGGGCTGGATTCAAAGGTAACTGGAGAGAGTTCCATTCCCTCATAGCACAGGGTTTAGGATGTGAATAAAAGGAGTTAAATGGAGCTTAGAGAGGAAACCTACTGCAGACTAATTTTCTGAGTAAGGTATGAAAAGAAGGAACAGGTAAGCAGTTTTCCAGCCTTAACAGTAATGATTCAGATTTTTCCTCTGGATGAAATGTCAAATTTATTTCATAATATCTTTTTTCTCTATTATCTGAGTAAATGGTTACTGCCTCCATGCATTTAAGGCCTTTATAGTGAGCAGCAGTGCTTCTAGATGTTTGTTTTGGCATTGGAGAGGTAACACTTGTTATGCAAATGCAGATATAAAGAATTTAAGGATAGATTCAAAAATGCAGGAATAGCATAGCTCATTTGAGTTACCAGCCACAGATTATGTACTTCAGAGCTCTGTACATCTGCCCTAACAATGAGTTAGCCCCCCCAATGCACACTTTGCTCCCTACTAAGGGCCATTTTATTTTGGACAGCTGCAGCATATTCTGCTTTATATTCAAAGGAAGTGTTTAGGAGCCCTGACTCTCTACTCTGGATATCAGAGTATATTGAAAAATAGCATGTGTGTGTTATCTGGGCAGCAGAGTCATTGTCAGTAGGAACTGTTAGAAATGGGGTTTAGCCATAGTATGTGCATGTAGAGGTTATCCAAGGTGAGAATGGACGTAGTGATTGAGATCCCTGTGTTTCCACCAGGTGATTTTGTGACCTCCAAAGGTAGACCTGGGTCGTGGAGATCCCAAGGAGAACCCAAGGCAAGCTTGCTGCCTGGAAATCAAAAAGATCAACGAGAGATCAAAAGAAAGAACCAAGGGAGAAAAGTGGGGTTGGTGTGGGAAGCCCAGCTCTAAACTTTCCCCTCCTGCTGTGGGGCTACACAAGAATTCAGTGGGGCTGAATGAGGTGCCAGCTTTTATTGGCAACTTCAGCCAGTGTTTCTGCTGGAGAGCAGGGTTCTGGAGCCTTCCTGAACTCCTTCAAGGCACTCTCAATGTATGGATAAAAGAGAAAATACCCTGCTTGTGTTGTTTTTCGTTGCTTCACATCTGGTGAAGGTGAAGGCTTTGAAAAGTCTTTTTTCAAACATACAGATACAGTAATCTGAAATTGTTTCCTGAGGCTCTCAGAAACTGATTAGCAGGGAAGTATGGGAAAATATTTTCTGAATTTTCTGAGACCTTTAAAAAGTCTCAAATGCAAGGATGATCAAGAGTAGGGTTTTTTGGTTGGAAATTCATTTTTGAGAATAAAAGATAGAATTCACTGAGAATTACTGTTGATAACCATTACTGGAATACAGATCCTGAAATACTGAGAGGCATGGATGTTATGCTTAGCTAACTGTTTTTCAGTGCAGGAAATTACTTTCCAAAAAGTCTGCAGTGCTCTCTAGCTATGTTGTCTTGAGATGAGTAGAGTATAATGCTCTGATCACTTGATGAAAGGGTTGGCTTTTTTCTTTCCAGCTGGAAATTTCAGACTTGAGTGACTTCTGCTCTAAGGTCCTAGGAGTATTTATTTATCTAATGAGAAGAGCAGAAAATGTTTTGATTTGTATTTTCTTCAAAAAGAAGAGGGAGGGGGTATTTATTCAGATGTTCTGAAGAACTCACCAGGGAGTACAGGGAGCACAGACTAAGTATGGTAATTTTTCAGCCACAGATGTGGTTTTTACCTTCTGAAAACAGGGAAGGCCCTCGCTCTTCACTTCTTAGAAATACTTGCAGTAATTGGCAATAATTGCATCTTAGATGGTAAATCAGCTTCTGTTGCCATTTTTTTTAATTTCTGCAGAACCAAATATGTAAGCAGGCACAGTCATACTATTTGATATTAGTCACTATTGGTGTTACTTAATATTTTAGTTTCTGTTTGTAAAGGAGAGATAATGGTAAATGGAGATGTTATCATGGAGAGAGAGATTATAACCTAGAAGTTGTGTTACTAACATGTCTTAGAAAATATCATGACATATTTTTTATTATGCTAACACTTTTACAACAGGAAAGAGAGAAATCATTTTACTTTCCCTTATTCAATTTTACCTTGAAGCTTTCTGTTATGTATGTAGTTCAGCATTAAATTTGTCATAAGGCTGTATTTTAGGAGGAAGAGGGAATATCAGGATGGAGTGCTAAATGGCCTAATAAGTGCCACAGTCATTAGCAGAGTTTTTCCTACATATACCAACAGAAAATTTAACCCAGAACAATGCAAGTATGACATAGACCTGTGTTTCTGAGCACTGTGCCTGGGCATGTGAGCTGCTGGAAATTAATGCAGTGAACTCTATTCCGTATGTCTCTATCAGCTGGAGAAGTGGCAGGAGGTTGATATCTGGAGCTCAAATCAAGTTTATACCAGTAAGCAGTTAATCTTAAATTTATAGTGAATAGGCTCCTGGACATTTTTTAATATTATTTTTTCTTTTATTTTTTCCTTCTGCAGTCTGGCCGTTTGCATCTGCCGTCTGGGTGCTTGTGATGACTTGAGATTTTCCTGTAGTTTTGCTTGTATTTTCTCAGGACAAGGTCAATGTCTCTCCATTGATGGCAGGGTATGTAGTACAGTGGGGGTCTGAAGCCAGCTGGGAATATCCATATCTCTGCAGTCTGTGCAATGAACAATTGGCAGAGAACTGTGTTGCTGAGTGAAAGAGGAAGCCCTGCCTCCTGCCCCATGAGTTTCATCAGTCAGCCATTTTGTAGGATTCTTCAAAATGTGGGCACTTTCTGTGTTGGGAAGAAAAAGGCAAAACTTTCTCTTGGCATTTCAGTAGTGATTAAGTGTGCAGTAGTGCACAGTAGAAATGACATAACCGAAATGAACCAAAGGGATACAATACAGCTGTGAGGAGCAGCTTTGTTTTCTGCAGCCCTGCACAGACCATTGCAGCAGAAGTGCTTTGAGAGGCCAGTGTGATGCAGCACTGCAGATTGCCACTTGAGGAGAAGAATACACAGCATCTTCCACCCCCAGGTGCCTCACCAGGAGGAGTGGAGCTCCCTGCCAGAAAGATGCAGAAATGACAGATGGGCACTGAGTAGCCTGGATCTCTGAACTTTTGCAAGGCAGGTGTTGAGAGTGAGTACTTGAGGTAGCTTAAAAAAGCAGCAGCAAGGGTATCAGTAAAACTGAGATTTGCCAGATGGCAGTGTGGCCTCGAAAAGAGGTGAGGATGCTCCAGCACAGCAGGCAAAGCACTGGTGGTAACTAGCACTGGGTAGCAGCCAAGGACCTTGAGAGCAACAGTGTCAGGGATTTTCCTGGCCTGCACAGAGTAGTCTCCAAGCTTAGATGTCCCATGTACTGTGCTAAAACAAAGCTAGCAGTAATGTGCACCTCAGGAAGCTGCTGGTAGGTGGCATGGGGCCAGTGTTCATTTAGGGTGGTTCATGTTGTGGCCATCCAGCTGTGCTGATCTCACCCCTGGAGGATTTTTAATCTATGTGGGATTGCTTAAATCTGTTCTCTTCCTGCATCTCCAGAAAGAATGGCTCCTGAGAGGGGAAGCACTGAGACTTTGGCTGCCTTTGAGCAGTCCTACTACAGTGCTGTTCTGTAGTGGGATTTGTTGAAAGCTGTGCACAGTAATATTGGGAGTTTATTGTTTGGAAGGATTTGTGGTTTGTTTGGTTTTCTTTGCATCCAGAGTGCTTATGTGAATTAGTGCTACTTCATATACGTTTATGTGTAAAAGTCAGGTTGCATATACTAAATTATCTTTCGATGAAAAACATTCTTCTGAAACTAAACTGGATGGTACATTTTCTTGTTTATTGCTCTGCTGTGAAAGCAGATGGAAATGTCTGGAGTCTTCTTTGTTGCCAGGGGTATAAACTATGTCCCATCTTAATCAAGAGGCTGCACATTGTCAGTTTGGAAATGCCAACTGAAACAAGGTTTTTGTATTTCAAGTCCACTTAAGGAAAAAAAAGATTCAATATATACGGGCTCTTTGGAGCCTTCACACCAGATGATTTTCAAATATAATAGGGATTGAAGCCTGCTCTACTAGCAGCTCTGGAATTATGTTGCTTCTTTTTCTGTGGCAGCCAGCAATTGCCTGCTGCTTCACTGGCCACCTGCAAACTTCAGGGTTTCCACAGCAGGGGCAGGATCCTGTGCAAAATGCCCATGGGGAAGAGGAAGGGAGATCCTGCAGGATAACCATGTCCAAATGTGTGTTGTGCACTATCTGGGTTTGCAGGGCAGGAAAACTTGCATTTGAAAGCCTGTGGTCCTTGGTGTTATTTCCCTTCTCCATACTGCCCTAGACAGGGTGTATTTCTTAGTTTTGGCAAACAGATTTTATCCCACATGTGTAAGACTGCTTTTGAGCAAAGCCCCATTACATTTCTTCCAATTGGGGAAAAAAAAAAAGGAAAAGCAAAATGCATGTGGATCAAGCCATTGTTTTAAAAGGTTCAACTGATATACTGGGAAAGGAAGACAGCAAGTCAAGCAAGCTTGACTTAAGGCTTACCCTTACCCTTTAACTTAATTTTTGGGGTGATTTATAAACAGATGTGTTAAAACTTCTATAGTGTTAGTTTATTATTTAAACCCTGTGATGATACTGTGAAGGACAGTATCTAAATAAGCTGCTGCAGAGGGATTTTATTCAACTCATTAGCTGTGATAGCAACACTCAAAAGTGTATAGGGAATTCTAGTACAGATTTTTGATGTTCTAGAGGTCAACCTAGTCTTAAAAGAAAAAAAGAACTTCTTCAGATGCCTCACTGGCTCAAAACGTGCCTAATCCTTGCAAGGTTTTTTAAATTGATGTTCATCAGATATTAGCTTAGACTTTACTCATTTTTCCATCTAGAGCTGCAAACTCCTGATGCAAAACCTGTATTTTAGATAAGGCAGTATCTACTTCTGATCTCATTTAATTGACCCCTGCACATGGCAGAGCAAATGTCTCATTTTATATGATTTAGCAACTTGCAACCCTGAACCTGGGAATTCTGGGCACAAAAAATATTGTAGCTGAACAATCATTTATTTTTTCTCTAAGACAGTCTACGCAACAGTACCGTGTAAAGTTGCAGTGCCACAAAAAGGTAGCAGCAATACTCACAAATTATGTATTCCAGCAGGTACTCATTATTTGCCTACATAGACAAGGCCATTAGGCTAGGATTAGTTGCCAGACATACAAGAGACAGAAATCATGATTTTAGGTGTCACTGCAAGCACTGTTATTATAGAGTAGAACCGATGAAGCAATTCTGTATCCAAACAGCACCTTAAGGAAATCATGTTTCTTACAGGGTAGGGCAGATTTGCCCTTAAGCACTTATGAGGCTGTAATAAGCTGTAAGACTGGTTGGAAATAATGTCACAGCTGAAAAAAAAAAAAAAAAGTGTTGCTCAGTCATTAAGGACAAAGCCCTGTAGAGGTTCTCACAAATGAATGAATAAATTCGAAATGCTTCCTCTCATGTGTGAACTCTGAAATTAACACCACACTAAGAATAGTACAGGGTGTCAGCTCTGAGGGTGGAAGGGAAAGAGAAGATACTCTCTTGCAGTCTTCTGTAGCATTCAAATTGCTCAAAGCTTAAGCTAAATAGCATAAATGGCTACCTCTGCCATTTCAGAATTTAACTAAATAGTGCTTTAGTAGAAATATCCCTGATCATTGACTTGACCCAAACCTTGAGCAATGCTTACTGCAGGAAAGCAAGTGTACAAGCGGATATATTTTCTGACCTTGGCACTTGTTTAGTGCTTACAGTCACTGGCAGGCAGGTTCTGTGTGGGCTGTTGGCCTTTTAAGAAAACGCTTAGTGTCTGGATTTCAAGCTGAAGAGAAGGGAAGCCACACTGGTTTACCCTACCCAAGTAAGGGAAAAAAGCACAGCTGAGAATGGTGCAGATGGCCTGAAGCAGACTGGCACATTGTGCTGGAGTATCAGCATCAGATGACTACCTTAAAAAGTGAGGTTCTGTCATCTCCCTGTTTTCACTGGGGATCTCATAAGCTGCTTTTCCAAGATTATCCGTAATAGCAGTTTGTCTAGCTGAAAATATCCCCCACAAGAACAAGAAGAAAATTATGTGAAACCAGAATATATTAAAGGCCAAGAAAGAGAGCATATTTATTTTTTTCTTATGGATGTTAAACCTCATCAAACTAAGCTGATGAAAAAATAATGAAATAAAAAAATTGCAGTGCTGCAGGATGTGTTTTCTACATGGTGCGCTTCCTGGCTCCAGGCATTTTTTCCCATCAAATTCAATGGTCAGTCAGCAAATTTTATTAAGGTTGATTGCCAGTTTCTCTTGTACCTCTCAGCCACTGCTAAGAGCATTAATTTTCCAGGAAGGAAGTCACTGATCCCTTGCACAGTGCACAGTCCATATAAATTCCCTCACAGCAGTAGTGTGTATTGTGAACAGTGTTGATTATGTTTTCAGCACTTAAATAGTGCTGTTAAACTGCTGCTCAAGAGTGTGCCCTATTTGGCACAAAAGCATTTTGAGTTTGGGCTTGGAATAGAATTTGCAAAGGGACTGGGCACAGAGCTGGTACTTTCTGAAGTTTAAGGCTGCAGTTGCGTTGAGGTTTTATATAACAAATACTTCATGCCTTAGTCAGGGCCACTTGTAGTGACAGTAACTATAGTAACAAAACAAAGTTTCCAGCTAGTGAAGGAGCATTTCCAATGAGCAGGACATCAGTTCCTGATCAAGTCCCTGAAATATGCTTATTTATCAGTTTTGTGCAATGTTATTTGAATAGCTGCTACTGTATTTTGAAACATATTTAGAAATTTTCATTAGTTTGCTCCTGGAGTGTTTTTTTTCCTAAACCGTATAGAGGGACTTGATCCTTTTGCCTTCAAATGGAAATGTTCTAATTATATTCCTGCTTTTTTAACTTGTTTTCCTAAAGAAATGGGGATTATGCAGTTGGGCTTTTTATACCTTGAACACTTTTGGAAATACTGGCTGATTTAAAACAGGTTTTGACAGTGTGTTAAAAGTCCTGAAGATAAGTTTCTGCAAGTTTTCTAAAAGCAGCCTGCTGAGTCAAGGCTGGAGGGGGCAGGCAGAGCCGAGCCATGTGGTGCCAGGGTTAGCAGCTGCCAGTGGGACAGTGGGGACAGTACATGGGGACATGGCAGCAGCACTGCCGGGGGCTGGTGGCTCTGGCAGAGGGGATGGCTGCAGCAAACAGAGACAGATTGCACTGGAGGAATGGTGCAGAGGATGCAAATCTGGAGGAAGCTGCACACCACCTGGGAAAGGACAGTTTGTGGCATTTAAGTGAAGGCTATATAAATGCATACTGTTTGTTTCTGTCTTATCTGCTCATTTGCATGTGTAACAAATCATAGCAGAATGAGTAAGGAAGGGAAGGAGGGATGCTGCAAGTGGCAAAACCTGCACATGTTGGAGATAAAGTGAAAGGGTGGGTCTCGGCAAGGCCTGCAGGAATGAATGCGTCTCTCTTGGAAACCAGGGAATGGTACTTCTTAGGTTTCCACAGAAATTCCCGCCTGAAAGTGACAGTCTGGTTAAATAACAGCAGAAAGAATTGTTATTCTATGAATAAAAAGGTCTTGTAAAACTTCAGTGGAGAGCTTTTCTGTTGCCAAACGGGTGTTTTATGAGAAGCAGAAAGGTGTTTTAAAGAAAGCTGGACATTTGCTGAAGCAAGCTGAAAGCACAGGAATGGCCCCAAAGCTGTGATTGCTTGGACAGTCTGCCTGTGAGTTTCCTTATCCTGGCTTCATAAATTAAAGAAGTGTCATTTTTTTAAAGTGATCCCTAACCCTCTCTTCTATTGTCTGTGGATTGTCTTTTCTAAAGTTTGGTAACTTTCTGTTTAAATGGCTTGTGAAACACTCATTTACATTATGAGTCTCCAATAAAACTAAATGTGTTGCTGCACTGTATTTCCTCTTTCGGCAACAGGCCATTAGCCAATTAGCTCCTACTAATTCTCTGGCCATTTGGTGACAGAGTATTTGGAGCACCAGGCAAAGAAATGAAGGTGAGGAAAATAGAAGTGATAAGAGTAAAAGAAAGCCAAAAATCTGTTCTTTGGAGTTGAGGGAAGGTAGAAAAATCCATCTGAAGCTTTTATGTAGTTTTTTGGGGCTGTTCCTGTAACTGAGAAAATTGGGTAGTTCACCTTTTCTGCATAGTGAGAGGTTGTTTTTCCAAGAGCAGACAGGGAGCAAAAAGCTGTTCTTTTGCAAAAGCATGTTTCGTAGATGGTGTATAACTGCAGTAAACTATTTCAGCTCCAGAGTCCTTGCAATGATACTCTCTCTGAGTTTCCCAATAGCCTTGTGGTGCATCAAACATTTTGTAATCAATTCATACACCAGCGACATGTAGCTGTGACTGGGGGAGAGTAGAAGGGCTGTGTAACAGGGACCAGTTGTATGCATCTGATTAGGCTGGGAAGTTAGGAAGAATAACCTGCAAATGGAAGTTGACAAGATGGTTGTAGAGAAGCGGAATATGGAGAACAGAATTGGAGTTTTACCATATCGTATAAGCTAGCACCTGTGTGAGAAATGTGACTTAGGCTCCTTAATTCTTCAGTTAATTAAGACTTGGGTTTTACATTTCATTTAAAATGATGTCCTAACAAGGAATGGGATGGATATTAAAATGTTTGAATCTTAAGGGGACAAATGTAATCTTAAAAGCTCAAAATAAAAGCAATTTAGTTCAAAGTGTTAATGAAACTGGCCATATATAAATTAATCTACCTCTTTCATTTGACAATTGGAAAGGTGGGTTTTTTTGCTTCCCTTAAATCAGCTACAGCACTAAATCCCATAATTTTAGAACATTCTAAAATTAGTAGAACTGGCTGGCTTTTCTATCTCTGCTGTACTGTTCTGGTTAGGGTTATTAATGAAGAACTCAACTTTTGCTTTTCTCTCTGTTTTAATAAATTGATTATAAGATGAGTTAATGCAGGCAGTAAGTTTCAGGCTTCATTCTACTGTTTTGTTTTCCCAAGAACATTTAACTTTATGTTGTGATATAGCAGCTCTAGTAGTACAGCAGTTTCTGCATGGTGTCTTTTGCATAAGTGTTCTTGTGATCAGTGGTCGAAAACGAATGCCTGCGGATTGGACAGGTCATCCCTTGGGTTTTTCTAGAACAAAATCCCCGAAGCTGTAGGTCACAGTTCCTGGCAGGATGGTGATTGTGTTGAAAACAGATAGCAGTACAGCAGTTGGTGTAGCTCCATTCTGTGGGTACAAGGGCCTGAAATGCTGAAATCACTGCTTTTAGGGTAGTCCCTTTCTCCTTCTGCCAGTCCACCATGCTCTTAAAAAAATGTATTCATAGGTGTTTTGGGGACTAGTCTGTACTGTAAAACTCAAGAAAAATTGTCTCAGTATCCAAGCAGAGAGACAATGTAGAGCAGTCATAGTATTTCTTCCACTCCTGTAATTTGGGCCTACTTCCTGAGTAGCAAAAATAAACCATGGAATGACTCATTTGACAAGGTAAGTTTAACTTTTATTTATGGCAGCAAAAGAAAAATTTGACAAGTGGATGTGTCCTGATGCCCTGCCCGTGCGAGAGGAGAGGAAGAGATGAGTCCAGTGCCCTGGCTGGTTTTTCACACTTGTGCAGGGAGTCTCACAATTGCGTTGTTTATCCAGGGAGGGACTGTGTATGTGAGCAGAGCCTCGATGTGCTGCTGCAGATGCTGCCCACAGTGGAATGTGGTGTCTTTAATTGGGATGGAGCTGTACCAAGCCACATCAGGCTGCCCTGTCAGTGCAATTAGCTGCTTTAACAAGAGGGAGCACACAGCTTACATGGAGGCAAAATGTTTCAGTGATTTAATCCATTTCTCAGGGTGGTCTTTACTGGGTTAACTCCTATAGAGCTGTGTTACGGAGCAAACCAAGTAGATGATGGGTTTTACAGCTTAAATAGAATCTCCATGGTAGCCTTTATGGACTTGGGCATTATATACTCCGTGGTGGTTGTAATGCAGTGGCTTTGCAAAAGTGGTATTTTTGTACTTGAGGCTTCAGTTGTCCATTGGTTGTAGTCCTGAACATAAGTACCAGAATTTGTATCCACTGGAAACAGCAAAGAAGAGATGGCAATCTGAAGTACATAGATCTGCAGGGATTACTGAAGCAGACTTCAGCAGATTTGGGTCAGTCAAGCACATCACATTATTTTTTAGTTTCAGTGGAGAAATGAAACTGGGTAGCTGGAATCACATGAAAAACTCTGCATTGACGCTGACTGAATGGCAGATATTACATGAAAAATAAACTTGTACCTGGAGAGACCTGGCAGATAGAGCTGTGATCTTGGCCTACATCAGGAGGAGAAAGAGATTGGGGAAAATTTAATGACAAAGCCAGTATCTCTGTCAAATCTGCCAAATGTCGCCACTGTAGAACCTCATTATAAATAAGGAAGAAATGGAAGAAAAACACAGAGAAAAAAAATTAGTAATGCCATAAGTAGTCACAAATCTGATGCATTAGAAATCTGTCAGCTTCCAGCAGAGCTGATGTTTCTCCAAATTAATTCCTTCTCTGTCTCGTTTATGCTAAAGGTGCACTGCAACTCACATGTCTCTACTTTAACTGATGTCTCAAGGGCCTCCAGGAAAAAGATGTCCAAGAAGTTTATTGAGTGTTGTTCTGAATACTCTGTATGGGAATTGGCCTTAAGGATGTAATTTGCAGTACTCCTTCCTCAGCATGTTGGGTTTTATGTTGCCATTTATGGTGGAAAGAATCATTCATGCAAGCTGATGCAGGATATTCTTGACCTGTGGGTAGCAAACACTGCAGTTATCCTGGGTAAGGATACAGTTGCAGTGTCCTGGAACTGTGCAAGCCAGATACTTGTGCATGCCTCCTGAGGCAGGGTAGCAGTAAGCTATCCTAGCGCTTTCTGTCAGTCACTAACTTTCCCTTTTCTACATGTGGTTTCGCTTTTCTGGGCAGCCACACCGCGCAGCTCGTGGCTGAGCAAAGCCACAGGCTGTGTGTGTGAAACCAATAATTCCCTGCTATAGCTGCCTCATTCAGTCAGCATACCTGCCCACCCTTCCTACATTTTTGTCTTCAAAGACCCTTTTATATGGCAGATGGACTTGATACTTTCATATGCTCTTGCTCTTTGCTCTCAGTTCTAATTTTAGCCCAATTTGGGCCCATGGCTTGACAAACACTTGCAAAGTGTTCTCAGTGCCATTCAGCTTGGTATATGTATATATTGAGGCTTTCATAGCCAGTCTTGCCATTTTACTTCATCTAGGAGTCATCTTGTGCTGAAGCCTGATGAACAGGGTAATTATTTGAAAAAGGATTACAGCTCTGAATCTTTCCCACTGAGGCTGAAGGAAGCTCTTACTTCATCATATATTAAATGGCACGTGGTAATTTTAAACACCTTCTGGATTTCTCACAAATTAAATCAAATCTGTTCAAGAGCAAAGAACACTGATTTTTATCTGTATGGTTCAACAGTTTTTAAGCTAGTCTTTTTATGACAAGATCTAGTTTATGCCATATATCTACAGTCAAAGAAAATAAAAATATCAGCTCTTCCATGGATGCATCTTGGTGTTGGTAGTCTGTTTCAAAATGTCAAATTTCTGGTGTGTGCTATATATTTGAACCATGCTTCTTCTGGATGTCATTCCCTTGAGGGAATTAATTGTGATAGGATATATCACATACATAATGACAGGTCCTGTTAAGCTTTCTGGGGGAAAAACTGTCAATGAGGTCAGCAGAGAGCCTGAGCACTTTCAGTTGCCTTGGAGTACTGAGTCCTGCACAGTGGCTCTTGGATATCCTTTCAGTGAGGTACTTAAGGAAGGTGTGGACATATTAATGAGAATACAATGCCCTCAGTGTGGTGTGAATGGAGAAGAGCCCTATAGTTGTGTTTTGGATATATTGGCTTAGAAAAGAGAAGAAACAGAAATTGGATTGTGAGCTCTGAATTGCAGCTGGTTTGCATGGTGGGCTTTTAAAAAGGAAAAAAAAGGCATACATAAATGCAAAGTGGCTTTTATGCCTAGTGGCAAACGGTAAACAGAACAGTTATAATATTCTTAATGCTTTTAGGTTGATATCTGTTCTTCCCCTTCAGATTTACTTCAAGAAAAAACTGGTACATGCTGCTAACTTATCAGAAGACACAGATTATAAATATAGTCTTCTGATTTATTCTAGTGTGCTCTGATCTCTTACTGTGCAGAGAGCTCTGCACTGAGTTAACAGGATATGTAACACTGGGTAAACATGGAGATTTCATTGTGTTCAGATTTCAGTGAGTTCAGTCCAGCCTCTTTCTGTCCCTCTCCTTGGCTGGGATGTTGAGTGCACAGTGTGGCCTCAGGCTGCTGTGCTGCAGGGCTGCTCCATGCAGCACTGGCAGCCCATGCAAGCTGGGCATTTCTGCATGGGCTTTCTCTCCACACAGGAGAAGAGAAACATAGAACTCTTCTATAGGAAAGGCTGGAGCTTGCTATGCATCATCACTTCTGTCCCCTTCTTTTTTTTCGGTTGCAGAATCCTTCTGGATGTATGGAAGGCTAGAATTCTCCAAAGGAATCATTTATTTAAGGGCATAAAGTAAGGAGTCAGCTGATACAAGCTGATCAAACTGCATTAATGCTGCACTTCATTTCTTTGTTTATCTGATGCATGCTCATTTCTAGGGAGCTAAAGCTGAGCTTTAACTGTGCCTGAGCTTTTCTGACTTGAGGCTTCAGTGCCAGATCCTCAGCTAGTTTAAGAAGACAAAAATCCGTTCATTTCAGTTGAACAGAGCTGATTGCCTTCACTGTCACACTCTGAATGTTTAGTTCTTTTTACCTGTTTCATTACAGCTGTTAGTTCTAAATTTTGGAACAGAGTTCAGTTTTAAAAGCACTGTTGTGTAAAAATTGTAAAGGTCAGTGGTTGCTAAGTGCTGGACTGTGTCTCAAAAAGAACCCGCCTTCTGTGGGTGGGTGAAGAACACAAAAGTAAACTAAAAACCAGTAATCCTGTCACGTGCACTGTGCTGTAAAATGAAACCTGTATTTCAGCAGTCAGACCTGGTTAATTCCAGCCAGCCTTTAAATTGTATTTGCAGTTTTACAATAAGGTGTTTTCTCAGGCTGTTGTTGAAAAAAGGCCAAGTATTTTTGAATGTTTAAAATGTAATTACTATGCATGTTTTCTCAAAGGATTTTCTCTAATCACATATGCAGTGCTTTATATGTATAAAATTGTGTCATCTTCTCTCTGCACATCTGGAAGACCTGTCACACTGGGGTGTACTATATTGCAGAAAAGTAATCCATTAATCTGATTTTAGGTCCAATCTGTCGTGGATTCTTTTTGCTTTTGATTTGTTTTGGTTTGTTGTTGTTGGGTTTTTTTATTTTTTTACTATGCACATATATTTCTCACCTTTCTCTCAAGGGTTTCATTTTTTGTTGGCAATTCTGGCTGAAATGTGTTAGGTCTCTCTGACAGGTTGAGACTGCTGATCGTTACTCGTGAGCAGTGACTCAGCTTACTTGTACAGTGTAAGGTGTACCTGCTGGAGGCATATATGCAACAGTGCAGTTCAAATTCACAGCAAAGCTAAGGAATAAAACTTCACGTTTAAATACAGCCTGCAAGATCCTGAATTATGTTCATGTTCAGCTGAACTGTGCACAGCTTTCTGCTGGGAAAACCTGATACTGGAATAGTAGTCAAGGGTGCAAGCTGTGGAACTGAGTTCTGTAAAGCAGCCGTGTCCTTGGGTTGATGTGTGTAGTTGGGAAATTACTAGGAAGAAAATGGCTGGAAATAAATCCAGCTGTTCATGGCTATATTCTGAGTTTTTATCTCAGAATCATGGTTAAAGAGATCTATCACAGTATCAGTTCAGCTGTCTGGCCTGAGATCTGTGGGAAATCTTTACTGAGGGGGAGGCAACAACATGACAAGAAGTGCCACATTGCCAAAGCCAATCTGCATGGTGTCAAACCTGACAGGGGTTGAGAGTTACAAATCCTGACTCTGCAATTAGCTTTGTACACAAGAAAAAAGAACTATAAACTAAGAACTTTATAAGGAAATTTACTGCACCTTCAAAGCACTCTCTGTGGTGAAAATGCAACCCAGCACTACCATGAATAGAGATTTGTCTGCCTGATTTTTCTAAGCCAGTGTGCTGTGTTGAGCCTGATGGTAGCACAGGTTTTGCTAGGTCAGCTCAAATGTGCCAGTGAAGGACTGGGTGAAGCTGCAGTAGCTGGTCTTCAGCACATTGGTTGAAGTACTGACCTGAGTCTGTATGCTGGTCCCTAGCTCTGCATTAAAGGTCATGCTCCCATGTCTTCCTGCTGCTCTTCCTGCACTACATGCTCCTGTGTCTTCCTGCACTGCTGTTCCTCGTTCAGCTGGTGCTGACACAGGCTGCAGTTACATTGTGGTTTTGCTTTTGCCTAGACACATACGATTCCTGATGGCAGCAAAATAGCCATTTCTTTCTCTGGAATTTTCTTTGATGGAGCCAGCAGTTTCTGTCTACTTACCAAAATGCGGGTTTGTTCTAGATACTGCGGGTTAGTTTGGGGTTTGGGTTTTTTTGCAGGTTGTTTTGGAGGCTTGTTTTTGTTAGGGTTTTTTTCAGAAATGAAGGAGCTTTTGTCTGTCTTCATTTCTGTCACTTCTTCCACCTTTTAACCATGTGTTTCCCTATATTTTTTCAGGCTGGCATATAAACTTGCTCCTTCATATCTTGCAGAACAAGTTCATCTTTTAAAAAGCACTGCCTCTCAGATGTCATAAGTATATGGTGGGTTGTCTTAGCCAGAACCTAGGTTGAAACATGCCCACATGTGCCGCAGAACCAGTATTCTGTGGTGAAATTCAGTGGTGTTTGACTGATGGTCAACTGATTTCCTCCTTTTACGCTGTGCTGAGACATGCAGTGTGCGCTAAATATCGGCAGACTCTGGCCCTTCTTGTGTTACTCATGTTAATACTTTGTCCTCTGCAAAGTTAAGCGGTTAAGAGAGAATTTTATAGATCATTCTCTTCATGAAGTGCTGGATCTACCAAGGTTCTTAAGCACACGCTAAGTTTTAAGGAGAGGAATAATTGGTTTCTTGTTGACGTCAGCAGGACTCATGCTTAAAGATGAAGACCTCTTATGTTACTGTGGCAGTGCCAAGGTGGCATAAATTATATTGCTCCAGATTAAAATCATGAAAAGAGTGAGGTCTGTTTACCAACATTGTATAATGCAGTTTGAAAAAGAAGAGTTTATTTTATGCCTATTGTTTATACAGCAAAGCCAAATTTTGTGCGGTTCTAATTTACTAATACAGTGGGAGCATGATGCAGTTTCAGAGTGTTGGCTCCAAGTATCAGTAACATCCAAGATTTCATAAATATGTCAAGTTGGGTAGAAATGCTTTATTAATCCTTTATGGGATTCTGCTTTACTGTATTTTGTTGCATAATTTATTCATCCATAACACAAGTATCACTTTTCTATTACCTTGACACTAGATTAATTAGGAGAAATTTCACTCTGTTTTAAATACATGGATTGGGATTCAGACATACATTTCCAAAAGGAAGCTATGTTATTGGTTGCACAATGAAGTGACTTGGAGGTTGATGTCGAGTGTTACTTTATGATCCAGAGTTCTGGTATCCTTTCCTCTAAAAGCGGCCTAAACTATACATAATAGAAGTTTTTATGAAAAGTACAAGAATTTGGAAGTGTAAGTGACACATCCAGTTCTGCAGTCTTTGGGGATAGAAAGTATTGGCAGCACATTAAATACTCAGCTTAGTCTGTTAATGCTCTTTTGTTGTCTGGGAGGATCTCTGCTCAGCAGTCAGAGACCCTAGTCTTGGTTTCCTCTGGTTTCTGTAAATCAAGACTTGTTCCAGTGGTTGCGGCAGCATGATAGTTCCCAGCTCTGCCCTTCCAAATGAATTCCTATTTAATCAGGGCTGGCTGAATTTATTCAGGGGGCACATCTGATGAAATTCTGAAGAATCAGGCCCAGCTGATGAGAAAATGTTTTGAAAGTGATGTCAGTTACAGAAGAACTCAACCTGCTTTCCTTCCTGTCCACAAATAACTCTGAAGTTGAGAGCCACCCGTATTAAGAGATTAAATGTAAAGGATATGGGACAGGCGATGGTGAAGGCCCTAGTTCTCCAAATGCTTTGCAAAGGTCGTTCCTGTTATCTGCTCTGCATTTGGAAGAGTTAAATCACAGCAGCCTGGATCAACTTGCCCAAAACTGGCCAGGAAGCCATGAGAGACAGCAGAGCGTGGAGCATGGCTCTCCAAGGTTCCCAGCCCCAGCTGTAGGATATTTGGCACACTGCCCCATGGGTGGAATACAGTGGACTGTGTTCCCAGAGCACCTCTGAGACCGCACTGACATTTGTGCATTGCCACATAGGTGTCTGTTGCCACCCAAAAATGAGATTCTGCACCACTGAGTCACCGGAGTTCAAGTGGCAGGGCTTGGGTCTGCTGGGTGGAGAAGCTATGCATTGAACTCCTACTGAATTCATGGTTGAAATTAAATAGGAGGTGGAACCCCAAGCTCCTAGCCTTGAGTGCCCAAGACCTGGCTCTGGTTTTCAAATGTCTTCATAACAATGTCCAGCACAATGGAGAATATTCCTTATAGGTGGAGTCTGTCAGAGAAGAAAAAATTCACAAAACAATGTTGCAGGAGACTTGCAGAGTAAACTTCAGTTTAACATCTTCTGAAGTGTTACAAGGTACAATTTAACGCACTGTTCTTACAAAGGATACCTATTTTTATATTGCAAATAAAATTTGATGTGAACACACTTCGTAGAAAAACTGGGAACTTTCCCTCAGGTTTTGCTGTAAAACTTTAAACTGTGAAAATTATTTTTGTGTTTTTATTCAGGCAAGATATGGACTGAAATACAGATGATTTGTGATAGTACAAAATTGTTTTGTTGGCAATTCCTTGTCAGGGTGAGAGGAAGATAAAAACTCTTTCAGGTGTATCACCCAAAGGATTCTATGTAACTGGGTGAGACAAGCATTTTTATCAGCTCCGCTATCAATTTGCTTCCTACATTCGTAATAAAAAGCAAAATACCACAAGTCTGGCATTCAAAAGTAATTACTTAAGTAAAAGGAACGCAGCCAATAATTCTTATCACCCAGTTTTTTTTGCCTTCTTTTCTTGCGTATGACTAGATCTGGCTTGATACTGAAGACAAGTGAAGATAAAGAAGAATTTCAGTGTCTGTTGTTTTTTTTTTCTTTCCAAGCAAATCAGCTTGCTTTTTCCAGACTATTAGTTAATTGTTGCTTTTCCTTCAAGTGCCAACCAGCCAGGTTTTAGCAGGTACAGGAGGCTTGTTGCAAGATGCCCTTTAGATGTAAGGGGCACTTTCTGAATGGACCACATAAATATACATAGTATCATATTAGTTCTCTGTATCTGAAGTGAATCTGATGGACCTGAATGCTGAAATAAGTGCAAGGAGTTGCTGGACTGGCTGCACACGTTTGTCTTGGGAAGAGGCATTTGGGTCTGTGCAGAGTTATGCAGCATAGGCCATGGACAGGACCTTCACCTGACAGGCAGGAGGCCCTTTGCCATCAGGTGCAGCTTGCAGGAGGAGGCAGTCCAAGAAAAAACATCCAGAGCTTGAGCCATACCAGTGGCTGCTCCCTTGCTGTTGCTTTGCAGTCTCCTACAGTTTCAGCTGCCATCTTGGCCTTCCTGATCACCTCTTTTTGTGTTTCCCTCCTTCTCTATAAGCAAGACCCTTCTAGGTGCCTTGTGCCAAGAGGCTGAGCATAGCAGATTGTCTCTGTTGTGTAATTTTTAAATAGCCTAGAATCTACCACCCTGGAAGTTGTTGTCACCCTGTGCTGTCATTGTTTGTGGACCAACATTAGCTGAATTGCTGTTGTTGTGCAGGACTGGTCTCAGAGCAGGGCGTTCTCAAAAAGAACAGCTCTGAGTTAGCTAGTTTCCCTGGGTTAGGAAGATGAAGTCAGTAATTCTTTAGGCATGGTGACAGATTTCTTGGTTTTATTTTTTTGTTCATATTGGGGGCTAACTGGGCAGGGAGCCATAAAAATTAGGACTATGTGTCTGTAAAAGTATATGATCAATTTATTTTTGTTGGGAAAGTGATAGATAACATGCCACAGCATGAAGTTATAAAAGGAGGTTGCAGTCAGAGTTGCTGGCATTAATTTAACTAGAGAATGTGCCCTTAAATGTCAGGAGACTGGAAGAAGCAGAGTTATTTGAGAAGACAGAAACTTTGATGTTGATTCTATCAACAAAAATACAGGAGATTAAAAGCAGCTCCCCAATTTTGTCTTCTTTTTTTCTTATTCATAATTTGACTAGGGCATTAGTAGGTGTTGTAGGAAGGGTAATGAAACCATAACAGTTATGGTGAAAGAGTATCCATTATCTAATTACCTTGTTTAGGTGACTCACCACTCAAGCTAAACTCAATAACTGGGAAACTGAGTAACTGATTTTCTGTGCAGATACTACAGTTCCACTGACAGATAAAACAAGACTAGACAGTCTGGGTTATAAAAAGAACATGGGTTGCAGTCATGTTCTTGCCGTATCAAAATGTAAAAGTGGCCATTCTTGATCAAACTAAGGGCTTGTCTGGCTTCAGCAGGGCATCTGGTGAATGCACAGGGAAAAGCATACAGAAAGCTAGCAGTAGGATGATCCTGTCCCTCATATGTGATCCCTGCTTCTGTCAGCAGATTGGCTCAGAGGCTTTTGGAGCCAGAGGTTGCATTAGATTGTCTTTAATGCCCCTGATGGGCCTGTCATCTGTGAATTTATCTAATCCCTTTTGGAACATATTTGTGTCTGCTCCAGAATATCCTGCAGCAATGGGTTTTGCACTTCACTTTTGTGTTGTATGAAAAAGCACTTTGTTTGCTCATTTTAAATCCATTTTAAAGTTTGATTGCTTTATTGGATATTCTTTCTTTCATTGAAACAACACAGATTGCTTTGACTTCCTGATCTTCCTCGTGCTGGTAATGATTTTATAAATCTGTCATCTCCTTTCTCAGCCCCTTTTCCAGGCTGAGAAGTCTTTTTACTATCTCTGTATATCAAAAGCGTTCCAAAACTTTGATCATCTTTCTTGTCTCTTTCATCCTCTTTCCAGCTCTGTCAGATCAGTTTGCGTCCTGTATTCACCTGTATCCTGCTTTTGTATCCATTACCTTAAAGGAGAAGAAACTGCTTCAAGAGGAGCAAAGTGTCAGGGATTGGAATCCACACCTCGCAGTTTGTCAGAGGGCGTACTTGAGTCCTCCACTCGCCCAGATTGTGGCAGTCCCCTGCTTTTCATTGTCTCTGGTGTGGAATATGCATCTGGACTCAGAGAGGTAGTAGGGTGAGCTGGTCTCCACTGTTCAGTGGCACTTTGCTGCTCCACACCCCATCCCCCAGACACTCAAATTGCGTGTGCTGCTCTTGGGGCTGTCACTGGTTTCCATCTCCGAGCAAATGTCTGTACAAACCAGCAGGCACACGCATCCCGTCCTTGAACAGAGGAACAAAGCACACGTGTTAGCTGGAGAGGGTCAGCAGCTTCATGCTAATACACACAATTGTCTGGTGAATTAGGATACATTGCTGCAGGTTCTGGTGGTTTGTTTTGTTTCCTTTGCACTCAGAATCCAAAATAGCCCAGCAGCTGTGTGTGTAGGTAGACAAATCTGGGTAAATAATGACAGACTATTGGGAATGACAGCACTGATCTGGTAAAGCTTGAAGACATGTAGATCTTTGAGAGGCTGCTGACAAGCTCTCAAAAATTGGAGGGGTTTTAAACAGACAGTGAAAGGCAAAATATACAGACAAATGACTACATAATACTCATTAGTCCTAATTTAGTCTCTCAACCTTGAAATGAGTGGAAGGTGTTATTGTTTAATATAATACTGGCGTTATTTACTGCTTGTCAACTGATAAGACACAGATCCCACTGTGATGCTGTATAAATGTGTAGTGCAAGGGCTACATTTAATACTAAGAACTGCATTTTAAAGCAGGTTTTAAAAATCTCAATGATTCCCTGATTAATAAATCTTATAAAGTCCTAGAGCATCCATAAAGTCATCAACTGGTTATTGCTATACACAGCAACTTACAACTTGCACAGATGTGCTCATAAGCATTTATAGTATACATATGCACTTGTGAGATCTTCTGATAATAAATATTAGCTATTAAACCTCAGTAATTAAATTTTCGGGGATGGGAAAGAATTGCCTCTTTTCTTCATGGGTAATATTAAAGAACTTAAAAGCTGAGCAGTTAGCCATGTAGGATTAGAAGACTCTTGGAAGTGCTAGATAGGTGTGCTTGGCCAGACCTTGAGACCTTGAGACCATGAGCAGAAGCAACTGACATCAGTCTTCATGAAGACAAGTGTTGAATGCCTTCTGAAATCAACCAATGTAGCTTGCTTCTGAAATTTTTTGTAGGTCTTCCAAGATTCCAGTCTCTACCTTTTTTATCAAGGTGTGACATATTAGAGTGATATGGTAATTTATACTATTGATGTTTTGATACTTGGGAAACCTCATTTTGAATTAATTTTGAATTTTCAGAACTTAAGGTCTCACCAATTCGACTGTGTCCAGATTTTAATTTGCCAGAGTTAATGTAATAGAGTGAGAGATGGGTGTGTTTGCTTGTGGCAGTAACCTCATGTTCCATTATAGAAAAAAGGCCTTTGCATACTGTCCACATGCACCACAAAAGAAAACCTCTTCTGAGAGGGAGCTTAGAGTCCTGTATCAAGACTAAGTACTGGTTATTTTCCATTGCTACTGTCTCTGAAATCATACACATTACAAGAATGATTTGTGGATTTTTTTGCTCTGTTTTCCTATGCTTATGTAGTAGCAATTTATATACTTGCTTTAGCCCAAATCCGTTTTAATATTCATAGGCTAATAGAATTACCAATTACTATATTGATAATCTTGGGGCTATTTTTATATGTTGAATATTTTTAAAAGTCTACACTGCTTAATATTACAAGCATCATACAAATTATACAAATATAAGAAATACAATAAGATGAGATCTGTGTGTAAGTAATTTTTATTTATGCCCCTGAAATTGTGCACAGACACTGATAGGACACAATACTCATTAGATTTATGAGTAGCAATAGTGCTTGCTCAGTAATAAAATTATAAGCTTGATATAACTGATAATACTTCACTGTTTTCTCTATGTATTATCCTGTTTCACGCTTACAAAGCATATTAGAAACTGAGAAATACTAACACCATATAGCACATGTAGCCTGATACCATGATTGTATTTCCACCTTTTAGTTATCATGTTTAATTGCATTGTTTACTACTGCCACTGGTATGGTTTGATTCCTTTTGCTTCTTACATTCTTCCCATTTGTCTTTTGATTAGTTTCATTATGAGACTACACAATATCATGGATAACACTATTCCCAAAGTGAATTGCCACAACAGCTAGTAGGGCATGGTATCTCCAAGATCCTGTCGTGTGCCTGTGCCTTGCAACTCGTGATAGTATTGTGCTGAGGCTTCATTATGTTTTTGTGAGACACTTGTTTTTCCCCTGGTTTCATTAGTTGTTCTCTCTCCTGAGATAGAACATTGTGTCTTCATCCAGAGCAGTTGACATCAATTTGCTTTAAGCAGCAAACAGGAGAGCGATGAAATGCTTGCTTTGTCTTTTGAATGTTTAACTGCAATGTATAAAGATATTATGTAGTGATTTTATTTGCCTGCTGATAAGCCATCTATGTCCTTACTAATGTAAAAAGGAGAAGGAGCCTTTAATATAATCCTCCTGTCCAGGAGTTTGACTGTTAATAGGTTCTTCTATTTAATTAATGCTGAGTGGTAACTCACTGTGTTGAGAAGTGTGGTGTTATTCTGGGATGTAATACAACTGCTCTCTGGGCCTTCATCTTCTTGACCACCGTTCTTCTGCTGCAAGGAGGGTTGTACAGTGCTTTAGAAGGTCTTTCATTCTGAAAGTGTGTAGTGGTTTAAAAACTATTCTGTATGCTTAAAATAGCATAGATTGTTCAATGTGCTCACTTCTGGGAATCGAAGAATATTTTAATGGTGTAGCTTCCGGAAGAAAGGTGATGCAGTCTCACCCCTCTGCACAGTACAGCCCAAAGAAACTCACTCATGAGCTTATGCATCAAACCCACAGCTTTTATTTGTGCACTACCATTGCTTTCCAGATGTTATCCTGCTTTGCTGAAAAGGCTTTAATGACTACAGAATTTACTGTTCACACAAGGTAGTTGCTGCAAAGATTATTTTCCTTGATAGTTATGTGAATGCATTTACTTATAAATTTCCATTTGACTAGTTTCAGCTTCCAACAAATTCTTAGATTCTCTGTATCTTTTCTTTTACATCAAAGACTCACAATGAGACACTTCATGTAGATGCTTGCAGGCTGGGGCAAAACAATCTCTTTGCTGCTTCTTGGTTAAAGCAAATAAACTGAGCTTCTCAAGCCTCTGATGAAAGCCTCTACATTTTTCTAGCCCTCATCGCTTGCATAACCATTTTCTGAACCATATCCCATTGTTAGTCATCTTCTGGAATCAAAGAGCAAGAACTGGAAACAGGATTGTAATAAGTGTCCTGCTGATGCTCTGATCAAGAACAGCCATGTCTTCCAGCTCCTACCTGATTACATTTCTATGGATGCTAAGGGTTGTTTGACCTTTTAACTGCATTGTTGCTCAGGAACGTCATGTCTTTTTTAATACCATGGCACTCCAGGATATAAATTCCCATCTTTGTAGTGTGATAGGTATTCCTTATACCCAAGTGACTGATTCTATATTCTGTTGTATGGAAACAAGCTTTGTTCTTATGAGCCCAGTTCACTGGGACTATAGAGCAGCAGGCATCACTGGCCAGTTCCATTGCTAACCACTCCTTTGGATTCAGACTTATTTTTATTAACAGTGCATCCATCCACTGTTACATCTTTGTCCCAGAAAAAATTTGATCAGTCTGTGTTTTAGCCTCAAATGCCTGAATCGTAAAAGCATTTCCTCTCAGTTAGGGGATCAGCATCTCTAAGAGAAGATGATGTTCTTACCAGTATTTGTTTTGCTCACACCAGTAACAAGAAAATCAAAGATATAGAGTAGGTATGTAATAGTAAAGGGTAAAGACAAATTCCCTTGATTATGAATCTTGATCTGCCTTTCCTAGTCAAATATTGTATGTGAGAAACTCAGTTGAATGCTTGTTCTACAAGGTCTAATTGTAACAGCAGCCATAAGCAGTCTTCACTATAGCAGTTGATACAGTTGGACTACATTTTGGTCACTATCATCCCCATCCCCCAAAGAAAACCCAACCAACCAACCTAGAAATCCAAACCAAAAATGTCCCCCCTAATGTTTGTTAGCGCCAAGTGGAGCTGCCATTTTAGCACATTCCTGTAGATGTTCACCACACAGTCTTGGCACTAGAGTTCTAATTATTCCAAGTGAAGGATCTCTTACTGAGCTGCAAATTCTTCTCTAACATTGTATATGCAGTTGCTCTTGTCTCTTTCTGAAGTAGCTTGGATTCCTTAGAAGGCTGCAGGTCACATTCACAAAACTGTTTTTAGGATTTTTAACATTCAGCTGTTGTATGCATGTATGAACACATACGTGTTTCCAGTGGATTAATTGCTAGCCACATCAAGTGAATTAAAATTGTGTTGATGTTGGACTTTACAAAAACATTTAAAACAGAAAAGTAAGTTTGCGTTAATATAAAAGAAATAAATTAAAGCATCCTCACAATTAAGATAAAATGGGTGTAATGAAGGATGGTGTTAAAAGCCATGCTGGCAGCAAGTGGTAGGTTGTGTCATTGCCAAATCTGTCTTCTAACCTCTGCGTGACCCAATTCTGCTGAATTCCAGTGGTCTGTGTAAGTATGTCTTTTCCAGGTTTAAGAATAGTAGCAGCAGTTATACTACCTAGAACAAGAATGTACAAGGCTGTCAGCTGTCTTGCCTAGGGGCATAAGATGATTCCCAGCTGGGGTTAAGAAAAAGCCTTTCCTTCCTGTGAGGCATTACATAATTATCTGTGTATGTTAAGTGTGCTGGGGTTTTTTGTCTGAAATTTATTATATAAGCCAGTGCTATAAGAAGATGCCAGACTAAGAAAACAGCCTAGGAGTGTGTATTATGGCAATTCTTTTTTCTCCTGTTTTTAATACTGTCCAAAATAAAATGAAATTCAGTGTATGTTTCACCTTGTTAGCTTTGCAATGCTTTGCTTTTAACACTGTCCTGCCAGCTTTGTGACGCAAATTTGACTGCAGCTGAGGAATATTGTTAATCCTCTCATCTCCTTGTGGGGAATCAAAGTTGAGCCAAATGAAATGTTTTGTGCTACAGTGTTTTCTTTTATTGCTGCACATAACAAAGCAAGTAAAAATGCTGCCTGCCAGGATCTTGCTGGAGTGATACTGATTCTCTACTTTTATGAGATGCCAATAAAATAGGAGTTATTCTTTTTCATCTTGCAGCTTACTCTTCACCAAAGTAAAACTGGAATGGATACATAAAGGACCTGAAGAAGCTCTGGTGACATGCAGACATATGTTGCAGATGTGGCAGATGGTATACAATGTTTTACAGCACAGGTAGGCTTTCTCTGCTGTAGCAAGTTTGGACTTGTTATTGGCAATGTGGTTATCTTTTTAAATTTTCTAGATGCTTGAGTTACTTTGCAAGGGTGACAAACAGTACTGTTTAAAAGATCTGTAACATTCTAGCAGTGATTATATGAAAAAGGAAGATTTTAATAGCCATTGTTAAAAAACAAAACAAACAACAAACCCAAAACCTCAATGTTTTAATATTGAAGAAGCAGTTTGAACCACAAGTTTCTGAACCAAATGTCTAAACATCTCTATCCATTTTTGGATGTCCAGAATGGAGGGCAGATTTTCTTTCTCCCCAATAATGCTGAGCTTTCATCAGGTATTGTTCACAGTCTGCAGTAGTTGGCACCACTCAGGAGTGTGTGGGGGTGACACGGTCCTGAAGGGAGTAAGCCAAGGAAAGGCACCATGCCAAACTCATATGCTGTAGTTGCCCACTGGTTGCACAGCCTGGTGCTAACTGGGCAAGGAAAGAAAGCAAGGTTGTGGCACCTTTCTCCCTTCCCTTGTCCTGGTAAATCTGCATTCACACAATGCTACGTTCCATGTTTCCTCCCTTTCATCTGCTGCCCCCCTGGAAGGCGACGTTCAGAACGTGTGGAAGATATTGAGTTGAGTTTTCTTCCTTCCCACACCCTTAGGATATTGCCCTACTCAAGGTACCAGTGTACAGTGTCTTGGGAATATTATACCAATCTTCCTTGCCCATAATGTCCACAGGAATTGTGTTTGATGAGAAGGACAACATGCTTGATGGCAGCAGTCAAGACAGCAGGATGATGTAGCCTGAGTTGTTCCCCAATTTCTGTATGCATTTGCATAAGCTTTACAAACTCCAGAAGTGTATGTACAGAATGGTGCATGTCTATGTGCAAGTTGTCCTTGAGGGGTTATTAGTAATTCTTGTTGGTTTAGCTAATAAGCAGCAAACCAAACACAAAAATCAAGATATTTACATAGCAGCAGTGGTCTCTTACAGACTTGAATCATTGATTTCCTTAGGCCTTAGTATCTTTAGCTAAGGGTTCAATCATGTACCTCTCACATGAGTAATCTTTATATCCATGGGTAGTCCTCATGAAGCTGATCAAATCCACACTGAACAATGATGACTGAAGAAGATTTGCTCTTGCAAGGGGGGGCTGCAAGCCTGAGACTGTAGAGAGTACATTGGAAAACAGACAAATAACTAGTTCAGCCATTTGGACTGCATTTGGATCCCAAGCTGTGCTTTGGCTCTTACACTTTAAAACCCAAGATGTGATAGTTTTAGAGGCTTTTGATAAGCTTTAGCTATAGAAACCTAAACAAAACAAACTGCTTTGCTTTTAAAAAACTCTAGTATGTATTTCACTGCTATTCCCAGCAGGGCTTTTCTTTTTCCTTTCTCAAAAAATACATCACAAAGTATTTTTTATTAAGAAGTACTACTGGAAAGGTAACAAGAATCAGCTTGGTACCTGCAGATTTAGACTGGATTCAGTGACCCAGGGAGCCCCTTGTATTTAGCAAATTGCAGCAGTATCAGCTAACAAATATGTAAAGTATTCTGGGTAGGGCTTGCAAAGGAACTTGAGGGGAATTCTTATCAGTGAGACTTGGACAAAGACATTTTTGGGCCTCTTGCAAAAGAGAAGGTTGTATTTACACAAAGTTGAGAGCTGTTGCACCCAGTACTCGTTACTGGTTCAATCAGTAGATAATTGCTTACACAATTAAATTGCACTTCAATAGCATTTGTCTGGCCTGTTTCCTGGCTTTGCAATCTTACTGTGACTCTGACAGACTAAAAAGTCTTTCAGGGCCCAATATTTTATCCCAGCACCTATTCATATGCCCTGTTCAAGTCTCCTGTCTTCTCTCTGACAAACTGGTGCCTCTGCAGTCTCACAACCAAGTGTTCCACTCAGCGTTTTTGTCACCAATTTGTCCACTGTCTCAACTACATTTCAAAAACATGAGCAGTAGACGTTCTGCTGTCCTGCTGTCAGCCTTTCCAGTGCTGTGTGTAGAAAGCAAATCATCTGACTTCTATCCCTTCCATGGTGCATTGAAAAGCTTTCTTGGCTGAAGGCTTTGTACTGCAGCTTTTAAAGGGTAGTTAATTTTCAGCCCTTCTCAGGGGTAACAAACCCATTGGGAATGGCTGTTCTGCACAATGCGTTACACTGGGTTTTCAGCCTGGGATTTTCCAGTCTCTTCACCTGTCTTTAGAGTAGGAGTACAGTGTATGAGCCAGTGTTTGAGCATGTGCCTGAACAGTGATTCCATGGTGGTGGCTGCTGCATCAAGGTAGCACTTGCCTCATGGCAGTAATATTTGGAGTGCAGCTGCCTTATTCCTGCATACACGGAACTAAGAGCTGTCCATACAGTTCCACCAGCAGCTCCTGGCCAGGGCACTTACATTTGGGTCAATCCTGTCTAGGTAAGGCTGAGGCATAGGACAGATAATTTAATTTTCCCTTCTATCTGTCACTACGTGGTAGTCTCAAATGAGTTATCACTGTGGAAACCAGTATGGAAGACAAGGGAGGTCCACTCAAGGACAGAGATTGGTGCAGTCCAGTGCCCAAGAATTCAGAATGCATTAACAGAAACCATTATATGTGATCCCAAAGCCCAAGTAAAAGGTTATTTAGCTGTTGTAAATATGACTGCTATTATGATGAATGACAGCTTTCAGTGGCTTTCAGTCTTAGGTTGTTAGCTGGGAAGGACAGGACTTGGTTTATCTTTTGCTGTTGTTTTCTGTGATAATAGAATAATTGTCTTTAAATAGCAGTCTCAAGCTTATTCTTCTGGTAGGTCAATGTAGATTCAAGGGAATTCTGTACAATCTCTACCAAAGGACTCATCAGACTGAACGATGGGGGCATCCACACCAATCATGTCTCTCTGACAGCTTGCTTCCTGGAAGGAATATTGTCCAAAGGCTGGGCTGCAGGCTTGGAAGTATGCCAGAAAAAGTAGCCAGGGCAGTCACTTTTCCTTTTGGTATTTCGTCCCTTAATGGATGATGAGAGGAGATATCATCACCACTGATCCTTGGGGGATGGCAGACTATGTGGTGACAGGAAGGCTCAGGAGATCTGTGTTAAGTAATTTTTTGTTAGGCACATGATTTTTTTTTTTTGGCGAGTTTCTCTTTGTAAGGCCTCTCCTGTGAGGACAGAAGTCTAGTAGAAGAACAGGCCAGAGGTTCCCTATTTCATAAAGCAGTACTATCTGGTAGCTTTTATCTTCATCCTCTTTTTGAACAGAACAAAGGTGGAAGGGGAGAAAATAAGCCCTTTGAAATAAAAATATGAAGAAATTAGCACTTAGGTGGAAGGTGATAATTGGTCTGTTTTAAAAGGATCAGCACAGCAGACCTGTGAACAAATTGTTCTACAGAGAAGCCCAAGAGATAGTGGTTCTTGCTGGGTGTGGGTCTGCTAGTGGGCCTCCTCGGGTCTGACTTCTAGCTGCCAATGTGTTTCTTGTCCAGTGGTTTGCAAAGACTCCCTGTAGCCAAAAAACCCAAATACCAATGTGAGCCCTGGAGCACCTGCTGGGCAGTCTGTGAGCTTCCTGTCCTTTGACTGTGGGGTGGGTGTTAATACATTCAGTAAGTTGATTTCTTACAACTGGAAACCTTGATTTTTCACTTTCCATGGCAGCTAAACTATTGCCTGCTTTAGGGGAACATTTCTCCACTGAGAGATGTACAGGTAACACAATTCTGTTTCTTTACAGTGGCTCTGAGAAAGGAAGTAGTGTGACCGAAACGCCCGTAATCAAAAAGCATAATGGACTGCATCTCACTCTCCCAGATGCTCATGACACTGATTCTGGTAAGGAAACAAGATTTGTGCTTTCCTGTCCTAATCAGATGCTTTTGTGGGAGTTGAGTGTTTCATTTTCTTTGGAGAGGGTGGTGGGCCTGCACACGTCCTTGTCGCTGGGCTGCTAGTCAGGAGGCCCAGCTCTGCCTTCACGGCCAGCTCTGCTGCAGAATGTGTCACTGAGGTTTGCCTGTACCTTGGCTTCCCCATGCATAACACAGAGAGGAGTTTCTGCTTTCTTTCACAAAGCTCTCTGAGATATATAAATCTGTCTTTTTTTATTCTATCCCTCCCTCAGCCTGCCTCCCCATTTAATTCTTTTTAGATGTCCTGATCAAGCCAGCTGCTATTGTTGGTTTTGGAAAGCTGAGTGAGAGTGTCAATTCCTATTAGATGGTGATTTGCTTTGGGATTTGTGCATAAACCTTGTGATGCTTTATTATATGGTTAATACATATTCACAGTAACAGATACAGTCAGATGGAAATAACTGAGACATCAAAGCTGATCTTGGCAGTAAGGGGGAAAGGAAGCTTTCAGAGAGCATTGCTGACTTGTGATTTTTGTCGTAAGTCTCGTGATATTTGGTACATTTCTTTAAAACCCTAGCTCAAAATAAGATGATGTTGTGAAAAACTTGCCTTTTAAGTTGGAGGGTTTTTTAGGGAATCAAATCCCTATCCTTGTGGATATAGAAGAAACACTTGCAAAGAAAATGAACCTCAAACTCAGAAACTGTACAAGAACAAAAAAAACTAACACATAAATCTCATGGATCTCTAGGGAATTAGGGTTTGTCTGAGTCTTAATTGTGCTGTATGCCATGGTACTGCCTGGCAGAAAGAGCAAATTCATGTGAAGTACAAGCTTTGAATCAGCTTTTCATGCAACTAAAATGATTTGCACTGAATGCAGTTTGGTTTTAGCCAAGAAATGTATTCCTCCTCCACTTTGAGAATCCAGGTTTCCTTGCTAACATGGTTGCCCCCACAATAGATGCAAGAATGGAGCTCGTACTGAAATTGCACCACCCACCTTAGTGTGGGGCTGGCACTGGCTGGTGCTCCCTTCTCTGCAGGCTCTGGGTGCTGCTGTTCTCCATCTGCAGAAGGGAAGCAGCTGGGTCTGCTGTCCCTTTTGAAGACACTAGTGGGTGAGATTGGAGAGTCCAGCTCTAGCCCCTCTGCCCTTGTGCTTCCCCGGAGCTGGGGCTGTGGCTGCCTGCTTTGAAGGAGGGAGAGGTCTGCTGTTTCTGCATGCTGTGGAGCAGGCAGTGCTAGTGCTGTCTGTTGTGAGATCCCCCGGGAGCGTGCAGCAGCAGCGCTGCGCTGCGCAGGCGCTCCGGCATCTCTGGGCTCAGCACTGGAGGGTGGGGGTTGCTGTGGCCGCGTTTGACACTGGCCTCTCCCTCAGCTAGACCACAATAAGATTATTTGCTGTGCCAGAATTTTAGGTTTGCTGCCAGAAAGATTAATTCCTCTTTATTTTCTTCATCTTCTAACTGAAGCAGTGTTCCTAACTGAATTCACTGATATCAGTCAGCTGCCTTCCTGTTTCATTCTTTTTCTGATTTAGTCTTATCTTATAATGCTTTTGCCTGAAGTGATTTAGGCTTGGGAGTTCTGTGTTTCTTATAAGCCTAGTAAATTTAATGAGCTACATTTCTATTTTGATTGCAGTTTTCTCATAAATGCAAAATATTAAATTTGGTGGTTGTGGTCTTAAAACACCCTAGAACAGTGCTTTTAAATTATTTAGATAGATTTTGTATGGCTTATGTGCAGAGCTCATCACAAGAAAATCAGTTTTTTATTTCATAAGTTATTTCCAAAATGTGTGGAGGGGTTTATTGTAAAATATGAAGTTTATATTCTGTCTAGTAGAGCTGTTAAATAGAGAAAGAGACTGCACTAAAATAACAAATTGATATGATATCTTCGTATGCCAACATTTGCATGTATTTTGAGGCATGACATTAAAGTACTGCGAGACAGGTTTTGTGGGGAGGTTTTTTTGGCACGTTTCTTTAGGAGGAGATATAATGAGACGTTCATATACTTTTTTTTTTTTTAATGTTACTTGAAGTTTTTCCATCTCCCCCCACCAGCCTGAGGTCAGAGTCCTGCCAGTGTGACACATGCTGATCTCCTCTCAGGATAGAGTGTCTTAGAGGTAAACTCTTTTGTGGCTCCAGTAGCCATCAGCCCACCCCCAGGGGCACTGTAGTGCTTGCCGGAGATTGAGATGTGGCTGAGCCCCTTTCAGTCCAGAAGGGCCGGGCTGGCAAAACCCTTCTCTTACAGAGTTTATTTGGTCAGACAAGCTTTAAGAACTGCTGTGAGCATCCCAGCAGAGATGGGCAAGAACAGCAGTGGCAGAAGTGTAGTATGGGCTGGTTTGGATAGAGCCTGATCATCTGGTGTATATGTGTCTAGAGCAAGGAGCGTATCTGTGTCTGAGGCCAAGCAGGGATGGCGTAGTCTCTGCCTAAAATATCTGGCTTCCTCTTGTGGACTGGAAAAGAAGGAAAAGAAAGTAAACATTGAAGGACTGGAATGCCAAGGGATGTTTAATGCAAAGAGCCTCCATGTAAATTGCTAAATAACTTGGGTCTCATTTGTCTGGCTGTGCAGATGCCCACTGCACTGGGCAGGATCAGTCTCAGTCTCAAATTCCCCTGTTGGCAACTACTGGGCTAATGAAGATAAGATGAGGGGCAGCTAACTTGGGTTTCTCTGAGAGCAACTATACTGTTATATTCCTGTGAAGTCTGCTTTGTGAGAGAAGGATGCTTTAGTAGATTCTAACTGGATCTACTTAGGCAGCATGTGAACCTCTCCAAAATGCACAAAGGTGCCTTATGGTGATTTAGTTTTCTTGGATTGATTTGCAAGGAAAAAAGGATTTCCCTGAGCTCTCTGAGGATGTGAATAGGATACCAGCCTATATGCCCACCCAATGCAAACAGCCCAGCATTACATTTGGGTGCTTGCAAGAAACACAGCTCCATGAAGCCTCTCTGGGAGAGGGCAGCCTTAGCAGAAAAATGTGGTGCTGAAAGTTGCATTCAAAGCATGCTAATACAAGAATCTGGTTAGGCTGACTGCACAATCCACAAAGTGCATGTAATTTTCTCCAAGTTTGCCAATCTAGAAGGCAAGAAGTCTGCTCTAACTTCAAAGCTCTGCTAATAACATCACTAGCTGTTCATGTGTCCATTTTCTTGTCTCTGCACTGCAGAGAAGCTGTCGGTGTTTTGGATGGCTGGAGATAAATGCTTGGTAGTTTTCCCTGTGTCAAACAGCTCTAGTCTGACTGGAATTTCTGGGAGTTTCAGTGAAATCCTCACTGGTGGAGATAGGGATGGGGGAGAGGAGTGTGAGTGGGCAAGGCGAGGGAGGAATCTCATGCAGTGAAACAGGCTGAAGGTGGATCAGTTAAATAAACTGATAAATGCAATAAATTCTCCCTGCAAAGCTGAATGGATTTTGCCCATATCCTTGAAGCTGTAGTTGCTACATTACTGCACTGTCATCCCTTGCAACATTAGATCAGGAATGTCCGTTGAAAATATGTAGGAATTTAAGAAATGCATCAGGGAAGAACACATTTGCATTTTCCAAGGGAGCCGTGGGAGGCGCCTGCTGCAGGGCTGTTTTGAAGTTCTCCTGCTTGAGATGAATGGCATTAGTTAGCGATGAGATAATAGGACAAATATTTCCCATAGCAGTTCTGGGCCTGGAGTTGCACTTGTGGTCTCTCCCGAGCCGTGGCACGCTCAGCCCGGGGTCAGCAGAAGCTGCAGCCGTGTCCAGCCCCGCAAGGCGCGGGTGCTTGGCTCGGGAGGGTGGGGCAGAGAGGGCCTCTGCTCGTGCCTGGCGGGAGGCTGGGTCCCTGCTCAGCATCCACAGCCGGCATGGACGGGACACCATGGCTGGGCACCACGGTGGGGGCGATGTGTGGGGAAGGAGGTGTGGTTTGGCAGCCCTCTCCCTTGAGCACACTCCAGCTGGAAAAGCACGCTGTCCCTCTCAGAGAGACCATTACGTGCATCTGCCCTGTGGCTGCGGGAGAGAAAAAGCGGGATTTTACCTCTAGGGTCTTGTGGTTTATGGGGTCAGCCTGTAAGGATAGATTCAAGACTAATGCTAATCAGCACAAGTGCTGCAGACACAGCAGCACTCCAGAGAAAGTGCTTATCAACTATAAAATCACATTAAAACTTAGGTATATTAAAATATTTATTTCTCAAAGCTTTACAAAGCCAACTCTGCAATTTATGTTTGTAGCTTCTTATTTTGTTACCACCGTCTCGATACCTGTCTCAGAGGTTGGCTCACCAGTATAATCCCACTTGCTGTACTGGAGAACATGGTTTCTGCCCATGCAGCCCTCCTGGGTTAAGCTTTTGATGGGATGTTTTGTCCCAGAGGTGTGGGCACCAAATACTTTATTCTTGTGTAAATGTTACAGCGCATACTAAAGGTTAATATAGTCAAAGCTCTGAACTCTCTGCTCCCCAAGGTTAAATGAAAAACCACCCTGCCTCTAAATCAGTGGAACAATATGGATGTCACTTGAAATGTGTGTGCTGTGTGAATGGGGCTAAGCTACCTTGTAATGCTGTATGAATTTTTTACCTTAGTGGGGCACATTTTGTAATTGTATGATGACTGTGCTTATAAAATGGGTATTTGTGGAAAATATTTGATGCTAGACTTCTGCTTCCCAAACGAGCAAAATATGGTTGCTTCCTTGATGAATGCTAAGCAGACCTTTATAAAATTACTGTGTCTCTTAATTTGCTTGTTTGAGCTGCAGCCCTTGGGTAATTTAGTGAGGTTTTTTTCAGTAAATTAACCTTTTATAAAACATACTTCTCCAGTTTGTCATGCCAAAATTCAGCAGAGTTCTTATTACATAAAACCGATTCAGTGAGTGGAGGATCAGACCCACTGCCTTAACAAGTCAAAGAAATATCATAAATAAGAATAAAATACATTATAGTTTGTTTGGTTCATAGGATCACAACGAGCCTCTTCCCTTGCTGCATCAAGACTGGAACAGGCCATGTCTGAAATAACTATGCAGAGCAGCACAATGAAGCAGGGACCTGTGAAGCTGTGGACAACTCTGGAACAGATTTGGCTACAAGCTGGTAAGTCCTGAGCTACCTGGAGTTCCTCTTTCCCTCCAGTGGTGAATCAAATGACATAAGTATTAACAGAGTAGTTGAAGTCATTAGTTGAAAACCACTCCATTTCAGCAGAAAATCTGCCTGTCTATCTCAGATGGTTTTTGAAACATCACTTATTTGATTCTGACCCCAAAAAATCAAATGTGGTAGTGTGATCTTTCAGCTCACTTTCATTTTTCCAAAACACAAAGTAAACTTTAGTCATCACTAAACATGCTTTTTGAAAAAGAGAGTAGGTAGTTCTTCATTAACAAATGGTAGTTCATAAGAACAATTATTCCTATTCTCATTTTACTAAAAGCTTCCCTTTAGTAAGACTGGGCAAACCATGTTTTAAATGTAAGCATTCCAATCCTTGCTGAGGTTTAAGTGAAAATTATTAGAAAGAGCATGTTCTCCGCTCTGTCCTTGACTGTTTGAACCTCCCAGGGTCTTGTAGGCTGAGCATCGGTGTGAGACACTGATGCAAAGATGCTACAGCAGAGCACATACGAGGAAAACAGTGAGGAGAGACTCCACCCACAAGTGATCTCCAAACCCGTGGAGGGTTTTTATGTAGGACATTTGTTGGGGAACAGAGTAGCACAGCACATTCTGCTGTTTTCATTCCGGCATTTCAGAACTGATAGAGTTCCAACCCTGCAATTTTGTTTTTAGGAGACACAGTTTTTCTTCCATAACTGGGCCCACAGTAATACACTTGAAATTACCTTTGAGTGCTGTGATTGCTTATTAGATGTCTCACCATTTGCAATGAAGAAAGAAAAGTAGAACCCCCTGGAAAGCTGCTGATAGTTTTCTATTCTTTGTGCAGGGGAACATTTCAAATTCTCATTTTGCTAATCCATGCAATTGACAGTTCTCACATAAGATCTGACAGTCTCACCCTACTTCTCTGCAAAGATTTTCATAGCTGTTTTTGTGGGTAATTTCCTACCAATTAGACTTTTAGTTCTAGAACAAAATATATGACATTGTTTTTGCTACAATTTGATTAATATTAAGAAAAGAAGTCACCTTATAGGATGTATCATCCTTTAAGTTAATCACATGTATTCACCTTAATGACTTGTGTGGATGTAAATTTCAATGATGTGTGCTGTGGGCTTCAAAATCACCAGCAAGATTTTGCTTTATTCAGTTTATACTCCTGATTTAAGGCTGCAGAGAAGGCTGGTGGGGGAGCAAAATAAATGGAGTTTATTATGATGAGAAGTCAGGTGTCTGTTGTCCATCATCCTGCAGATAGCTCTAGGCAGTTTACATTTTTGCTGCTGTCTGAAAAGACAAAAGCAATAAAGACGTAGTGCTTGCTGTGAATTACTATGGTTGCTTTTCACTGTGAATAGAGTGCCTTTCTGAGAGGTGTTAATTAATACTTTTAGATAGAATTTATTTTTATAAGCTGTAACTTTTCTCTCTTATCACTTTTTAAGCCTTTGTTTTGCTTCATGCTTTCTTTTAGCTGGACTCGATTCAGGATTGATATTTTGAAAACATGTACTGTGACTGCTTTGTAATTTCATTACTGAAGTCAGTTATTGTTATGGATGCAGCTTAATGAGCTCCTGCTGAGGTACTGGCCATTCTCCTCTCACAGTAGTGTGGAAGCTGCTGCATTCTGGTATCCTGAGGCATTAAGGGAGATGCAGGTATTTGGGGGTGGTCCTTACCCTCTGTGGGGAAGGGCACAGTGCCTGCACAATTAGAGGACTTCTTGGAAGTGGGTTGACCTTATGCTGAGCTTCGTGAATGGAATAATCCAAAGGATGTCACTCACCTTCACTACTAGGATCTTTTCTGTCTGAAAGGAGGAGGAAAGAGGAACAAGTATACTTGTAAGAAGTAACTTCCAAAACAGAGATATTTCATAGACAACAAATTAAACAGAAACGCATGGTTAGAGGAAGCTGAGGTAGTCAAGTGGTTATGCATTACAGCTCACCCCAAAATTAATGGCTGTGGAAAGCAACAGGCAATTAGTGTAACATTCTGATGCCTGCATATATTCATGGAAGGTCTGCATCAGTATGCTGTAGATTTTTATCAGGTTTAGCTTGAACTTGTCCTTTTTCAATCAGTGACTCATCTTGTGGCTCCAGGCAAGTTGCCTAACTTTTTCATACCTCAGTGTCCTATCTCCAAAAGGAAAAAACATTAATCCGCCTTTGGGAAATTACTCGTGTGTTGTTGTTTTTGTTGTCATTAACACTTCGACCTTTTTAGCATGATTCATAAATCCTTAGCTAAAGTTATTACCATTTCCTAGCCTCACACTACAGTACATTTATAACAAAGCATCTGTCCTTCTCAGACACTCAGAGGACACAGCAGCTGGCCGTGTCCCTGTGCACGGGTACGGATTGAGAGTGCCAGGTTGCAATCGTGTCTGAGTTCCATTAGAGCCATTACAGTTGCCATGCCTCCTCATATCCCAGGGCATGCAAGTTCGTGGTGCCAACCAGCTGCTCCAGTTAGAACTTTGTGCAGTGAGATTGGGAAGAGGCACACAAAAACAGCTATCCCACAGCTGTACAGGGCTGCTCTTACAGCCCTCCACAGCCAGGCCAGGCCACAAAGCCAGCACATATACTGGCAAAAGGCACTGGTAGGGGCTGGTAGCTACCCAGTGATACTTGCATAGGGGAATCCTTACTGTATCATCCTCCAGCTGCAGCTGCAGGAGGAATTCCTGCTTTGTACGGAAGTGTCTTCAGTCCCTCCAAGCTGGAGACCCCTTGTTCCCTAACGGGTTTCACAATTAGCTTATGAGAATATGTGTGTTCCCTTAACAGTGACTGAAGGGAAGGCTGTGAACCCTCTGCAAATAGTCAATCCCTTTTGTGCTGTGATAAAGATACTTATTTCACCCCTAAGAGAGCATACACTTAGTGGTTTTATTTGTACCTTTTCTGGGTTTGTGACCAGCATAGTTTTGTAGGGAAGACAATAAAGCCCCATCTTTGGTGCTTTATCAAAAGCTGCTAAATCGAAATGTGTTGCACTGTAACAGATGCTGTACCTTGTCTTTCCCTGCAGCAATGTCTGGTGATCTTTGGCAAGCTAATTTTTATAGCCTCTTGTAAACAAAGAGCTGCTTGATGGATCTATGGTCTCTATAAAGAGTCCATTCTCTATCAAGTATCAAAATAAAACTGAATTCTCACTGTTAATCTCATGTCCAGCCATCTCTTACAGGACCGCCTGGGAGTACAGTATGGGCTTCCATATCTTCCTGTTTTCTGCACAGGTAGTCAACAGCTTTGTAAGAGCAGTGTGCTGTCCTCAGAGATTAGAGACATCCCCTGCAGCAGGCATGCTTGGAATACTAACAGGCATATTCTATTTCCAAGTGTTCTGCAGCAAAGATTGTTAGCATAGCTTGTCTGGTCCCTTTTAACAATAACCCCCCTAGTCCTCTTGAATGTAATGGCTGCTTAAAAAGAGTCATCTCGGAACACTTTAACATTTATGAGCCTAAACATTATTCTTGGCCCTGTCTCTGAGAAACAGCTCATTTCAGGGAGTACTTAGGAACAGTGCTACAGTGCACATGCTGTGGTGGTGCAGCTCCAGGAGAGGCGGTCATTATGCAATCTGTATGCTCATTTCTACTCTTTGTTCCACTTTTCATGGCTGAGAGCTTGAATGAAGTTTGAGAAGAGGCAAGGAACTTCAGTGGCACTGGTAGTGCTTGTTAACTACTCCTTCTTCCTGCAGGAAAAGCTGCAAGGGGACTCCTAAAGATTATTAGTGCTAATTTTCTAACAGTCATGCCAGTACCCCTCCTTTTTGTTTAGCAAATAGAGTCATGCTGTTTGGCTAAAGAAAATATACTTGAAATCATTCAAATTTATGGCCAAAATTTACCTTCATTTGACATTTTTATAAGATCACTTTTGACCCAGAGTGCAAAGTATGTCAGTACTGGAAAGAAATAGTGTTAGTAGTTCTAGGCTCTTTGGGTAACTGGAATGATTTCTTATCTGAAGTATGTGTGATTATGTTTCCAGGCAGTAATAACCGTATGCTCTGTTTATGCAGAGCATTTTAGAAGGCTACAAACCAGTTTTAATAAAAGTTCTAATATTTTAGCTCCTGTTACTGTATTATTTTAAGCTTTACTTTTAACTACGAGGTCCACTTTGTTTTTCTTTACTAGTAGTTTATATCTGACAATTAAGCTTCTTGACTAACCCAATACTTTACCAAATATGGCCACTCACAGCAAAGTAGGTCTGGTAATTTGATCTAAGTTTGGCCAAATGCCTGCTAAGCTCAGCCTGTGAACCTCACCAGGTAGACCCTAAGGCTAGTTTAAAGGAGCATTTAGAGAAAAATGACGAGGATAATATTTTGTGTACTCACAGTGGGGCTGGAGTGGGCTACCTGCTGTCTCAGTAACATGCTTAAGTTTAACCTAGGAAAAATAGTTTATACTGAACATGCTACAAACAAGAAATGCAAAGAAAGCCAGTGCAGCAGAGAACAGTGAGCTAATGGAAAAACATCTGCTCCCCCGAGTTATGTACAGCAGGAACTTTTTTTTTCTCCTTTGCAAAACACTTGTGATTTATTTATTTTATTCCATATGAGCTAGTTCCTGGGAAAAAGCTGTGTTAGAGGAGATGGGCTTTGTTCCACGAGAAAGTGTCATAAGGGCCGGTGGGCTGAAGCCTCCAAGGCGCTGGTCCACAGCCTTGGAGCTGGATCCTGGCAGCAGCCAAGGGGGCAGCCAGGCCCTCCCTGCTGCCCCTCTGCTCACCCAGCACAGCTGGTGTTTGCACAGCCTGCACATGGGCACTTCTGTGTTCTTCCTTCTACAAGCTGTTAGCACTCCTAAGCCTCTGCAAGTTATTAGCTCTGATATGAAAGGTGTTAATCAGATGTGGGAGAAATCTTCATTGATATTGCCGGAATAGCTGGCTCAGAGACTGTCCTGTAATGCAGCACTGGTTGTTGAACCAATTGTAATATTTTTCTTCCTTTTTTAAAGTCCTTTCAAATTTTAGAATTTCAAGTTTAGAACTTCCCCATTCACTGCTTGAGTTCTTGAGCTCCATAAATGCTGCTAATTTTTTGTGTCTCTTTACAGTGACACAAAGCACTATGAAAAGCTGGAACCTCGTGAGGGGGAATGGGGAAGAGTCATTTATTACACTTCCATTTCTGAGGAGAATAAAGGTGTACTGCAAAGATGGCTCCCCTGCAGTATTTACTTTCTAGGAGGGATTAGGAACACTTCAACTGGTGACAGAAATGGTAAAGTGAGCTGGTTTTGTCCCCTTTGAAATGAAGCCAGCAGTAGTTCTGCTGACCTTCCTGGCTTAGCAAGCTCTGTTCTAGACTTGTGGTAGAGATTAAAGATCACCAAATTCCCCATTTCTCTTCATCTGAACATCCTCAAGAGGGATTAATAAGTTTTGTTCTACACTCTCCAGTTTGGTTTATTTTTTTTTTTTGTCAACAATGAATTTAAAGAGCCAAAAGGATTCTTGCAGCCTTATGTCGGTACAGGGCATTTGGGATTGCCTCCTCCATTCCTGAGGCTGCTGGATGTTTCTCATTGCTGGATCAGAATGTGAAACTTTGTGGACTGGTAATTGTTCATCGTGGACAATCTTCAAAGAGCACGTACCACTTCTCAAAATGTGGGACACACAAACATTCACGTGTGTCTTGAACACTCACTTGTGAAGGAAACAGGCAACAGCTACCAAATGCCTTTTGTTAAGCATTCTGCAGAAAATTTGCCAAGAGATGGAGAGAAAGCTGTTGCACCTCCAGAGAATGACTGAGGGTACCAAAGATTAGCATTTCCTCAGCTGCTCAGTAAGTTTGGACAAGTGATAAAATGTACACAGTCGTGAAGAAGGAGGCAGGGCATTTGTTCATACCAGGGACAGAAAATAGGAATTTATACTTGACTGGGCTGTTAGTTGTATTTTGACTGCACCATTCAGTATAGAAGGGATCTTGTGGCACTTCTGTGCTGCTTCCAAAAACTTTCACTCTAATGCTGCATTTGTACATAAAGAAGCTTGGTGGTCTTTTCAGGCCCTGTGAGACCTGAAGCTTGGGAATTTAAAGCCAGTCCCTGGGATTCAGTTTGCATGCCAAAAGGATGTAAATCTGTTGCCTCATTGAAAAGAACAAGTGGCTGAGCTCAGGTGTATGGGAACAAGCAGCAGTTTCTGTACTTCGTTTCTGTATCAAATGTTTGCATCACATGAAATTATTGTAGTCAGGATATGCCTGGAGAAATCTTCTGTCTAATCTACCACAGATTGTTAAGTTACTGTGTGCAGGGCGGTGTCATAGCATGGAACAATGACTAAACCTCACCTGCCATCAAGGAAAGGCAGTGGGGGAACCCTTTGTCGTGGTATTAGCTCAGCAGTCACTGCTGGTGGCAGAGCTCTCTCAGAGTGGGTCTTTCCAGCTGGCTAAGGGCTCCTGCAGTAACAAGCATGAATAACTCCTGAAGGCAGATGATGTGGGACAGAAATCACCTTCCAACACACCCTCACAGATGCCCTCACCTTCTTAAGTGTGAAGGGCTGCTCTGGCCTGTACCATCCTGCTGGTTACCCTGGTTGGTTACATCCAGGCTCTTACCCTGGCCATGTCACTATGCAGTAACATTTTTGGGGTGGAGGAGAGTAGAGTGCTTTAGATGCATCAGGCACACGCAGCCAAGTGATGTGGAGCAGTTTACTTTGTGGGAGTTAAGTGCTGCCTCTTGGATAACACCAAACGTGATTCACAGGTAATGAAATTTTAACTCCTGCATTGTTCACATTGCAGAAAAACATTTCAGATCTGTTTGAATTCTTCAGGCTAGAATTAAAATTGTTGCTGCAGTGACAAGCACTATCGCTCTTGACACTGCTTTGAAATGGGGAATAGAGTCAGTTTTCAAGGTGATGTTGAACAGCTCTGTTTCTCAGACAACAGTGTGATGCAGACATGACTGGATTACACTGTTGTCACATTGCTGATGGACTCCCTAGCAGAACTCTGCAAATAATTTTATCTTGGCCAAAATAAAGGGGCTGACTGTAGGACACCCAGCTTTGACAGTGTTCTGAGAATTGCTCTTGGTGTGTGCATTTGTTAGGGGTCCTTGGAGAGCAAGTAGATGATAAGCTTCAGGCAATTTTCACTTGATTAAGGATCTTCACTCTAGATGAGCTTAAATGCTAGCAGAAATAGCTGAAAGAACTTGTATTAGAAGTTAATAATAATCCCAGTGCAGAGACGTGCTGCTCTCAGGGACTGGGCCCAGCGTTAAAACAGGTGCATCAATCCAGCTGCAAGTCCAGAAGAGGCCATAGCCACAAGACAGCAGTTGTTTGGAAGAACAGCAGAATAGGCTGGACAGTACTGCAAGAGGGCACAAATGGGAAGCATAAAGTGGACCTGAGAAAGGAGTGAATTATGCTAGGCTGAACCTTGAAGTCAGCTGGATAGCTGTTCATGGTGTCAGTGCAGGCACAGGCTTCAAGAACCAAACTGAAAGTGAATGATTCAACCTGTCTTGGCCCACCCATGCAGTGCACTGTCTCTTACCTGTAGGTAAGAGTGCTGAAATATTCCCTAATGTTATCCACATTCAGAGCTCCTATCATTACTCCAGAGAGAATAATAGAAGAGTGACACATCTAGGATCATGATCTCTCTGCTCAGTAGCATTCAGAGAGCTTTTAAGTCAGAACAGAATATAAATTTGTAAATTTATTTAAGTTTTTATGGAGATAGTGTTAAGTGAGACAGAGCAAGGAAGCTTGGTTTTAGATTCAAAGCTCTGAAGAGCGTCAGTACCAAGAAAATTCAGTACAATAATCAGAGGTTCTTTCATAAATGGTTTCCCTGAAGCGATGACCCTTTCACAGGAGAGGAATTACAGATATTAGATACCTGTGTCAGCATGAGAAGGTATTATCTGCTTTGAAGTGGAACTGGCTGCCAAGTCTCTAGAATAGAACTTCCTCACAAGGGCTGCTATTTTGGTTAGATGTTATTTACAGCAAAATTAGGTTATATAAGGAGATAGGCTGATTAATCCAATGGTCAGGAAGCTGCTAACCCAGGTAACATGAAAGCAGATGTTTCAGAACTTTCAGTACCACTGAGGGTTTTACCATGCTAAGTTTAATAGGTCCTTGTTTGTTGGGTTTGATTTCTACCTCTAGCTGTGTTTTTATTCCATGTTACATAAGCATATCTTGTTAATCTGTAAATAAAGTGAGTGTGTAATAGAAGTGAAAAAAGAGTTTACAGAAAACACATTTTAATGCAGGCCTAAATGATGTCCTTTAATGTCTATTTTTAGCTGGGTAGCTAAAAATTTTTAAAAGTACTCCTTTCCTTTTGTAACCAAAAGGCACCCCTCTCATTCTTTTTTATGCAAATTAGGCCTCCCACACCATTAAATCATTTTTATTGACTATTGAGCCTGCAAAGAAACGGACTGAACTTTAATATGCTACATTACCATACCATAAAATGCAATTTGTAGTTCTTATTTAGATTCTGTGTTGCTGCACTTCCTCTAAATAATTGTTATTACTGAAGAAGATTTACAGACAGCATAGAAAGAATAAGTTCTCTCTATTTTGCACATATTAAAACACCGGCCATGCACAATTTTACATCTAAACCCACTTGCCCCCAGTTCTGTTCTGAAGTGAAATAAGTCACTTAGTTGCTAATAGAGCTTTTAGTGTGGCAGCATCTAGAACTTCTGCTGACTTCAGACAGCCCCATGGTTTTACCCCTTCTTTTGTGCTCCAAGTTTGTGCAAACTTTGGGGATGGAGTGCTCATCTTCAGGCTGTGAATCGTCGCTTTGCACATCCCCAGGCTCGTTAATGCCACACGCATGGCGTCAGCTGCTATGCAGCACTTGGCAGGAAAACGCTCTGTTCCTTGGAAGCGCAAGGAAAATACTGTCCTCCCACCAATTTTTGCATAAGGCTGTGCACATATTCAGCTTGACAAGGTACATGGCCTTGCTTTCTGTTATTATAGATAGCTGCAGCCTCTTGGAGCCAAGGGAAGGGATGCATGCAGAGATTTTGTGATTAACCAGAAAGAAATGCGTATGAGTCATTCTGAAAGAGTATAACTCTCCTGAAGGAACTAATATTTTGCTCATGTTGACAGCCTTGAAGAATGACATTTATCTTGTACCGCAACCTAGGGATGGCTGAGAAATATTCAAGCATTTTCTCGACAGTGTCTCACCCTTCTTCTCTGAGAATCACCTCAGAAGTGGAAGGGTGTTCGGCCATGCTGTCACTTGACTACAGAATCATTTTTGGTGTGCCAGCAGACATGCCATTTGTGATCCCAGTCTCATGTCAGATAGGCCAAGGTGGAGCTTTCCCATCGTCAGGCAGGGGACTGCCTTTGAGATGCTTCCCTGCTCACCTCTAGCAAGCTCCACATCACCATGCCAAGTCCTCACAGTCATCTGGGTTTCCCAGTGTTTTGAAATTGCTGAATTTCAAAGCTATTCAAGGGGAATTTTCACTCTAATTTCCCCCCTCACAGAGACTTCCTCAGAATATTCACTGCCTTAAAAAGTCAGGACATTTAAGGTTGTGTCTAATTTCAGAATGGTTTTTCTAAATCTGGAGCCTGAATTAGTAATTTTGAATTGGACTCTTGAATTGTCAATACTTACTGCATGACATCAGTTAAAAAAAAAAAAAAGGAGACGCTGAGGTTTTGCAGTGAGAACATGTAGAATACAGGTTATGGATCAAAGAGCAATGACTGCTGTATGAAGAGTTATTTTATCTACAGACATGTTATGTATTTGTGTATATGTATGTATAAAAAAACAGTTTCCCTTTTCAATTACATGTCGCAGTGAAAACTGGGTATCACTTTTGACCTTTTGAAAGAATTTAATATCTAATAAATCTAGAATTAGAATAGAATATTTCAGTTGGAAGGGACCTGCAACAATCATCCAGTCCAACAATCATCTAGTCCAAATCCTGAGAAGTGTTGAAGTTCAACCATGAGATATGTTACAAAATTTGTCATGAGAAATTATTTTATTAACAAGTTGACATTCAAACATGTAAGTGTGCCTGTTGCATATTTTTTTCTAAGAAAACCACTAAGATGGTTGCTGATAGTTTAAGAAAGTGAGTGGTCTCTTCCAAGAGCTGTATTTTGTTTTTTGGTAATGTATGAGGATTTTAATGGGTGAATACACAATATAAATAAGTCTATATTATAAGAGCCTTTTGATTTTAACAGTCTCTGAAAAATTAAGAGACAGTTGTCTCATAAACTTGCCAAATAAGCAGAGAAAAACACTTCCAATCATCTTTTTAAATGGGAAAATACTCTCCTAAGTAAGTTATCTAATGTCCAGCTCAGACAGTGTAATAGTGTCCTATTATTCTGACATTTTTGAAGTTCTCAGTAGACAATGATGGCTTATTCTGTTCCTTTTTCTCCCGCAGATTATTTGGAAATACCTGCGATGACTCCAAGTAGCTACCAGTCCCTGCTTCTTAGACCTCAGTTCAGCATTATTTACTTTCCCAATGGAGGAATCCTTCAGGATTCCTCCGTCAGGACACCACCCAAAGGTGTCCATAACCATCTGTATAGGTCCCTTGGCATTAGGAAAAGATACATTCAGTGAATCCAGTCATGATAATAAGCACTAAACATAGTGCTAAGCATTGTGCAGGATCATGGCCTCATGTTTTAATATGCTTAAGTCAGATGATATATAATTAATATAAAGAAAGGTCTCTGCTTCGTTTCATCTAATGGCAGGGTGGTTTTTTGCTTTATTTTCATGGCTTGGTGTTTTGTTTTTCCTTCAGCTGAACTCTTCCTGGAACAGCAGCATCTCAAAGAAGCAGGCTTTTGTACCCAGGAGGCAGCTAGTCTTTTCCCCACATCTCATGCTGTACTGTACATGCGTGGGAGGCTTGCAGAGATGAAAGGCAATTTGGAGGAGGCTAAGCAATTGTATGATGAAGCGCTCACAGTGAATCCAGCTGGAGTGGAAATTATGCACAGCCTGGTGAGTTTGCAGGGGCTCAGCTCCATTATAGTATTTATGTTCCTGATTAACTGTAATGAGGGGAGAGGGCTCATGCTTGCTCTGGATGCCATTGTCTTCCTAATCCTGAGAGCAAGTGACTGTTCCAAGAATAAATTGGGTAGTTTGAACCTCTATTTTAAGACTGGATTGAATGTTTTTAACTAATTAGGACTTGTGTCAGAAGTAAATATTTTAGTTGACAAAGGCTGATACTTTTGGAAGTCAGTTCAATGCTTTGTCTTTGCTGCTTTTCCTACTTTATGCATTTTAAATAAGCAGTGCACTGCTTATTTAGTTTGAAAGATCTGAACTAAATAACTAGATAGATATGGGATTTGTAAAACTTGGGCTGGTTTCTCGTATCTGCTAAAATCAAGATAAACTATGAGTTTACAGTAAAATGAATCTGTTACTGTTGTAAGCTGCAACTGAGTTCCAGTCTTGTGCAGGGGCAGTGACTCCACATTTGTGGGGTTTTTTTGGTAACACTCCTACGCAGCGAGTATTCTTTTTCTGTGGCACCAAGCCGAAAACAAACTGTTTTCCAGACACAGGGCCTAGAGCTTAATTAGAATAATAATGGTACAGGGAGCTTTGTGGAAGACCAAAACCCACTCCTCTTGTGAAATCAGAACATTTAATCATATTTCATCAATGGTGTTTCTTGTTAACTGTAGCCCTTACCAGGTCTCTCTGGGATTTTAGAAGTTTGTCTTGACTAACTTAATTTTTAAAGGAATTCTATATCCATGTGACTGCTTTATGTTTTTGCTAGCATATTTGTATCTCTTGCCATAAATTTGGTCCTGATGAGGTTTGCTGGCAACTCCAAAACTGAAGAGGTATCAGTGTACAGGAGATCAAATGTTAAGTGAAGTTATAATTAGAGAAAATAGTAGAACCTACAAGCAAAGGGCAAGATATTTGGTAATAATAAATGTTGAGTACAAAAATAGCAAATGAATAGCTGGTTCTTGTCAGGAGAACATTACAAGACTGCTAGACATGTCAGGCTTATATGGGGCAATAATATTACTTTGTTGTTGTAATAGAGCCTTTACAAATTCACTCAGTAAAAACCTAGCTAGATGGAATCATGTTCTTTGCTCTGTCATAATTTAAGAGAAGTTGCTGATACCAGAGAAACCATCAAATTAGATGCCAACATGATACTAATCGCTCTCATTTTTGTCTTATTTTATGGACATAACCACATTCTGTGTCTTCACATTTCAGATGCTTGCAATTTTCTGAAACTATAGTAACTTGGACTAAAAGTTTCCAAGGTACACATCCCAGATGTTCTGGCCCAGTTTACCTCAGAAAATGTCATCCCAACATGGCTTTGCTCTTTCTGAAAAGGAGGCTAAAGAAGAGACCTTAAAAGCTTCTACAATATCTTCTCTACTGTGCCTTAATGTCTCCAGGTTTTGTCAGGAATGGGTAACACATGCATGTGCTTTTTACCATCCCTGAAAAAATCTTTCCTAGGTCATCCAAGTTGTAACGGTTAAAAAACACATATACGTTTTGTAGAGAAGTATTTATGAAAGTTTTATGGAGTCTGTGAATGCTTATTCCCCTCAAACTCCAGTAATTTTCAAGAAGGGCAAGAGGAATGACCCTTGTAGCTGGCAGCCTGTCAGTCTCCCTTCAGTGCCTGGTCAAATCCTAGATGTTGTGCTGGGAGGTATTGAAAAACACCTGGAAGTGCAGTCATGGGTCACAGCCAGCACGGGTTCATGAGGGCACCTGTCCCAGGGCCACCCTGGTGTGCCTACAGCGTGGGGCATGGAGGCTGGAAAGCTGCTCCATGGAAAGGGACCTGGGGGTCCTGCTCAGTGACAGGGTGAATGTGAGCCAGCAGTGCCCTGGCAGCCAGGAGGGCCAGCCCTGTCCTGGGGGCACCAGGCACAGCATGGCCAGACGGGCAAGGGAGGGGATTGTCCCCTCTGCTCTGAGCTGGGGCAGCCTCACCTCCAGTGCTGGGGGCAGCTCTGGGTGCCACAGTGTAAGAAGGATATTAAACTATAAGGGAGTGTCCAAAGGAGGGCAACCAAAGGATCATGAGGGGAAGCCATGTGATGAGCAGCTGAGGGCACTTGGTCTGTTCAGCCTGGAGAAGAGGCGACTGAGGACAGAGCTCATTGCAGTTGCAACTTCCTCATGATGGGAACAGGAGGGGCAGGCACTGATCTCTTCCCTGTGGTGACCAGTGACGGAACCCAAGGCAATGGCCTGAAGATGTGTCAGGGAGGGTTAGGTTGGATATTAAGCAAAGATTCTTCACCCAGAGGATAGTTGGGCACTGGAATGGAAATCCCAGAGAAGTGGTCACAGCACCAGGCCTGCCAGAGTTCAGGAAGCATTTGGACAACGCTCAGAAGCACATGGTGTGACTCTTGGGGCTGTCTTGTGTGAGACCAAGAGATGGTCTAGATGATCTTTGTGGGTCCCTTCCAGTTCAGAGTATTCTATGATGATGTTTTAGTCAGGGGATGGATGTAAAATTTAGAAGAGCTGAAAAAGACAGTAAGATGAGAAATTTGGGTGCAGAGACTCACTCTGTAAGCAAGTAGGGAAGAGGAAAGAAACTGAAAAAAGTGAGAGAAATGCAGATAGATAGAAAATAGGTCAAGATAGATAACACCAGGTAAGACTGGATAGATAAGAAGACACATGGATAGAAGGGGTGGGCATGCTGGAAAGGATGAATTAAAGGCGTCAGTCTTAGGAGAATGACAGAGGAGCAGGAACCTGTAGGAATACTTCCTTTCCATGTCCTTCAGTCTCCTTAAGATTCTGAATCTTCCCATTCTGGTGCCAGCAAATACCAGTGAAAATCACTTGCTTAAGCATGTACCTCATCTCCTTTAACTTGGCCTGCTGGCAGCCTGTGGTTCACACCTGTTAGCTAATGTAGCAAAGGTCTGGTGTATCCCTGCTGATATGAATCATGGCAGTAGTTACATGGTGCCACATAATGGCATTCCTTTGTGTGCTTTTCCAAAAGCTAGGAAATTGCACATAACAAGTTAGAAGCATCTGATGAGCACTATAGAAAAGTCTATAAAGAAATTAATCATTCTGCCTTCAGAATAGAGCTGGAATAATGTGCAGTAAACAAGGCTTTTAGGGCTATACATCAAATAAAAAGGGCGAAAATAAAATATTGAATGGCTGCTAGCTAAGTGATTTTGTCCTGTGCACTGAATGAGACACTGTCCCCATGGAGAACTTAAGAGTGGGTTTGTGCAATTGAGGACATAATATGACAAATTCTGAATCTCCTCGAGGCCATCAGAAGAAAACTGAATGTCTTTCTGAAATGTATGTATTAGCCAAGTACTAGCTGTACTTTTAATAAAAATACAAGTTCTTGAGCACAGTATGTTCAGGCCCCTACCAGAGAGAAATATATGTCTTGGATTATGCAAGAAGGCAAACCAGATTATGAGCTAGTTCCAAGGAGTTTGAAATGAAGCAAGACACATACACAGGCAGCTGGAATTAAATTCACACGTGTTTCAGTGCTGGTCCCCCCAGTTTGAATACATTGTTTTCCCACTCTAGTAGTACTGTTTTGGATATGTAGTAATTTAGAGAAAGAGGATCTTGGTGTGAGAATTACTGTTTGACTCGGTGCAATTGCCATCCAACTGACCTAGTCCACTTTAAGGGAAAACTCTGCTGTAGACAGTGCCGAGCCTCCCTGGTGTATCAGCACCAATTAGCAAAGTAGTCATGTCTCTTCCCCTGGGCTCTTGGAACTGGGTTGTCAAAGCTATATTTGGAAAATTCCAACCTGAAGACTGTTGCTGGCTTTAAATGAAGGGCACAGATCTAGCAATGAATGAGTCCATTGGGTGTCAGTAACTTTACCTTTACACGGGGTAGAGTCGCCACTATAATACACACGAGCTGTTTCTCTGCACAGCTGAAAATGGCTGTGTTTTGCTGTGACTGTGGGGTGTTTACAGTAGCTGTCAAATCAGCATGCTTTCCATATAAAGCACGCTGCTGCATGGTAGAGCAGCACCACACAGCAGCACTGCAGTGCCAGATGTGTGTCCCAGGGGGTGGGTGCCATGCTCTGCTTCATCCCAGGGGCCTTTGGCACTTGGTGTCCAATGCTGTGGTTGGGAAGCCACAGGCACTTCAAAAATACCACACAGCTGTGCTGCTTCCTGTAACACTTGCAGTTTCTGAGTGATGTCACAGGATCCTTAAACCTGTATCAGGAATGCACTACTGGCTAATACCTACTCTAAGGAAGTATATTTGTTGAGGAATTTTGTTTTCATTTGGAAAAGACACACAGAATCAGTTTTCGGGGCTATTTGACGCATAATCCTGGTGAGGTGAGTAGCTAGTCCTTTGGTTAGATAGCTGTTTGCTGCCAGAAGCAATTAGCTTGGGTTGGCCCCTAAAAGCTGTGCATCCTGTGAGGCCATAGTTTATTTAATAAATACAACTTGCTAGGGTTCTTTTTCAACATTGCTCCTGATTCCATCTCAAAAATTTCTGTCATCCCTTCCTTTACTAGAGCAGCTCTATCTCTTTCTTCTTCCTTTTCACAGGCTCCTTCTGGGGCCTTCTAGCAAGGGTTGTAGAGCATTTCTCCCTCCTGGGGGCTGATGGAGTTTCTACTGAGCAGGGGTCTTTGCTGGTCTGGAAATAAGGGCTTAGTCCATGTCTCCATATCTTAGACTGTGACCTCTGACAGCACATTTCTACAATCAAACAATTATGGCTTCTTTCAGTATGTACCAAATTTGGTTATATAACATCATGCAATACACAGCTTTGGGATGGCGATAACAAAACTGACATGTGCCCAACCGAGTCAGAAAATATAAGCTGGGGCAGATGACACCTCCCTTAAAAGCAATACACAAATCCACCTACCTGTATGTAACTAGAGAAGGACACTGAAATTTGTTAGTTCCCAGCCACAGTGCATTCAGTACCATTCTCACTTTTGATTCAGAAGAGGACAAAATCAATGCCAGCATGTTGGATTTGAGTTGAAAAGCCCTATATGTGATATTGCAAGTTAAACTGAAAACATGCTGAGATATTTGGAAGACTCCTGCCCAGCATGTATCTCACATAGCAATTCTTAACACATTTTAGTTCAGGGAAGAAGAGCAAGAACCATGTTTGACAGGGAAGGAAATGGGCACCCTCATCTCCATTACTGTGCCAGATTTAATGAAAACAATAAAAAATACCAAACAAAGCAAAAAAAAAATGCTTGACTCATACTTGGATATTACTGAATGCAGTGAAAAACTGTAATGATTCCATACTTCTCTTGAAGGTTGGGGCAAGGGCCATAAGGTTGGTATCAGAATGCCGTGTAGCTGTCTGCACTACCTCATCCCTATCCTTGATAGCAAAACAGAATGAACAATATGCTGGGGTTTGTTCATAATGTATCCCTGTTCATAATGTGTTTTGTTGTGACCACATGACTGGGTAGAAAACACGATCTTGTGAACACATATTTGATTTGCTCCATAACGAAATCAAAAATAACATACAGCTAACAGAGGTTGTGGTAATCATGAGAATTGTTCTTTGGCTGTCATCTGCACCATGAAACATAAGATTGGCTGCCATGCAGGAAGGGTTCACAGTCACAGAGTACTCTCCAACTGAAACTGAAAAAACAAACTGCATTTAAGTCACCTAAGCTGGGCCAACAGATTGACTGTAGGCTATTTGGTGACCATCGTTTTTGAAGGTCAGTGTAGATTGTAGCCTTTCCACAGGAAAGCCTGGTGGTTACTGTAGAAGTTCTTTGTGGTAAATGCCACTGGGGATGTGTTACCCACATACCAGAATCACAGAATGGTTGAGGTTGGAAGGGATCTTGGGAGATTTTGTAGTTCAACCCCGACTCCCTCCTTAACAGGTTCAGCTTAGAGCAGGGTACCAGGGCCATGTCCGGCTGCGGTTTGACTCTCCAAGGGTGGAACAATCTCTGTGCAATCTCTTCCAGTGTTTGATCACCCTTACAATAAATAAAGCTTTTAGTAATGTTTAAATGGAATTTCCCCTGTTTCAATTTGTGCCTGTCCAGTCACTGGATATCCCTGAGAAGTTCCAAGAGGTTCCACTTCTTTACACCTTACCATCAGATATTTAACTGTACTGATAAGGTCTCCCTTCTCTTCTACAAGGCTGAACAGTCCCGGCTCTCAGCTTCTCCTTGTATGACAGATGCTCCAGTCCCTTGATGATCTTGATGCCCTGGACTCTCTCCAGTATGTCCATGTCTTCCTTGTACTGAGGAGCCCAGAACTGGACACAGTATTCCAGATGTGGCCTCACCTAGTGCTGAGTAGAGGGGCAGGATGGACTCGTTGAACCTTTTGGCAACACTCTTCCTAATGCAGCCCAGGGTACTGTGAGCTGCCTTTGCTGCAAGGGCACATTGCTGGCCCATGGCCAGTTCCCCAAGTCCTTTTCTGCAAAGCTGTGTTTCATCCAGCCATCCCCCGGCAAAGGGAATCTGAAGCTATTACCAGGATTTTTTTCTGCAAGTAGATACTAAATATAACATTGGCATGACTGTATCAGGTCAGGCCAGAGGTTCAACTACTCCTCACTACCAGCAGCAAAGAAGTGCCTAGGAAAGAATGAGGTGAGGGCAGGCATACGTGGTACTTCTAAGGTTAGAACTTAGCTTGGGGACACCCCAAAGTAGAGGTAGATTCTACTTGCTTAGTAATTCCCAGTGGATTTCTCCTTCATGAACTTGTCTTGAGCCTGTGTTAGAGCTTTCATCATCCACAACACCCTTTAGCAAGGAGACCCACCGCTCTCTTTTCTGCTGTACATAGAGAACTACCAAATTCTCTATGTTCTTGATGCAGCTCTTCTTAGCCACACTGGTGCACCTTACTCTCACTTTGGAAGACATAACTTACTGCTGATTCTTATTCATCCCCTTCCCACTACTGATTTTGCAGGTATCTGTCACTGAAGCAGTTCTATTCCTTTCATTATTGCTGTTACCTCTCTCTGAACTTCTTATTGTTCTTTTTACAATGAGCAAATAATGCACTTACAGAAAAATAGCTTAGCTTCAAAGGCAGGGTTGTAGATTCAGTGTTCAAAAAAAACCTTCTCCACCCCTTGGTCTTTTACTCACATAATTATATCTATATACATTTTCATAGAAATAACAGAAATAGTGTTCTATTTCAGCTGTTTTGTATTAACCTTGTTTTCTTTTCAAAGCTCTGTTTTTATCTCCTCATGCCTGTAGGGGCTGGATTTTATTTTCTGAATGGTCAGCATCTCTGATAAATGCGTGGTTATATATATGATAGCAGTAGCTAATACCTGCCTCAGGTCCTTGCAGAGATGTCAGTGTCCCAGTCTGTGAGTACAACACAGCCAGCAAGTGTGCAGTTCTAGTCTTTGCTAGATAGATATATATACACACTTCATTTTGCTTGCCAGAGACATCCTTTCAGCTGGCAGAACACAAATCTTGCTCTGCTGCTAATGCTAGAAGCTGAAGGGCTTGATTGAGAACAGATTTTTTAATAGATTATGTTCCTTTTGCCCAAGATAAGTGCATTGCTCTTGATTAGATTTGAGCATTTAAAAACTATATGATGCTTTATTTAAATCTTCTACTCTTAATTGTTCAGTGGGGTGCAAGGGCTGAATAAAAATAAAAAGCCTTTGCAAGGTCTTGGACTGTTTAATTTGGCCTTCATTGTGTATTTAGGATGCAATTTCATGTTCATTTTAGTAGAAGAGTCAACCTATTGTCTCCAGACTCGCATTTGGTAGCATCAGGGTAATTTGAAGACTACAGTTTCTACTGATTAGTACATGGAAATGAATTATTTCTGTTCATTTATTTCATTTTACCTCACAGTATGGTGCATGCATCCTTGTTTTCAAAGGCATCCATTCACATAATAAAACATGGCTTGATTGCTTAATATTTTCAAGGATGACATGCGTTACTTCCTTGGGGATTTGTTTCATGCTGCCATGCAGTAATGGTATAAATCACAGGGCAGATTCTCTGCATGGGTAAATTATCATGGCTCCATCATACCAAGGTCTGTATGTCTTTGTAAGGTAGCTAGGATGCTAATTAAAACCATTTTTACCTTGAAAACTGAAATTAGAATGCTTTCTGTGCTTAAATATGAGAACGAAAGAGCATAGTCTTCACATTAATAGAGTTATTTATCTTCTAAGGAGCTGCTTTGTGCCTGTAGTTTACCCAGTTTGCTGCCTATTTTATAGATAGGTACGCTGTGGTCCTTTTCAATTTTCTAGTGACGTTTCTTGCTCAGTTTTTTATATTTGTATAGAGAGAACTGAACATCACAATTAAAATGCATCCCCCAGTTGTTAGGACAACTGTGCGTTTGTCCTAAGTGTAATTAGGTGGATAATTGTATCTAGAGAGACACAGCAAATGACCTGGTTTTGTCTGTTCTGGAGAGATTTCTTCCTGGCTGCATGAGATGCTGCTCCCCTCACTCCTGTTCAGGCAAAGGTAGCAGAGTTAAGGACTGGGCAATTTTGAGGAATTGGACAGTTGTACTACTTGTGTGATACTGGGAAATAGTTCTCATCATCACAGCTACTACTTAAGGGAAATCTTTGAGAAACTGCTGTCGTAAGAACTTGAATTTCAGTAGGTAATGCCTACAAAATAATTTTTTAATTTTTCTTTAACATACAAAGCCACTGAAGATTTACTACTAATACTTTCTAAGGGTCTGGAAGTTTTTTCCTTAATACACATATACTTTGCATTCATTACTTTGAATATTTTTGTATGGTGTCTGACATAAAATGTAAAAGAGAATGTAAAAACTGCTTCAAGAGAGGGTTATTTTAAGGTTTGAAAGTATGTATTGACTACAGTTTTTTATTACATTCTGTCTGTGTGATCCTAGGTTGGTGTGGCTTATGAGTTATAGAAAAGATGCATAGAAAAAGAAATATACAAACCAATACTGCATATTAAAGTACTTCAGATGCTCCCTATAGCATATCCTCCAAGAAGCCACGAGCTGTGCTGTCAGGGCTGGGAGAGTGCTGCTGCAGAGGGCATCTCTGGGTGTCTCAGAGAGAGACACACAGCACCCAAACCAAATGTATGAGAGCCAGCGAGCTCCAGGTTTGTCTTCCCAAACTCAGCACCGTTTCCTGGTGTTTATCAAAGCACTTCAGGCTGGGGCTTCGCTACTCTTGTGCAACAGGGTGTGCCTTTCTCATCCAGAGAGCAAAGAGCTGCAACTCAGTCATTTTCCATTGAAGGCAATTCAGTGGAGAGGCTGGAGAGGAGGTGGAGCCCTGGCTCTCACCGTCGCTGGGACAGCCAGCCCTGCTGCACTCTCAGCTCTGATTATGTGTCACACTTTACTCTAAACCTCTGTAACACAGGGATGAAGCTACTAATCTACTTCATCTGGGGTTTGTGCAGCTTAATTAATATCTGCACATACTTTCAGATGACAGACACACTGTAAGCGCGAAATCTTATTTATTCTAATTGTATGTCTAGATGCCTTTATTCATGTGGGATCTTGGACCACAAATTATTTTGGACAAAGCACTGCAACTGTTCAGCACAAATGATGTGCTTTACAGCTTTGAGTACCCTTGTGTCCCTAAGTGTAAAGCAGTGATGAAAACATTATTGCGGCGGGAGTGGGATTTAGGAGGCAGATCTGCAACTCTTTCTTCCTCTACCAAGGATTTGTTTTCATTAGGGCTATCTGCTGTGCCAGTGTGTAGTGCCGTGCCCTGAGCTGTATTGATACATTGTTACAGGACAGAGTAAAACAAGCAAATGTGACTCTGACGACTTTCTAGCCCAGCCCTCTCCTCTTCCTGGGGATAAGATATGACAACGCCTGCAAAAAATAGCTTTTTGCAGGGGGAGGGAGGGTGCTTCCTTTCTCTGGCAGTGAGTGTATCCTTCTGCTCTGCAAATGCAGTACCAGCAGAACATCCTTGTACCAGTACAGTTCTGCAGTGTTTCCCTGGTGAGAAAGGGTTTGGATTTTTAAGGGACAGATGACAGACTTAACGGTAGAAGCAGCATTAGAATAACAGTCATTACAAGCAGTTCCAAATATGGAGCAACCTTGAACAAAGTGCCTTTTTTTTCCCCTTTTCCTTCCTTAAGTAAGTAATAGTGACAGTCAACAGGAGATTCGAGCCACCCAAAGGAAGACCAGTGACGTCTTCTGTGCTGCAGCTTTGAGAACTACAGATGCTGGGACTCTCTTAGGTCTACCTAATATGGAGTGCACAAGAAAACACTGCAAGGGTGAATTTGCTAAGTCCTAATATCCGGCCGGATATTTTTGGACTGCTCTGATAGTACAAAACATTTAAACGTTTCAGCCCACCCCATAAGTTTTCCCTTGATGTGAGTAAGTCCCTATATGCCCTGAACAATTTTTCTCACTACTTCTTTTTCTGCTCAATGCACTGCAATTCTCCAGTACATTTGAAGAACAGGCAGATGGTGATATATAGGTGCATTAGAGAGAAGGGGAAGGAAAAGAATTGGAAGGAACAGAAGAGACAGAAAAAAAGCATAGACTGCTGCTTACTTTAAAAATACCAAGTTAAAGCATTGGCCATTCAGACACAGTTAAAATTGCTTTTTTCTTCTTCCATTAGCTGTTCCGTAGGATATTTCTTCCTTTTTCATCTCTCTCCACCTTGTAGATCTCTTCAGGACATGAACCCAACCTTGATTTGCCCTGATGGCTTTTTCAATGCTATTTATTTGCTATTTTATCAAAGAAAGGTAAAATTCACTAAGAATCTTAAGTGCATTTAGGACAGAAGCTTGTTCCAGTGATGTTGAGGGAGTATCTTAAAGCAACAGAACAGACAATCCAGGACCACGAAATTGGGAGGAAGTCTTCAGCCCTTTAGAAAACTCAGCTCTTGAGGCAGGAACTTACTATACATTTCCTGTTTGCTCTTTGTGACATCTAAAATAGTGCATTTTTATATGCTGAAAACACTCCTCTTGCTCCTTTCCTCTTGTCGTTCCTCACGCTTCCATGAAGCTCTAGTCTATCAATGAGCTGCTGTTTAATATTGCTAATGTGACTCCTGTCTACAGTTTTGCCAAAGTAGTTGAGAGAATCCCTGCCTGGAAAAAGATGGAGTGCAGGGGGGAAGCCACAGGGAAATGAAAGGCCTGTGATTATCAGGGATGGGCAAGACAGAGCTTGACTTGTCAGGACAGTAAAACAAAGGCTGGGAAGGGATACATCTGCTCTCTGCAGATACGTGTGGAAACAAAGAGGGAATGCTGTGGGGAGAGGAAAGCTGCATCAGAGGAGGCGGCTTTGTCTGCTCCAAGTTGCTGCTGCAGATTGAAGAGGGTTCCCAGCAATTGGTGCAGAGAGGTTCTGAAGCAGCCTTCTAGGTCATGAAATGGGAAGAACAATCTGATACTGCAGCTTGATCAAGTTATGAAGGACTGGATCATCCCAAAAGCAGGACTTTACCAAACCCAAATTAGTGGTTGCCTATTCAGGCTGCCTAGCCCAGCCCACCAGTGACTGGATTCATATAATGCACTTAACCTGTGACCTGAAATGCAGAATATCCAGCTAAAAGTGTTTTGCAGGCCTACCTGCTGTCCTGCCTTCCTGTTATCATTTTCTGCTGAAGAACTTCTATTCCCAGAAGCATTTTGTTATTATTTTGCTGTTTATTATTTTTTTAATTAGAGGTGGAGTTTGAGTGTTAATGGGGCTTCCCTGGGATGCAGCCCTGACTTTCATTTTTTATATATATTTTTAATGAGTTGTCAAGTGTCTAGTGTGTTGTGAGGTGGAATGATGGATGTAGTTGGACTCAGGAGAGTTGCCTGGAAATTCTCTTAAACAGCATTGTGGCAGCTCAGCTGTATTGACAATAACATCAAGTTGGGTTTAATAGTGCAGTTCTTTATTGAATGAATCCACCCTGTAGGAAACGGTATGACCTTGCTGTGTGCGCTCAAGACAAAAAAAAATCAATGTTAATCCCTTGGGAGGAAAAATACAACATTAACAGAACAGTTGAGTGAGTCTAATGAGAATTAGATGGCAAGAATGGTAATTTGGAAAGAGTTACTCATATGAGCTGTCTGAAGGTATAACATGGTAGTTTCCATGTATCACCAAAGGCCGTGTATTCTTAGAAGTGTGTCTGCCAGATGTAATTTAATGGATTTGCACCTCTCCTCTATGGCTTCCTGACAGAACAACAGGGGATTTTCAAGCTAATCAGCTTTCAGTGGGGAGATTTATGAGCAGTTAGCCAATCCTTTCTTCCACCTGGAAAGGCATGGACTGGAGACAGCCATTGGGCTCAACATACCAACTGGGAGTTTCTTAATCAGAAGCAGGCTGGAGCATCTCTGCCTTGGGGTTACTCTCTGGAGTCTTGCAGTTCCCTGGCATTGCCAAATATAATGTTTGCCTAAGCCAGTCCTCATTACTAGTATTTTTGGAAGTCGGATAGGTAATGCTTCACTTAATAGCCATTGGCTGTGTAAGGCATAAACAAAACAGTGGACTTCTATACTTCCTCTTTGCTTCTGAGAGTCTGAAGTTTTGATTTATGTGGGGAAAATTCACATTGCCTGGCTCTCAGCCTTTGGCTTAGGTAGATGTGTTGGTTGTTCTTTCTACCTGTTGTCCAGAGAGAGGGATTCTCCAGCGCTGGGGCAGAGCCCCTTTTGTTAAGCTACTGCTCTGCACTGCCTTGTGGAAATCTCCCTCTGTTCTTCCCCTGAAGGTACAGAGAGACTGTGCAATTAAAGAGGGTGCCTATATTTGTGTAGATCACATACCTCTTTAAATTATATCACATGAGGCAGTTGAGTATCTCCTAGTGCATGGCCTAAGGCAGGAAATTAGTTAAAATACATTGACTTGTTTCAGAGAAATTACTGCTTTGATGTTTTCATAATTAGCCCAGTTCTCCCTTTGCTTGTGTTGACCTGCTCAGCATTTGAATAAAAAGGGCAGACTCATAAAAACATCAGTTTTCAGTTGCATTGCTTACCTGGCTGTACCTGCTGAGATTGTCACCAGCATAAGAAGCTGCAAATAAAAATCAACTGGAACAGAAATGGCAGCATCTCAGTACTGCCAAGCTGTACAGTGGAGTTTATTTGTTTATGCTTTTATTTGACAGCATTGACTAAACAAAGATAAGAATGTAAATGCTGTAGCAGAACTTCCCAAACAAGATTACAGGGGTGGTAGGAGCTAGCACTCAGCATTAGAATAATAGATACCACTGTGGAGAGACGTCACTGCCCTGTTGCTCCTCTTTCATCCTAAGAGCAGAGCAATAAAAGAGGCAGGTCTGTGGAGTTCTGTGTGAGGTTTGCTGCTTTATGCAGGGACATTAATCTTTTAGGGTTTGATTTGTTAGGTTTGCACTGCGTGGGCTTTGCTCTGATCCCTCAAAATCTAAACTGTGGTTAATGTGACTCTGAAGGGTTAATGTGACTCTGAGCCTTATTTTGGGAGCCTCAGTAAGATTTACAATGAACCAGGTAAGCTCCACATAAACTCTGAACTGAGTGGGGAACAGACCCCCAACTCAGATAATTCTGAATGTCAGTGTGCATGGTACAAGGCTAATTGAGATACACAGAAGCTGCCACGTGCCTTTTTTAATTGCATTTAGACAAGATGTACAGTATTTGAGTCAGCTCGGCAGTGTTCCAGCTGATGAAAGTGTTGCTGATACCAGACACCAGTGATGATATATTAAGTGCTCTTAATATCTTAGCACACATGTCATGAGGCACATTAGAATCATAGAAGAATTCAGGTGAGAAAGGATCTTTCCAGTAGAGGTCATCTGGTCCCACCTCCTGCTCACAGTGGGGTCAGCTTCAAATATCTGTATTTGATATAGGTAGCTCAGGGCTATGTTCAGTTGAGCCTTGACTATTTCCAAGGATGGCTATTCCACCACCTGTCTGTGCACAAGTTCTAGTGCTGCATACTCCTTGTGAAGAACTTTTTCCTAATAGCTGCTTAACCAGAATTTTCCTTGCCTTAACCTTAATCTATTGCAACTGAGCACCTCTCAGGAAAGTTTGGTCCTATCTTTCTTTCAGTCACCCATTAGATAACTGAAGATGGCATTTGAATCTGTCCTTAGCCTGCAGAGGGAAAGGCTGAATATATGTTCCTATCTCAAATTCTTGATAATATCATGGCTCCCCAGCCATCTCAGTGGCTCTTCACCCGTCCTTCCAGTTTGTCATCATCTTTTCATCACTGAGGAACCCAAAACTGGTGAGAGCACTCCAGATGTGAACCAAATAGAAATAAATACCTAATTTCAGTCTGCTGTGGTGCATTACCTAATTCAGCACAGTAAGCCATTAGCCTTGGGAACTGCATGGGTGCTGTGCTGGCTTGTGCTCACTCTTGTCTACCAGCATCCCCAAGTCCTTGTCTGCAGAGCTACTTCTCTCCAGTTGGTATCCAGCCTGTAGAATTGCATGAGGTTATTACATCCCATGTGCAAAATGTCACTATTCAGCAAATGCAGCTCCTCCTAAAGCTGCGGGGAGACTGGGGCACAGAAACAACAAGCAAGACCTGTGTTGTTAAGGGCCTGAGGCAAATCACACATAATGACCACTTACAGCAAGTAAAACCTTTATACTCAGAATAAGTAGAAAATCAAGTTTGTTCAATGCTTAAATAAGATATAGAGCTGCCATCTCTGAGTTATGCAAGATTTTGGTATGACAACCGAATTTCTCAGTAACTCACAGTGCCTTTCCTATCAGAAACCACACAGTGCTTAGGTTTGGGGGTTTCTTACAAGTTAGGCCTTTTGGGAATGCACTAGTCATTGGAAAGCTGTTGGAGGAGGACATCTTTGGTAGGAGGCTCTCTGATGTGATTTTATGCTTTTGCTGTTTGTTCATAACCTGGTGAGCTGTTAGAATGGTTCTGTTATCCTCTGTTGCCTACAGCAGGGCCACAGCTTACATTGTGTCATTGTGTGTGTGTCTGTGTACACACACGTATTTGTGTACATCAGAGCTGCACAAAGCATAGTGTCAGCTGGTTTTAGCAGGCTCAGATTTGGTTATGAAACCCTAAATGGAAAGAGCATCTCCTCCATCACCTGAGGAAACTTGAGTGGCTGGAGTCTGGTGCTTTGGGAAGAGGACAGGTCCCCAAGGCTTTTTGGGAAGTGGGCTGTGCCCCAGGATAGAGCAAAGTAAGAAAGCGTGAGCCAGATTCCAAAGACTTTCCTTGCAGAACTAGCCAGGTGAGGGCAGGAGGGAGGAGTCTTGTTTGCTGAAAGAGCGAAGCTTTGTTTGTAAGCAGTTAGTGATCTTGAAGTGAGTGGAGTGCCAGGCTGAGTGAGGGCAGTGCTGAAATGGAGTGTGGTGAGTTGACCTGAGCCACCCTTTAGCCCCCACACTACCAAAACCTCACCGTGTAACCCAAATACTGAGACACACTGGGAGACTGCCATCCTTGCCTTGGCTCTCGTGTGTCTGGGCCTGCTGAGGGCCAGAGGAAGCTGCTGTGCCATAGATAAGCACAGCATGTGCTGTTGCTGTTCAGTGGTAAACTTACTCCTGTGGTCTCTGTCTCTCCTTGTGTTACAAGCAACAGGTCCCTCTTCTTCTCCACAGCCTGTCAAGTCAGACAGTGTCTTGCAGACTTTAACACCTGCATTGAACATGACATGAGCCAGCACTAAAGAGGCAGAACACAGCTGAACTATGGAATCATTTAGGTTGGCAGACCTCTGATATCACTGTGTCCAACCATTACCCCAGCTCTGCCAAGTCCACCACTAAACCCTGTCCCTGAGTGCTACAGTCACACATCTTTTAAATATATCCAGGGATGGTGACTCCACTACATCTTTGGGCAGCCTCTTCCAATGCTTGGCAACCCTTTTGTTAAAGAATTTCTTCCTAGTATCTGACCCAAACCTGCCCTGGCACCACTTGAGGCCACTTCTCTCATCCTATCACTTGTTACTCAGGAGAAGAGACACCTGGCTCCATCCTTCTTTCAGGTAGTTGTTGAGAGTGATCAGGTCTTATCAGAGCATCCATTCCTCCAGTCTGAACAACCCCAGGAGTCTTACTGCAGGAACTCCTAGACTTTTTCCTGTCTGCTATGTTGTATTTGCAGTGGGCATCTGGTAGGTTGAAGTCCCTCACAAGATTGAGGGCTAGTGATTGTAAGATTTAATCTTCCAGTTGCTTATAGAATATTCTGTCTGCCTCTTCATCCTGATTGCGTGGCCCATAACAGACTCCCACCAGGATATCTGCCATGCTGGCCTTCCCCCTGACTCTCACCCTAAACACTCAACCCTGTCACCACCATCATTCAACTCTGCAGTCAAACCTCTCCCTCATGTACAGGTCTCTCCTCTGCCTCTCTTGCCTTGCAAAGTGAAATGCAGCACTTGTTCAGCACATTTGGCATAACATACCAACCTGGCTAAACCAAATTGGTAGTGAAGGACAAACCATGAATTGTATCAAAAATAAATTCTCAAGCTGCTCTGAGATTGTGGCAATTTTTTTAAATGTAGAGAAAGATTATCTTCATCCTTATGTAAATAACTCCCCTGGCCAGTGTTTCCCAAAGCAGTTAATGGTGAGCAGGTTTGGCACTTCTAATGGGATTGAGAGTAGTATTATTCCCTTGCATCTAGCAAAGTAGATAGAGCTTCTGAAGATGTCACTGTACTTCATATAATTACTTTCTATAGTAATTTTTGTGGCAGATTGGCCAGCAGAGTTATTTTGTCTTTGAGGCTGTCACTTGCAGCTCAGCAGAGCACAGGAGTGACTAATACAGACAAATGAAGCTAGGTCACATTAAATAAATGCCACAGTGAAGCATTTCTAAAGTCCTGTAGAGTCCCTTACTGCATTGTGAGGCTCAAAGCTTGATGTTGTAGGAGAGCTTATAGATTTGCTAACACACAGCCAGACCCCACAGGCTTTAAATCTTTCCTGAATTGAGATTATTTACATGGGGATAGTTCAGGACAGGCTTCTGCAGTGGATACCAGTTCTCCTTATGACTTCAGTGAGAGTAAGAGATTCTGCACATATTTCATGCACATTAAGAGCAAAATTGCCTGCAGTATCGTCAGCACTGGGTTCATGGACCATTTGGTACCTTGTTTGCCTGAAAAGTGTCTTGCCTTGAGAGCAAGAAAAGTAAATAAATGTAGAGAGAGGCCAGTAAAATGCATAAGCCCTGGAGAATTCCGGGCTTCAGGAGCAGAAACCCTTACCTTGGCATTCCTTGCTGTTCCTGGAATACAACAAATATGTTGACCAAGCAACCTTGAAAGCTCAGGACTGCTTTCCACTAATGATAAATGGTTGTAAAGTATTAGAGATCGGTGTTAATTTCACATTTCTGCAACTTGAAATTATTTTTTTTAACCCCATCATAATCACTAGTGATTAGAAAACATCCTTAGCTCATAGGTTTTGTGTTCTCTGAGAAATTCTGTATTATATATATATTATTTGCTGGCTGACACAGCAAATCAGACTAATTTGAAGCATGTATCATTTTAACTTTTCTCCTACTTTGAATAGTGAAGGAAGAACAATCAAAGGAAGTAATTTGCAACAAACCCATTGTTTGAAATTAGCTTTCCCAAGCCAGAAAATATAAAATAGCAGCATCGAAAATAGCAGCATCACAAAGTAAAAATGGCGTATATGTGAGATCCTTGAGCCAAAAGGCAGCCTGTTTTTTATATATTTATTTTTAGCTTGGTCAGCTGTACTAAGTGATTTTATCAATGCAGCTAGTCTCTGGAATAAGAATGCTCACATAATGTAGTGTCAGTGCAGGCAGCAATGACAAGTCATGATATATACATGTAGCACAAATCCTTTCAAATCAAATTCATTCAACTAAAATTCTACAATAGATTAGGTCTCAATAGTCTTGCACAATTCATTTTTACTCTCACAAGCTGTCATCAAACAGGGGCAGAAGAGCAGCCTTGTTGGAATTGCAGCCCTGCTATTTTTGCATACTTTGAACTAGACGATTTGCAAACTTTTTCCATCTCAGTGGTCATAGAGCCTGTCACAGTTTGGGAAGAACCAGGACTGCTTCTCCCCATCTCCTATTAGAAGAGAGCTCCCTTTAGGAGAGACTCCCTTTGCTCAGATACCATAGATGGATACCAAATTAAAAGGAATTATGATGGCTTTTAGGTAGCTATGGCAGAATATCCCAATACTTGGGGCACAGAAGAAAAGTCTATAGCATGCCTTTAACACTTACCTGGGCTTGAGAGGCTTTTTTCAAGGACAGGAGTTAAAGAAACAGCTGTGGGTGGGGATGCCATCCCCTTCCCCAGGTGACTGGGACTGCTGCAAAGAGTTTTGACAACCCTAAATAACTGTGCTTGGACATAACTGTGCTGTCCCTCACTGCATGCAACACAGGAATCTGATGGTTCCACAACTCCCCCAGCATACTGGGAAAACTTCAAGAGGTAAACCAGGGACAAGATAAAACTACCTCTCCCAGACCAAAGCCACTGTGCTTCCAGTAATCCCCATCCAAAGTAGAAGAGGTAAAGAAGCCTTGAAAGTACCTGCCTCTCTGCAGTGCTGTACATCTTAAATGCTGCTGGTAGTGCTTTTACACCACAAGCAGCAACTAACAGCAGTGAGGTCAGCAGCACTGGCCTCACAGCAAGGCAAAGGGGATGGCCAAGGTTAACAAACACAGATAAGCAACGAGTCTAATGCCTTAAAGAGGGTGAGGGAGGGCCATGGGAGCATTTTTTATATTACTGTCCAAAAACATGAGGGGGGTTTCAACACCCAGACAGCATACAGACTTAAAAGCAGAGGAATTTCAACTGCAGTAAAGTAGGTGAGCAGTGTATAAGGTATAAGGTTAATTTAGAAATAAATGAGAGATTTTCTAAAGGTGCAATGAAAGTGTGCAGCAGGTATAATCTGAACATGACCTGCTGTGTCCTCCTTTCTGTACATTGTAATACACTGCACTGTGGGGCTCTTTGTCATCAAGAGAGCACAGTGTCATGTTCAGCATTATCTCTGTTCTCCTCCTTACCACAAACACCTCTACATCAATATTCACGTACTCGGCTTCCTGTGTTTGGCCCAAGCATCTTACACTAGTTCCATCTGGAGGTATTTTGCTTCACAGGTGATTTTGTGAATGATTTTCCTCAGCCATTAAAAGCCAAACACTCAAGTATACCTTGGCAAAGTGCTTTCCACTCTGAGCAAAGCTAGTGCAGAAGCAGGAGTGAAGAAAAAGAAAAAAGTCTATTTTCAGACTTTCTGAAGTGCAGCAGTATCACATAGATTTCTGCTTAAGAAATTCCTGCAGCTGTCCATCAGAGATAGCCAGCAGCAAATGCTGGAAGCAGAACAGGGGCTGGGGGTGGGATTTCATTCTTGTACTGGGCCAGATCCTCAGAACAATGAAGCCAAGTGGGTAAAAGCAAAAGACATGTTAACTGAAGCGAGCTGAACTGTTCCTTCGTCAGTGCCTGAGGCCCTCTCAGTTTACACTGTGCTTAATTCAGTCATTTCGGGCCCCAGTCCTGCACTGATGTTAAGAGGGTGACTTTCTCCACCCTTGCCATAGTCCATCAAAACCCCCAGACTTTAACATCATGAAAACCAACCTGGTTACTCTGAATTTTTGTTTAAACCAAGCCTGAGCAAAGGTGTTGTTATTTAACTTGAAGCTCCAGTTTAAGAAATAATGAAAATCCAGAGTTGCATGTGATAAACTCTAGATCTTAGTTAAGCTATACCCTAAAAACCACAAAATGGAGATGATGGTGAAAATCCTCAACCAGCCTCGCCCTTTTAAAGCTGCTGGAGTTTTGGCTGCATGTCCTCACTGGAGCTGTAGCTAAGGATTTAGTAGGTCTGTGTTTGTTTAAAATTGTCTCCAGACTACTTGAAACTGGAGGCCCAGGATCTCTTCAGAGCCACTGGGCATTGTTTTTATTTGTTTTCATCTGTGCATGAATTTCTTTGAAAATACCCAGCAGAGCAATAAGAAGGGATTGTTTTTAATCTTTAGAGATGATAGCATGCTGTTATGCATCAAGGACACTCAAAAACAAAGCATCAGATAAACTGTACCAGGAGATTTTTATTTTTTTTTTACCTCTAGGCTTTTCCAAAAATAAAATGCATTCTGTGTGGGACTCGCTGTTGATGAGACATCTATAGGTTCAGTTTGCCATCCCAGAAGCATTAACACCACCATGTTCAAACAATTTATGTTTGCATGTGTGTAAATGCAGCTGGATTCTGCCTGTGCCCAGCAGCCCCGGGGAGAGTGGTCATTATCACTGCAGGGACAGCTGGGACCTGGCCTTGAGCCAAGACCTTGCTTAATGCAGTCAGATTTCAGTGATACAGAGTGGATTTTACATCTCCTTGTCTGGCAGAGGGTAGCTGAAGTCAGAGTTCCACGTCCTACAGCCACCTGAGTTTAAAACTAATGTGTGCATTTTTCGTGTGGCTCTGGACAGCAGAGTGGACAAAAGAGCGCCTTCTGCCATCTGGGATTCAAATCACATTAACAACAGTTATTTACGTAGCTGCAGATTGATGATTTCTCTTGTCTGAGCTCCCTTCAGCAGCATCCTTCCCTGCCTGAATGAGCGAGGTTATAAAACACAGTAATTATAAATCTCATTGACTGCCTTGCGTTCAAGGGCGTGTTCCCCCCAAGCCTTGCTGTGAAGCGTGTTACCCAGGAGACTGTCCTGTACAATCCAAAACAGAATTATTCTGACCCAGTGAGCTTGTTGGAGGGGAGAACATTTGGGATGCTGACCTGCTGCCTCAGCACAGTAAATGCATTTTTCTCATTTCACAGCAGGGCAATGCCGCAATACAACAAGGCCATTACATTCAAGTATTCTTTTGAGGTATGACTTACATCTCACTGACAACTGCTCGCTCCTTAAACATGCAGAAAGGGAGCCTAGGACAGCAGTGGGAAGCCAGAAGTCCTGCTGACTGTCCACACAGTTTTAGCAGCTTTCTCTGAAGGTCTGGTTGTCTCAGACCTTTCTGGGCAAAACCATAAATGCCTCAGACAATATAACACAGTATCAATAAAACCCTTTCTTAAAATGTTTGAGTCAGGCTGTGCTCATAAAACAGGTTAAGAAGTGTTTAGTGACAGCTGGCTGTTCTGTCTTGCACTACCAATCATGGTATACTTCAATACCATCCTTTGCCTTGTGATCTGATCGTAGTCAGGATCTGTACAGGTACCTTCCTTGGACCTGAGGGGTTTGATACCAGCATCAATCCTCATGTCCTACAGTCAGGAAACTACACAAAGCCCTGTCAGTCCCCTCCGGCTCTTTAAAAGGGCTGTAAAACCTCGGATGCTCTGGAGGAAAAAGGGGAAAAAAAATAAAATAAAGCACTTCCTAGAACAGTAGCAAACACAAAACAGGCTGCTGCCATCCATTTTCTCAATTACTGTCAGTGCACAAAAGGAACACAGTGCTTTGTGGTAGCCCCGGCAGTTGCATCCTCTGTGCTCAAGTAGAAGCAGGAGATGAGGTGCAGAGCAGTCACTCCCAGCAGGTGAACAAACCAATTGAGTTTAATTGGAAACATCCTGCTGAAAATGTAAATGTTTTACAAGTACATCATCCTCATCAGGGGCTGCTGCTGCTGGGGCTGTGTTTAGTTGAGCCTTTGACACAAAAGCAACTGAAGATGCCCCTCCTCATTTTCTGTCTCTTGTGCTCCCCAGACATTGTGGGTCTTTTCCACGTTGCTGTGTCCCCGGGCACCCCAAAGATGCAGGCTGGCTCATTTCATATACCCATGGCCATTCCTCCTGGGAGAAAGGCAGACCAACCTCATTAAAGTAAAAGGGCTCTGCTAGACTGGAGAATGGATACAGTGCTAAAGGTTTTATTCCTCAGTAAGTGTTCTGTTCACTCCCTACTGGTAAAAAAGACCTTATAGTGTTTGTTATTTTGTTTTTCTTGCTTAGGAGGCTGGACATTGCTAAAATGTATCTTATGTGTACAGCTCTGTGTGATTGCAGCAGTTAGCGGGCTTGTTACGTTTAGGCAGTCGAGTTTTTACTGGTTTGCTGAAAATCATGAGAGATTGGTATTACCCACTTAACTGATAATCGAGCAGTTCTCTGGCAGCTCTCAAGAAAATTTGTTCCAAATACAGTATCCATCATTAGACTACTGCCAAACTGTGTAACCACCAAAATAGCTGGTCTGTAGTGCAGGCAGCTTGGGTGTCATCTAAACAAGAGATACTCCAGAGAAGTTCTTGGTCAGTTCAAATCTGATTCAACCATTAGAAGACATCCCCTTACCTGTTGTTCCTGGAGAGATTTGAACTGTTTTTTCCATTCTCTTCAATTAAGTGATGGGCCTCCAAGGGAGGAGTGCAGATGCTTTAGGAAATGACGTGCATGGATTCTATAGCTGGCAGGCTGTCCAGAGTCAATCCTTTCATACAAAGACAATTAGCTGCTCCTCCTTGCACATGGCTTTTAGACAGCACTGTACTGCTTTAACATTGCTCAGAGCTCATGTGGAGCCATGTAGCTGCCAAACTGACAGCTCCTGCAGTGCTTCTGTGGGAGCAAGGGCTCCTCTGAATGAAGTGCAACTGAATAGTTCTGCAGCTGAACCAATTCTCTACAAATCCCATGTGCTTGTATTTATCTGAGATACCAGCACCTTTTCTCACCACACCTACATTGCTTCTAGAACAAAAATGCAAATATTGGAGTATAAAGCTAGATATCCACATGCCAACAAAAACCATTACTGATTGCTATATTATGGCTAAGTATTTTGATCTCAAGTATTTGTCTATAAAAAAGCATCGTATCACTTTGGAGTTTTAAACAGTTGCAGAAATGGAGCCAGATTCAGACAAAATATGCTTAGTGCTTGGATGAGCAACATTTTTTTCATGCTTGACTTCCAGAAAGATGACTGCTATGGAAGTGTCTGGTGTGCTTATTACATGACAATTAGCAGTTGTTTCTCTGCTGACAGATGTCCACATCAAAAAGCACTGATTGTCTCTTTTGTTTGCAATTTCAGAGATACCATAATCAAGTAGCTTGTTTCATCTCCAGGAGATGTTGTCCTTTGCACCAGAAGCACAGCCTCATTGCCTAGGCTCATGCCAGGGAAAACCAAATTGTGAAATATAACAGCAGATTATTTATGTGGAAGTTTAGGCCCTTTCTCCCTGTGCAGAATTAAAAATTACAGTTATTTCTTTGGGTAGGTCTCTTACCCAAGATAGATGAGCAAGCTGGATTTCTGCATTTTGTTTACTAAGGAACTGTTTCAGCAGTGGAGTGACATAGAGTATGCACACATCATGCTGGTAGTATTGCTCATCTGGGACTGCTAAGAAGCAAGAGGAGGGAAGGGAAGAATTTTAAAGAGGGGGAGAACAACTTCACATTAACAGATTCCAGTGAACAAAGTTCACAAATTCTCTCTGCGCAGCTGTAGCATGGAACGTGTCTCAAAAGAAAGCTTCTTAGAATGTCACAGACAAAATAGTATTATTCAGATAATTCAGGGGGAAAATAGCTGTTTCACATTCGTGCTGAAAGGAATTCAGTGCAAGCCACGACCCAAATGAATATTTCTGCCTGTTACCTAAAGGCCTGTCCTCTAGCCTTTCCCTTCTGCAGCCCCCTGAAGTTAAAAGGAGACCTTGCATGAGGGTTTTTGCCTGAGGTAGGATTGTAGAATGATATGCTGTGCCTGGCAGTGTGATTTTGAAACATTTGCTAACAGGCAAAGGTCTCTGAGAGCAGACATGAAACTGGCAGGTGGGATTTAATAGCAGAGATTTTGTGCAGCTGCCAAAAAATCACAGCCCAGATGCTGGAGCCGAACACATGCTGCCTGATAGGAATGATGTTCTGGGTAAAAGAGGAAGCCAGCAAGCGTCTGTCAGACACTGATTCTGAGTCCAGCACTGCCTTGCCTTTGTCCTTTTCACAGCACTGTCTGTGCATCAGTAACTTCCTGGGCCTGGAGGTGGTGTACTGCGTTTTTTCATTCTGCTGCACCCAGAAAGTACCTCACCAGAGGCAAATTCCTTACTTACCATCTGCTTCTCTCTCTCTCTCAGTTTCTTCTCTGCATGAGCTATCTTCTCTGAGCTCCTTATTCCCCTCACACATTCATTCTGAAAGGTACATTTTTATTGTTACTCCTCAGGGACCGTAGTCTTCCCAAGACATTGATCTTCCTTACTTTTTTCTTTATCCCTGCTCTGCTGGAGGTCAGTTCCCTCTGTGAAAGCACCAGCAAAGAGACAGCAAGCATGCATGCATTGAAGCAAAGAAAAGCACAGCCCCAGACCAGTCATCTTTTACCCCTTCACAGCCACCCTGATCAGGAGGTAACCAGGACTATCACTGTATCCAGGCTCTAGGAGCCTCCACAGACTGACTGGTGGGTGGCATGCTCCCACACCCTAGAATGAAAGGTCTGGGCAAAGCCAGCAGCCTGCAAACCAGGCCAAGCTCTTCACCCTTTCTGCCCAAAGGAGGAATTTCCTAAAAATACATGTCCTGACATACCACTGAGCCACATGGCACAGTGAGTGCAATCCTATTTTCAGCCTGCTCTGCAGGGTGACATAGCTAGTTACACCTCCTTCCAAAAATGGCACATCAGCAGCCCAGCACTTGCTGGTGGACCATCAGCACATGTGGGATGGGGCTCTCCACTGGAAGGCCCCAGCAGGGGATTGCAGCTTGTTGTATGTAAAGCTGTGGTGGCAGGGAGCATCCCCAGTTGTGCAGAAGGAAATCAGGACAGCTGCTTTCTACCTGTCAGTGCAACAGCAATACCCTGCAAAACCACACAGGTGGTTTATGGGCTGGGCTGGAGAGAACCACCAAAACTAATTCTAATCTGACCCAAAGAGAAGCTCACCTGATGGGTATGATGCCTGTCTAGCAGATACCTTTTGCATCTCCACCAAGGACAACAGCAGAGCAACATTTGGCTTTTGGAGATGATTGGTAGTCTCCTTCCAAACCATGGCTGGTTAGTAAATTCTGTTTTCCCAACTGTGAAGCTTATTGCAGAATCCCAGGAATGTTCCTGTGCTTTAGATATCCCAAAATAACTGCTCTAAGCTCTCCTTGGGGAAAAGCAATCCTCAGAGCAGCCTCTTAACTCAAATTTTTGTGGTGAAGCAACTGAGCTTGAGGAAGAGAACTTGGCTTTGCCTCTAGTCACTGGCTCCCCGAGGAGAAATGAGCATTTTGGATGTTCACGTTAATAAGTTTGTGTGTCAGCTCGCTCACTGTCCAAGGAATTGCAAACGCTTTGTTCTCCTCACGTCTATTTGCTGCAGAAACCGCCCTCCCCCACTGCCATCCTCCCAGCGAATCCATTAGTTAGCTGGCAGCTTCTGGAGCCCAGCCATGGGAGCAAATCCCTGGCAGTGCAGGGCTCCTGAGCACCAGTTCGGAGCTGCCGGAGAGGTTTTGCTGGTTTGCTGCCTGCTCTCTTCCTCTGCAGTTTCCAGGCTTCCTTCCTCCATCCACAGCAGACAGTGAAGCCATCACAAACAAGGTGATAAGTGATTCCCTGACACCGAGGCCATCACTTAGAGGCTCTGAGTGGCCCTTTCCTCTCCTGGGGGAACTGCGCAGTTCCCGTGTCAGCAAAAGGCAGGGCCTGCTGGGGCATTTGGGGTCGCTGGAAGGAGCAAATCTGATCCAGTGCACAGCGCAGAGATTTCAGTCCATTAGCGGCAGGGCTGGTGCTCTATTTCTCTGAGGTGGATTATCCCTGTTTCCAGGGAATCTGTAGCTCCTCTTTATCTGTGCCAATCACTTGCTTTCCTCTGTTATGGTAAGTTATTCTCCGTGTCCCTGAGGTGCTCATTATCACATTATTCAGACTCTGTTTATATAACTTTAGAAACCACAGTAAAATCCTGCAACTCCCCAACTCTTTTCTGATCTCTTCTCTAAAGTGTAACACCTTACAAGAGAAGAACCCAATACATTTCTTAAACCCATTGAGATCCTGGGGTGGTTCAGTCATCTCTCGAGAATAAAACTTGCAGCCAGGTCTAAAGGCATTATCCTTGGCCTCATCTTAACCTGCAGCAGAGGCTTCTCAACTGAGCTCCAACCTGATCTTCCCGGTGATTACTAGCTTTAGTTATGATTTCCTATACACAGGCCTCAAGATACCACTGCTGTTTTTCTAAGCAGTATTGTCCTCCTGTCATTCTTTGCTCCAAGATCAAAGCCTAGAAATTGTAGTAGTCAGGTTGGTGTGCAGTTGAACTCAAATGGTATTTCAGAAAGTGCCCAGGGAACTGTCAGAAGGGAGAAGGGGTAGAATGACTATCTGCTTTATACATCAACCTTCAAAAACTATTTTTCATAAACAAGAAAACTGGTTATAATTAGTTTAAATTCTGTGCTATTTAGGCTGTTTGTTATGGCAGGGCAGGACAGAGTCACAGGCTGTAGTAATACAGTAAATAAAACAGTGTGTAGCACAATAGCAGAGTGTGCTGCCTCCTGGTACATAAGACACAGCTGCACAAACAGGGGCGTGGGAACTAGCAAGACTTCCAGGTTTTCAGCAGGCTGTCCTGATACACACTAAGCTGGCTACAGTCAAGAGAAGGAAGCAGAAGTCCCTTCTTGCCAAACAAATGGGAAACGTGAAAACGTCACAGCTCTCCAGTGTTGCTGGAGCTTCCATTTATGCCGGTGTTATGTGCAGTATTTATCAAATCTTTATGTTCTCAAGGAGTTTCTTCCTTCATTGTCTTTCAAGCATATAACAGAAAATGCAAACTTTAATTCAGTATAATCTCTTTGTACGTGGAGGTTGGTGATTCAGGAGAGGTTCTGTGTTAAGAGACGATAAGCAAACGTACTCCTTGCAGGATCAGAGGCACTGGGGCAGCATCTGGAGGCACTGGCTGGATCCCAGCAGTGATTCCTGCCCAGCTCGCTGTGTTTCCCAGCAGCTCAGCTAAGCTCAGCGCTCAGCTGCGATGCTGCACGCGGGGGCTCCGGCTGTAGTTGTGTGCAGGATATCGTTAATCACATGCTAGCCCAGAGAATGCCAGTAGTGGAAAACTAAGCAAATTAAGATATTTTAAATACCTCAGCTCTCCTTTCAGAAGACATCTGCTGTAATCTACATTGGCATGCTGTGTGCTTCTGCCAGCGTGTCTTCGCTGCACTGTGCCCCTCCTCAGTGCCATAACAAATGCAACACTTGCTCTGGCCATAAGTTCTGTGGGGCTGAGGCCCAGAGACCCTCGGCAGAGCTGAAGCTGTTGTCTGTGACAACCTGTTCATGACTCACACATTCAGACAAGATGTGCTCTGTATGCAGAGGGGAAGATAACATGCACGGGAAATGTGCACATCAGCCCCTCCTTTGTTTCAAAGCACTGCATTAAAAACTGGAGAAAGATCCAGCATTGGCACTGGAGGGATACCTAAGAAAACAGAAATTCCCTATTCCTCAGCCACAGCACACTGTGGACAGTCAGATTAATTTGGTGTCCAATTCTTAAGCCTGGACATTCCCCAGCTATCTGCGGCAACATCTTGTTAGGTGCAACAAAATACAGGCACCTGCTTAGTATCAACATAAAGGCAGAGTTTTTACACCCCTGGGGCAATGGGGGTACTTAACAGCTGCCCTGCCCTGCCCTCTTAAAAACATTTGCTGGAAGTTAGCATGTACTCCCTAGGCAAAAGAGAGGCAAGTTCTCAAGCCTCCTTAGCCTGAGAACACTTAAACCCAGGACTCCTCCTTCCCAAAGCTTGTCCCTTGACTCTGTCCCTGCTGTCGGAATTGTTCCTGAGTAATGACAAATTATTCAATGTGAAATGTATTAGCAGCCAGTGGAGCATAGCTACTGCTTTCTAGTCGAGTGCTTTAGCCAGCAGGTTACCTGCTGCTCTTCCACATCCTGCATGTGTGTTACATGGCTTTTCACTGTTTCCTGGTGGTTATCAGTTTCAGTTCTGCCCAGATTTTGAAATACTTGGATATATTTAGGCCGAATCTCACTAATTTCAACAAGACTTTCTGCCAGGGAAGCTGGTACAATGCACAGCAGAATTGGGACCTTGTGTTATAAATTATGTGTTCTAAATTGTTATTTATTATTAGTTTGGGACCTTCTTTTGCTGGATATTTTTACAGACAACACCATGAGCCTGAGTCGTAGTTGAATCTCCTGTGTTCTCTATTGCAACATTACTGTGACAACTGCTAAGATCAGGGCTGGGAGAAATCTTTCTTTCCTTAGGAAAAGAGACTGTGAAACAAATACTGTATTTAGTTACTCTCAGATATGTGGCTGAGGCATCCTGTTAGGTTTCCTTGCTTCCTGCTTCATCTCCATGTAAGTCTCAGCAAAGGAAGAACTGTCTGGAGAATATTCAGCATGCAGCAAACGATTCTGCTTTGCATGAAGCTTAAGTGACGACAATCCAACAAGGCAGAAAAACTCTTCATTCTCCCTAGGCTGGTATGAGCCTCCCTGTGAAGAGATCAGAGCCTCCCAGTTTGAAATGCTGCCTTAGGGTTTGCTTTTTATGTCAATAAATGTTTTATCACATTTAAGCTTCAAACACGGTAGAAACATCCCTGCTAACATTTGATGAACTCAAATGGAGACAGCAAGCCTGGGCAGAGGGCAGTGTGCAGCATGGCACAATGCTTTCCTTCTGCAGGGCAGGGCGTGCCTTGGCCTCACAGAGGGCCTGGGAAAACGCATTGGCAAGCTAAGGGAGGAGATGTCCCTCTCTTCAGGACTTCACCCCTTTTGGTCTTTTCTTTCTTTTGCTTTTTCTTCTGTCTCTGCAAGCGCTACCTCACTGTGATTGATAAAGTGTATCTGTGTGCCCAGGTCTCTGGTGGCCTTGTCACTGTTTTCACACTCAGGTAGTCTGTCTCTCCTGACACCTCCTTGCACTCTCATTTCTTCCCTCACACTGCTCTGTAGCACACAAAGAGGTTGCAGTGACGTTTAAGCAGTGGAGGCTAGGCTGCCTTTTGGTGCCTGCAGTGCTGGAGCTGAAGTCTCCAGGCTGAGCCTACTGAGTTAAAACCCACAGGCAGTGCACAAGTACTACAAATCATGATGCAATCTCAGGTTTTTTGCTTTTCCCAGCACTTGCCAGTTCCCCCCCACCAGTGCTGTTCCTTCGTTTCTTCTTTCCACATTCTGTTTGCAGTGGCCCAGCCTGCCTTCCCTCTCCTCCCTTCTCCTTCCCCTCCTCTGCTTTATCAAATGCAGCACTTCAGCGTCACTGACTGACAGGGGATGCAGCAGCCTGGGCAGAGGAGATGGGGGGGCGGGGGAAGGAAGAGGAGGAAAAGCTGCTCTCAACAAAGGAGGCAGCAGAAACACTGAAAAACAAGCTTTCTCCCAGAAATGAGTCGCAGTCATCCTTTGTTAGGGCAACAAATTAAGATGCAGTCTCTAGCTCAGTTCAGTGAGAGGACCCTGATTGCTCCCTGTGCTCCTACAGTGCCTTTGCAGAAAGCAGAGCTCAGATGTAGAGCTCAGGTTCACCACAACCTGGACTAAATCAGCAAAATGGGGGATCAGCTACCCCCATGCTGCCAGGCACTGTGTGGCTAAGTGACAGCATGACGAAAACTCACTTCATTGCTCACAGCTATAAAAACATCCTGGCTCTTCAGAGATGCAAAGGTCATGAGTGTAGGGGGAAAGAATCACAGAGCAATTGGCTACTTATATGTCTTTATTATTCTAGGAGACCTAGGATTTCCAGGGTTAACCTTCACCATTTTCCAAAAGGTGGTATTTCGTGGTTTATGCAACAGATTTTGCTTACAACTTATTCTGATCACTGAATAATTACAGAAGTGTGTTGGCCTGTAGCAGTGCGGATTCTTCTGTTACATGAGACTGTTTCACCAAATGCCAAATGCATCTTGAAAGGCTCTTTGTAGGGTTCTGCTGAATAAGCACACTTCTGAATGATCACTCCTCTGCAGCCTGCCCTGCTTTTGCCAGCTGCTGATTACCCTCCTACTAACCACAAGTGACTCGTCCACATTGCAGATTGGAGTAGACAGTAAGGATACTGCATTTACCTTGAAATTAATTAAATAATGCACTTAAGGAAGCCCAGCAGCAAAGTCTGTTTCATTCTGGAAACTTCTTGGGGTATTCAGACAATAATAGGCAGAAATAGGCTCGGCTAAATAGAGACAAGCATCAGAGACAACCTCACTTTGGAATTAGAGTCTCATGCAAAGACAGTGAGAATTTGCATTTAATGTGATTATTAAAATCTGTTTGTAAAGGATATAGTCTAGTCCACCCATACAAATTCTCCAAAAATGAGATGACCTTGGAAATACAACTAAAAGCAAGCTTCCAGGAATGAAATGAAATGTTTTTCTGGACATCTCTTTCCAATACAAGCCCTAAAGGAAAGAACAAGCTAATCTGTGCCACCTATTTGGAAGGAGACAACTCCCTGCAGCTCATCAGGTGTTTGAACTAAACATTTGCAAAGGAAGTTTTGATTTTCATTACTAAAAATAAACTCCAGCTTGTACGTGAGGCTTACTTTGTAGTCTTCCTGCACTATTTTCTGGGAATTTTATGAGCTAACATTTGAAGAGCTTTGGTCAAACTCTAAGGAAATAAAGGCATGGGTAGAAATTTCATGACCTTCTAAAAGTGGGACTTTGAGTGTGGCTTATGCTCCCTTCCTTTATTAGTGAAAATTGAAAGTAAGTCACTTTTTTCTCATCTAACTTAAATTGAAATATGGCTCTCCTATTCTAAAACAAAAATAGCCTCTCTCAAGTATCAGTTACTAAGTATCACATCACTGAAGGCAAGGGAGTCCAGTCCAGTGTCACCATAGAAGTGGTTTAGGTTTTGTTTGTTTTGCATGCAGACGAGGTCAAAAATACCTTTGAAAAAGCTTCCCATAGGCACCCTCTGTTCCATGAAATTAAAACCCATCAGTTCAGGAGTCAGCTGTCAGCATAAGGCACACTAAATCAGCAGACCAGATTCTCTGCCCGCTCTCAGCCTTCGTAGCCGTGAGAGTGTCCCGGTGTGGCTGAGCCGCAGCCCTTCACCTCAGCTGGGCTCCTGCCAGGGCTCCCAGCGCCGCTCGTACAGCCCGGCTGTGCTCTGCCCCACCTCTGCCTCTGCTTACAGCACCCGAGTGCATCTTCAGACCTTCTGAAGACATCAAATTTCTTTGGGGAGGTTACCCTCAGGCCTTCTCGAGTGAGTGAGTGAGTGAGTGAGTGAGTGAGTGAGTGAGTGAGTGAGTGAGTGAGTGAGTGAGTGAGTGAGTTCACAGCCCAGCACTGCAGCTGCGTTGGTGCAAGCGGGACGTGAAATGCCTGTGCGTGGCTGACACGGGGCTGGGCTGCCCACAGGAGTTTGAAGGAAAAATGATTCCCACTCACCTTTTGAGTTGGTTTGGGATTTTTTTACTATTTTATAATTTGCCGTAGTTTAAAAATAAGCCTGTCCTCATTGCTCCTTAGAGTATGACTCAGTAGCAACACCACTGACAGAGAGAGCCATAGTTAGAGGGAGTTGTCATCTTTGGGAGGAAAATCACTGGGCAAAACCAGAAGTGCCAGTGCTAGCCAGGAGGTGGCAGAGGAGTCAGGCTACCTTGTACACCAGTTAAAAAGACAATTAGAAACTGAGGAAAGACAACAAAACCCAGTCCCACCCTCCATCTTCAGGAATAAGAAGATGAAACCCTTAATCACATTCCTGCTTGTATTTGTACTAATTGCTCATCTTCCTGAGATCTGACTTTATGAAATTATGCATGCACACCAAGCAGATGAGTTTCCATAGAAACTCAGGAGCTGAACTTTCATTAGAAAAATCTTTTTTAAAAAAATCTTCCAGATAAAAATGCAAATTGCCTGTCAGTGGGTGGCTTTCTGAATTTAGATATAATTTTTTTCTTTTGCACTGTAGGCAGATTCCAACTGGACCTACATAGCAACAACACGCAGGCATTGTTTATAGCAAGCCAGACTCCATGGGGAAATGAGAAATTCAGTAGCAAGGAGAGGCTCTCAAGTGCAAATACCTCAGAGAAACAAAAACTCAAGTGCAAATACCTCAGAGAAACAAAAACTCAAGTGCTCAGTGCTGCATCTTCCTGAAGCTTGAGGTTTGTGCAGCCTCCAGCTTCAAAATGCTTGTGGTTTGCAAGGAGCGGTGTGGGGAGGAGGGGAGAGAGGAAATGCAAAGCCAGAAACTCTCCTGCACACAGAATTAATGATGTTCAACCTGTCCTTTAAACATCAGCAGCATATTTGTGCCGCTTCAGCTAAGCCTCGCTAAAAGGCTGACACCATCTGTCACAGCTCACTCTGGGCAAAGGAGGAGTTCTCTGTGCTGGGGCTGGGGAGCGTTGGCAGACCTGGGCTGGCCAAGCCCAGCCGACACTTGGGCTGAGGCCTGGAGCCCAGTGTCCTGTGCCCACACTGCATGGGTGCAGGAAGAGGGCATGGGGCTGTTCCCCATCAGAAAGGGGGCGCAGGATGGTGGCATGCCTGGGAAGGGCCACGGACCTGGGCAGCGTTTGGCACCAGCCAAATGCCAGTTGTGCATGTAAGCAAGGAGGTGAAAATCTCCAATTTGCTAAATCCTTTAGCAAGTGTTTCCTCCAAAAACATAGCAGTTTTTCACTTGTGCAGTATATTGCAGCATCAATAGGAGACCTTTCCCTGGCTTTGGGGAGCCTGGAATAGCTCTCTCTGAGGGTTCACAGATGTTTTCTCAGCTAAACTGGCAAGCTTGAAAGCACTGAATACCAAAGAGGAAATTTTCACGTGAGCTGCGCTTCCTGGTGGGCATCTGCCCCCGGTGGGCACAGCAGCTGGGTGTGCAGAGCTCCTCTTGGGCCTCAGCACAGGCACAGCAAACATGGGCAGCCACGGCACGGAGGCCACACCAGGCCCCGGTTCTTGACCAGCAAGGGTGCTGGGGCATGCAGGGGAGCCGTGCTGCACGAGCAGTTTACGATGAGGTGGATTTCACTGCAGCATTGTTGAGAGGCGCGAGATGTCAGCCGGGCAGGGAATTCCCCTCCTCGTTGGAGAGGGATGACAGGCAGCAGCTGCACGGGCTCGCTGGCCCCTGTGCCTCCAGGGCCAGCAGCCCTCTGAGAGCACTGAGAGGCTCAGTGCTGCTCAGTGTCAGGCTGAGGACAGCACTGGGTCCCCGGCCACCAGAGAGCACAATCGGCTCTGCTCGGTCAGCACGACAGGAAGAGATTTTAGGAAGAGTGGGTTTGTGGTTGAGGACAAACTTGAGCTGAGATAGCTCCTGTCTATTCTTGGCTCACCAGCAGACTTGCTATGGCCACACTACTTGCCCTTTCTATGCCTCATTATCCCTGTCAAGAGGGTGACTCAAATTATAATTGCACAAATTCCTTCCAGTCTGTCATGACGTGCCTGCAGTCATCTCCAGGCAGCTACCTCCAGGGGAACCAGCCTCTCCCACCAGGGAATCTCTGTGCCATGTATGTCTGCTCCCAAGGGGATTGTAAGATTAGACCCCGTTGCCTTGTTGTTTTCCTACACAGAGAGGAACCTAAAGAAAAAACAGCCCCACTGCATCTCTAAATGAGCAGATTTGATACTGAGTTGGTTATTCAGGTCAAGGTTATGGGCAAGAAAGAGGCAGTGAAGCTTTTCATAGCACCACCAGTATTTGATTAAATGGGTGTTTCTTAATTTTTCTCTCAGGCAAATTAACGTGTTTCTGTAAGTATTAGTGCTATCACTGGCCTTAAGGATGCTGATGCACCCTGTGTTTAGTGGTACTTTCGTAAAAGCAAACAAAACAAAACAGGAAAAATCTTCACTATTTCTAAAAGCATCACCATTCTTTCATCAGAAATTTTCTTGGGTTCTAGTTATGAGAGATTTCAGGTTTCCTATATCTTTTCATATGCACTGAAGGCAATTAGACATGTTAAAGATTAAGCTAATGCTTTTCTTTATATATGTGCATCCACCTACTGCATTGTCCCAGGAAAAGCATGAAGTCAGGCAGTCATCTCTCTTGGCAGCATTTCCATGGGTGAGTGCGGGCAGAGGCCGTGCAGAGCTTGGCAAGTGACATGGCACTGCTGGCTCTTCTTCCAGAGGGCACACCTGAGTGGAGCTGGTGGAGGGTTCATCCTGGTGTGTGCACCTTCAGGAGGAAGCGGAGAAATGCCACGAATACGCTGTGGCCTGCAAAGCCCATAGGACCATCTGGGCTCGGTGTGGTTGACTGCTGTGTAATTAACAGGGAGCCTGGCTCATTAGGTGCTTTGTGGGTTCAGACACATCCATGAGAGCCCCATAGGAACACATGTTCTTCCTAACACTTCTTTCATCCTCCCCCTCCTGTTCCTTCCAGATGGTTACACCCACTTGTGTCTTTTCTTACCCTAAGGACAGCTTTTTAAACAAGGTTCCTCCATCCTTCTCTTCCCCCACACTGCTTTAGGATCTACACTGAAGTGCAGGAGGACAGAGTTTTTACATCCCATGCTGTTACATACAGCCTGCCTGTGGAAGGCTGGAAGGAGACCACATCCCTCTGCCCCGTTTGTTGATAAGAATGATCTCAGTGTGGTCAGGATGTAGGAGATGAGAGACTTCACCTCAGCCTCACCTGGGTGCTGCAGATGTGCAGGAATGAATTCAGATACTGGCTGTAGTCAAACCTGTGTATATTTTCTGGGCAAGGAGAGAGGGATGCTTAAAGGGCCTGTAACCTTTCTTCTGTACAGCACCAGTGAACGCTCTCCCAGTAACACACAGCAGGAGCACTTGCAGAGCTGAATTTGAATCTGCTTTAAAAATTATTTTCACAATTACTTTTTAAATTGTGCATCACTATCAAAAACCACAGGACTTAACAACTGATCACTTTCATTCTTCAGAAACAGGTGGAGATGCCCCTTGCATAGGGGGCACTGATAGGGCAGCTTGGTGGGAGCTTGGGGTGCTCCGTGTCTTCCTCTCTTCCGCGCTGTTGTTAACTGCTCCTCACTTGTTTGTTGACAGGGCCTGGTGCTGAGCAGACTTGGGCGTAGGGAGCTGGCCCAGAAAGTCCTCAGAGATGCCATCCGGATCCAGACCACCAGTCACATTGCCTGGAACAGCCTTGGAGAGGTCTTGCAAGCTCAGGGGAAAAACGAAGCAGCCATCGAATGTTTCCTTACTGCCCTGGACCTGGAATCCAGCAGTCCTGTCATTCCATTCACCGTCATTCCCAGGGAGCTCTGAAGCTTTTCCCTGCAGCTAAGCACTTTCATTGCATGGACAGACATCAAAACCAAGCAGATAAACAAAGGAAAAGCCCAACAGAAAAGTGCCATTGTAACCTGGAACTGCGCTAAATAATTCCAGGACGGGGCTCAGGTCTACAGGCTTAGCTTAGACAAGCCAAACTGTAGAAGAATTTGCAACAGGCAGAAGCAGAGAATGCCTTTTCTTCACAGGTGCCTGGCTAACCTCCTGTTCAAGTTAATAGTAAGGCTTATTTCAAAGTGTTGGTTCAAGGTGACTGTAGAAAGATCATGCTAGAGTACAGCTGTTCAAAGCACTTGCACCTTTCAGTGTTCATTGAAGGTAAAACCCCCAATTAAACCCCAGACCTGGTCTAAATAGGAGTAAATTCACCGACCAACTTGACCAAATTGTGTTTAAATATGTGGCTGTCTCCCCACAGATCTGACAGGACAAGAATGACAAATACACCAAATAGACATGCAATATATGCTGTTTACAAAATAATTTCATCTATTTTGATAATCCTTTTTCCTGTATTGCTTTTATATACTATATATGCTCACTATATTTAGTGTAGCACTTGCCTAGACCAATTTAAATTAAAAATACTTTTCTAAAATAAAGCTGCTATTGCAGTATAATTCACAAAAGCAGAAAGACCAAAGACCATATCAATTCACGCTTGAACTAGTATTAAAACACATAAATATCTCCACTTATGTATTTATTGAAAGGCCTTACATGAAGTAACTAATTATAAGCTCTGAGCTTCATTCCTATTAATCACCTATTGCATCAGTTTAGTGAGGAATATAGTGTTTGCCAGTATATAGTGACTAAACTCTGTGCTCTACTGCATTACTGTTCCTGGCACAAAACATTTTTATATCCATCTTTTGATGCTGTGAAAGAAGGCAGCGGTCTTTTAAGGGAAAGTGTGCTGAAGGCAGCATGTGTGTATATGAATTGCTTCTTCCTTAAATGAAATCTTTGGATTGCCAGTAGAAATTTGACATTAGAGGTACGGAGTTGAGGGAGTTGAGCCTTCAGTGGCATCATTTTGCATCTCCTATCAGATGTAATAGTGAGGAGTTTGTGATCCACACAGCCTCCCCGTGCCTAGCACGGCCAGGGAGGGGCTACAGCTGGCACAGCCCCTGCTGGGCTGCTCCTTAGCTCTGCATGAGCCCCTCCCTGGGGCCCTGGCAGTGAGGAGGAGCTGGACCATGCTGTCACACGTGAGCCAGGCCAGTCCCAAGGTAAAAATGATGCAGAAATTTGCTGCACTTTACTACTACAAAAAAAAAAAAAAAAAAAAAAAAAAAAAAGTTGGGGCTTTGTGCCCATCTTTGTCCAAAGAAGATTTGTGACTATTTCATAAGTAAGTTTGCACTAAAGGACACTTTGTACTATAATTCTGCCCAGTATTGTGATCCACAACTAGTTCACTCTGGAAATAATAATATCCTCAGGCAATAAATAAAATGGGGTTGTTTCTTACCGAGCCCGAGGCTCTGGCAGCAGACTTGAAGTCAGCGTTGTTTACAGTTATTTGGATCTCTGCAGGCTGGTGGAGAGCTGGGCCCTTGTGCTGCTCCCAGCCCACACCATGGGAGAACTCCCGCCCCCAGCCTTCCGTGTGGATGGCTGCACTGAGGGAAGCACACTGCTCTCAGGTTCCTCGCAGCAGCCTGGTGCACTCCCAGGCCAAGGCTTTTATTTTTTCCCCTTAAATGATGCAGATGCAATAGCCTAGCTTGTTTATCTGTTCACTGAGGGATTCCAGATCTGATCTAGGCTGATTTCACTCCAGGTGGAAGCAGCCCAGCCATGAAAGGTGCTCAGCCCACGAGTTCTGTGGCTTTGCAGTGCCACACAGGCACCCAAACAGACTTTTTTAGGCCAGGGGCAGGTTTCCAAGGAGACGGTGTTCCCCGGCCGCATTTCTTGTTTGCAGTAGCACCAGCAGCAGAGGAAGGAGTAGGTGTTAAAGTAGCAGAATTAAAGGAGTTTCATGAAGACAAAAAGAGGCAGCCGGGAGTCGTTTTGCTGTGAAGGATGCTATGAAGTCGGCTCGCTCTGCTCTGCAGGGGGAAAGGGGGAAGGGGAGAGATGCTGTTGTTGACATAATATGTAAATCGTTACCCAGGTGTTTTAAACACAGTTCCACAGTCAGATGCAATGTGACAATAGACTTAAGCAGAGATATAGATAGATAGATAGATATTGTATTCTGGTGTTTGTTCTGCTCCACAGTTCCCAGGGTGGGAGCAAACCATCTGTGTAAGACACAAAACCAGAGCCCATGTGGTCTCACGTCGCTGCTCCGTTGTGCAATGTGTATTTGCAGAGCACTGCCATAGCAACTTCTGTGTCCTGGGCAGCTCCTGGAGTGCAAGCTGCGCATCCACCTCTGCGACCAAGGGGCTGCTGTGGGAGCTCTGTAACGTGGCTGCTCTGTGACCTGGCAGGAGGGTGCCTGTTTCCCAGCAGCAGCTGAAAAGCAAACACTCACAGATCCATTTGCTGCTGCACGCCTAGCTTGTAAACAGCCACCAGCCCACCACGTTTGTTGCGATCAGGCAAACTTCATCCTGATAATAATCGGACTTGCCACAGCACTCATCTTCCTGGAAGAGGAGCAAACATCCATGAGTACTTTGAGTGCATCAACAAGTCAGATGTTGCCAGGGTGGTCCCATCCTGTGTGCATTAATGAGTGTTGCTGGCGTTGGAATCTCAGTCCTAAGAGCCTCTGCTCCGTGTGTGGCAGGGAAGATGTCCATGAGTAAAGGCCATCATCAACAGCAATCAGAGGGTATGGTACCCTCTCCCAGCTCACTACACCACAGCCCCCACAACTATCGCAGACAAAGTACTTTGCATGTGTACTGGACTCAGTCCTGAGATTTCCTGCATGCTTCCCAGAGGATGCAAAGTACCTTTGGCTGGAAAGGTGTTGTATTGGCTTGAAATGCTCTGTACAATGCAGGAGAGAGAGTGGTGGATGCAGACATACAAGTACTTTGGGGTAAATCCTCCAGCTGTATTTGTTAATCATGCACACCAAAACAGAAGTCTTCCCCAACTTACATGCTACCTCTCTCACTCAGCATGAATTTTGTTCACATTTCCAGATACAGAAAAACAAAGACAACTGCTTCAGACAAGCCTATGTATTGCAGTATTTATTTAGATAGCAGTGTTGATAAATCTGATGGACTTACCTCCCTGAGCTCAGTAATATGCTTAATATGCCTGGCATGCTTAATGCTCAGGGTTTGAGATTTAACAACACAAGATTTGCATCCCATCTCTCGTATGATTATTACAGATCGTAAGTAATGGAAGTTTGGGGAACAATAACTTCGGGGAACCAATTCTGCAAGTTTTAGCACTGACTTGAGTCTTAACAGAGTTTTCTCTTTCATCAGTTTTGAAAGAGGAAGATAAAAAGCCCACATCATTGCCTAAAGTATCACGTTCCTCTTGTTCCACCACAAGGTTCTTTTCTATTTTTTTGGCAGAGTGCATGCAAAAAGAAAAAATAATTACCTTCTGTTTTCCTGTTGTGCAGTAAAGGAGTAGTATGTGCCGTTGCCTTTGACCAACAAGGAGGATTGTATATTGTAACAAAAATGACTCTGCCTGCCTCCAGGATAACAGGAGGAGAAGCCCAGCAGGCCAGGGCACAGCTCCCTCCCTGCCTTCTCCCGTGTGGAGTGTCATTAGCGCCCCTGGAGCAGCTGGCTGCGAGCGTTCCCCAGCTGAGGGTCTGCCCACCCTGTACTCGCTCCGTGCGGGGAGAACGCGGAGCTGCAGACTCTGCGCCACGCCAGGACCCCGGCCGTTTCTATGGGTAACACTTCGTGCTACTGATTATCACAATGCTTCACAAGTGCTAATTATCTTTTCTTGGTAATGACTAATAAATCCAAACGGAGAACAGTCCTGGAGGGTGTTTACTTTAAAATTCACTGGCTGGGTACCAAAGCAGGCACAGCACTGGCTGCTGCAGTTTGAATTACAGTTATTTTGTCCAAAAAATGTTCCATTTTCAGAGAGTCTTGGTAAAGAATGAGTTTGGCTAGTTTGTATTTCTTTTTAATGACAGCAGAGTGGGAAAGAATTCTTTTTAGTGAAAAGGCATCGCTGCCATTATCTTTTTTCAGCCAAACCAACAGAGATTTGATAGTTGCAGTTCAGCCTACAAGAGGAAGGCTTCCCAAAGCAACCATGCTGCAGCAATAATTCCCTCTGACTCAATTGTATTACAGGCATATTTGACAATTATGCCATGGGCATGTGGAGCTGAGATGCCTCTCCCTCCTTGTTTGGCTGAGGGGAGCTGCTTTGTGCCCAAAGGGACAGCTGTGGCACCCATCTGGGTGCCCATCAGCGCTGCCCTGGCGCCTGCTGCCTGCCACCTGCAGGGTGGCTGCTGCCACCAGCCCAGTGGGTCTTGTTTGCCAACACCCTGTCACTTGTGCTGGTTCAATGACCCTCAGACTGCTCCCCAAGCCTGGCTCCAAGGGACTGTTTCCTTACTGCTGAATTGTTGTTCAGTGCTGCAGGATATCAATGCATGATCAGATAGAATAGTTTTCCATTTTTTCCCAGAAATGGAAAGCTGAGCTGTCCATCACTCAGTGATGTTGGCAGGAGGGGAGGTAACCAGTGACCCAGCAGTTGCCAAGGTGGTTCCTCCAACTTTGCTTCTAATGAACTGGCTTGTGCCTTCAGCTCCAGCAACCCAAAGCAGGTTCCCAAGTGACTGGATACTAAAAGATCCAGCTCATTTTCCCTCAGAAACGCATGCCAGTCAGTGCTTAAACCACTGATGGGGATGCAACGCTGCACCATTGCGTGGCAGCCCACAGTGATACGAGTAAAGAGCCTCCCTGAGCCAGTGCACAGAGAGGTGCTCAGCTTTTGCACATGCAGCCGTGTCCTACATGCCACTCTGATACTGTTGTCACAGATGTCAGAATCAGTTTTCCGTGTAACTTAATGTTTTTTGTCATTTTAAGATATTTCCACTAAATTTAATAAAATTGACCTTGTGGAAAACAAAAAAATGCTCCTTATATTTCCTGCTAATTTCAGGACTTTAATCTATTCATGCCATGGATGCTTGAAGCATTATGAAATGTCCAGTTGTTATATTAACTGGAACCCAGTGTGCATAGGAGTTACCAGTTGCAAAGGGTATTTTGGCCTACACCCTGTAGTTCATGGGAAAAACGAGAGTGAGCATGCAAGCAGCGTGCCTTCAGAGAGGAACAGAGCCAGGAAAATGGAGCAATGTAGCTTCAGATGTTTGGATTTGTGGAGATTTAAGTGAGCATCATGCTTTTCTTGTGCTTCATCCAGTAAAAATAAACAAAGGTAGTGTGAGAAACTCTTAACATCGAGGTAATATGCAAATACTATTGCTGTCAAGTTTAGGGACTCACCTTACTTTGGCCACAATGCCATCAATCATCTTTTTGCTATGAACACTTACTCCTGTGGTTATTTGGAAATAAAATGTCTCCATTCAAGAGCTTCCAGAGGATTCTGTGCATTTACACATTAATCTTTTGGGCAGGTTTCAAGAGGGCCTGCTTAAAAAGTTCATCCCTTAGTTTCATACTCAGATTAAGGATGAGGTGTTTGAGGAACATTTCTTCATAGCTGTGGCTGCTTTGGTTTATGAGTGTACTCAGCTGCTAACTCAAACAGAACAAGGTTCCTCTGTGGCAATAACAGATTTAAGTCCTTCAGCTGCTCGTACAGTCTTAAAAATTGAAAATTGAAGTGAATAAAATACTGGCTCTGACTTTTTCCTCATTTTTCTCTTGATAGAGAGAGGGAGCAAAACACTGGTATGGGGGAGGGAAGGAGGGAGGGAGGGAGAAGGCTTCCTTGTCACCTCCCAGCAGGAGCCCAGCTGGAGGCCTGCAACTGAACCCCAGCGAAAGCTGGAGAATTTCAGTGTTCAGTCCCCTCTGAGGGAGACCACTCATCTTTGCTGGTGTCTAAGGCTGGTGTCTAATGCCTGTTACCCTCTCTGCATCACACAGACATTTAATATTTCCTTTCTGTTGAAATGGGAAGAAAATAAGCCTTTTTGCCCCTCGTTTTTGCTGGAAGGAGCTCCACCTTTAACACAGAATCATTTCTTCCCTTGCAGAGAACCAAGTTGCATTTCAGTGATAATTTTGTCGTGATACTCTTGAAAGGTCATTAAGAATACTTTAATAAAATTTAATAATTTATTATATATTTTATATAATTTTAAATAATTGATTCATACCTCCAGTTCTGCACCAGAATGTTCAGATACATAATGCTTCATGTGAGGTCCAGATATTTAGCAATTCCTGATATTTAGCAGTCCCATAAACCTCCCAAGGGAAGAGATGAGAAGCATTGCTGCTTCCCAGATGCTCTTTTCCATGACAGTCTCTGGCTGTCAGGTTTTTGTGGAGTCACCAAAGCACCAGTGTTTGCTTTGTCTTTAACCACATCCATCCCTCAGGAAATGTCACATCTCAGTCAGACATGCCTGAACCGGTCTTTGCCACAAAGGGAAAATAATCTCCTGCTCTTTAAAGACTGGTGTCAGAGAAAATAGACTTGGGCAACACTGGCTTACTGCGTTGCCATTAGCAGCCACGAGAGCATTTCAGTGAGCTGTGGCTGTCAAGCCAGTTCCCTGAGCTGTGTTGTCTCCAAAACAAAGAGCGACATCTCACAGCCAAAACATCCCCGCTGATCCACCAGCTGAAGGGCAACATTCAAAGCCTTTCTCAGTGCTCCTACTTAAGCAAGTGTTAAACAAGGGAGGAAAAACATCCTTGCAGGTCATCGCCCTGAGTGTCAGAGCTGCAACTTGCAGGTCTGATCCCATTTAGAGCTGATGTAGCTGCTGTGATCATCTGGCTAATGGAGGAGGAGAAGCAGGTAGGCAGAACATCTGAATTTTATAATGCAAAGATGGCAAGCATTGCAACATGGCCTAAAAAAGCAATAAAAACTGTAAAGCAGGAGATGTTTTCCTTATTGAGGAGCTCTCACAGAGGCAAAGCCCAGCTTCACCAGCTTTTCTGACAGAAACATGCAAAAACCTCAGCCTGTGAGAGCAAGAGCAGTGCCCAGCAGGCTCTCACCAGCCTCCTGGCTGCAAAGACCTCTCTGAACCTCAGCTCTGCCTCTGTCCTGCACCAGAGACCCCAGTCCAGGCAGGGAGCACAGGATCCAGACCCCTCCACAGCGTGCCTAGGGCAATGCCAGTGCTGTGCCTCTCAAACAGCACCGTCCTCAAAGAAAACGCTTCATTACATTTTGCATGACAAATCAAACATCTTTTTTAATAACGCAATTGTTTGTGATATTGTAATTGTGTCTGGAAACCAGGATGTTTGTGAATGAATCAGCAATAATTATCCCTGTATTTTATTGTCCAGTGAGAGGGGCTGACACACGCAGTCCGGCTTTGCTGTGCTGGGTACTGTTTCAAAAGGATGGGAGTTCAGGATATAGCGATTTTCTGGTCAGTGGAGGTTAGAGGTGATTTTGTGCTCAGTGTAAATGGCATTGTCTGGCAGACACAATTAGCAAATGAAGCGCTGCCTCACCAGAGGCTTTGCAGCCTCTGAGTCTCTTCTTCCAGGCTGACAACAAACAGAAATTTGAGATGGTATCTCAGGTTTCCAAAACAGGAAGCTGCTAAATCCAGCAAGAGAGCAATTCATTTCCCACTTATAATGATGCTGCTTTTAAATCTCCTTTGAGGATACTGAAGTGTTTTCCAAAGGGTAGCAGGGGAGGTATTTCATCCCCATTTTTCACCAGATGAAAGCCCAACTCTGCCAGGAGTGGAGCCGGGAGAGGGGTGTTTTTCTGTGCTGAACTGGTTGCTTCACTGTGACTCAGGCTCTGCTCCTTTCTGCAGTCTGCCTCCCACCCCTGAGTACCATGCCCGAGTCACAGCATGGCACAGACCTCCCTCAAATCCCTTTTTCTTTCAAGGTCTCTTTTATGGGGGAGGAGTTAATGGAAGTTTCCACTCACTTGTTATATTAATGCACTAGAAATTACTTCTATAAATCATCAGAGTGGCCCACATCAGGCCACACAGGTTGGTTCAATTACAAGGTCCAGAAATGGACCTTGGACACAGATTCCTCTGGACAAGTGGTCCAGGCCAGTAGTGCTGTGCCAAGGGGATGAGTTATCACAGCCAAAGCTTTTATCTTTTTTTTTTTTCTTTTCTCTGTTTTTCCATCATCCCTCTTGGGTACTTGCAAAGTCCTTTCTGTTCAGCTGGCTAACAGAGAAGGAATAAGCTGGAAAAAATTAACATTATCTTCAAGCTATTCTGAAGAAAAGCTTCAGAGATTTTCAACTAAATAAAGAGTTTTTAAAAGATTCCAATTAAACAAAATATTGTTCTGACAGGACTTCTCAAGCAGTATCTTCAGTAATTCAGATTTATATGACCAGAAGTTTTGAGAGAATTGCCAGAAGGGAGAGCATTTTGAAACAAAATTTCAAGATGTTTAATCCTGAAACAATCTACACAGAACATTTAAGTTTTTCTTTTTGTCTTCCAGCCAAGAATTATTCATCAAAGTAATCTCAAGTTTGATATGTTGCTTCAGCTTTCTGGAACTTTACTTTTCAGCAAATGCCATGCTTGCAAGAAGTGTTTTCCAGTTCCACTTTTTGTTCTTCTGCTGTCTAATGCTGAAGTTCCTGGTGTGAAAGCGTTCTCAGGTGCTTCTGCACAACATTACCAAACACTGCATCCACAGTCCAGGAGCAAAGGTGGCTCCTGGAGAACAGAACCAGCTGCTGAGCAAACACAGCCTGCGCTGCTCTGCACACCTGGGCACACAAGCTGGGACTGGCCACACTGAAATAAACAGAGCCAGGCCCGAGCAGTTTTGGAAGTCACACCCCTGCAATGCCAGTGATGGTCATAAAAACCTGCAGCTGTTTTCTTCTGGGTAGAAATTAGTTCTTAAGTAGTCTGTGTTCTGCTACCAGAACAAGTGCACTTCTACTGTAGCAAAAGAGCCCCATTCTGTGGGTGCAGTACCAGCAGCCCCCTGTGCTGCGGCTGTGGGAGCGACGCTGAGCGCCTCACACAGGCTGAGCACCTCCCTCACACAGGCTGAGCACCTCACACAGGCTGAGCACCTCCCTCACACAGGCTGAGCTCCTCACACAGGCTGAGCACCTCACTCACACAGGCTGAGCACCTCCCTCACACAGGCTGAGCCCCTCATACAGGCTGAGCACCTCACTCACACAAGCTGAGCACCTCCCTCACACAGGCTGAGCTCCTCACACAGGCTGAGCACCTCCCTCACACAGGCTGAGAACCTCCCACAGGCTGAGCACCTCCCTCACACAGGCTGAGCCCCTCACACAGGCTGAGCACCTCACTCACACAAGCTGAGCACCTCCCTCCCACAGGCTGAGCCCCTCCCACAGGCTGAGCACCTCCCTCACACAGGCTGAGCCCCTCCCTCACACAGGCTGAGCACCTCACACAGGCTGAGCACCTCCCTCACACAGGCTGAGCCCCTCCCTCACACAGGCTGAGCACCTCCCTCACACAGGCTGAGCCCCTCACACAGGCTGAGCCCCTCCCTCACACAGGCTGAGCACAAACTGCAGGTGCAGTTCCATACAGAGACACTTCTGTGCACACCTGCTTCCCTCTCACCTCTCTCGGTCACTACTCACTGCTCCACAGCAGCCTACTGTAGAAATTTTCAGCTTTGTGTGATCCCCAGAAGTTTTCCATGGGATGTCTCCATCTGCAAGATTCACTAACACCAATTTCTGCACAGGATATGACCTTTCCACAAAGGACATGTTCGGGGTCTCGTGCTAGTTGGCCACAGACACCCCTGGGATCTGTAGCTCACAGCCTGAAGACTGGGGACTTAGAACTTTTCTCTGAGATTCTATTAGAGCTTCTTAATTAAAAGACCTCTTTGGGGACCTGAATTGAATTGGAAACCATGGTGATCACTTAGGTCAATCACGCACAGAGATGATTACATTTGGGAGAGTGAGGTGGAAGATGGTAATGTGTGCATGTTTAAGAGCTTTAAGGAAAAAAAAAAACCAAACCCAAACATCTTTTAAAATGAGGAGCACGAACAATTTGCAATAGAACAGTTAGAGAATTTATCATATAGGGTTCACCATTCTCTACTGAATTAGAGACTAACAGCTGTCTGTCTTATTGCATTGAAAAAGTTTCTTTTACTTTTATCTCTCTGAACATTTTGTCAATGGATTTGATAGTTTGTGCATTTTCTCAAAGCTGTGAATGCACATTTTCACTCATATTAGTAACTGTACCAGGAAAACTAAAATGCTGAGAGCTGCCCTCTTGTCATGTCACATGAGAGAAACATGTTACTAACCTACTTCAAAACCAGTCTTTTTCATCCTCAGCCAGTGGGTCCTGTAACTTCAATGTGCAAACCTAATGTATAAAGAGATGCTCAATATCCAGCAAGTGTTTTTGTTCAAGAGTTGAATTTCACTGTTATAGTTCGAAAACACCAATTTATAACCATATCATGTTGATAAGATTATCAGTTACATCAGTTAAAACAGAACTAAAACAAAGTTATGGTTTGTTTCAACTTACAAATCATTATACTCTAGCTCCAGAACAATGAAGTTGCTTTCAGAATCAGAGCAGTTTTGGTTTCACTAGAAAGAACTGTTTTAAAATTCACTGGCTTTTCTTACAGAAAAGGACAACATACCTCTCATCGACTTTAGCATCACCTTCTCCCTTTGCTCCTATAGGAGAAAAATCTAAATAGTTACAAGGAATGTTCCTCTTGCAAGTCTCCACCAGAAATATGTGACCTTGCTTCACTTCTCTTTCCAAATGAGTGTGTTTAGATCAGGACCTTTTAGAGACTCAACACTTCAGTTGTTCAGCCCTTGTGTGAAATGCTTTGCATTGCTCTCAAGAAATCTTACAGCCCCAATATGCAGGGTAACCTCTTGCAACTTCCAGCAATAAATAAGACTGGTCATGTAGTTCCTAGGGGACTGAAGGCTGTTGATCCATAATTTATCTTGCATTAGCAGTTGCTTACAAGCTGCTTCCTTTTCTAAGGTGGATGTGAAACACCCGAGTACAGAGGTTGCAGGAGTTCAGATCTTCCTCTCTCCATCACACTGATTCCTCCCCCTGCCGCCTTCCACATCTCCTACTTACTTTGCAGGCAGCATCTGCAACACCTTCTACATCCACACTCCTTCCCCTGCTGGCAACCACTCCACACTGAATCCACATTGTGCAAAGGAGAAAGCAGTAGCTGCTGATGTGCAGAAGCAGGAAACATTTCTTCTTTTTTAAATTTTTCTTTTTTTCTTATTTCTTACTACACAGTTAACTAACTGCAAGCCTCAGATGTGCTGCCAGCTGGAGCATACACGTCTTTGGGAGCAACCTGCAGCCCACCTTGATGCCTTTGCACTCTCTTCCAGGGCTTCCAACCTGTAAGGAGGCTGGAGTTTCAGTCAGGTTAATATTGCTTGCCAGCTCATTTCAGAATGCCATGGCTTGTATGATAGGTGTAATTATTCCAAGTAGCCTTGTGCTGGAGCTTTCCCCTCAAGGCCAAAGTTTTATTCTATTTGTATTAATATCACCTAGAAGCTCCCAGTGGAAGTGAGGAATCTTTGTTCTGTACTGACTTAGCCTGCAGGGTTATAATTATAGCTGTGTAAGAGGCGAGGATGATGCAGCTTGCACACCATGAGAAGCCTTCTCACAGCAAAGGTGGAAGCAACTTTGCGCCACAAAAGCAGAATCAACCCCCAGTAAGATTTAAGGAGTAACAGATCTGCTCCAATAGACTTCAGCATCACCACCTGCTTTCATTTCCATAGTTTGTCCCTGAAATAAGGCTACAGACTTAAAACCCACAGGAGCAAATTTTTCCACTGCCTTCATCCCGTAGTCCCATATGTCTGTGAGGTCACAAACATGATGGCAAGTGAGTCACCCTGATAGGCATCTGCACCAGCTTCTCCTCACTTACCTGGGAACTCTACCACTGTAGAGGATGGGCCACAGAATGAGTCAGCAGTCAGGTTACCAAGGTCACTTGAAATTTTCAGTGACTAATCGTTCTCTTCTTTTATCACAGAAGTAGTGTGGAAAGCCTCAGCGAAGCTTTGCCACTGAAAATATCTCCAGGTGCAGGTCTCTGCACACAGAGCTTCCTGTGGCCAAGCACTTCTGTGTGGGTTACGCTGTACCCAGCGTGCTATTCCTGAGACATCCTGTTTTTGCTACTCGCGAAATTACCAGAGTTGCCATGTTCCTGCTAGCAGCCTTCCTGACAGAAACATGTGCATGTTGAGCATTGTTTTTCTAACTGAAGCAGACCTTTTGCCAAAAAGTTTGTCTGATATTTTCCTTCGTCTCCATTTGCTGTTGGAGAAATATTTTCCACAGCAGAACGTTAGCCTCTGAGAAAATCCTGATAAAGGCTATTCAGAGAAGCCTTCCGCTTGCAATTAACATTTGCCCATGGAAACCAAAGCCTTTTATTATTTTCCTTTTCCTCCCCTGAAGGAGTTTAGCCCTGTATTGCCTAGTTTTGCTTTCAAATGTCTTTGAACAGGGTGACACATCCATACTTCTCTGTGCATGGACACAGGAGTGCAGAATGAGACCTCACTTTTTGTTTTCAATATAATTAGTATGTTTATAGGAAACTTTTGTGCTGTACATTAATTTTCAAACCTGAAGCATGTTTTCAGACAACACAGCAGAGATATTATTTCAAAATAAAGCAAGGACATTAATAAACAAAGTACCAGGAAATCCAGAAAGGTTAAGTGATTTTCTACAGAGTAATTCGTTCTCCTAATGAGTTTAGGAGTTACTGCGTATATATCTTTAATTTGTGTGTTTATATAATTCATGGTAGTGCAAAATAAATTTCTATGTAAAGTGTCCTAATAGATCAAGTGAGGCTATAATATTCTTCCACAGCTTGTTCATTACAATATGCCCTGGCACAGAGTCCAGAGGGAGAGGAAGCCATTAAACATTAAGCAAAACAATTGCTGTCATCCTCTAGAGGGACTGGCTTTGTAAATGCTGTACAAAAGACTTGAGTATTCTGGTAAAATTAGAATGGTAAAAGAAGGCAAGCACCTTGCCCTCAATTTCATGAGATCTGGTTGGATAGCTAATGATATTTGGATCTTTGCCCTAGAAGAGCAGAGCTCATTCTCTCCTAGCCATGGACTGGGCACTCCTAAGAGTGAATTGTTACCAGCAAACAGAAAAGACAAAACAAAAAAAAAAACCCTGACGTTTCCAGTGTTTTCTATCCTCAAAGCTGAAACTCTCCCCTGTGTGTGTTTTCAATTTAACTAAAATAGATCGCTGTGTGTAAACAGCCACTCTATCTGCATCATTCATATTTGATGGACTAGTCAGTACAACAGATACTTTTATCCATCCTGTAAGTGATGAGAAACTAGACACTTCAGTGTCTTGTGCTCCTCTCAGTTAACATGAGTGGCAGCAGCTGTTATTCGAGGCTCCCTAACATGTAAGGTTTGATGTAGAGACAGGAAAATTGGAGATATATTTAGTGGAATTGGATATAACAAAAGTAACTTCCATGATCAAACCCTCCCAGGAGAATATGCAGGAAAGCTCTGGCCACGTTCGTTAATAGCAACACAGGCACTGGTGTTCTTGGGTTTTAGAGGCTTTGTAATGACAGTATTCTTAGCAGGTTAACAAGTTACTTGCAGGAAAGATAGGGCATGATTTCAAGATGCCATGAAATTGGCAGCAAAGCGTGAAGGTGGTCCAGAACACCACTGCCAGAGACTGTAAAGCACATACCAAGTAGATAAACTTGTGTTTTAAATTATGCTCTGCACATACAACTTTGCATGCCTGTAAGAACCATGTAAGCAGACTTTTAAACCCATTGGAAACCAGAAGGAGATACTGCCATTTCCTTCTGCTTGGGACAGACAAGAGTAGATGGTTGACAAGGGAATAAATGTAGTATCCCAGAGACAGCTCAAAAAGAAGGGCAATCCTTCTTTGAGCAGATATGTGAAGGCAGGAACACCTGGCCCAGCTCACACAGGGGTGTTTTGGTGTCAGCAGTGAAATAGCAGAAATTCCATTTAAAAATGAAACCTAGCTTTTTTCTGTGAGGGTGGTCAAGCACATGGATGGGTTCCCCAGAGGGGCTGTGGGCCATACACCCTTGGAAACAGACAAAACCCCTCCAGATCAGCAACCTGCTCTGGTTGGAGAAGGGGATGGGACTCGGTGGTTTCCAGACATGCCTTCAAATCTCTGCCATGCTGTGATTCTGTGAAAGGGAAGCTCTCCAAGCAAGGCCATGAGCAGAAAATGATGGTGCTGGTGTTTTGCACCAGCTTTGGAGGAACCATGTGGATACACCAAAAGAAAAGACCTCATTTTCCTTTGTTCCAGCTGGCATGCTCGGCCCCCCTGCAACACACACCTCCTGTGCTAGCACGGGGGAGAGAGGAGATGAAAAGGCAATCCCATGGCCAGAGTTTCAGAGGTCTCAGACCTGAAAGAGCAGATGAGAGGAAGACCTTTCACCTGCTTTAGGATATATTCCAGGGAAGCTCACTAGACCTCTTGCCAGCTGGCATTTTAGTGACCCACCCTGCAGACTGAGGGGTTAAAATCTCCTGAGTTTGAGTGCAGTTGCTTCATTTGTGGCCTCACGGGAGAGGGCAGCTGCAGCCCAGCTTTTGAATCTCTGCTCTGAAGCGAGGGCCGATGGAAAGGAAATGGTAACTTCTGTCTTCTCCTTTGGGAAGGAGCTGGAGAAGGTTTGTGCGAAGGTCATTTTAATATTAAGCCAAAGGTCCAAGAGGCACCAGACAAGCAGCTCTTTTTTTCCAAATAAAGAGTTAGTAACTACATGGATATAAAATTTTCTCCTCTTAGTTTAGCCCTTCCTTATTCCTGAGGGAACACAGTCATTTCTTGGGCATGTTTTTATATTTGCAGCTGAGAGCCAGGAACAGGAGATGCATGTGCCCACTTGTGGGTCATGGCAGAGGGCCTGTGCACAGTGCAGAGCTGCAGGACACAGGCTGGCCATTGGGATGGGGCCCTTGCAAGCCCAGGCTCTGGAGAGCTCTGCAGCCAGCACTGCAGCCGGCTCCTGACAGCCTCTGTGCTGGGCGTTGTAACGTGCCTACAGCGAAGGTGGGAAGATCACTTCTCTCTGTTACTAAGAATATAGTCAGGGAAACATTACCCTGCAAATTGCTTTAATATGCATCACACTGCCACATATACTTTATGACTCTATTTGCACCCTGTGTGTCGGTTCAGCTCATGCCCACTGCTGCTGCCAAGCTCCTGCAGCTACTCGCTTTTCCCTCACATGCACTGGAGAAACAGGCAGAGCAGAGCACAAGAAGGCTTTCCATGAGTCTTCTGCTGAAAGGCAGGGATGGGGCTCACTTCCTACCCACAGCTCTGCTTGGATCCACCAACAGCAGGCCATAAGGTGGAGAAAACTGTTCAGGGGGCATGAGGGAAAACTGAGTGACTCAAAGCTGTGGGCAGGTGGAGAATGCAGAAGCAGGTTCAATTTCAGATGCAATGAGCCCAAGTCTGTGACACAATCCATGAGATGTGGGCAGCAGAGACCCACCTTGGGGGAGTTCCCCTTTGCTTATGAAGTGACTCACTGGGGAACAAGGCAATGTGGGTGACAGACATGATACCGAGGTGACCTCCAGCTACAAGGACCCCATGGACAGCATGCACAGAGGCAGAGGGAGAGAGAGAAAAGAAATGACAGGCTCTGGCTCCTCTCCATTATTTGGTGGATGAAAGGCTGGACATGGCCTGGAAATGTGGTGGTCCAACTGGTAGTCCAGAAAGCCAGTTGTGTCTTGGGCTGTGTCAAAATCAGTGTGGGCAGGAGGACAAGAGAAGTGATTCTGCCCCTCTGCTCTGCTCTGGTGAGAGCCCACCTGGACTGTCTGGAACCCCCAACACAAGAAAGATGTTGGCCCATTGGAACACATCCAGAGAAGGGCCACAAAGATGATCAGAGGGCTGGAGCACCTCTCCTGTGAAGACAGGCTGAGAGAGTTGGAGTTATTCAGCAGGGAGAAGGGTCCAGGGAGACCTTACAGCACCTTCCAGGGTACAGGAGGCACTTTTTACAAGGACACGGAGTAATAAGACAAAGGGAATGGCTTTTAACTGGAAGAGAGGCAGGTTTAGATTAGATACAAGGAAGAAGGTTATTTACAACAAGGGTGGTAAAACACTGAACAGATTGCCCAGAGAAGTGGTGGATGCCCCATCCCTGGAAACACTCAAGGTCAGGCTGAAGGTCTTTGAACAACCTGATCCAGCTGAAGATGTCCCTGATCCCTGCAGGAGGGGTTGGACTAGAAGACTTAAAGGGCCCCATCAACCCAAACTATTCTCTGGTTCTATGATCTCCATGTGCAAAAGTCAGCCATAAATAAAGGCACAGGGAGAAGGAGTTGTCCTTTCTCTGTACCTTGTCACCTCAGATGAGAAGTACAGCTGGTTATTCATCTAACATGTTTATTCTGCTGTGCACTGCAGTTGGCTGCAGGAAGGGGAACACAAAGCAGATCCTTACAATTTAATGCTGTTCCCAGGCTAATAAAGACGAACATTCCTTTTGGGGGCTCTGGACAAGGGCAAGATGCTGCTATGCCTCTCTCCTATGAGTACCTAGAGCCCTAAAATTTGAACATTTGGGAATTTGTATATATATTCCTTATCTTAAACTATTGCTTAGCAACAGACTTTAGCCAAGGGCATGTTTGTGCAAGTGAGGCATATCCCTATCTGCTAAGTGCAAAGCAATAAACACACCTTTCCAAATTATCTCTGCTAGGATCACGTATGTAGCAGATGATCAAGCCCAGCGGAAGGGTATCTGCTGCATAGGCTCTTGGCACTTCTGCAATGCTGATAAAGTGATCTCGGCCTGGGTGAATCAAAGCCCTTTCACTGCAGGAAAGGTGTCTTTGCATACCAAGTAGGTTGCAGATGGAGGAGCACCCAGCAGGGCTCGGTGTGATGCAGTTCTGTGGCTGCTCCTCCCACGTGGAGAGGAGTGATGTGTTTATCTAGAGAGCCTTAGGTGTTCCCCTGACACACTGCTACGTGTGCGCATACTGATGGAGAGCCCTGTTTTGGAAAAAAAACCACACACAATCTTAAATATGATTTTAGATACCATCTTGGTATCTATCAACCCATTATTTTATCAAGCATTTAATAGAGCAAAGCTTAACCCCAGTATTGTACCTCGAACTGGGTTGCACCTGACAGTCCAAGGTTTCACTCCCCAGTTATCTCACACAGCAATTTTTTCCCTTCCCATCACTGGGTTGTACTTTGCCACAGTGAGCCACAGTGCAGTGTAACACACATCCATATGATAACTGGCCTGGAAATACGTGTGAGCACACGGGCCCTTCTCACCTCCTCGTACCCTGCATCCCCTGCAGCTGGTGACTGTGCAAGAAAGGATCCCTGGAGAGCTCACAGCAGCTTTCTGCTCTTAGAGGAGCATTTCCTTGGCTGTTCCTTCTACAAAACAGGAAGGAGAGATGAGTTTCACTTCACGTCTGGACTCAGGAGAAGAATCTCTTTCCTGTGTAGCACAGGGATGGGATGAATTGAATAAAGAGGGCGTAGCAGCTGTGAAAAACCCTGTATTGGTGGAAGGAAGCTGCAGCCCCTCCTCTCACATGCTCTGTGAAAACGTGGGTGCCCCTGTAGCACATCACAACACAGCAATGCACACTTAGCTCCGTTCCTTGCCTCTGTGCCTGCCCTGTTCTCTGTGTACCAGCAGCACCCCAGCAGTGCATGTGCCTCACAAAAGGGGCAGTTTGAGAAGCAGAGGCAGGCTGGCTGCAGGTTTTCCTCCTAGCTCCACAGTAATTGCTGAACTGCTTTTTGTGACGTTATAAGAGCTCCCATTGTCACTTGGAGGGCTTGGGGAGGCAGAAGGCAACCTTACATGATCCTTATCTGTGTTAGGCACAGCCTGTAACACCATCATTAAGGCAAAGGCCAGGCACACTGATGCTCCAGCTGCTGCAGTGCTCCCTACTTCCGAAGGCACAAACTCTTAATTGCCCACACAGAGATCAGCAAAGGAAGAGAAGACCTTCAGAAGGAAATATGAGGCACAAAACAGTGCCTCATCAGCAGACAGAGAGTTAAGATAGTCCCTGTGGACAGACGTGTTGTAAAGAGTATCAAGCAGTGTCATCTCAGTGCTGACTTAAAACTGAGCAGTATACCAGACTTGCAGCAGCTTTTGAGGTTTTAAACAATACATTTGAAACCCTTCATAAGTCATTAGCATTTGGAACAAAAGCTGCAGTCAGATCCACATCATCTTAGGCCAAGCTTACATTAATGGCCACGCTGGCAAGAAGGAAACCAGTGCTCAGTGCTGGGATGTGCTGGACACCTACATCTCACACTGGAGTCACGACTTGTGCATCCTCCAGCTTCACTCAATTTTTCACCAGTTCAAAGGGGAAGTGGAGAAACACAGGGGAAAAAAGAGGGGAAAATTGGGGAGAAAGAGCAGGAGCCTCTGTTAGCTCTTACTCATTGTACCCTAAGACTCAGAAAAGCAGATTCAGTCAAGTTCCCAAAACTTTCCCTCTATGCTGCTCAGTCTGTCAAGTCCAAGTATGTCTCTGCTGGGGGCCATCAAGAAGGAGAGATAGTCCTGTACCAGCAGCATCAGGCCACTTTTGTAAGGGCTCCACGAGCAGCAGGAACACACGGGATTAAAATCCTTTCTGAAATTCTGACGACAAGAGGAAACACAGCTCTCCCATTATCCTCCAGCAGATAAATATTTGAAAGCAACTATAAAGAAAACTCAGCCATGCATCCCCTGCTACCTACCCGGCAGCCACGGCAGCACAATGGGAGCCACGTTCAGACAAACAGCAACACAAGGAGGTTTATTGTACCAAGTTCACAGGCACCAGTCTCTATCCATTTCTACTCAACACCATTTTAGAGAGGTATCTGTTTATTTTAAACCCATCAGAGGATGTATTTTCACTATGCAGTGGGAATACCAGTATCATAGACCACGAGGGTTGTTTGCAGAGGGAAGGTGAAGGAACAGCAGCCACTCGAAGGGGAACCCCAGGGTTACAGTAGCAGAAAACATAATTGGTGGCAAAAACTCTGTAGATCAGGTTGCAGGTTTGAGTTATTCATCGGTCTTTTCCTTCCATTCAGGGAAGGAGAGGACGGTGTAACCACTTCTCACAGACACTCATTAAATCAGGCACGGCAGATCCTTTCACATGAAGGTAACCTGAGAGCAAAGGCCAGCCCTTAACCTGGCACAAGTCAAGAGCTGTCTTCAGCTGACAATAGCTGAAGTGTTGGTGGCAACACACAAGCACGTACAGGTATTGACTTCTCCACCCTGGGGCAAGCGGGTTGGTGGGAGGGCTTCAGAACTGGGATCTTGGGATCTTTCCTATAAACCAAAGTCAAGGCCGAGGACGCTTATCAGGAGGGACAGCAGCTTCCTGGGCCACGGAATGTGCCTCCAAGCAGCAGCAGGGCTCTTGCTGACTCTGTGGTGTTAACACCCTGCTGACCACCGGGAAGACACACCTAATTAACAGTGCTGAAACAGGGAATGTCTACAGCATTCTCACTTAACTTCCTCTTCTGGACTAGCATTTCTGAATGCCTCCTGAAAGATCTCCCAGGTTCTTCATGTACGAGAAGAGCAAAAGGTCTCCCAGGCAGATGTGTCCTAACTGCAGCGGGGTTGGCAGGTCCGGCTGTGAAAGTCAAGACACCTTTGCACTTCCCAACACTAAGGAGTGGCATAGAGTTTGTAGGCATAATCAGACTCTTCTACATACACTTTGTCCCAGTCATTTACATGGAGCACAAAGGAATCACTTACAGGGACTGACAAAAAACGTAGCCTCAGGCTGTCACTCTATTACCAGTGCTCACAACACAGGAGATAGCTGCCTAAGCTGTCCTCTCCTTTTGGGAACAAGTTTCTCGAAACCTCCACAAGAGAAATGACCTTTAGAATTATTCAGATTTCAAGACTGTCCAAAGTCTGATTCAGGATTGGATTCACCCTGAACTAGATGCTGTAAAGCCACAAGGACCTTTCAGTGTTTACAGCCTAAGCAGATAATGCCTGGGCTTGCTAACAGAGAATGGGAATGCAATCTGTCTATAGATCAGCACCAGGGCACAAGGGGCTGAAGCTGAATTTCCTCAATACCAACACAGAACTGGAGGCAAGCTGGCAGCACACAGACCCCAGCAGGAAATCCCTTCCCTTGCCCCTTTAGGAACAGCACTCTGCAGAAATGGGAAGCAGGGCACAGGCAGAACTGGTAGATAAGTGCTCAGCCACGCTACTGCCAGTAGGAAGTAGCCATCTAAAATGGCTCCCACGTGCTAAGTGCAGTAAGCCACTCTATTTTATCTGATAGCCTCAGCTAGTTACTGATTACCAGAGCCACTTACATTACTCCAGATACTTCACAGGATGCAAAGGCATCCTTCATCCCCGGGACAAGAACATATACCAGTCCCACCTCATGCTGGGGGCAAGTCTGCCCCAACCCTTCTGAAGTCTTCCTGCAGCAAGAAATACCAGATGTTAAAGCTTTCTGCTTTGATGTGTCACAATGAAAGCGATTTATGGTGCTTGATAAGGGTGGCTCTCTCACCCCTGTATTTCTTCATTTGGCCTTGCTCTCTTTTGAGGCAGGTCACACCCATCTGCCCCACCTTCATTCTCCTGTGTCTTTCCATATGGAAAAGAAATGACACACAACAGTATCACTTTTCCTTTGGGTGTATCAGGGAAACCCACCTCCTCTACTGGCTAGGTGGAAAGCATCACACCAGCCAACAGAAACTTCCCAGGGAGGAAGATTTAGGAAAGCTGTGAGAGACAAATGAAATACGGGCAAGTGTTTCTGTGTCTCTGTAACTTGTTCTCAGGTGTTCCCTCTGCAGGGTGACAACTCCTGGCCATGCTCACCTCTCTGCTCCTAAGGCAGCACCACCCTCCAGATGGTGGCCTGAGCACATGGCACACCTCAGCATCTGAGCTGCTTTTGTTTCCCTTTCACCCAGAGTACCAGGGCAACCCTTTTCACGGCTGCCAAGGAAACTGTGCCACCAGAGAAGGATGTGCAGCATCAGCTGAAACAAGAAGGGATTTTCCCTCTCTCAGCAGCTGGACACATTCCTGGCACAGCACATCCGTACGGCACAGGTACTGCTAACACCACTCAGCAGATGAGGCAGTCACACTTGGGGCACCGGAGCCACCTTGCAGATTCCACTGCCAAATTAAGAGCAGAATATTTGACTGTCTTTTAAAAGCAGTTCGGTGTTTCCTAAGTGAGTCTGAGCTGCAGCACTGTGTAGAAAGCTTTTGCTGCCTGAGGATCACCAGGAACCACATAAATAAAACACCTTTGGGAAGTTTCTTGCTTGCTTTTGGTTGTCATTGACAAAGACATACCCTGTCTCACCAGTCCATCTCTGTTAATGCAAAGTTTTCCAAGGCTTTGCTCAGCCTCCCATAGAGGAGAACTACACTGATGTAACATTTTTTAATTTCAAAAGCTTATTCTACAGTTTCCCTTGGCCATGTCCAACTTCCCTTGCAGTATTAAGATCCAGTTATTTATTTCACTTACCTAAGCAAAATTGTAAAACTGCACCTACGCTGGGAACATGGCACACTGCATCAGCTTATGAACAAGGCATTCTGCATTTTTAGGACTACTTCAAGAAAATTATTAAAAACAAAAAACAAAAATGCAAAAACAAAAAATCAAACAAAACACACAAAAAGCAAATCTAATAAAGGTAAACTTTACATCTGTGAAGTGCTCAGTTTTTCAGGTCTCAGGAGAGAGAGTTCTTACACCTTGCAAGTCTGACCTCTAATTGGAACAACTGTATGGATTAGAAGGCATTTCTGAAATATTTAAAACCAATGCATGGAAATAAAGGCCATTGCTGATTTAAAATGGCTGAACTGGTTTTTCTCTTGCCTACATGCCTGAAACCAGTTTCAAAAGGAAACCATCTGGAAGAGTTCAGCTGAGTATATAAAGTTTCAGAAAGCTGTAAGCAATTGTAAGTGCCAGGGAAAGAGCAAAAATAGAATTAAAAACACTTTAGCAACCTTAACCAGTACAGAAAGCATGGCTCCCACCAGAGCCCTTGGCTCCAACAGACACATAACACACACGCAGGGCTCTCAGAACACAAGTATTCCCACTGAAGTCAATACTTTAAATTATACATAGACTGAAGTAAAACCCTAAAATCAGGCCAGAAAATAAAATGCACAGAGTTTTCACCTTCTTCTATTGCCATCAATAAGTACATTACCTCAAGTTTAGAGCCTTCTTTTCTGATTAACATTTACCTAATTGTTGTTTCTTGCAATTTCTTTACAGGTTTATTTCTATTTGTTCTGCCAGAGGCTGTTCAGGTTTTTAGAAAAATTACTTTACTACCTTTCCTCCCACACCCCTGAATATTTTTTCTTCTCTGAGTTGCATGGCCTACAACTCCCTCCTCATTTGCAGCTCCCCTGAGCCCCCTCCGAGGTTCCCCCAGGTGAGAAATCATGTGTGGAGAGAGGCAGCGTTGCCCTCCTCCTTGTATTCCTGATGCTGTTGTGCAAGCTGATGAAGATGCTCCCAACCCAGGCTGCAATAGTTCCTGGCTGCTTAGGAAACCATCTTGTGGGTACACAGCTTCCAGGCCCTATTGTTGCCCACACAAATCAAAACCAAGAAATACCAGATAAAGGAGGGAATAATGAGTGGTAAACTTCCAGGGCTATTAGAAAAGGACTTCCTTTAAGAATACTGTGTTGCAAAAGGGTCTGAAAGATCAAAATAAGAGCCCAACCTCTCTTGTGCCATGTCTAGATCCACAACCAATGCCTTGAGTAGTCACTGTCATTGTGACCTCCAAAGCAACCATCAGAGGGGAGAGGTCATTATCTCTGCTGATGTGTAGGGAAGTCAAAGTCACAAAAAGATGAAATTACTTGCCCATGGTCTCCACAGCTCTTCAGTCCCCACGGCGTGCACTGCTGAGCCACGCTGCCTCCAACAAACAGAAAGTCCAATAAAACCTGTCCAGGACGATCCCTGGATTTTGCTCATTGATGAGCACACACGATCCTGTTTTCAATTCACTGACTCGCATTCTTAGAGGGAAGTGTGGGCACCAGCCTCTGCAAAAAGGTCAGTATGAGACACGGGCTGAGAGTGAACTCATTTAAAAGGTAAGCACCCCATTTTTACCTCCCTAGTGGAGGCAGTGACTGGGCCGTGGTGTGCTGTGTGCCATCGGGACTCAAGCCACTCCCTGAACACGAGCCAGTATGGGATTCCCAGGCTCTTGGCTAAGTCGGTGCACCCCAACTCTTACTTCACTTACTTTTATTTTTAACCTTACCTTCTTTCACTTATTCCTCACCCCTGGCACTCAGTGGGTCAGGGATTGAATTCTTTAGCATTACAGGGATTTCCAAGCCAGATCTGAGGTTTGCCAAAGCATTTGTACCATCCAAAGTATCAGGGCCGACATGTTAATGAGTCTGTGATAAAGTCCAGGATTAATCAGCAGGCAGCAGCAATTTAAACAAATTCCAGACTAAATGTTATCTTCCAACAAAGAAGTAATTTTTCTCCCCACAGGATCTGCAACCAGTGAACCACTGAAGAGCTGTGCTGGGGCAGAGGGAGCCTGCAGTGAAATTCAATGTGAAATAATCATAAACCATCTAATTGGTATTATTCAAGCTGAAAAGTAATGCAAGTAAGAAAGCACAAACAAATTACAGTGGATTTCTTTTTAAACTTTTTTGCTCTAAACACACTAAGCTTTACACATAACACTTCCATAACAATATAGGCATATAAGGATTTTTCATGTGTTTTTGAATTTTATAGGATTGTAAAGCAGAATGTAATTGGAATAGGACATTGAAATAAGATAATTATCCCCTGCTGCTTCAGAAATAAGGAATAAAAAAGAGCTGTGTATATATTTCCTTCTCCAAGGAAGAAATAAATGTACTATGATGATTCTTGTTTCTGGAGGAAGAATCACTGGGTTGTGATTTGCAGTTTTCTAAATACATTCCTCAAAGGAAGGGCTATTCAGAAGTGTGGATGGAGCACAGTACATGCTAATTGGTCCCAGGGCTACCTTGAGTATTCAGAGACCGGTGATAATTCAAGTCACAGCTGAAAAGGAAGTCCTGGTTGTGCTTATCCTTGGCTAAGCCGAAAACTGTCTCATCCTTGTTCATGTTTCCCTCTCACAGCTGGCTAAGTAGACTAAGCCCACAGTCAGTGAGATTTGCCATCTCTGGATGTATATCCCTATGGCCGTCATGTTAATCAAGTTGTTTGTTCAGATACTTCACAAAGAAGTTACATCAGACATGTGATGAGGAGTTGAAAGGAGAGGAAATACAGATCTTTTTTCTTCAAATCCAGGCAGACAGGAGTGACAGATTACAGGACTCACAAGTGCCCAGCAGGTCACATACTATTCCATCATTCTATTGAGGGGTTCTTCATCCACTAAAAGCAGTAAATACTTTCTTGGCAGACAGAAATTTCAAGGTACTGCTTCAAGATGTTGTGATACCTATAAACCTAAGTTAGCAAGGATCTTCACACAAGGAACAGAGGTTAATGTCCTCTTGGCCTTTGCAGTTTTTGATGAGTGTCATTTGCCTTTTTGTTTCTCATATGTTTGAATTCTATCACATCCCCCAGCACTCTAGTTGTGTGTCTTTCCCAGTGCAGTGATAGACCTGGAAGATGAGTGGTTGTTTCTTCTGACTAATACAGTATCAGCATAAAAACCAAACCAGTGTTCCCAGACACATTTTAGAAAGCTATTATCCCCACTTTGGAGGAGACAAAGCTGAACGTAGCTGTTAAGCAATATGCTCACCTTTATGCATTTTGCCAAGAGGAAGAACACACCCATTACTCAAACTGATGAGCACGTCCTGCCCTCTGTATTCCAGTGTCACTGGCCTTGCCAAAATGTAGTGACATTTTCTCACATGTGATTTTGCTTTTTACTGGTTTGGTTTTTTTTTTAATCTCTCACCAACATAATTGTTTACTTGAAGTGTTAGGTCTTAATTACAGTAAATATTTTTCCATTTCTGTACAGATGGGAAATGCACTGGAATAGAACTGGATGGTTTAAGTTCATCATCTGTTCATCTCTTGATAGAGATCAATATAGATTAGAGGTAAGTCTCTTTATCCATATTCATTTTCAAAACCCGAAATGATATGCAACAGATTTATAATTAAGCAGAAGTGATGATGTTTTTATACAGCTTACTTAAATGGATTTGCCATGATGCATTAGAGTAGAAGCTATAAAACCCAACCAGATGTTGTATTTCCCCCCTCCCCGCCCCCGCTCTGTGTTGCAATTTGCGTGAGAGTCCTACATTGTAAATAAAACTTGAGGTCAAAGTTTTCTAACCTGAGGATCTGTTCTAAAAACCATGCTGACTACCCAAATAAGATGTCTTCATTTACAGAGGGGATGAACAGCTCCAGCTAGGAGTAGAATCTGAATTAAACTCAGGGACTTACGCACCTGAAGAGAACAGTAGCTTTGTGTTCCTAAGCTTGCTGAACAAAGCTTTTTGTGTAGCTCCTGCCTCGTAGCCCAGACGTTCACATTTCTGCCACAAATAAAAGCATCTGAGTCACAACACCATGAGGCCTATTTTCCAAGCGAGCTGCAGCAGGGATCCTGCCCCACCAATGCCTCCTCCCAGGAGGAACACACAGTCCCCATCGCTGTCCAGGGGACAGTCAGCTAGGCAAAACTTTGGCACCTCTGCACTTCAGTAAAATGATTGCAAGATTAGCTTCCTGCACTGACAGATTTGAAACAGGGATTGGAACTCACACTGACTTTGTGGAAATACTTGGTTGAAAGTAGGATTCAGCCAGAGACACAGAAATGACAGATTGCATAAAAGTGAATACAAAGCGCCGGAGACTCAAAGAGATAAAAGAGTACCTCTGAGCTCAAGATTAGTACCAGCACAGCTGGCAAGCATTTCACCCTATTCACATAGTGAGGACATGAGAGGACACCGGGGCCATGATTCTCATCTCTCAGCTGGCAGAGCTGAGCAGAGAGAGGTTGTTGCTGAGCAGGTGAGATCTTGTCCTCACTGCACACGGTGTGGGTTTTACTGCTGGCTTTGGTGGAGCCAGGCTTTCACAATACTCTGTGCTTCACTCACAGTGAAGTCACTGGGGTTATTCATGTGGCATAGGAGATACTAGATGCCCTCACACTATGCAAAAGGGTAGGCTTGAGCAAGGACCTATTAAAACCAACATTACACAACAGCTTCCATGGTGAGCTCCTTTTCTCCAGTTATTAGCCACAGTGATTAAGTGTGGTGGGTGACTCACAGACCTTACATTGCCCATCAACAACAAAAGACTTTTGGCTTTAGATAAATGCCTTTAAAGTGTATTCTTTACCATATGTAGCTCACAATATTTTGAGCACCGGTAGCTGTGATGTGAATCATCTCGATGCACTCAAAGTTTGTTGCTGCTTTGATTTTTTAAACAAACAGCATGCATAACAACACTTGGAAAGCACAAGATCACCCCAATCAAGCAATGCAGAATGAGCACTGATGCTGATGAGGAATTTTCACTTCACACAGTGGTTTCAGGCAGCCCTGCTTTACAGTGTGCTGCACATCCTGCAAGTCATTGGTGCAGCTCAGACAATGAGCACGTAACTGAGGAAAAACATCCTGCACCGTATACACCAAATTATCAGTTCCTAGAGTAAAAGAAGACAGTTATGTCTCAGATCAGGGGTCTTTCCTACTTCCAAAGAGCTCTTAAAAGTTGTCTTAATTTTTGAGCCCTCCATACTATATTTATATATTTTTTTTTCATTGATTCAAGCACTTTTAAGGAAAGCAATGTACATGGAAGAAACTTTTTATGAGTACTGGTTTCAAAGTAAGTGAGTATTTTGAAGAAACACCAGAATTTTTTTTTTTTTTTAATTTCCTAAGAACATCATTAGCACTTCTAGGCAGCTAATTTTTTTTAAACCCTGCCCTTTAGTCTCTTGGATTGATTGATTAATGGAACATTTCTTGTTGTGAATAACTCAATGCCATGGAACAGTATTCCAATCACAGTTGATTATAAATTAACACTCATTTTAACTGATGCAGATAATTGTGTCAATGTCACAGCAAATACATTATCAAACATTACATATGGATGCTGTAATATAAACAAGAAGTTGAAAATTTCATTATCAACCAGTGCATCACTACCATCTAATTCCTAAATTTTTCATCATTGTTTAGACTGCAGTCAGATTGCACAGAATAATTTGCTACTTATAAACAGTAGATGCAACTCTTTTCTTAGGTACAATTAGCAACAAAAAGGAGGAAGATTTCCTTTTGCTCAGGGCATTGGAAAAGAAAATATCTTCCTTGAACTGCCATGATAGGCCATGCTTCCCGCCTAACAGGCAAACAAGTGAGGGGAAAGGACTAACAGAAGAGTGCTAAATAAGCTCCTTTTAAAATATAGAATGAAAGGGAAACACAGCTGCTGACAGCTCTGCAGGCAACACCACTTTGCCTCAGTTTCCCCTATTTGGTGTTGTGAATGGCTGGTAGGGATATAACCCTTTCTATATTACTTTCTTGCTTTTCCCTCTCCAGGAGTCATATTCAGTTTGTGAGCTAACACAGTCCCAACCTAAGGCAGCACATCCTGGTACATTCTTTTCCAGTCCTCAGAGCATAACACTGCCTGTCATCTTTTTTTACCTTAGTGCTCCTGCCTTTGCTCGCTGGACAGCTCGAGCTGCTGCAGGGCTCAGCCAGGGTTTTCTGCTCCTTTCGCTAGAGCTTTTTAACCGGTGGGCTTTGGATGTGCAAATGAGAGCTGCACCTTTCCAGAGCTGAGTTACAAACACATATTTCATTCCTGAGATACTCTGATCCTCGCCCTTCATTCACAGAAATAACTTCAAGGTTTAAAATAAATGTAGACTCATCCTGTTGAGCTAAAGTGCTTTTCTGTATATAACAAGATTCTGCCCTCACTTCTTTTTTTTTTTTCAGTGACACATTAAAGGCTTATTTCTGATTAGAGATTAGACTTGATAGACACTGGTATAAAACTCTCACGTTATTTTAGCATCTCCTGTCATTTCAGGGTTAGAGGAGAACCAACAAGGAACATTATTTAGGGAAGTTCCTTTTAATAGGAAACTGAAGTCCTATCCATATCACTTGTTTGTAGACACTGACAGCAAACTACACCATAACTCAAGCTTTCCTCTACATGCTCTTATCTCATTCTGAACCCAAACTTTAAATCGCTGCAATCGAAGCAATCAAAAGCAATCCAGAAAAGGTATTCCTAGTTATTTTTGGAAGTTGATCTCTTCCATTAAGAAAATACATAGCAACTCTGTGAAGAGGAAAAGCACACTAAAATAGCCTTAGCATATTATGCAATACATTTTCTTTGTATTTATGTGTTTCTTTCTAATGGCTATGCTTTTTTTTTACTGGGAAATGAGCTGAAGCTTGCATTTTTGAACAGATAATTCAATCCTCAATCCCATTCCAAACAAAACCCAAATAATAATTTTATAGGCACAGAATATATAGGAAATGCTAGTCAGTTATTACAGTCATGTCTGCTTTTCCAGAAGTTTCAGGTTATTAATCCCATCTTGAATGAAAACATATATTTTGTTGAATATGAGCAGATTTGTGAATACTCATCTGAAAAAACCCCAACACCTTCCACCAGCCAATTCTGAATTATAATCTTCTATAAAAGGATTTTATATTTGTCTCCAGAAAAAAACCCCACAATTTGGTCTTTAAGAGCTGTGGTCCATCCTGAGTCTGTTCATAATCATTAGATAGGGCAATGTATATTTATTTATTCTCCCTTCTCCCCTCCCTTATTTTTTGATTGTCAGGTTTAGTCAGGCGTAAAAATGAATCTTTTGTGCAGTCACAATGTCTCGTGATTTTTCATGTAGCACCTAATTTTGTTTGTCTACAGAAAATGATTGTGAAGTTAGGGTTTGTTCAGATAACAGGACATTTCACTCAGCCATCACATTTTGACATTTGATAAGTAATTAACTAAAGGAAAGAACAGCTGTTAAGAAAATGCTTAATGACAGCATGTAAATGATTTAAGGCCAATTCATGAACCACATAAGTCCCATTTAAATATAAAATGTCATGAGATGCACATTAAAAACTGCATGATGTCTTTCCTTTGCAGTCTAACAAAGATTTAGCCTTCATCATCCTGAATAAATGAATATGCCATCAAATACTCCTGTCATCTAGGATGGGAAGCTTAGAATCCTGTATCCTGAAGATCAACCTTATGACAAATAGTAAACACAAAATATGGTAAGTAGTATAAAAGAAGGAAGATCACTGGACTTCTTTCTTAAACTGCAGCAGCATTTTCCCTAGGTTTTGTGTCATACTTTTTCTCATGTTGGTCAGCTAGAATAAAAGATCAGTTCAAAGTTAGCATGCTTGAAATAAAAGTGAGTAGGATGTCAAGTATAATCCTATGGACAAGACAGAGAAGAGGAAGAAAGAACGAGCAACAAGGGAAAAGCATAAAGAAAGCAGGTTTATGAATGAAAAGAATTCTGAAGTCAGCTGTCCAAAACAGACCACAATTTTGGCAGACCTCACATCCACCATTACTGTTACTTGCACGGCAGATAAACCACACTGATACTGATTCAGTGACCATTTAATGACTACCCATAAAAGCAGATTATCAGTTGTCATAATATAGATGGGAAATAGAGAATTTTGCTTCTCTAAAGATACCTTCTTGAGGCTCTCCTTACCTGGACCTTAGCCACAAGACTTAGAATGATATTAATAGATTTCTCTTGGCTCTTGAAGCATTTTGACCTTAGATGACTGTGGAAGTAGGTAGAGTATGTGCCAATCTACAAGCTAGTGAGCATCTGCTGCACCCTGCCATTACAAATACTGCTGTTCTCATTCTACAACTGTTTCATTGATGGGATTCTAGGACAAGAGTTCAATTGCTGCTGGTTAGTAAGAGCTATAATGTGTGCTTCAAAAGATAAGTAAGAAAGAAGGTACAAGCACCTTGATACCACACTCAATAGCCACCAATTGAAACAGGCTCGCAGCAGCCTCCCAGAGTAGTGGCAAAGCTTGCCGTGGTTTTCCTATGCTTGCAGAGACATTTCTATAAACATTTGGCATATTCAAATATACTGGTCCCCTGAGGGAGATAGAAACAAATCCTTTTAGCAGGACGTTTTTATGCTGTGTGGGAATGGTTTGTAAATGATGCATTTTCTCCTCCATCAAAGAAAAGGCCAAATGGTCAGACATGGTCAAGGGGGAGATTACTATTGAAACAAGAGAAAGGTTTCCTGCTAAATTCAAGTTTGTGGTGTGCTGGGGAAAGCACGAAGCAGAACTACTGAGGGAAGACAGCCATGGACATAATCAACAGGCCACGATGCCACTCAAGTGGTGAAACAAACACTGCAGTGACCAAACACTCCAAGAACAAGCTTCAGAAGCTTGCAGAAAGGGACTGGAGGGCCTGAGGCAGAAGCTTTACCAGCATGACAGTCATAGCTGGATGCCCGAGCTCCAGGCTGTCCCTGCTGGATGGTGGCAGCCGGAGCTGCTGCAGCATCGCTGATCTGACCCTCAGCAGCAGCTGCAGGGCTGGCCCGAGACCACACGTCAGCTTCAGAGACCTGGTTAAGTGATGAGGAGGAGGGAAGGGGAAAAGCATAATCAGACTGGTCTTTGGAGGCCCGTGATCCTTCTCACTGAGCTAAACCAAAGAGTGCTGAGACTTTCCTGAGTATGAACTAACATATGATTGGGCCCTTAATTTGTAAGTCTAGCAAGTTTGACTTGGGGATGATTAAGTAAAGGTGATTGGTGATTAGTGGGAAAGGCCCTTCCTGACACAGGACCCCAGAAAGAAATGCCAGGAGCCCTTAATCCTGAGAGTCACAGACCTTTTGGATCACGACTGTTAAAAGATTGTTTTGGAGGGGGGCGTTAATTGAAAGAATATTGGAAATGTTGAGGTGACAAAGAAAATTCTTACAAGTGAAGCAGCTGACATTTAGCAATAGACCTGAGATTGTTAATAGCACAGAGCTTTCTCCTGACAGTTAATACCAGGATAAAGAAAACATCTGGAAAGCAGGATCTGTGTATATTCTGCTATGTTTATAATTCAGAATTAATATAGAACACAGAGTTATTGCTTTTACAAAATCCTTTTACTGACCGTAACTCTATTTTAAACCATTCCTAAGATGTTGATATGCATTTATGAAATTGAAAAGCTAGCCCACACACACAGTGGCACTGCACTACAGCATCACTTTGTGTCATTATGGTGATGATGATGAAATTTAGAAGAGGAGCAGTTGCTTATGAGATTACTTAGAGTATATGATCAAAAACTTCAGTGCAGATGCCATTTATAACTAGTTGTTAGCTTGAGGTCAGATGAGAACATTTCTGGCACAAAACAGCTACACAACAAAATAAACAGAAAGTGTAAAGTATTCTCCAAATCAGCAGCCAAGCAGCTCTAGTTTGTCCATAAAGCACTCCAGATTCTGGCTGAAATTCCAAGGCTACAAGTACAACATTAGAAGTGTTAGAGACAGCTTGCTCCAAATTATTGTATAATAGCAGTATCTGTAATGCATTTAGGAAGTTGCTGTTTACTCAGAATGGCTCTCCTACCAGAACAGGTTACCTGTCGTGGAGCAGTTAATGAGATCCTAAAGGATTTTCAAATAAAAGTTTAGTTTTTAGTTAAATGAGAGCATCTCTCCCATGATAACTGGTATTAATACAATCCTTTTCTATACTTTCAAACAAACACTGAGGAACTGTAATGATGGTTATTTTATTTCTTAGAAATACTATTTTATCTAGAATTATAAATATGGCAAGGCATAGATAACTCAGGATAAAAAACTTTTCTCATTTTCATCAGATATCTAGAAATTAGTGGCACCTTAGGATTGTTGATCAGCAAATAGATGTAGCCCAAAAAGGTAGAAGGGCTCTCTGTCTACCATAAGAATTATAGTCAAGACCATGGCTGAGTTAGGTATGGCAGGCAAAAGGCAGAATGCACACAAGCATTATCACTACTGATTCTGGTTCAAAAAAATAAATTAGCAGCTGTAATAAATTGTGCATGGTTCTGTAGTAATAATTATGTATATATGTTTTCCCTGAGTCATTCCCAATTACATGGCACCTCTCAGGATGCATATGTTAATAAATATTCTGCTTATAAATTGTAAGAGGGGCGTCATTAGCTATAGCTCCAGTTCATCCTGTCTTGAAGCTATAAACGTCTCCTAGTCAAAGATGACAGAGCCTCAGACCTCATAAAAAATCTCGGAAGGAGCACATTGTCCTTGAGACATACTTAATTATGCCAAGCTTGAGGAGGTCCCAAAAATGCAAAAAAGCTTGTTGAGGGAAGCAACACCCACATTTTCATATTTCAGCTGACATCCAGCTGAGTGCTCTCAGCAGTGTTGTTTTCACTTTTTTGTTGTACTGGGGGAAGAGCAATCTGCCAGGGCTCAGCCTACTCACTGCCTTCTCTCTGCCAAGTCTGTTCCACAGGGAATATGTGGGCAGCATCCCCTCAGCTGTCCAGGGGAGCAGGGCTGCAGTCCAGCCAATCCCTTACATGCTCCTGTCCTCAACAAGCGGCTGCACAGAGGGCACTCTGCCACAGACACACCATAATAAGTATCAGGGGTTGGTTCTCATCAGACTGTATCAATCTTTGAAGCACAGTAAGTCTTTTCAGTTTCAGAGCAAAGACTGCCACAGTGGGCTGCCTGATTATAAAGTTAATTAGGAGAAAATGTCCAGTAAGTTTTGACATTTCACTTGCTCCATGAATTATCACCTTCCTTTATTTCAAGCAGCCAGCCGGAATCGCTTGCTGTTAAACTGGTGGTTTCCCTTTTATGGTTTACAGATTTTGCAGCTAATTGTGAAGAAAACCATTTTTGGAATGCCTGGGCAGTACAAGTGTGAATCACAGCAGCAAGCCATTGCTTCTGTCTCCCAACATGTATCATGGAACTATTTTCTTCCATCCCTTTTGTAGTACAGTACATTCTACATTATGAATCATTTTCATGCAAAAATAGAAACAAGTGATGACTATGTTCACTTCTCAAGAGAGAAGAAAGAACTGGCATCCCAGAATTAATTTACAAGGTTTAGTGGCATTGTAACAAATTGTTGCACACACGGCCTTGAGTGTCAGCTGCAGAGAGGTTAATAGACCCCCTAACACATGTTTCCTAACAAAACACAATTTTTTAAAAAGTCAAATTCCAGTCCTTGGGGAAGATCCAAAATAACACATTGATATTTAGCGCCATTTTGGATGTTGTAACACTGATAATTCCATACCTAAAAGCAAAATGAAATGCTGCTGTTCACAACACTGAGCTAGGTGTCTATAATCCATGTGAAGGGAATGAGAGGAACAAAGCACCTGGGAACTGGATGTAGAGTCTACAGCATTCTGGGGTGTGGGAGGTGAGGTGCTTTGTTCAGGCATTTTGTTCATCTCTTCCATCAGTCCTACCTACATCACACACTGGTGCTGCTGAGCTGTGTCTCCCAGGCATGAGCCACTTGGAGCCAGGGGCACAGCTCTCAGGAGTGAGGTGCCAAACCTGACCCAGTAATCCTGCTGGGATGCTGGGAGTATTAACTCATGCTTATTGCCCTCCTAACATGGCTGCTTGGCTTCTCTTCAGCCTGGAGCATGCACCTGCTTGGGATGTGGGCAGAGAAAGCCTAAGCCTTCCTGCAGAAGATCATGGAGGGATTCCCTTAGGTGCCTAGCTAGGCCCACAACAGATGTACATTTAGTAATGACTGGAGACTCACCATTTTCCAGCTGCTCAGCACGGCCCATCATCTAGTTCTGCTGGAAGAAGAGACTGCAGTCACACTTGCATTTTCAGTCTAGTAAATTCAGTCAGGTCAACTGAAGACACCAGCTTTTAAATCCCAGTGTGTCTGTCTGAAGCAATTGCCCCTTCTGTAACACTCATGCTCAAGGGCAGTGTAGGCACTCAAGCTGTAGGGCAGCTTGAGCATTCTTCAGTGAAATACATCAAGCTGCAGGTTTGAGGGCCTTTTTCTTTTTTTGCTTTAATTCTTTGCTGGGAAGAATGTGACTAGAGGGCTATTCAGTGGGGTGCCAAACTCACAGATGGGTAGTTACACGGGTTGGAATTGCCCGTGCAGTGGTAGCTGACAATTTAATCATCAACACACCCAATAGATTGAATGAAGTAGTAAAATGGAGCTGCAGTGGCCTTGAGCTTGATCTCTTGCAGTAAATCAGGAATTGTATTACAGAGGCCAGAGAAGTCATGCTACTACTGAAGCTATCAGAGCTGGCCTCAATACTGAAAGGGCTGAAGGCATTTTAAATTTCATGGAATTGTAATTCAAGCAAGAAGGAAACTTTACAGATTTTTTTTTTCTGTCACATGGACATGATATGCACCCACTGCACTCTCTCCTGTTTTCAGCAGCAGAAATATTCATCCTAGCCACATCGCCAAAACACACCTCCTTGTAAATCTAGCAGATACTCTTAGTTCTTTTAAACACTTAGAAGGGAAGAAATAAAACACTGTTTATCTTGTCTTTTTTTTAGAGGGTGGTTAACATATATTGCTTGTCACTATGCACACCAGAAAGGACCTTCAAGACTGAATAGTCACAAAAAGAAAGCTAAGGTGTTTTAGTAGCCATCTGAAGATATTTTGGCTGTAAATCCCATAAACATGAGCTGATGAGTTGCCTTTTCATTGGCACCCATCTCATTGCAATTAAAAAGACAATTCCTGCAATACAGTTCTTTGCAAGCTGTGCTTAAAAGACCAATGCCCTGATGTGCTACAGAAGTACAAAAGCCACAGTTCTAAGTCATGGGGGTAAACAGGATTTCCCACATCAGCTGAGATGAAGTTGCTGTTGATTGTCAGGGTATTAATAGATGAGTTTATTACACCTTTTTTGCAACAATTTAAGGAGTTACCAACACCTTATTTGTGGCTTCCATGCTCACAGTGAAGTCAAGAGAATGTACTCAGTGCCTCAACAGCTTCAGTGTGAAGTCTGTTGGTTCAGGTAGAATTTCACTTCACCTGCAGTTTAAAGCAAGAAGCAGACTGTGGCAATAAAGCAGCTGGGGTGGGGCACACCTTCTGCTCTGCCAGTTCAGCTGTGGAAAGAGGCTCAAGACACTCAGTAACTGGGGCAGGTAACTTCATAGGCCACCACAGAGCCATTCACTGGATCTCATTTAGCAGTGCCTCTAGCCTCTGGCAAGTTTGAGTTTATTTAAATAAGGCAGCCTCTCATAGCTCTCCAGATCGCCAGCTCAGCTAGTGCTAAGCTGATTTGAATTACTTCTCATGTGCTCAGGTCACACATAGAGCTCCTGTGCCTTGGCAAACACATGGCAATTTATGTACATGTTTTGCATTTCAGATGTCCATGCATATTTTATTAGTGGAAATATTCATTTGCATAGTACTTACTGAAGTAAATTTTTGAGGTTCTCAGGACTGCAGAACAAAACAAACCACCTGGACTGAAAAACAAGCAATTATGGTGAGTTAAGGCACTGTTGACACAGTTTCTGTTTTATCAATAATTTCTACCAGTTTTTACTTCAAAATAACTGGCTGTCATTATGAGTACACTCAGGCAGAGTAGCCAAATTTACTGTAAAATGAAGGACCCATGTACGTGACAGGGCACAAACAAGCCAGAATGTTTTTCTTTAAAATGGTTTGACTTTAGATAGCTCTGGTCTGAAAAGATTTGTATCCACAGTGATATCTACCAGGGCTGTCACTGCAGAAGCCCTGTTTTCCAGACACTGAGTGAGGGCAGCCTCTAATGTAAATTAGTATTTATGTCCCAGTTCAGCAAAGTTCATGCTTGACTTCTAGCACAGACTTCACCTCTTACTCAAGTTAATCACACACTTAATTGCTTTATTAAATGGGGACAAAATGAAGCATATCCTTAAGAATATACTGTATCAGGACCTACCCCAGAGATGGTCAAGATAGAGGGCTTGATCCATATACCACTGAAATCAAAAGGAGATTTCAGTGGCCTTTAGTTGAAGCATATAAATGTGAGTCACAGTTGTATTTCGATGTTGGAATACATAAATCAGTTTTCCTATCTCATAATTTTCATCTGATTTACTTGCATGCAAACCTGGGAGCTGGAAGAGAGCTGAGGGTTTAATACCCTGGTATATTGTTAATATCGTGGAAGGAAAAGTCAGCACAGAGAGCACAGTGACAGGATCTTCAAGCAACTGATACTTCCCAGACTTCCACATGATGGAGAAGAACAGCATGGTGGAGCAGCAGGTAGAAACTGACTCATGGGTATGGCCCATCCTTTTGCATGGGTATCTTTCAGTGTTCTGTTCTTGCTTAAGCACAGCTCCCAAAAAGCTAAGGCTCCAATGATTTTCTAAAGCACTATTTAGAATTAAGTAATTGCATAAAACTGCTCTATTATAATAGAGACTGTTTAGGGGGCAAATAAACACTTTAAGATAAAAATCAAGACTTAACATCTTCAAACAAAAATAGAAGAATTATAAATGGCAAATAGCCAAAAACCTCCTTGGTAAGTTAATTGGAACTGAACTGAGAATGTCAGATTTATTGCTGTGGGTACCTTGACTGAATGGCTCAAAATTCATATGCCACTTTTATTTTCATCTCCCCATTACTGAGACTGCTGTGCTGTGCCAAACAGCAAGTAAGCCTGGAAATGGATTTCCTTGCTAGGGTCTACTTTGAGACTGCAAATTAGCAGAGGAGATAGACCCTCCCCATGATGAGTGAATTAAGAATACACACATATCATAAGCAACAGTAAGGATCTGAACTGGGGCTGTTTTCTGCATGGCCACAGATTCACGTAGGCTGTATTCAGAAGTCTTCTTTAGATGCCCTAAACAGTCTTCTGAGCTTCACTGAACAGGTAAAATCTCTGTTCAAGAGGTAAAAAGCTTTTTTGCTGGGTCCCTGTCACATTAGATGGTCTCCTGTTCCCTATACTATCTCAAGCACAGAGATTCAGGACAGAAAGTACTGCGCACAAGGATGGACAACTTCTGAAAAGTGGAGTTAAAATGAAGATATCGAACAAGAATGACTGTGGACCCCAAAAAGGTCAGAATTGCTGGTTCATCAAACCATTAAACACACCAGCTCTGTATTTTGAATAGAAAATAAGACCAAGATAAGGGAGGAATAGCAATGGCTGTGCTTTTCACAAAAAAAAAAAAAAAAATCAAAATATAAATATGTAGGTTTATTTGGGGATTTCCTGCATCCACAAAGGGAACACTGGTGGTGAGAACTGAAGAAATAGGACAAGTATTAAAAAAAAGTGTACCTTTAACTACAGCACTCAAATGTCTCCCTGGGGGAGTTAAAAAACCCCAACCAACCTACTTCTTGTCCATGAAAATTGTGAAAACACAAAAGCAAAATATTCTGTGAAACAAATTTTCAATCTCAGATGGTATCCTCACTGGAGTTGGGCCTTTTTTCCTTCAAAGGGAAAATGCAGATTTTAACTTGCCAATCACCCCAATGGGCAAAATTTCACTGCTGATCTCGTACAACTCTAGCAGACATTAGAGGTCATGTATTAGCTATAAAATAACAATTCCTAGAACCTCCACCCACTTACACTCCAAAAGTGAGCCACAGCCAGCTACTGTTTCTCTTGTGAATGCTTACCATTCACTTTTCTACATAAGGTGCTAGGATTTCTTCAGGGTGCTTTTAAACAAGTATGTTGCTAACAATATCCCTGTCATACCTCCAAAAATAGCAAGAAAGCACACAAACACTTAGTAGCAAGATACAAACTTGTGGTTTACAGACAGATAGACAACCTTCCTTTGCCTTCTCCTTTGAAACTTGTTGAGTTGGGCTTCTTGCAGGCAATGTCACACAGCATAACTACTAATTAGCAGTGGCTGATTAAGCAGGTAAGTTGAGTTTCTCATGCAGTTTATTCTCTAAAGGCGGATTGGAAATGGAAACTCTCAATTTGTCTTTATTTTAATTAGTCAAAAACTGATGAAAGCACAAACCTATATGGCCTCCTAATTGCTTCATCAGTGAAATTATAAATAGAGTCTTATGAAAATTATTGAAACAGCAAAACAATCCAGAGCTATGAAAAGCTACGAGAAGCCTCTTGTCTGAAAAAGCTGGAGTATTCCTCAGAGTTGTACTAGATCAGCAATGAAATTTTGCCCTTTTAGAATGATTGGCATGTTAAAATCTGCCTTTCCCCTCTGAGGGAAAAAAGTCCAGCTGAAGTAGAGGATACCATTTACATGACTGATTTGATGCCTTAAGCTTTAGCTTTCCTGTTTTTCAGATTCTGTGCTGCCTAGGTGTGTAGTTCTGAGCCTCACATTAAGTGTTAGTAAGCTCTCTTCACGGAGTAGGTAGACAAATCCTTTTCCTGCTGAAGACCAAGGACAACCCTTACAAGTTTTCAGGCCCAAAAGCATAAACAATGGTGGACTAAAGAGAGAAAACAAGGATGGGACTTCATAATCTGAAACTGTAATTGGGTAATTAAACCCCAGTATGCAAATGGAGCAATACTTATAAAAGTGTGAGACCTTGTGACTGGTCGTCCATTTTGTGACCATTTTAAGTCCACCTTGGGTGTAGTCCGGGGCAGGCTCTTGTCCTGCACAAGGTGTATCCTGAACACCTTTTAACTAATGTCTACTTTAGCTCTGTCTAGTCTCTGTTTCAGGCCAGCCTTCCCAAGGCATCACCTTTCATCCTGCTAAGCAAACAGTGAATGGATGTAACTATCAGCACTTTTGGTGAAAACAGGCTGCTTTGGCTAGATGCAGAAGAGAGGGCTGAAGACAAACATGCACATTTGAATATGGTGCATTTCCCCCATGCTTCTGATAGAAAACGTGATTGCATCAGATGTTCTCTGCAAACTGCCAGTTTGCTTAAGACTGTTCAGCACATTACCACAATAACTGCTTGCCTACACTTCACAGACAGCATGCAAGGAGGTGCTTTTCTCTCAAATGTAGATGAGAAATAAGGTCTCAGGCTTGGTCAAACTTCCAATCTGCTTCACAAGCAAATGACTGATTTTAATTATTTTTTGACTGCTGACATGAAAGCAGACATCTTTACATAGAGGCAGCCAAGAGAGCAAGGACCGTGTGTATGAACCCTGTTCCCTGCTTTCCCCAGTTTCATTGCTTGTGTAGTGAAGATTACTTTTTGAGAAAAACAGCAAAAGCATTTCATACATCTCTTCAGCAGCCAAAGAGAATTTATCAGAATCTTGGCAATAACACCCATGTTCAAGTGTAATTTAATGCCAGATAAATGATGAATCTACATCATGGCAGTGTAGGGACCTCCAGTTTGGACCACAGGAAGATTCCTTCAGGGGTGGAATGCATCTCCTGAGCTAATACTTCCTTTGGGAAAGGCAGAACACAGGCAAATTCAAGGAAAAGAAGCTGACAGGAGATTATTTTGTGCCCTTCCTTCCAAGGTCCAGAAAAGCAGCACAAAAGGATTTTAAAGGAAGCTACTGCCTGCAGAAACCCCCACAGCATTAATCCAGTTATACTACTATGGTGGAAGGGGATGGAAAAGATAACAGAGGGCATAACTTCCCTTCATGATTAGCCTGGGCTAATCAGAGTCCATTTCAAAAATGAAGGAACTTGTCCTGTTGATAGAATAAGGAATGACAAGAATTGCTGAAGTGCTCCTTTGCTCTTGGCTTTCAGATGAATTGGCTTTTAATCTGCCTGGTGGGGATGATTTCCTCAGAGAGTCAACAGAAGACAATCCACTAATACTTGTTATCTTGGCAGCCTTTTAAAGTGCAATGTATGTATAAATAAGTGCCATTATTAACTCCATGGAAAAAATGCCTAGCATTCTCAGAGTTGAGAATGCAAATCAATTATGCAGTGTCTTAACTCTATCATCTTTTAAAAAAGGAAACATTCTAATGACAGATTACATTGCTTTGTGAATCAATTCCAAATTATTGGAAACTGTCACACATCCAAATCCATTAAGAAGCTTTATTTTTAAGCATATTCAAGACCTTTTGAATCAATGTAAAGACTACACTGACCATAGAGCTTCAGAGTAGACCTTAAATTATGATTTTCCTAGTCTGTTTGACTAATTTGGCAGCAATAAAAGACTCTGCATTACCATTTCAGACACAGGGAGCTTCACAGGTTTATCAGAGGCCTCGGGTTTAATCAGTCATTGAAAAACAGTGGTTATGTAATAGAGAATACATTTATGGTAGTCAGGGTCTGGAAGACCTTAAAAATAGAGGGAACTGTGAAACCTCACTGCCTTCCTGGGGCTGCAAATCATCTAATGGTTCAGAAATCATGACAGAGTGGGAAGAGGAGAGAGAGCTGATACTCTTTTTCCTGTTTTATTTCAAGAGCTGTGTATTTTAGCAGGGTGAAAGAACCTCTCTACTTAGTTTAAAAAAATAAATAAGCTCTCACTCCAGAAAGAGACAACTTTTCTGCAATTCCAGACACATAAAAAGCTACCAGAAATTCCTTCTCTCAAGGGTCATTAGTAGCATTTTTCTGGCTGCTAAAAAGCATGTGCCTTTTAAGAAGGTTCCACAGGACCAGAGAGGTGCTGTGGTGATGATACAGTCAGCAACTACCCAAATTTTGAGCCTGTCAGACCTGGAAGGAAGGGGTAGGATTGTCTGACCTTGGAACCAGCCAGCACAAGGTGGTGATACCTTAATGACTTAAGGGAGAGGTGCTGAACGGAGAGCTGGTATTGTTTGCTGATCAGCATGTCAATCACTACTGATGAAAGTACCGGTTTAACTCCTGAGCAAGTACATGCCTACCCAAGTCTGATCTGCAAGATGAAAATTATGCAATTGGAGCTACCTAGATACTCTATTCCAGCTTTGGGGGCCACTAGAAATGTATAAATCCAGCCACTATCCTTGCCAGTTGAGAACACCCTGCAGGAGCAAGGCAGGGGTTCCAGCGCTAGGGTTGCTATTATTCAGAAAATAATGGTGCATTCATCTTGCACCAATTATTACACATTGGCATCAAACCTTTGTCTTCCTCTCATGCTATTCTCCTAATTTTATATTCTTTCACACCCTTTCTTTTCCATCTCATTTTTTCCACTGCAATTTCCTGTTCGGCTCCTCCTAAAAAAGCCAAGTATCAGTGTGCAGTCGCTACAGAACAGTGCATGACATCCTGTTTGACTGGCAGGATCCTAGAGCAGGAAATATCTGCTACTCTGCATACATACAGCACCCAGTAAAAAGCAGACCCATTCTTCAACAGCCTGAAGCTGAAACTCTCGATAATGTCATCAGAAGTTATTGTGTCACATCACCCAACCAGAGGTGTGCAGGGAATATGCCTCATCTTTAGGCTATTCCTGTTAAAGGCATCTTATCTTTACTGAATCTTCCATGTCTGAAGGTGTCCCAGTTGATCTTTGCATAATTTCTTGAACAGTATCTCAGGATTCTCAAGTTCACGGCACTGAACTTAATATAAGTTAAATATACTTATTATTTATTTCAGACACTGAAATAAATGCTCTCTTCTCCACAGTTATTTGAAAAAGCCATAGGAATTATTTTTCTAAGGAGCAGCTAGAAGGGAGTCAACCATTTCAAAACTGCTATTCTACATCACCTGAAGGAGATGTGTCCTTACAGGAAACTGGACAACTAAGGTCCCCATCCCCACTCCAGTAATTTCTATGTTTAATTCGCAAACTTAGTTTAAGTCCTAAAACCCCTCCTTTTTCAGTGCATACACAGCTATCAACAACTGAATCCTTCAAAGACAGAGTAGATAGATAACCTGACAAGCTGTATCTATTATTGTAGGAGACAACCTTTTTTCAAAACCAGAAACTGGAGCAGATATAGGAGTTCTCCTCATTCCAATCACAAATGTGTACTGATCATAGTGGTAGGTATAAATAGATCTCTCAAATTCTCCATCATCTTTCTCTGTCCCAAAGATGATTCAATCTCCTTTCCAAGATTCTGTTAAGCGCAACTATAAAATGTAGTACAGAAGTTTCAGAATTGTCCCCTTTGGCTGAAGATTACCTTCTTTTTCTTTATACTCACACTGCATCCCCCAGAATATGAATATATATTGCCATCTCAAATACTTACTATTCTCATGGGTAAAAAAATATTGGTACAAAAAGATTACTTTTCAAGACTCAATTTTACAGTTTTGCAGAGCTAAATGTTTTAACTGAAAAGTTTGATTTAAACAACTGAATTAAACATCCTTAATGACCCATTACAACATGAAGACTTCCACAGAAAAGCCATTTTTAAAAGCAGTATTTGAAGGATAAATTTTCAAGTGTCTTTAGTATTTCCCACCCACCCCCACTGGAAATGGCCACCAAGGCGATTATGGGAACTCCCCTTAGTTACTCAACAGTTAGCAAACCAGTTTTTCTCTTAACTGGCCCGAGTCCAATAAACACAGTATAGTCACACAAGTGACACAGAAATGCAGGAAAGCAGTACTGCTCGCTGTGCCTGGGTTGTTGGTGAACAGTTTCCGAGAGCGGCCTACTCCGCCAGGGCAGCAGACACAGCTGCCTCGCCCCCAAGAGCCTTTAGAGACCAATGGCTGAAAGGCAAACACCCAGTGAGCACTGCCTACAGCAGGGCCATCAGCCACACTCCTGCATCTCCTGCTCATCTGCCTTCTAAGCTATAGTATCATCCAAATCATAAGACTGATCTTATTAGCAGGCCCTTAATCCTCACTAACCTTCTCCTTTAGCCATTAGCTATCATTAATTTATTAAATGTTTTAATCCTAACAGGCTGCAGAATGACCAGCTACCACTATATTCCTCATCCAGCCATGTATTTCCCCCATCAAAACTCCACAGCCATGAGTGATTACAAGAAGCTTTTCCAGGACTGCTCACCCACAACCTTGAGGCAGTTTTAGTCCTGCCTGGTGATTCCTGACGCTACTAGGATGAGCTAAGAGACCTACTCTTAAAACTTACCAGGCTATGGCATGCAACTGCTCCTCCTCCTTCACCAGAAGGATCCCCAGATGAAGGTAGGGTTGGACACAACAGTAAGGCCAGGAAGCTAGCAGGGGCACTTCTGGGCATCATTTAGCTTGGCACAATCCTCTCTGAGATTACCAAACCCAAGCCCCTGCTCAAAGCAGGATCTGCTGAAGACATTTGTCCAGCATGTAATCAGCTGGGTTTTGAATCTGCAGAGTCCCCATCTGTGTTTCACCACTTACTGCAAAAGAAGTGTCTTCTCCGGTTCAAAGAGATTATTTTCATATCTATGCCCATCTCCCCTTGCCAGTGGTGCTGAGATTAATCTGGCTGTTGTCATTCCCACCCATCAGGGATCAGTAGGATATGCCCCTCAGCCTACACAGTAAGGGATAAGTCTTTGGGCCCAGTATCTCCACCTCAGCGTCCAGTTTGGACTAAAACATCACCAGCTGCGTTACTGCACCGTTGTGCCACAAAGGCTTTTGTTTTAGCCACAGCACAACAACCTCCACCCTATGTGACAGGATGACAGATTGTCTCTTGTAAAGCTATGTGAAGCTGAACTTGAAATGTCAGAGTGTTCCTACACACACATATCCCACAGAACTGCCTAGAGTGACTCAAGGCCTGTTTCACAATTGCAAAAGCACCTGCAAGCACACCTCAGCCAAAAAGTTCATGACCAATGCCATTAGCTTCCACCCCACTTGACTTACTGTATCTCAGAAGACGTTCTTCCAGTAGCAAGAAAGTACTGAAATCTACCACTCCCATCCTGCAGCTGAAGAATTAAGTGAACAGGGCTGCAAGACTTCAATTACTGACCTAGAAATCATTTACGTGACACCAACACGGACTCACCCTAAACAAAACCAGCTTTGATACCTGGGACTGAAACACCCCAAGCAGGGAGAAGCTAAAGTGACTGTAAACAAGAGTGGCCTTTTCACACATTCATCTTACCCAAGGTAATTCTCTTGGCTAAGGCAGTCTTTCATGATCCTTGTGGGTCCCTTCTAACTCAGAATATTGGGATACTGTGATATCCCAGTGGAGGAGGTCCTTCCCTTTTCACCTCAGATGTTTCCACATGCATGCTGAGCTGTAGCAGAAGACCAAATGGGTTAAGTGTGATTCCAGCCCACTGAAAGTCAAGGCACCAGACTGGTGAAACCAAACATTCTTGTCAGATCCCTGTTTGCATTACTTACCTATAAAAATGAGACTTCCAATACTGCAGCAATTCAGAATGTCAAGTGGTTGCCCTGATGGTTCAGTAAAGTTCTCCTCAACCAGTGCCATCCTAAGTGTGTCTTGCCCCACAGCTCTTAGAGAACAGGATGAAGGCTGGTTAGGAAGTGTCAGTTTGATCACTTATTTTGTAGAAGGCAAATCCTAACTGCTAGGAAATTTAGACTGCATAAGCTTGCTGAATCAGACTGCCAGCACACAAACAACAGTTCTAAGGGATTCTGATGCTGGCTATCGAAACACTTTTGACAAGCCTCCTCTGGAAAACCAACAGAGCTGTTCATAGTCCTCAGAGAGCAGAGCTTTAAGAGCAGTGACCATAAGCACTTGATTAAGTGTTCCGAATTCAGCTTGAACAGCTCTCCTAATTTTAGATGCTCACTGCAATTATAAATACATCAAAGATGATCGGAACAGTTTTAAAACATTAGGTATCTGCTCGGCTGGGTCCAGTGAGGGTACCCAGACACAGGGGCCAATGCTTTGTTTAAAGGCCAGCAGAATGCCAAAGATAACCATATAGCCTATGGACAGTCAAAGCAGTTGTTGCCTGGAGAGTGGAGAGGCAACGGGCATGAGAAGCCTCTGGCATTGTTTTGAGTTCTTGCATTTGTCCTTGGTAGAAACCAGGTTTGTCTTCCTCTTGAAAAAAAAATTAAACCTTGACAAAAAACTAGTGCTAGAAGCACAATCATGCTCAGTAACAAACGAGGAAGACAATGTTCCCCTCTTTACTCTGAGCTGACTGCAACCTGGATGGCAACTCAGACACGGCAGTTTCAGAAAAGCCCAAGTGTGAGACTAAGTTACCCCAACGTAGCAGCTGACAGGGAATAAACTCCAAAATAATTAAAAGAAAGCAAACAGGTTTAGTTGTCCGAACAAGGAATTTTAATTTTAGGTCAACTATTGAACTAGGTCAACATCCAGTTCACAATGTCTACAGATAGTGGGCATAGCCAGTCACTACGGTAAGTTTATTGAAGCACCAAGCTCCACACAAGACCGTAAAATACATTTTAAACTACTAGTAAGAAAGCTTCTTCAAGTCAACAATACTATTAAGGGCCAGAGTTTAAGGACTAAGTTTTCACCTTCCAAGCTATTTTAAGACAGCCAATCCATTGCATAAGCAAACCAAACTGCTACATACTGAAACACAGAGCAGCAACTGCATTGAACAATTCCTGTAAATAATTCAAGGATACATTGAAACAGTATGGGTAAATTGTAATTTTTTATTGGAAAACAAATATACAACTTGGAATGGATTTGAGGCAAATCGTGCCATAAGCAGATTTTTTTTGAAAATAAGTGGCTAAACAAAGTTTAAAAAGCATAGTAACAAGAGGAGAAAATGTTTTCTGGCACAGGACCAGCAGTACAAAAAAAACTTGTGTACGAGTACCTGGATAAATCACCCGTTTTGCATTAGTGCAACTTAAGTTTCATATTGTTGACTGTCAATCGTCTACAACGTTAAGACTCCACATTTCAACAACATGTTACAGGTATGGCCACAAACAAGTTACTGTGAAGTAAGCTAGGAGAATGACTTTTACTGTGCATTAGCCACACGACAGACCCTATTCCCATACTTTTATCCTGCAGTTAAGCTGCAAGAGTCCTTATCCTCCCATCACAGAAAAGGGAAAAACTCCTATAGAAAAAACTCCTATATACTCGAGAACTAGAACCAGCATGTTGCTTTAACTAAGGGACAGCTAATGCATGGTAAATCCTAGCTTACTTTATGTAACTTGTCACACTAGTCATACCTAAGTTTGCTATAGAAAGCTACTTCTTTAATAGACAATCCAGATGTTCCCTCAGTTAACCAATTTCATCTAACTTTAGATGTGCAGAAGGGCTTAAATATCCAGAGTAAGCCACATGCAACATTTGTTACTTCGATCAATTTTCCAAAAATCAGAACAATGACAGTAAGATAAAGGAGAAAAACATGGAGGAATGGCCTTCTAATTACTATACATGCATAATCTTTTGACAGTAAGGGAAAAACCTTTTACAGATAAGTTACAAACAGAGAAAAGGCAAATAAACAATTTTGTACAAGAAATTTAACACATTCTGTACAACGTCTTCACTTCGCTGTCATCATTTGTACAAACTCTGTAAAAGGAAAGAGTTGCATGAGTTATTTGAAGGAAAAAAAATCTGAACTGCAAGACCTGAGAAGTGGCCTTACTAGTGCTGAACATTGTTCCAAAACTAGACTTTCAGTTACATTCAAAAAAGCCTCTTCAAAACAGTCCCCTTTTCCACTAATCACACTTGAACTTCTCCCTTTTTAATGACAAAAGGCCATTACTTTTCCATAAAAGTTGGTCCCTCAGTGAACTAGGGAACAGCCTTACCTCCAAGATAAAGCATTACAGGGCCCTATGCTCACAGACTTACAGGTGGGGACAAGATGGCCAAGAATGACTAAAAGATCAGTACAAATCACACTGAAGGGACAATCAGCTAAGGAAGTGTACAAGCAAGACATTGTATTAGTTTGAACTTTTATTTTCCGGACTGGAATAGTTTGTCTTACTATTTTATTTTGCCTGGTTGGCTTTAAGCAACTAATTCAATGCTTAGTCATAAACCATTTAAAGTTCGAAGCCACAAAATAGGATTCTTCATTCATCTTGCTGAAACATAGTTTCAAGTACAATAGTGGCAGGAAACCTGGAACCTAAAAGGAGTTAACTGGTTGCTCAAGTTTTCAAAGAGCAACTGGAAACAACAGGGACACAGACCCTCCCTAGTGCCAGTCTCTGATCAGCCCACTCCCTGTAAACACAGTGAAGCAGCAGCAGCCTTGTAATGAAAATGCCTTTTTCACTCACAGGTGTCTGCATACCCTTAGGCCACAACCAAACAGGCCTCAAAGGGAAGGCATACCGACACCTCAGAAACAGCAAGATAGTATCTGAAAACACCCTAGATGTTCTCTGTAACACGTTCAAAAAGTCAAAATGAAAACAAGCTTAGTGTGTCTCAGCTGCAAACAACGGTCTAAGGGAACTCCTGCTTGCATGACTTAATTTATGGTTCAATGTCAGGAAGAAAGGCAGAAATAAAAAGAAATTACTGTTGCAGCTGATTTATGTGAAATAAGTGTATTTAAAATACCTTCTGAAGATCTTGAAATTTCTGCCTATTTCAGAGGCTTTAGCCTTTTGATTAGTAAGTAATTTTAAAAGCTTAATGACAAATGAGTGACATCCTACAGTCAGATCAACATGCATTAGTGAACAGAAGAGCACGAACAGTACGTGAACATCTGACAGCTTGCTTATTCTAATGGTCATTAGACATCATTGGATTGAGGAAGTTAATTCTTGCACTGTACAGCTGAATAGTCCCTTTTGCCTTTGGCACGAAGGCAGCACTAACACTCAAATTTAAACCCACTGAGAAGTACACTATGTACATTACTAACTGAACATTAGCTTAAAGGAACACTGTGTGTTCAGATGAACTCCCCTGAACACTGCCCTATTTAAACTTGGCGTGCCTATCAACACCTGCTCAAGAACAAGCATAACAAGTGCTACACAAAAAGAATCAATTAACAACTCCTTACCTTCGTAGTTTACTTGACCATCACCATCAATGTCTGCTTCCCTAATCATTTCATCAACTTCTTCATCTGTTAGCTTCTCCCCCAGATTTGTCATCACATGACGGAGTTCTGCAGCACTAATGTAACCATTACCGTCCTGGGGGGAGAAAAAGGAACACTGGAATAGACTTGCCTAAGGCCTAACGACTTAACTATAACTTAGGAACATTGCAGAGCAAATGGAATATTAAGAAGTTAACACAGCCTTAACCACTAGCATTTGCAAAGGTAAATGAGAGCTGTAAGCAGATCTTCAGCATTGCCCAATGTCTTTGGACATTGTAATATTATCTTATAGTCTTTGACTGTCCTAGTCTGACATTTTTAAACCACCAACAATGCAACTGGCACCTTTTGCAACTTTTTGGGTGACAGATGCCTATTAAATCACGTGACTGTGGTTCAAGCGGTGATTTCTTAGAACAGAAGCTACTTATCCGACTTGTGCGGCATAAAGCCACAAGGCCTTCAGAGATGACTTTTACATATCCCAGCACTAGTTGACACTGAATATTGAAGTCTTAGTGTAAACTAACTCAATTGATGTTTTCCTCCCCACCCCCAAGGCACCTCACATCAGGTTTCCAGCTCCAAGGTGCATCTTACGTAAGCCGAGTAACTTTAGACTCTTTCACCGATTTACTTAGCAAAGACTACATTAAAGACTTAAACCATTAACATTTTAAATACTTAAAACAATTTCCTGCCAGTTCTCTGCAAGTATGTCAGTATCACAGCGAGCACTGCTTTAAACCGTGCACCCACCACTCTCCTGACAGCTCCTCTGACTTTCCCGCAGAGCCACAGCAGGCTGAGCTTTAGGGCGATGGGCCAGCCCAGAGCGCTCTGTGACAGCACTGCTGAGACCCCGCCCATCTGAGACAGCTCCTCACAACCACACCGAGTGCTCCGAACAGAAACATTACAGTACCTTGTCAAAGACACGGAACGCTTCTCTAATTTCTTCTTCACTATCTGTATCTTTCATTTTTCTTGCCATCATTGTCAGAAACTCTGGAAAGTCAATTGTGCCATTGCCTGAAAGATAATTATTTTGTTAGAAAAACATGGTTTAGGCACTTTATTAAATTACTTGTTAGTAAGGTTCTTACCATCAGCATCTACTTCATTGATCATATCCTGTAGCTCTGCTTCTGTGGGGTTCTGACCAAGTGATCTCATCACTGTCCCCAACTCCTTTGTAGTTATAGTACCATCACCATCCTTGTCAAATAGTGAAAAAGCTTCTTTGAACTCTGTACAAAAAAAGAAGTTAATCCTTTAAGTTTTGAAATGTTAACAATCAAAAATTCACTGCTACTGATTGTTTCAAGTCAAAATTTGACTTCAACGTTGTAGGAAATTTTGGTATACCTGCTATGGCTGCAATGCCAATATGGCAGCACCAGCACGAAAACACACCCACCAGTCTACTGATCAACCACATTGACCTAAATGAAGATGGAAGGCCATCCATTTCCAACCTACTCAGGTGTTACTCTGCCTTGAATAAGGATTCCTAATATGGAGCTGAAATAGCTATCTGCAACTACAATGATCGACATCCTTGGTAGGAACTGCACCTCAAAATAAAACAATATGGAATTGCTATGAGAAAATTGAAAATGGGTAATTGAAAATTAAAAATACATCTGCTACAGCTTAATAGCACTTTTATTACTAATCGAGGAGATGAGTCAACTGAAAAAGGTATAATCAGACCAAACTACACCCAAGTCTCTCAATATAAGCCACTTCCGCTGGACACAGATGTCTGAACAATTTATGCTATCACGACTGTTCAAGGAGGAAAGTCACCGGAGTCCTCATTCCTAAAAAGCTGCTTACAGAACTTCAGCCCTACTGCACTCTGAAACAGCCTCCACTGAAATGTTCCTGCCTAGTTCCAAGACTGCTTTGCTGCGTTTCTTACACTCCCTCTTAACTCCCTACAATGGCTGTACTGTAGCCAGGAACATTAATACAAGCATAACATGTTTAATTGTCCAGTCCAAAAATGGAGTTGGTTTTAATCCATGCCATCTGTCTTTGGACACAGCCCTTAAACCAGCTCACTGGACTGTGGTAGCTCATACACACAACAGTTCAGCATGAGCACCTGATCTACTCCCTTGGAGACTTTAGATCCCTTCAAAAGCCTTCAAGCCATCTCAGATCATGGCTCTGGACAACCCATCAGCTCACAGGTACTCCTGCATCTCAGATACTTCCAAGAATTGGGGTTTTTTCAATATTTCCATGCAGCCAGCTTTCCAGATGGTGGGTTTCCCAGACCAGAATTAGTCACAGTAAAAGCTGCATTTTCACATGACCTGAATGAAGCCTTACTTCATACTCTGAAACCCTTGGGCTGAGTACAAGCTGGCAAGTGTTAAGAATTTAACTACAAAACCAGGGTTTTTATAGTTCATGAATGCAGCTACAACACCAGAGTTGCACAGTCAAATCCCATCCAGGAAAAAAAAAGAAAATGCTCATCTACGTTGAACAGTTTGGTGTATTCCAAAAGCCAACCCCTGCTGTTTAGCCCACAAGAATCAGAGCAAGGCTACCATAGGACCAGCAGAGACAGTTCCAAGTGACATGTACAAACCACAAAGCAGAAACCAGCAGATATAATCTGCACCTACAACTCCTTCCAAATGGTCTTTGCAGGGCTAGTTTCAGTTATCTTGGAGGCAACAAACAGGTTTCTTAGGACTGAACTCTTACACCAGGGAAGAAAATGCTTTTGGGTCAATCCTAGTAGAAAAGTTCACAGTCTATCATGGAAGAACCTCAAAATTGGGAAGTTGCATCTTTATGAAGAGTCAAGAGCTCAGGTGTTACTCAAAACGTTTAGATGTTAACCACTTCTCCGTCATGTGAAAATCAACCATCACTAACCCAAACACGAAGCAGACTCCACAGTACTGCAGTGACCCTGCCTAAAAAGGGTAATACTTAATTCTTACACAAAATTCAAAGATTTGCTTTCTACAACATGGGCATTTTTAGTGGCATCTTTCCAACACTTGGAAGGATCCATTCCAAGGATAACTCTATCCTTCTTTTACTCAAAGCTGCAACAGGCTAGGAGCAACCAGCTATAAATCATAAAGAAAATAAAGCAAGTTGAAGATCAGCAGCATATTCCTGTTTGAAATGCTGAATCAAGTTAAGAATACCATTAAAATACCTCTCTAACCACTTCTAGGAACCACCTACAGTAATTAGAACAAAGGAGTAACAACCTACGCAGATGCAGTTTGGACTAGAACAAGAACAACCCAGTACAGCTTTGGAGGATTTGCAGCCATGGCTAGTGAAGGCACCCATGAAATACTGAAGTTTAGTGAGCAACTCAATACTGGCATCCTGCAACACAGGTTATAAAACATACCTCACACACCTAAACACCCTGACTCCATACAGCATGTAAAGCAAATCATCATCTCAAACTGCAAATGAAAACTCTCTTCTAAGGCTACAAGGTTTCAGCCTTTCCACCCTTCTGAAAAGCATCCTGCATCATGAGAAAAAGACTAGTTCCAGGTCCCATGAAAGACAAGCTAATCCAACAATGTGAACTCCAACAACCCAGCTCTAAATGTTCTTTTAACCACAGCTTCTGAGGCATCTGTGCACCATATCACCTTTTCAAATGAAGTGGGCAGCCTTCAGTGACCTAGTATGTTCAGTGAACCAGGACTGCCATATCCACTCCTACACAATTTAGCCAGCTATGTCTGGAACTTTTATAGGAGAATGTCAATTGTTCTCTTCACAGCTACCAGGACCTCAACACCTAAACACGTCTATTTCTACCATGACAAATTTTAAATCGCTGTTGTGGTCAAATCCCCAGCAGAGAACCACAGCACACTGGAACAAGGAACAAGACTGAACACCATACATAGGCCTGCTTGTAGGCAGAGCCCATTTGGAACTCTGAAGTCCAGGGAAAGGAGAGCTCACTAGACCACCTGGCTTTGAGACAAAGGCATCTCCAGGCTGCCCTCCCATCCAACCACCCGGGTAATCCCGATCCCATTACCTCTGTAATACAACACTTAACCAAAGGGAGAGCCGCTTGACTTAGCAACTTCAATTCTTACAGAACCAAACTGCAGCCAGTATTCACATGCTGTAGCTCCTTGCCTTTCAGTATCAGTCTTTCACATGAACAAAATCTGGGAAGGTTTTCATCCCTACCTACACTGACAAGAAGCTTCAGTCCTATATGATCCATGTGTTCCACAGGAAATGACATCTGGAACCTTTAACAACTGTATTGTTGCTTCACAGCAGAGGAGGAAGAATTTAAGCCCTGGGGAAGTGGCTGTTTGAAGTTCTCTGGTCTTCTATTTTAGGAAAGGTAATGTCATCTCTACCTTGCAGTACCATTTCCTACATCTGCCTTCAAACCAAAAGCTATGTATCTCCAGGGAAGCTCAGTTAGAACGGTGATTGCTCAAGTTGTTCAAGCCAGTCTCTGGAAAACATTCAATTTGTACCTCTAAGAGTCCTGTCTTGCAAGAGCACTGGCTGTCAACAGCAAAACTAGGCAGATGCAACCTTTCCTAAGCACTAGCGAGAAAGATTCCTTCCCACACCACCGGCGGGCTTAAGTCTTCACATCTGAGGTTCATGGTTTACTTGCAAATACATTTGCTTAACAAAACATCACAGCTGCCCTGAAAGTGACAGGCCATTCTACACTGGCTACCAAGATACACTTTTATTCCTTCCATGCAGTTGAAAGCCTCTATTCCAGTACAACAGGCTCATCAATACTTCTCCCTCTGAGGACTATGTGATCATCACTGAATAGCTAAAATTTGCACTAATCCCAATATAATATATTCCCTGTTTATATTCCATAATCAGCTACATCAACTAACAAAGCTTCTACAATTAACAACTGGACAGCCTGAACAATGACCCATTTTTGGAAAGACAGCAGTGACAATTGATAAAGCCTGCTCTAACTAAACTTATCACAAAACCCTTAAGCTATGTAGGCCAGTTTCCGGGGGAAGAAAAAAAAAATCTGAAGTTGAACTAAATTTGGCTTGTGCTTAGTCGTAAGACAGTACCATGGCAACAAGTAAATAGACTAAGGACTTTCCACAAAACCATAATTAGTCTCTTTTGAGTAAAAGCAAGCTTCTAAAGTCTGAAAGCTAGAGAAGAATGTTCTTACACTTCAGATTTGGCAATTATGGCAAAAACAAACCAGCTCATAATGACACTTCTGTTTAATACAGTGTCTTCAAGAGCTACACCATGGTTAAATAGTAGTATCTCAGAGGCTGCTCCTTTTATGCTTGACCTGGTATTGTTAGATTAGCAGAAACCTAACATCCTCTAAAATAATTTCACTTAAGAGTCTCTAGTATTAATACTATACACTTGTCAGATCAAAATCATGAAGCTCTTGAATGTCTATGGCCAAGCTGAATTCTGTATCACCAGCTTGAAGTCCCATCTATTCCCCAAGTTAAGATCAGTCTTCTGATAACCACAGGTTTTCACCATTAGCAGCCGGCTGTCAGTAAACATAACCCATGGCTAGGGGGCCAATACCAAGATATAACAGATGAATATTTATTGAAGCATTTCAGAGCAAGTGCCAGACCATCAGAACAGCACACACAACACTTGTGTCCAAGTACACAACACAGCTCCAAATACGGAATATCAAGAGTTGTCATCATGAAGCCAGCCTCTGCTGTCATCAACAAGAACCACTCCAACATCTCCGCTGGCAGGAGACAGCAAAGTAATTTTTTTTTGCCTTCTGTTAAAAAAGCACTGCAGATTCCAAGCCTTCACCAGATTTGCTGTCATCCCCTGTGCCCCACCCCCTTTTCAGTCTGCACTTGGGACAATTTTGTAGTCATGAGAGAAGAGTAACCACCAGTCTACTAGCCAGAAAGGCTGTGAGGATTGTTTAACTATATTAAACTACATAACTATAATTCATTATATCCATGGTGCTTTTACAGTAGATAAACTTTTCAAAACTAGGTGACAAATTAAAACATTCAACCATACTACTTTAGTATCTAAGAAAGATAAATATCTTGTGTAACACAGACTGTCACTGGATTAACATGTGCCAGGTCAAGTAGGAGTAGGAACACAACACAAAAACCTCACCTGCAATCTGCTCTTCTGTCAGTTGATCAGCCTGCAATGACAGAGAACATGGTTACAGTTGTAGCAAAAGTTCAAGGCAAAACAAGACAGACTTGTAAAGGCCTCTAAGTAGGGCAGCTGCCCTTCATTCGGGACTGACCTGTAGCATTCTGAAATAGTTCCAATAAAGCTCAGAAGTCACCAGGCTTGCATGCTAAGTAAGAACCGGCAGCCCATCATCCTTTCCAGCCCCTGCAATACCCCATACACCCCAGTAACAGATTACCACGTGTATCA